>NC_086098.1:146838310-147498810 GCF_963921235.1 Mobula hypostoma
GGTGAGGTTACAAAGAAGGCACAACAGCAGCTATATTTCAACAGGAGTTTGAGGAGATCTGGTGTGATTCCAGCAAATTTCTGCAAGTGTACCGTGGAGAGCATTCTAACTGGCTGCATCACCGTCTGGTATGGCGGGGGGCATTGCACAGGATCAGGAAAAACTGCAGAAAGTTGCAGACTCGACGAGCTCCATCATGGGCACCAGCCTCCCCAGCTTCAAAAGGTGATGCCTCAAGAAGACGGCATCCGCCACTGAGGACCCCCATCACCCAGGACAAGCCCCCTTCTCATTGCTACCATCAAGGATGAGGTACAGGAGCCAGAAGACCCACACTCAATGTGTCTTTAGGGGAACAGCTTCTTCCTCTCCACCATCAGATTTCTGAATGGACAATGTACCATAGAATTAGGTATTATTTTTCCCTTTGCTTTCTTTTTGCATTACCTAATTATGTATTTATATATATTTCTTATTGTAATGTATTATTTATTATTATTATGTATTGCAATATTCTGCTGCCGCAAAACAACAAATTTCATGACATGTGCAAGTGATATTAAACGTGATTCTGATTCTGACCTTCTGAGTACATCCTACTTTTTCTGTGTCAGTGGGACCAGACAAGCTGGTCCACACATCAAGACAAAACAGTGAGAAGAGACGGGTGCGTGTGCTGCTGGAGAGAAGAGAGTGTGTGTGTGCTGTGAATGGGCGGTATCGGATTGGGTCCACGAGCTGGAGAATGGACAGAGGATTGTTGAGAATGAACCTCGCGTGGGACAAGGGGACATTAGTTGGATTGTTCGGAATGGATGGAAAGGATGTTTCCTATAGCGGGAGAGTCTAGGTCCAGAGGGCACAGCCTCACAATTAGAGAGATGTCCCTTTAGAACAGTGATGAGGAGGAAGTTCTTTAGCCAGAGGGTGGTGAACCTGTGGAATTCATTACCACAGACAACTGTGGAGGTCAAGTCATTGGATATAGTAAAGCGGAGATTGATAGTTTCTTAATTAGGGAGGGCGTCAAAGGTTATGGAGAGAAGACAGGAGAACGGGTTGAGAAGGAAAAGAAATTATCCATGATGGAATGGTGGAGCCCTCTAGGGGGGCCAAATAGCCTAATTCCTATGGTTTTGTGATGTCATTGTTCAAAACCAAGAAAGGAGAAACATGTCTCTCCAGTAAGGTGGATGAAATGCTCCCCACAATGACTCCAGGAGATGGGGATTGTGGCTCGTGTTATACTAGGCGTCAACAACTATTACTCTAGAGTGATTGTCCCTTTAATGATGGTGATTATTTATTTTACTTCGAGATACAGCACAGCAGCCGGCCCTTTCAGGCCCAATGATCCCCGCTGCCCAGTTCCACCTATGGGGCCAACCGCTACATCTTTGGAATTAACCTACTAACTGCTACATCTTTGGAATTAACCTAGTAACTGCTACATCTTTGGAATGTGAGAGGGAACCGGAGCACCTGGAGAAAACTCAAGCACTCACAGGGAGTTAGTACACATTTCTTACAGACAGAGGCAGAATTGAACTTGGGTCACTGGTGCTGTAATCGCACTAATAGACCAATAGTGCTAGTCTGATGAATTCCTTGTCCCGTTAGCAAAGGTGACTCAGCTGGTATCTTTGTATCTAAAATGCGTGACCCAGTGTTTTGGAATCCCCTGCAATATCTTACGTCAACGTCGTTCTATATTTGCTCATCTGAACATTCGTGTTTATTTCAGAGTCATCCATACTCAATGCTGTTACCACTGTCCCAGCAAACACCATCCCATTTACCCATCAAACCTCGTCTTACTGAACTAAACAATCACCTAATTAAGTGACCTGCTGATATGCAGTTTTTGATTCTTGTTTTCAATTCCCTTCCTTCCTCTCTATAATTGTCTAATTGAGTCCTATAAATATATAAGAAATCATTCCGTTCTGAATCTGACCTCTAGCCTATTTCCAAACTAACTATTCATACCATGTCTTCAGCTCCTGTGGTCAAGAATTCCCTCCCTGATAATCATCATCTTCATAAATTGCTTATAATTTATTATTATCCTTTTTTCTCTTCTTTTATTTGCACAGTTTGTTGTCTTTTGCACACTGGAGTTTGTCCATCTTGTGTGTGCAGTCCTTCTTTGATTCTATTCCGTTTCTTTGTATTTACTGTGAATGCCTGTAAGAAAATAAGTCTCAGGATTGTATATGGTGACATAAATGTACTTTGATAATAAACTTACTTTAAAATTTGAAGTATGTTTTGAAACATATTTCTCATGAAACGTACCTCACGACCTCTCTTTTGCCACTCCCGCAAACCAATCTCTTCAGCCGAGCTTTTGACCATTTGCTCTAACGTGACTCACCATTGCTCTTCCTGTGAATTGTTGATGCAAGAGAAAAGCATATTCCTGTTTAAGTAATGAATCAGTATGTAGTTAAAACTTCACAGTTAAACTCTTTACCCAGTTAAAATCTTACTGGTGCTCACCAGACTAACTATTCGCACCACGCCTTCAGCTGCTGTGGTCCAGGATTCTCTTCCTGATAATCACCACCTACATCAATTTCTTAATAATTTATCATTTTACTTTTTTTTCTCTTTTTGTATTTGCATCAGGTGCTTTAGAAAGCAAGTGGAATATATGTATATTATACAGTATTTCACATATCATTATATTATATGTCTACAGAAAGTGATGGATACAGTCTAGTCCAAAACCCTTCCCACCACTGAGCACATCTACAGGAGGGCTGTCACAGGAGAGCAGCATCCATCATCAAGGACCCCCACCATCCAGGTCATGCTCTCTTCTCACTACTGCCATCAGGAGCCTCAGGACCCACACCACCAGGTTCAGGAACAGTTATTGCCCTCTAACCTTCAAGATCCTGAACTAGAGTGAATAACTTCATTCACCACAACACTGAACTGATTCTACAACCTCCAGACTCACTGTCAAGGCCCCTACAACTCGTGTTCTCAGTATTATTTAGTTATTTTATCTGCACAGTTTGTCCTCTTTTTGTCCTAATGCAACACCAGCACCAGCCTACCTGCCATCAAGACAATACTGTATATACAGAAAGGTGCCAGAAAAGGGCCAGTAACATCATGAAGGATCCCACCCACCCTGCTCATGGACTGTTTATCCCACTCCCATCAGGGAGGAGGCTACGTAGCATCCACACTAGGACCACTAGACTCAAAGGCAGTTACTTACTCCAAACAGTAAGGCTGATCAACACCTCCACCCACTAACCCACCCTTCCACACCCCCGACTACCACTACTTGATCATTTCCTGTCCTTTATGTGCAGACACTCCTGTGCCTAGTGTCCCTTTATGGACATACAATCTATGTATATAAGCTAGCTTATGTATTTATCTTCATCATGTTTTGTTTATTACTGTATTCTTTAACTTTTTTGTATTTTTCTGCTGCATAGGGTTCAGAGTAACAATTATATTTCGATCTCCTTTACACTTGTGTACTGGAAATGACATTAAACAATCTTAAATCTTGAATCTTTTTGCACATTAGTTGTTTGTCATTGTTTATGTATCATTGTTCATAAATCTATTGTATTTCTTTATTTTCCTGTAACTGCCTGCAAGAAAGTAAATCACAAGGGAGGGTATGGTGACTTATATATGTAATTTATGATAATAAATTTACTTTGACTTAGACTAAACACTGCCTGAGCCAAGACACTGGAAAGCTCCTCATTGTGAACAGTGGATTCCAGTAATGGCCTCAAGCCTTGGGACCGACATCAGAAAACAAACATTCACAGGGAATTCAAGGTAACAGCAGAAACTATAGCAACTTACCCCAATGAAACAGATTTTTTTCTGCAGAAAAGCCTTATGCATAACATCAGTTCCAGCCACTTTGAGCAAAACCACTAACAGTTTGCCCTAATGGGGGAAGTGTCTAACCACCCTCACCCTGTCCATGGATTTCCCCTTATTTGTAACACTCATTAATTCTAGTTCATTAGCAAGATCGACAGCAGGAAAGCTGTGTTTGCTCCAGTTGTGGATAAGGCCCACATGCCTCGGCGTCACCTGTGAAGGAGATATTAGAGCCGGCTGTGTGCCTCTGGCTCTCATACTGGGTTTGAGGCTGGCTCCTCCCATCAGTGCTACCCTCCAGTTTTCACTCAGTGCTGCCCCTAGTGTTTGCTCAATGGAAGAGCAAGCTGTACCAGCTTAAATCAGGGATTTCAGCTATTTTTGTGACTTTATATTTTTCTGAAATTGTTATGATATGTGCTATTTGCGCTATGTGCAATGTGCTATGTGCTGTTGGGATTGTATTTTGCACCTTGGCAAAATAATACTAATAGTGGCCGGAGGACCTATGGTAACGGAGGAACTGAAGGAAATTCGCATCAGGCACAAAATGGTGTTGGGTAAACTGATGGGACTGAAGGTTGATAAATCCCCAGGGCCAGATGGTCTGCATCCCAGGGTACTTATGGAGGTGGCTCTAGAAATCGTGGACGCATTAGTAATCATTTTCCAATGATCTATAGATTCACTATCAGTTCCTATGGATTGGAGAGTAGCTAATGTTATCCCACTTTTTAAGAAAGGAGGGAGAGAGAAAACAGGCAATTATAGACCAGTTAGTCTGACATCAGTGGTGGGGAAGATGCTGGAATCAATTATACAAGATGAAATAGCGGCATATTTGGATAGCAGTAGCAGGATAGGTCCGATTCAGCATGGATTTACGAAGGGGAAATCATGCTTGACTAATCTTCTGGAATTTTTTGAGAATGTGACTATGAAAATGGACATGGGAAAGCCAGTGGATGTAGAGTACCTGGACTTTTCAGAAAGCCTTTGATAAGGTCCCACATAGGAGGTTAGTGGGCAAAATTAGAGCAAATGGTATTGGGGGTAGGGTACTGACATGGATAGGAAATTGGTTGGCAGACAGGAAACAAAGAGTAGGGATTAACGGGTCCTTTTCAGAACGGCAGGCAGTGACTAGTGGGGTATCGCAAGGCTCGGTGCTGGAACCACAGCTATTTACAATATACATTAATGATTTAGATGAAGGGATTAAAAGTAACATTAGTAAATTTGCAGATGACACAAAGCTGGGTGGCAGTGTGAAATGTGAAGAGGATGTTATGAGAATGCAGGGTGACTTGGACAGGCTGGGTAAGTGGGCAGATGCATGGCAGATGCAGTTTAATGTGGATAAATGTGAGGTTATCCACTTTGGTGGCAAGAACAGGAAGGCAGATTACTATCTGAATAGTGTCAAATTAGGAAAAGGGGAAGTACAACGAGATCTAGGTGTCCTTATTCATCAGTCACTGAAAGTAAACATGCAGGTAAGCTAATGGTATGTTGGCCTTCATAACAGGGGGAGTTGAGTATAGGAGCAAAGAGGTCCTTCTGCAGTTGTACAGGGCCCTAGTGAGACCACACCTGGAGTATTGTGCACAGTTTTGGTCTCCAAATTTGAGGAAGGACATTCTAGCTACTGAGGGAGTGCAGCGTAAGTTCATGAGGTTAATTCCCGGGATGGTGGGACTATCATATGTTGAAAGATTGGAGCGACTGGACTTGTACACACTGGAATTTAGAAGGATGAGAGGGGATCTGATTGAAACATCTAAGATTATTAAGGGATTGGACACGCTAGAGGCAGGAAACATGTTCCCGATGTTGGGGGAGTCCAGAACCACAGTTTAAGAATAAGGGGTAGACCATTTAGAACAGATTTGAGGAAAAACTTTTTCACACAGAGAGTTGGGGTTCTGTGGAATGCTCTGCCTCAGAAGGCAGTGGAGGCCAATTCTCTGGATTCTTTCAAGAAAGAGTGAGCTAGAGCTCTTAAAGATAGCGGAGGTCAAGGGATATGGGGAGAGCGGGGTACTGATTGTGGATGATCAGCCATGATCACAGTGAATGGCAGTGCTGGCTCGAAGGGCTGAATAGCCTACTCCTGCACCTATTGTCTATTGGCCCCGGAGGAATTAAGCTTCATTTGGCTGAATGATAATTAAACTTACTGAATGATAGTTCACGTATGGTTGAATCCTGAACAGAGGAGCAGCCATTGTAAACAAGAATCTTGAGAATCTGGCTGAAGATTTCTGTTCAAATTTATTGTCATCTGACTGTACGTATATACAACCAAATGAAACAAGTTCCACCAAATCATGGTATACCCACAAAACATATATTACACACAGCACTTAAAACAAACTATGAACATAAATACTGTAAGTTAATAAAATATTATTCAAAATGCATGTAGAATTCAGCACAGGTGAATAGTAGACAGCTCACTGTCGTCGTGATCCTCGGTGGTGGCAGGGTATTCATTAGTCTCACAGCCTGAGGGAAGAAGCTGTTACCCAGTCTGACTGTCCTAGTCCTGATGCTCCTGTACCTCCTTCCTGATGGTCGTGGGTCAGAGGTTGTGGGGTGGCCGGTGGGAATCCTCAACAATGCTTTGGGCCTTTTGTATACAATGATCCCGGTAAATGTCACAAATAGCTGGGAGAGAAACTCCGGTCATCCTCTCAGCGGTTTAACTATCATCTGTAGGGTCTTGTGGGTCCAATGCCTCGCAGCTTCCGTTCCACACAATGATGCAGCAGGACAGGACACTCTGGGTGGTGCTCCTGTGGAAAGCTGTTAGACTGGGGATAGGGGGAGACAGGGGCGGGGGGGAGGTCACCTTCCTCAATTGTTGCAATCCTTTGGGAAGGTGATCTCACGTTGCTGTTTGCAAACGGGATCCAGAATTCCAGAGGGTAAAGGAACATTTCCACATTGGGGTGAGGTTAAACACGTTGGGAACCCACAGGTGGATTTCCACACCTGTTTGCCTTGTCTTCGGTGGTGAAGGTCACGGGTTCTGGAGGAAGTATCAGAGTAACTCGACAAGTCACTTCAGTGAGTTTTGTAGACACTCCATAGGGGCGGAAATGAAAATGAATGTCTAGGGAGGTTGAAAGGATGACACAATATCAAAAATTCTAAGTAAATTTATTATCAAAGTTTGAGGCATGCAAGGCTTCCCACCCCCATTTGAACTTGGTTATTGTTATCCTCCAGAACCATTTAGTGCAGCAAGGAGAGGAAGCAAGATAAAAATATCTCAGGTGTTGATTCAGTACCATGCAGAAGTCTTAGGCTCCCGAGCTACAGTATACACAGCATGTGTGACTTTCACACTGTAGTGTATTTATTGATTTTATTTGCACAGTTTGTCTTCTTCTGCACATTACTGGTATGTTAGTCTCTGTGTATAATTTTTCATAACTTATATTGTATTTCTTCATTTTCCTGTAAATTTACAAAGACAGGTGTGTAAAAAGGGCCCGAAGGATCACTGGGGACACATGTCACCCCAACCACAAACTGTTCCAGCTGCTACCATCCGGGAAACGGTACCGCAGCATAAAAGCCAGAACCAACAGGCTCTGGGACATCTTCTTCCACCAGGCCTGCAGACTGATTAATTCATGCTGACAATTGTATTTCTATGTTATATTGCCTGTCCTGTTGTACCTACTACTTATTATAAATTACTTTAAATTGCACATTTAGATGGAGATGTATCATAAAGATTTTACTTCTCATGTATATGAAGGATGTAAGTAATAAAGTCAAGTCAATTCAATTCAATTCAATAAATGGCTGCGAGAAAATGAATCTGAAGTGGTATATGGTGTTGGAATCGGTTTTTTTCATGTACTTAGTTGAATTAATGCAGGGATAAAATCGTAGTTTTAATCACAGTTTCTATTTACGGACTTTTGTATTTTTAACAATTTGTATCTTTAACAAACTCGCGTATATTTTCACAATATGTGATGATTTGTCTCCATTCATTGGTAGAACACAGTATAGCAGTTATGTTACAGGTTGTCACCTTTTTATTTTTAATTGGCAGTGTTGGCACATTATACAAGTATGATGATTGTGTAGCCTTTGATTGGTTTATTCTTATCCAAGGGATTTCTGTTATCTGGACTATAAAGGTGATAGATTTTTGCAATAGCTCCATCTTTTTTTGTAATTTATTTTTTATTGAAGTTCATCATCAAACAAACATTTCCATAAGATGTATTTCAGATAATTTTCCTCTGCTTTGTATCACCGTTACTTTGTCTGTTTTGTATCTGTTCTTTTGTTTAAACTTTAAATAAAAGATGATGAAGAACCAAAGTTTCTCACACATTCTTAAACACCTAAAAGAATCTGAGGATTGAAAACTACCAAGCTCTGACAATGGTGATGTACCGTATATGTACTTTGAAAACACATTAATCTGAAACACAAACACAAGGAAATCTGCAGATGCTGGAATTTCAAGCAACACACATGAAAGTTGCTGGTGAACGCAGCAGGCCAGGCAGCATCTCTAGGAAGAGGTACAGTCGACGTTTCAGGCCAAGACCCTTCGTCAGGACTAACTGAAGGAAGAGTGAGTAAGAGATTTGAAAGTGGGAGGGGGAGGGGGAGATCCAAAATGATAGGAGAAGACAGGAGGGGGAGGGATGGAGACAAGAGCTGGACAGGTGATTGGCAAAACGGATACGAGAGGATCATGGGACAGGAGGCCCAGGGAGAGAGAAAAGAGGGAGGGGGGAAAACCCCAGAGGATGGGCAAGGGGTATAGTGAGAGGGACAGAGGGAGAAAAAGGAGAGAGAGAAAAAGGATGTGTGTATATAAATAAAAAACAGATGGGGTACGAGGGGGAGGTGGGGCATTAGTGGAAGTTTTTTAAAGAAAGGTGCTTCCCTTCCTCCACCATCAACTCTGCTCTCAGACGCATCTCTCCCATTTCACGCATATTTGCTCTCACTCCATCCTCCTGTCACCCCACTAGGAATAGGGTTCCCCTCGTCCTCACCTACCACCCCACCAGCCCCAGGTCCAACATAATATTCGCCGTAACTTCCGCCACTTCCAACGAGATCCCACCACCAAGCACATCTTTCCCTCCCCCCACCCTCTGCTTTCCGCAGGGATCGCTCCCTACGCGACTCCCTTGTCCATTTGTCCCCCGCCATCCCTCCCCACTGATCTCCCTCCTGGCACTTATCCTTGTAAGTGGAACAAGTGCTACACATGCCCTTACACTTCCTCCCTTACCACCATTCAGGGCCCCAGACAGTCCTTCCAGGTGAGGTGACACTTCACCTGTGAGTCGGCTGGGGTGATATACTGCGTCCGGTGCTCCGATGTGGCCTTCTATATATTGGCGAGACCCAGCGCAGACTGGGAGATCGTTTCACTGAACACCTACGCTCTGTCCGCCAGAGAAAGCAGGACCTCCCAATGGCCACACATTTTAATTCCACGTCCCATTCCCATTCTGATATGTCTATCCACGGCCTCCTCTACTGTAAAGATGAAGCCACACTCAGGTTGGAGCAACAACACCTTATATTCCGTCCTTCAACCTGATGGCATGAACATTGACTTCTCTAACTTCCGTTAATGCCCCACCTCCCTTTCGTACCCCATCCATTATTTATTTATATACACACATTCTTTTTCTCTCTCTCCTTTTTCTCCCTCTGTCCCTCTCACTATACCCCTTGCCCATCCTCTGGGTTCCCTCCCCCCCTTTTCTTTCTCCCTCGGCCTCCTGTCCCATGATCCTCTCATATCCCTTTTGCCAATCACCTGTCCAGCTCTTGGCTCCATCCCTCCTCCTCCTGTCTTCTCCTATCATTTTGGATCTCCCCCTCCCCCTCCCACTTTCAAATCTCTTTCTATCTCTTCTTTCAGTTAGTCCTGACGAAGGGTCTCGGCCCGAAACGTCGACTGTACCTCTTCCTAGAGATGCTGCCTGACCTGCTGCGTTCACCAGCAACTTTTATGTGTGTTACATTAATCTGAAAGTTGCCTTTCCTGGTCCAATCAAGTACCTACGTTTATTGTTTTTTTTTAACAGTCTTGACTTCTCAATAGTTTCATGGGACAATTTTTTGTTGAAGCCATGACACATTTTTGTGGAAACCCCTTGCATGTGCTGTACCTAAAACTCCAAAAGACATTCACCTAAATTGTAAACGGTTGGACTGTTATTTGAAGAAACAGAACTGTGCTAAGTGCAGGGAGTAGATGGGAAAGTTCCCAATGAACAGAACATGAAAGGAAATTGGAGAGGAGGTATTTGTCAGGGTCTGGGTGTAGGGTAATATTGTCAGGATCTGGAGTGGCAGGCGCTAAGGTTCAAGAGTGAAGTTTGTTTAATGTCAGGTGTAACAGGGAACAAAATGATCGTTACTCCGGATCTGATGCAGCACAAAAAAAAACACAAAAGATAAAGGACACAGTAATAATAATAATACTGAAATACACCAGAAATATGCTGAATTAAAAGAGGAAATTGAAAGAGTTTGGAACATGAACAGGGTATACATTGTCCCAGTAGTAATATCTGCAACTGGCGCCATCATAAAGTCACTACACAATTAGAGCTACACAACAATATGTAAATATCCAGAGAGCCACAACATTAAACACCACTAGAATAGTCCAAAAGTTCCTAGCAATTGAGAAATGAATGTGCTTGGTTATGCCTGTACCTCAGGTTTTACCAGCTTGAGTTGAGAAAAAATAAATAAAAACAAATAAACACATAAGATAGCTTACATATGTACACCGATGTAAACGGGGGTGTGAGTGGTGATCTGCTAGATGTTTATAAGATTACAAGAGGCAAAGATGGTGTATTGGGCTTCCGGTAGCAGAGCAGTTAGTGCAATTGTATTACAGCTTGAGGCTTTGGGTTCTGGAATTCAATTCTTGGCGCCATCTCGGAGGAGTCTGTGTGCTCTCCCCGCGGAACGCATGGGTTTTCCCCAAATGTTTCTGTTTCTTCCCACATTCCAAAGACATAGCAGGAGGGTTTATTGGTCATTGTAAATTGTCCTGTGATCAGGTGAGAGTTAAACCGAGACGACACAAAGGGGTGTTTAAGAGGGTCTTAGGCAGACATGATTATGCAGAGAATGGAGAGATATGGATATTGTGTCAGTAGAAAGGATTAGTAAGACATTTAATTACCAGTTTAATTAGCTTAACGCAACATTATGGGCCAGAAAGTAGCTTCCCTTCAATGGACTCTGTCTACTGTTCTTGCTCCCCCTTCCTTCCCAGTCTTGATGAAGGGTCCCAGCCAGAAACACTGACTGCTTATTCCTCTCCAATACGTGCTGCCTGACCTGCTGAGTTCCTCCAGCGCTTTGTGTGCGCTGCTCTGGATTTTGAACACCTGCAGAATCCCTTGTGTCCACCAAGTAAGCATTATGCGAGTTAAAGAATTTGGCTGTGGCTCACGTTTTATTCAACATTTTCCACACACACGTGCTGGAATGCTCTTCGCAACTGCTTGAATACAAGGCAAAGAAACCAACAGAGTAATATTCATACTTCCTTTGCTTAGAAGAAATCATTAAAATAAGAGACTTAGATAAACTTAAGTAGGAGGAAAACCTTCTTACATTGTATGGGTTGTCGATTCTCATTTTGATTTATTAATTTTCTAGGGCTATACACATTTCCAGTACCCTTCTAAAGACTGGATTCCCCACACAACATCGTTATTATTTCCTAAAATCCCAAATACATGCTGGTAGGCTTTTAGAAAGTTTCCTCAGTCATTTGAGTTACAGGAACAAAGAGGAGACAGGTCAGAAAATTCCACTGTGTGCGTGAGCCCTGAGGCTGTGTGAGCAAATATCAACGAACTATCTTGTAACTTTCATGTGAAACCCTTGTGGTCTTTAGTTGTCATGCATGGCATTATACATCTTTATAAATAGTTTGATATCTTTATCAACTAAGTTGCAGATTTCAACCCCTTCTAGGTCCACAGTAGTAGATTATAAACATTACCACCATCCTGCCTGGTTTGAATTTTTTGTGTCATTTCTGGACTGACCTTACTCACAAAATCAATGACTAAGCTCATGAAGGATCATCACTGTTCCTTGGCTCTTCACCATTTTAGAACATTTAAGAACATCCGAATCAGATTTAATATCACTGGCATATGTTGTGAAATTTCCCGTTCCCAATCCGACTTGTCAGTCTATGGTTTCCTCTTCTGCCAAGATGAGGCCACCCTCAGGCTGAAGGAACCACATCTTCTATTCTGTCTGGGTAGTCTCAATCCTGATGGCAAAAACGTCGGTTTCTGCTTCCTGTAATTTTTTTTCCCCTCCCACTTCCCTCTTCCTCAATTCCCCACTCTGATCTCGTATCTCTTCTCCTCACCTGCCTATCACCTCCCCAGATGCCCCTCCTCCTTCCCTTTTATCCATGGTCCACAATCAGATTACTTCTTCTCTAGCCCCTTACCTTTCCCACCCACCTAGTTTCACCTTCTAGCTATCCTCATTTCCCTCTGTCCCCTCATTAATATTCTGGCATCTTCCCCCTTCCTTCCCAGACCTAATGAAGAGTTTTGGCCTGAGATGTTGACTACTTATTCATTTCCACAGATTCTGCCTCACCTATTGAGTTCCTCCAGCATTTTGTGTGTGTTGTGAAATTCGTTTTGTGACAGCAGTACAGTGCAATACATATTATAAGTTATAATAAGAAATACATATAAAAATTAAATTAGTAGTTCCAGAAGAGAGCAAAAAAATAAAAAAATATTGAGGTAATGTTCGTGTGTTGATTAGCCATTCAAAAATCTGATGGCGGAGAAGAAGAAGTTGTATCTGAAATGTTGAGTGTGTGTCTTCAGGCTCCTGCACCTCCTCTCTGATGGTAGCAATGAGAAGAGGGCATCTCCTGGGTGATGGCGTCCCCAACCTTTTTGAGGCATCACCTTTTGAAGGTGCCCTGGATAGAAACATAGAAACATAGAAAATCTACAGCACAATACAGGCCTTTCAGCCCACAATGTTGTGCCGAACATGTACTTACTTTAGAAATTAGCTAGGGTTACCCATAGCCCTTTATTTTTCTTAGCTCCATGTACCTATCCAGGAGTCTCTTAAAAGATCCTATCGTATCCGCCTCCACCATCGTCGCCGGCAGCCCATTCCACGCACTCACCACTCTCTGCATAGGAAACTTAACCCCTGATATCTCCTCTGTACCTACTTCCTAGCACCTTAAAACTGTGCCCTCTCGCATTAGGGTTAGGGTTAGGGTTAGCCATTTCAGTCCTCGGAAAAAGCCTCTGAATATCCACACAATCAGTGTCTCTCACTACCTTGTACACCTCTATCTGGTCACCTCTCATCCTCTGTCACTCCAAGGAGAAAAGGCCAAGTTCACTCAACCTAGTCTCATTAGGCATGCTCCCCAATCCAGGCAACATCCTTGTAAATCTCCTCTGCACCCTTTCTATGGTTTCCACGTCCTTCCTGTAGTGAACCCACTAGAACTGAGCACAGTACTCCAAGTGGGGTCTGACCAGGGTCCTATATAGCTGCAACATTACCTCTCGGCTCCTAAACTCAATCCCACAGTTGATAAAGGCCAATGCACCTTATGCCTTCTTAACCACAGAGTCAACCTATGTAGAAACTTTGAGTGTCCTATGGACTCAGACCCCAAGATCCCTCTGATCCTCCACACTGCTAAGATTAATACTATATTCTGCCATCATATTTGACCTACCAAAATGAACCACCTCACACTTATCTGAGTTGATCTCCATCTGCCTCTTCTCAGCCAAATTTTGCATCCTATCAATGTCCCGCTGTAACCTCTGACAACCCTCCACACTATCCACAACACCCCCAACCTTTGTGTCATCAGCAAATTTACTACCCTATCTCTCCATTTCCTCATCCAGGTCATTTATAAAAATCACGAAGAGAAGGGGTCTCAGAACAGATCCCTGAGACACACCTCTGGCCACCGACCTCCATGCAGAATATGACCTGTCTACAACCATTCTTTGTCTTCTGCGGGCAAGCCAGTTCTGAATCCACAAAGCAATGTCTCCTTGGATTCCATACCTCCTTACTTTCTCAATAAGCCTTGCATGGGTTACCTTATCAAATGCCTTGCTGAAATCCATATACACTACATCTACTGCTCTACCTTCATCAATGTGCTTAGTCGCATACTCAAAAAATTCAATCAGGCTCGTAAGGCACGACCTGCCTTTGACAAAGCCACGCTAACTATTCCTAAACATATTATGTCTCTCCAAATGTTCATAAATCCTGCCTCTCAGAATCCTTTCCATCAACTTACTAACCACTGAAGTAAGGCTCACTGGTCTATAATTTCCTGGGCTAACTCTACTCCCTTTCTTGAATAAGGGAATTAACATTCGCAACCCTCCAGTCCTCCAGAACCTCTCCCGTCCCCGTTGATGATGCAAAGATCATCACCAGAGGCTCAGCAATCTCCTCCCTCGCCTTTCACAGTAGCCTGGGGCACATCTCGTCCGGTCCCAGTGACTTATCCAACTTGATGCTTTCCAAAAGCTCCAGCACAATCTCTTTCTTAATATCTATATGCTCGAGCTTTTCAGTCCACTGTAAGTCATCCCTACAATCACCAGGATCCTTTTCCTTGGTGAATACTGAAGCAAAGTATTCATTAAGTACCTCTGCTATCTCTTCCGGTTCCAAACACACTTTTCCACTTTGTCACACTTTATTGGTCCTATTCTCTCACGTCTTATCCTCTTGCTCTTCACATACTTGTAGAATGCCTTGGGGTTTTCCTTAATCCTGTCTGCCAAGGCCTTCTCATGGCCCCTTTGTACACCACGATTCCTGTACCCTACCATCCTTTCCCTGTCTTATTGGAATGTACCTATGCAGACTCCACACAAATATCCCCTGAATATTTGCCACATTTCTGCCGTACATTTCCCTGAGAACATCTGTTCCCAGTTTATGCTTCCAAGTTCCTGCCTAATAGCCTCATATTTTCCCTTACTCCATTTAAACGCTTTCCTAATTTGTCTGTTCCTATCCCTCTCCAATGCTATGGTAAAGGAGATAGAATTGTGATCACTATCTGCAAAATGCTCTCCCACTGAGAGATCCTAACACCTGACCAGGTTCATTTCCTAATACCAGATCAAGTACAGCCTCTCCTCTTGTAGGCCTATCTACATATTGTGTCAAGAAACCTTCCTGAACACACCTATCAAACTCCACCGCATCTAAATACCTTGCTCTAGGAAGTTGCCAATCAATATTTGGGAAATTAAAATCTCCCACCATAACACCCTGTTATTATTACACTTTTCCAAAGTCTGTCTCCCTATCTGCTCCTTGATGTCCCTGTTACTATTGGGCGGTCTATGAAAACACCCAGTAGAGTTTTTGACCCCTTCCTGTTTCTAACTTCCACCCACAGAGACTCAGTAGACAATCCCTCCATGACTTCCTCCTTTTCTGCAGCCGTGACACTATCTCTGATCAACAGTGCCACGCCCCCACCTCTTTTGCCTCCCTCCCTATCCTTTCTGAAACATCTAAAGCCTGGCACTCTAAGTAACCATTCCTGTCCCTGAACCATCCAAGTCTCTGTAATGGTCACAACATCACAGTTCCAAGTACTGATCCACACTCTAAACTCATCTGCTTTGTTCATAATACTCCTTGCATTAAAATAGACACATCTCAAACCATCAGTCTGAACGCATTCCTTCTCTGTCTCCAAACTTTCTCTATTTGTGAGCCAACTGCCCTTTCCTCCTAGGCTTCAGTTTGATTCCCACCCCCCAGCAATCCTAGTTTAAACTCTCCCCAATAACCTTAGCATACCTCCCTTCTAGGATATTTTTCCCCTTCGGATTCAAGTGCAACCCATCCTTTCTGTACAGGTCATGCCTGTCCTGAAAGAGGTCCCAATGATCCAGAAATCTGAATCTGAATCCCTGCCCCCTGCTCCAATCCCTCAGCTACACATTTATCCTCCACCTCATTCTATTCCTATACTCACTGTCACATGGCACAGGCAGTAATCCCAGTAATCACAACCTTTGTGGTCCTGCTTCTCTACTTCCTTCCTAACTCCCTGTAGTCTGCTTTCAGGACCTCCTCCCCTTTCCTACCTATGTCGTTGGTACCAATATGTACCAGGACCTCTGGCTGTTCTCCTTCCCACTTCAGGATGTCCTGAACGCGATCAGAAACGTCCTGGCCCCTGGCACCTGGGAGGCAAACTACCATCCGTGCTTCTTTCCCATGTCCACAGAATCACCTGTCTGACCCCCTGACTATAGAGTCCCTGATCACTACTGCCATCCTCTTCCTTTCCTTACCCTTCCGTCACAGGGCCAGACTCTGTGCCAGAGGCATGGCCACTGTTGCTTCCCCCAGGTAGGTCGTCCCCCCAGCAATACTCAAACAGGAGTTCTTATTGTTAAGGGGGACAGCCAGAGGGGTGCTCTCTAGCAGCTGCCTCTTGCCCTTCCCTCTCCTGACTGTTACCCACTTATCTGTCTCCCCAGGCCCCGGTGTGACTACTTGCCTAACGCTCCTCTCTATCACCTCCTCACTCTCCATGACCAGACGAAGGTCATCGAGCTGCATCTCCAGTTCCCTAACCCGGTCACCAAGGAGCTGCAGCTCGACGCACCTGGCAGAGATGTGGCCGTCCAGGAGGCTGGGAGTCTCCCGGACTTCTCACATCTGACACTCAGTACAGAACACCGGCCTCACACACACATACTTCCTGTCTCTATTCTACACAGGCAACCTACCTCACCTCGACCTGTTATCGCCTAAGCCCCGTTAAGCCAAAGCCCTCTGCTTTGCCACCGGCTCTATAAATTTGTCTTCTTTTTAAACTCTTCTCGCTGTTCTAACTGGCTGATGTCCACGCTCTTGTGCAGTTGTGCCTCGATCTGGGGAAACAAGTGCCTATGATGGAGCTGGCTGAGTTTACAACTTCCTGCATCTTATTTCAATCTGTACAGTAGCCACCCCGCCTCACCCCCCCCCCCCCCAATACCAGACGATGATGTGACCAGATAGAATGCTCTTCACGGTACATCTGGAGAAATTTGCGAGTGTCTTTGCTGACATACCAAATCCCTTCAAACTCCGAATGAAATATACCATAGCTTCTGTCGCATCTTCATTGTAACTGTAACAAAATGTTGGGCCTGGGATGGAACCTCAGAGATAACTGTGTCGAGGTAATAAACAAATAAATGAGTCTGAGATTATTTTAATGCAATAAAGTGCACATAAAATACTTCTGAAATCATTGGTACTGGAGTAATTTCTTCAGTATCAATGTCATATTATTATATATCGTACAATATTGACTCCTTCATTAAGGAGTGAAATTATTACATAGAACAGTACAGCACAACCCAAGCTCTTTAGACCACGATGTTGGACTGATCCTACAACCTATTCTAAAATTAATCTAACCCTTCCCTCCTACGTAGCCCTCCATTTGCCCATCATCCATGTATCTATCTAAGAATCTACCACTACCTCTGGCAGTGTGTTCCACACACCCACCACCCTTTCTAAGAAAACTTCTAACATTCTCCCCCCACCCATAGTTTCATCCTTAAAATTATGCCCTCTCGTATTAGGTGAATAAACTGTTCCTAAAATGTTGAGCGTGGGTCTTTGGGCTCCTGTACCTCCTCTCTGATGGTGGCAATGAGAAGTGGGCATGTTCTGAGCGAGGGGGGGGGTCCTACATGATGGATGCTGCCTTTTTAAGGTATCGCCTTTTGCAGGTGTCCTCGATGCTGGGGAGGCGAGTGCCCATGATAGAGCTGGCAGAGTTTTGAAATCCTCTGCAGCTTCTCCCGATCCTGTGCTATGGCCTTTCCGTAACAGAGGGTGATGCAGCCAATCAGAATGCTCTCCCTCGAGCAGCTGCAGGAAACCCACGTAGTCACGGGGAGAACGTACAAACTCTTCACAGTGGCGGAAGTTGGACCGCAGCCACTGATCATTTGTGCCGCAGTAGCATTGCACTAAATGCTAGGCTACTGTGCAGCTCCAGTCGGTAGAAATTATGTCATCGTCGAGGCTATCTCTCGAGGTTGAGGATGATGGCCTTCGTTCTGAAGAAGTGGCCCACAGAGCGAAGATGCCTGTGCGTGTATTTGTTTATTGTGTACTTGATGTTGCACTCCAAGAAGCACACAATACTTCACAAATCAACCAACTGATCCCAATGGCATGGAAACCACGACGATTGGAGCTGATGGATCTGTTGCAGCCTTCATCCGTCTTCACAGCCGTTGAGTTCGAAGTAACTTCGTCCGCCTGTTCCACTGTTGAGGTCTTGGCTGGATTGTTCTTTGTTGGGGACCTCACCCTCGACCTTACCGCCATGGGTGACCCTACCAGGAGCATAGATCCAGACGGCATTGCTCTTGGGATCGCAGGACCACACAAGCTTCTCCACCACGACAAGGTGACAATCCACGGAGAAGAGAAATTATGTATCACAACTTGACTCATTGAGCAAGAGGATGAGATGTATGTACCTGTTATGAAATTTAGTGATTCCGCAAATAAACAACTGGAGGCAGGCTTGTGTCTGCAGATAGGTGGTGTACTACAGTTACCTCAGTCAATGAGAAAGAAGTTGTGTCTTCTGACCCAGGCATTAAAAAAGGAAGAGACATCTATCATCGCTTTCTACTGCTATTTTGCTGGGTTAGTTTCACGGTCCTTCCTTATTTTTAAATAAACGTTTGTATCCACGGAGATGTGTGGAAATACCCGTCTGCATAAGCTAATTTGCATTTGTGGCATTAACTTCTTTTCTTCACTGTAAACACAGTTTTCAGGGACTAGTTCCTCTGTTCTGCTTCTGGGATGTAGCTACAACATTTGTAACTTTTTGAACATCGGGGAGGAGGCACAGGAGCCTGAGGATACACACGCAACATTTTAGAAACAGCTTCTCCCCCTCCACCATCAGATTCCTGAATGAACAACAAAATCCAGCTCAATATTTTTTCTCTCTTTTTGCACTACTCTCTTAATTTTATTTTTTGAATATATTTTTATTGTAATTCATGTTTTTTTTCAAATTACGTATTGCAATGAAATGTTGCAAAAAACAACAAATTTCATGCCATATGTCACAGATAATTAAACCAGGTTCTGATTCTGATTCTGACTGATAATTTCACCAAGGGTGAGGTTTGAGTGAAGACTAGCAGCGTGTTCAGCTGCTGGCTGGTTAAGCTGATCGGGAGGGTGGGCGGTGTGCAGGTGGGACCGAGCTGTCCTCCGAGTTGTCCATACTGACCCGGCACCATAGCAAGCCCGAGGAATTCTGCAGATGCTGGAAGTTCAAGCAACACACATCAAAGTTGCTGGTGAACGCAGCAGGCCAGGCAGCATCTCCAGGAAGTGGTACAGTCGACGTTTTGGGCCGAGACCCTTTGTCAGGACTAACTGAAAGAAGAGCTAGTAAGAGATTTGAAAGTGGGAGGGGGAGGGGGAGATCCGAAATGATAAGAGAAGACAGGAGGGTGAGAGATGGAGCCAAGAGCTGGACAGGTGATTGGCAAAAGGGATATGAGAGGATCATGGGACAGGAGGCCCAGGGAGAAAGAAAAGGGGGAGGGGGAAAAACCCAAAGGATGGGCAAGGGATATAGTGAGAGGGACAGAGGGAGAAAAAGGAGAGAGAGAAAAAGAACGTGTGTATATAAGTAAATAACGGATGGGGTATGAGGGGGAGGTGGGGCATTAGCGGAAGTCAGAGAAGTCAATGTTCATGCCATCAGGTTGGAGGCTACCCAGATGGAATATAAGGTGTTGTTCTTCCAACCATAGCAAGCCTCAGGGTTTCTGATCAAGCACGGTTCAAGTGCCACTGGGCGGCTACCAGTTGCTTCCCTGCCCTCCCTCAGCTGAAGAAATATATCTCCTCCATTTTACTGAGGGGATCCGGAGCACAGGCTCTTACTTTTAGACCGTAAGACCATAGACACAGGAGCAGAATTAGGCCATTCAGCCTATCAAGTCTTCTCCAACATTTCATTCCTCTTTTAATAAATGCCCCTGATTTATTATCCCTCTTAACCCATTCTCCCTATAATCTTTGACACCCCGACTAATCAAGAACCTATTAACTTCCGCTTTACGTGTACCCAGTGACTTGGCCTCCACAACTGAATGCGGCAATAAATTCCACAGATTCACCACCCTCTGGCTAGAGAAATTCCTCTTCATCTCTGTTCTAAACAGATGTCTTCTACTCTAGTCCCAGACTCCCCCATTATAAGAAGCATCCTGTCCACATCCACCCTAATTAGGCCTTTCAATATTTGATAGGTTTCAATGAAATCCCCCTTCATTCTTCCAAACTCCAACAGGTGCAGGCCCAGAGTCATAAAACAATCCTCATGTGTTAACCCTTTCACTGCCAGGGTCATTCTTGTGAACCTCCTCTGGATCCTCTTCAGTGGCAACACACCCTTTCTTCAGACATGGGGCCCAAGTGAGCTGTCATTACTTTTCCTGCAGACTGCAAGTTCAGTGCCAGTTCCTCAAAGACATTCTTTCAGATCAATGGTTCTCTTCTTCATTTTTGGGCCATCTCTGTATTGTTATCAGTATGTTCTCTCAGTATGGGCTTCCCCCGTCTCAGTTGGGTCCCCGCCTGTTGTTTCTGGAACCAGCAATGTGCTGGTGGGTGTTTGGTAGTGTGGGCCTGCCACTCTGGTTATGACAAAGCCGGGCTGTTAGTAAAGTCCCTGGGTGGCCTGACTTGGTTTTATGTGTTCTTTCCACACCACTTCAGGCTCAGAAATATCCCCCCTCCCCCAAACACTCAGTATGTGTCCACAGATCCAAATCCTGTTCTGCTACATTAGTGATGTCTACTGAATTTATGGGTTACTTTTTTTGACAGTAATGTCTTAATCACCCTGGCTATATATTCAGTGTGTGCCTTAGACCTTTGCACTGTACTGAATACTGAAAAACCTGAGCTGCAGAATTCTTAAAAGTGAGTCTGTAGGTTGTTCAATCAGTTCAGAGTTGAAGTGAGTGATGTTATCCACTCTGGTTCAGGAGACTGATAGTTGAAGTGTAATTACTGTTTCTCTCCCTGGTGGTGTGGTTCCTGAGGCTCCTGTACCTTCTTCCTGATGGCAGCAGTGAGAAGAGAGCATGGCCTGGGTGGTGGGGGTCCCTGAGGATGGGTGCTGCTTTCCTACGACATCACTCCACGTGGTAGGTGAGGACAACTTTACCCGTGATGGACTGGGCCATATCCACTACTTTTTTGCAGGCTTTTCCATTCCTAGCCATTGGTGTTTCCATACCAGGCCGTCATGCAACCAGTCAGGATGCTCTTCACCGTCGATCTATAAAAGTTTGCCAAAGTTTTGGATGACACGCCGAACCTGCACAAACTGCTAAGAAAATGCCTTCTTTGTAAAGGCACTTACGTGCTGGACCCAGGGCAGATCGTCTGAAATGATAAAGCCCAGGACATTAAAGTTACTGACCTTTTCCACCTCCAGTTAAACTGGCGGTGGATAGAGGCCTGCTGAATTGTTCCCTCTGTGTGCCATAAGCTGAACCCAAACAATGAACACACCTTCCCCTCATGTGGTTCTCCATTTCAGAGCGGAGAGAGGGAAGTGGATGAGTCTGTGGATCACAAGGGAGTCAGCAACAGGGGCGGGCTTGAGAATCAGTTCTCTGTCACACTGAGAATTGGCTCTTGCACAGGTCCTGCTGGGGCATAGTTGCGGGGAGGGTGGCCATGGCTCCTGCTGGGGTCAAGTACAGACTTCATCATGTTAAGGTCACACACATACAATCATCTGGAGTATTGCATACAGTTCCGGTCGTCCCATTATAGGAATGATGTCGAGGCTTTGGAGACGGTACAAAAGAGGTTTGGCAGGACGTTGCCTGGATTAGAGGGTGTGTGCTCCCATGAGAAGTTGGACAAGCTAGTGTTGTTTTCTCTGGAGCGGCGGAGTCTGGGAGGAGATCTGTTGGAGGTTTATAAGATAATGAGAGACATTGATAAAGTAGAGAGACAGTATCATTTTCCAAGGGTTGAAATGTCTAATACCAGAGGGCATCCATTTAAGGTGAGGGGGGTAATTTTTTTAAAGGAGATTCCAGAGGCAAGTGTTTTGCTCAGAGGATGGTGTCTGCCCAAATGCAGAGCCTGGGGTGGTGGTAGAGGCAGCAACATTGGAGAGTTTTAAGAGCCGTTTACACAGGCACTTGAATGTGAGGAAAATGGACAGACGTGGACATGGTATAGGCAGAAGAGATTAGTTTAGTCGGCCATTAGGTATGTGAAAAGGGAAAAAATAGTTAAGACCAAATTTGGGCCCTTGAAGACAGAAGCGGGTGAATTTATCATGGGGAACAAGGAAATGGCAGACGAGTTGAACAAGTACTTTGGATCTGTCTTCACTAGGGAAGACACAGACAATCTCCCAGATATAATAGTGGCCAAAGGACCTAGGGTAATGGATGAATTGAAGGAAATTTATATTAGGCAGGAATTGGTGTTGGATAGGCTGTTGGGTCTGAAGGCTGATAAGTCCCTGGGACCTGATGATCTGCATCCCAGGGTATTTAAGGAGATGGCTTTAGAAATCGTGGATGCATTGGTAATCATTTTCCAATGTTCTATAGATTCAGGATCAGTTCCTGTGGATTGGAGGGTGGCTAATGTTGTCCCTCTCTTCAAGAAGGGAGGAAGAGAGAAAACAGGGAATTATAGACCAGTTTGCCTGACATCGGTGGTGGGAAAGATTCTGGAGTCAATTATAATAGATGAAATTACAACACATCTGGACAGCAGTAACAGGATCGATCCGAGTCAGCATGGATTTACGAAGGGGAAATAGTGCTTGACTAATCTTCTGGAATTTTTTTGAGGATGTAACTATGAAAATGGACAAGGGAGAGCCAGTGGATGTAGTGTACCTGGACTTTCAGAAAGCCTTTGATAAAGTCCCACATAGGAGATTAGTGGGCAAAATTAGGGCACATGGTTTTGGGGGCAGAGTACTGACATGGATTGAAAATTGGCTGGCTGACAGAAAACAAAGAGTAGCGATTAACAGGTCCCTTTCGGAATGGCAGGTGGTGACCAGTGGGGTACCGCAGGGTTCAGTGCTGGGACCGCAGCTGTTTACAATATATATTAATGATTTAGATGAAGGGATTAAAAGTAACATTAGCAAATTTGCCGATGACACAAAGCTGGGTGGCAGTGTGAAATGTGAGGAGGATGTTACGAGAATGCAGGGTGACTTGGACAGGCTGGGTGAATGGGCAGATGCATGGCAGATGCAGTTTGATGTGGATAAATGTGAGGTTATCCACTTTGGTGGTAAGAACGGGAAGGCAGATTATTATCTAAATGGAGTCAAGTTAGGAAAAGAGGAAGTACAATGAGATCTAGGTGTTCTTGTAGATCAGTCACTGAAAGCAAACATGCAAGTACAACAGGCAGTGAAGAAAGCTAATGGCATGCTGGCCTTCATAACAAGGGGAGTTGAGTATAGGAGCAAAGAGATCTTTCTGCAGCTGTACAGGGCCCTGGTGAGACCGCACCTGGAGTACTGCGTGCAGTTTTGGTCTCCAAATTTGAGGAAGGACATTCTTGCTATTGAGGGAGTGCCACGTAGGTTCACAAGGTTAATTCCCGGGATGGCGGGACTGTCATATGTCGAAAGATTGGAGCGACTGGGCTTGTATACTCTGGAATCTAGAAGGCTGAGAGGGGATCTTATTGAAACATATAAGATTATTCAGGGATTGAACATGCTAGAGGCAGGAAGCATGTTCCCACTGATGGGTGAGTCCAGAACCAGAGGCCACAGTTTAAGAATAAGGGGTAGGCCATTTAGAACGGAGTTGAGGAAAAACTTTTTCACTCAGAGAGTGGTGGATATATGGAATGCTCTGCTCCAGAAGGCAGTGGAGGCCAAGTCTCTGGATGCTTTCAAGAAAGAGATGGATAGAGCTCTTAAAGATAGCGGAATCAAAGGTTATGGGGATAAGGCAGGAACTGGATACTGATAGTGGATGATCAGCCATGATCACAGTGAATGGCGGTGCTGGCTCGAAGGGCCGAATGGCCTACTCCTGCACCTATTGTCTATTTGATTACTAATTTGATTGGGCTGGCACAACATTATGGGCTGAAGGGCCTGTTTCTGTGCTGTACTGTTCTATGTTGTCTGCTCTAATCACTGAACTGGCATCCAGCCACATATGTAGCAATGCATTGTGAATCACACACCTGCGTGATTCAATGTGGTAACGTGTCAGGCACATGCATTCATTGCAGACTTTTCAGCCCACGCAATAGATCCCTGACACACTTTAACAAAAGGAAGTTGTCATAGGTTACAACGGACTCAAGTTCAAGTTGAAGTTTACTGTCACTTCACTGTACATATATATAACCAAATTAAATAATGTTCCTTTGGAACACTGTGCATCCATGAAACACATCAAACACAGCACATAAAACAAAAAAAAATTACCAAACATAAGTTAATAAACTAGAGTTCAAAAATCATGTTATATACAGCACAGGTAAACAGTAGACAGTAAACAGATCGTTGTCCTAGTGACGAGACCTCGGTGGTGGCAGGGTATTCGTTAGTCTCACAGCCTGAGGGAAGAAGCTGTTACCCAGTCTGACAGTCCTCATCCTTTGGGGGACGAGGAAGTTCATTTTAGATGGTCAAATTTGAAGACAGAGATCAGGGTTAACGGCAGGACTCTCAGCAGTGGGGTGTAACTTAGGGTCATGGCCACGCCGTAGATCCCACAAAGTTGCCATTCAAGTTGATATGGTGGTTCAGAAGACATATTGTGTGTTGGCCTTCTTCAGTCAGAGGATTAAGTTCAAGAAATATGAGATAATGTTGCAGCTTAATGAAACTTTTGATTAGACCACACTTGGAGTATTGTGTTCAGTTCTGGTTGCCTCATTATAGGAAGGATGTAGAAGTTTCCGGGGGGGTTCAGGGATACCCCTTTAACAATACGTTAATGGCAAGAAAACTATTCTCATCTATTGTCTAATCGCGAACAAGCGAAAATCTCCAGATGCTGGAAATCCAAGCAACACACACAAAGTGCTGGAGGAACTCAGCAGGCTAGGCAGCATCTGTGGAAAAGAGTAAACAGTGGATGTTTCAGGCCGAGGCCCTTCATCAGATATGGATGAAAAGATGAGAAGTCGGAGTAAGTTGGGGAAGGGCAGGAAGAAATACAAGGTTGTAGGTGACAGGTGAAATTGGGGGCAGGGGTGAACTAAAGAGCTGGAGGTCGATTGGTGAAAGAGAAGGGGGAATTTGATAGGAGAGGACATAAGGCCATGGAAGAAAGGAAAGGGGAGGAGCACCGGGGGGAGGTGGCAGGCAGGTAAGAAGATAAGGTAAGAGAAGGTAAGAGAAGGAAATGGGAATGTGGAATAGTGTGGGGGGGGGTCCATTACTAGAAGCTCGAGAAAAGTCCAACTAGACTGCCACTCAATCAAAGCTCTCGGTGAGATGTCAACAGGCAACGACAGCCCATATAGTTGCAATAACCAGAAGCTGTCGCAGCTGCTTAATGCTGATGAGAAGGAGTTTGAGAAGGGAAGAGAGAAACAGATTGGAAACTTGGCCAAAAGCTGGTTGGGATGCCAAAAAGTTCAAAACGCGCCCCCACAGGCACCAGAGCCCGTTGTCACCATGGCAAAGAGTGCATATTGACCTTGCTAGGCCATTGATGGACTCCATGTTTCTGATTGCTGTGGATGCTCTTTCGAAGTGGCTGGAGGTCATACTAATGAGGTCAAGCACCTCAGCTAAGACTGCCTCCATTCTGAGGACTCTCTTTGCTAGAAATGGCTTACTCGAACAAATTGTAAGTAACAACAGACCACAATACAGGTCAGAAGGAAAATGGCATCAGATATTTCAAGTCAGCTCCTCACCACCCAGCAACGAATGGTTTAGCTGAAAGGTTTATCCAAACCTTCAAGAAGTCCATTAAAGTGCTGGACAAGCAGAACATTTCTATACAGTGCAAGGTGGACAACTTCCTTTCTGTGTATCGGAAATCTGATACACAAATCAAATGCATTGCTGTTCATGAACAGGAATCTGAGATCTCCCATAGGTCACCTGAAACCAAACCTACGGATGGAAGTACGGAATAAATAGTTCAACCGGTTGCCAAGTGAGGCAGCAAGGTGCTTTGATATTGGACAGGTAGTCCTAGCACATGATTACCAAGACGACGAGTGGACATGCTGTAGGATAGCTACAAGAACTGGGCCACCGATGTACACAGTAGACATTGGAGCTTAGATATGGAGACGTCATGTGGATCAGATACTGGATGCTCAACCGAAGAACGCACCTGAGTCGGCGACATCCAACAAGACGGACACATTACAGCCACCAGACTTGCCTGTCAGTGATGATCATGTCACTGACGGCAACGTGACACTGGAAACTGAGAATGTTATCGTTGACAAGACACCTGTCAAACCTGATGCCTCTCCACAGTCCACAGGCACTAACCTGAAAGAAACAGAGCACCACCCTAACGACTGAATCTTTAGAACTGTGAAGTTAGTGATAGACCATTATTGTGAAAACATGTTCATTTGGAAAATGGGTTTATGGAAGGGAAATTGAATGTTTTGTACATGGACAGTTTTATGTTGCATTAATCTAAAGGAGGAGGAAGTGTAATATATGGATTTATTTCCTCTAGAACAATGATTCCCCCACCCCGTACTATGTATTGATCTATTGTCTAAGCATGGGCATTGCTCTGTCTCACTGCAATGTGAATACCCCAGTTAAAGCCATCTCCCGCGTGAGTGTTTTTATTTTAATACATATGAAGTTGTGCACAGACGCAACAAGGTAATCAGGACAATTTACAGTGACTAATTAAACTACTACTGGTATGCCTTTGGAATGTGGGAGGAAGCCAGAGTACCCAGAGCAAATCCTCAAGTTCACAGGGAGGGACGTACATCTTCCTCATGGGCAACACTGGAATTGAACTCTGAACTTCGACATCCCGTGTGTAATTGCATCACGTCGACCATTGTATCGATGATGCCTGTCACAATCACTTGCGTTTATGATGCGCGGTCTGAAGTTACTGCAGGAGATGACGCAGACAGTTTGCAGTAAATGCAACCCCCATGCAATGTTGCCCGGAGGGAGTTAGCAGTAGTGAATGCAACCTCCATGTAACGTTGGCCAGAGGGAGTTCACAGTAAGTACAATCCCTGTGCGTCGTTGCCCAAAGGAAGTGGTGAGCTAGTTACTCAATATTTAAATCCCCCTTGCAATCTGACTAGCCACGGCTAAAAGCAGTGCTCTCTTCCTGTCTATCACATCAGACAAACTTCCTCTGAGCTTCCAAAGTCTATTATAGTCTCATCCTCTGCTAGTAGAATTAACCTAGAGATGAAAAACTTCCCAGCTTCAAGGGTTCAGGGTTTTTCTCGTTTTCGTGCAAATAACCCAGTGTAAAGTAACCCAGCATGGAGGTTGATGTCATTGTAGAACAGGTTCACACTGGATGCTGATGGACAGTTACAAATGACCCCTGATACAGTTTACAACTCTCAGCAGGAGCAAGCTCCAGATCCCAGCATCTATAGTCACGTGTCCCCTGACTTTGCCCAATAGCCTGGCATCCCTCACTGCCCCTCAATCCACCAATCACCTTGCTTCCCTCTCTCTCCACTACCCTAACCATAAACCTAACCATGACGACCCATCTCTCCTCTTCGCTCTCAGTCCTGATACAGGGTTTCTACCCGAAATGTCGACAATTCCTTCTCCTTGCCCCTTCAGATTTTGCTCGGCCCGCTGTGTTCCTCCATGAGATTCCAGCATTTATAAGAAACCTTCTCTGTACAAGTGTCTAAAGGAGAACCTCTGTGATATTCAGTAACTAGATCCAGATCGGATTAGTTCATTGTCATTTACTCCAGGGTGCGATAAGAGTAGGTAATAGACTGAGCTGGGTGACACAGTAATACAGCCATTAGCGAAATGCTTTACAGTGCTAGCTGTCTGTAAGGGGTTTGCGACCGTCTGGGATTCCTCCGGGTGCTCCACTTTCTTTCCACATCTCAGAGATGTACAAATTATTAGATTTGGTCACGTGGCCAAGTCGTTAAGGCATTGGACTAGCGACCTGAAGGTCGTGAGTTCGAGCCCCAGCCGAGGGAACGTGGTGTGTCCTTGAGCAAGGCGCTTAATCACACATTGCTCTGCGATGACACCGGTGCCAAGCTGTATGGGTCCTAATGCCCTTCCCTTGGACAACATTGGTGTTGTGGAGAGGGGAGACTTGCAGCATGGGCAACTGCTGGTCTTCCATACAAACTTGCCCAGGCCTGCGCCCTGTAGAGTGAAGACTTTCCAGGCGCAGAACCATGGTCTCGCAAGACTAACGGATGCCTTTACGGTGTAATTGGATGGCATGGATTTATGGGCAGGAAGAGCATGTAACCGTGTTGTATCTCTAAATAAAAAAAAGCAAGTGGACTGGAAGGTGTGCAAATAACTGACTGGGGTTCATTGGAGCTGCTACTAGAAGTAGAAATGGAATTGGTTTATCTTTGTCACATGTACTGAGGTACAGGTCTTGCAGACTTCTCATTTATGGCACCACGGTAGCGTAGCGGTTGGTGTGACACTCTTACAGCTCGGGGCGTGTGAGTTTGGAGATCAATCCCAGCATCCTCTGTAAGAAAGCTTGTATATTCTTCCCATATACACATGGATTTCCTCCAGGTACTCTGAATGAAATTTTTAAAAAGCAAATCAGTATACAGTGCATTGAGGTAGCACAAGTTAAAACAATAACTTAATGCAAAATGAAGTGTATAGTTACAGAGAAAGTGAGGTGCAGTAAGGTGCAAGATCATGACGAGGTAGATTGTGATGGCAAGAGTCCATTTTATCATAGAAGGGAAACATAATAGCTTTATTACAGCGGGGAAGAAGCAGTCCTCAAGCCTGGGTACAATCCACTCCTGTTTACAATGCCACTGCGATCAATCGTGAATTAGCAAGCTTCATCAGATCAAATCCGAGCCCTGAAGATCGAGTGGACAGCCAGAGTCTTTCCAGGGGTGGAAGTGGCTCATACCAGGGGACGTAATTTTTAAGGTGGTTGGAGGGAAGTATAGGAGAGATGTCAAAGGTTTTTTTACAGAGACGGTGGTGGGTGTTGAACAGTCTGCCAGGGGTGGTGGTAGAGGCCGATACATTAGAGGCATTTAGGAGACTCTAAGATAGGCACATGGATGATAAAAAAATGGAGGGCTATGGAGAGCGAAGGACACTGTAGTATTCTATGTTCTACGTTCAGTTCATGGGAATGTTGTCGGTTGCCACCTCTTCCCCATCCTATCTCATTCATAAGAGAAAACAAATGCGCTCAGTGCCATTCTTCAACCATCGGACTCCTGAAGCAGTATGGGTAACTTTGCTCACCTCAACACTGAACTGATTCCACTACCAATAGACTCACGTTCAAGGACTTTACAATGATTGGAAAGTATTCTAAGAAACCAGATATATGAGTATTTGGCTAGACATGAACTGATTAGGGATAGTCAGCATGGTCTTGTGTGTGATAGGTCATGCCTAACTAATCTTATGGATTTTTTCAAGGAAGTTACCAGGAACGTTGATGAAGGCAAGGCAGTGGGAGTTATCTACGTGGACTTCAGCTAGGCACTTGGCAAGGTCCCACGTGGAAGATTAGTCAAAAAGGTTCAGTCACTCAGCATTCAAGATGAGGTAGTAAACTGGATTAGACATTGGCTTTGTGGGAGAAGCTAGAGAGCGGTTGTAGCTGCTTGACTCTCTGACTGGAGGCCTGTGTCAAGTGGGATGCCACTGGGATTGGAGCTGTGTCCATTGTTGTTTGTCACCTATATCAATGATCTTGGATGATAATGTGGTTAAGTGGATCAGCAAATTTACAGCTGACACTAAGATCAGGAGTGTAGTGCACAGCGAGGAAGACTATCAGAGCTTGCAGTGGGATCTGGACCAGCTGGAAAAATGGGCTGAAAAATGACAGCTGGAATTTAATACAGACAAGTAAGAGGTGTTGCTCTTTGGGAAACCAGCCAGAGTAAGTCTTACACAGTGAGCGGTAGGGCACTGAGGAGTGTGGTAGAACAAAGGGATCTGGGAATACAGATCCATAATTCATTCAAAGTGGCAACACAGGTAGATAGAGTTGCAAAGAAAGCTTTGGGCATATTGGCCTTCATAAATCAAAGTACTGAGTACAGGAGATGAGATGCTATGTTGAAGTTGTACAAGATGTTGGTGAGGCCTAATTTGGAGTATTGTATGCAGTTATGGTTACCTACCTACAGGAAAGATGTAAATAAGGTTGAAAGAGTACAGAGAAAATTTACAAGGATGTTGCCGGGACTGGAGGACCTGAGTTATAAGGAAAGGTTGAATAGGGTAGGACTTTATTCTTTGGAAAGTAGAGGATTGAGGGGAGATTTGATAGAGGTATACAAAATTATGACGGATATCAATAGGATACATGCAAGCTGTTTTTTTCTTCTGAGGTTGGGTGAGACTACAACCAGAGGTCATGGCTTAAGGGTGAAAGGTAAGAAGTTTAAGGCGAACATGAGGGGAAACTTCTTCACTCAAAGGGTAGTGAGAGTGTGGAATGAGCTACCAGCACAACTGGTGCATACGAGCTCGATTTCAAAGCTTAAGCAATGTTTGGCCAGGTACGTGGCTGGTGGAGGTATGGAGGGCTCTGGTCCCAGTGCAGGTCAATGGGAGTAGGCAGATCAAATGGTTCAGCATGGACTAGATGGGCTGAAGGGCCTGTTTCTGTGCTGTATTTTCCTATGACTGTATGACTCTAACACATATTCTCAGTCTATCTAGCTATACATTTATTAATTATTTTTAAATCATTTGCACAGTTTGTCTTCTTTTGCACATTGATTGCCGGTCTTTGTGTGGGTGTATAGTTTTTCACTGATTCTATTGTATCTCTTTGTTCTACGATGAATGTCTGAAAGAAAATGAATCTCAGGGTAGTATGGTGTGCCATACACTGTACGATATCAGACATCCCACCCTGTAAAAACTCATTTCAGGGAGGTAGCACCATCAATTTGCGGGAGACTCCCAGAACTTCCAGGAGAGGTGGGATGTCTGCGATATGTACTTTGGTAATAAATTTACTTTGAACTTTGCAAAGTTCCCATATCACACTATGTGGATCAGACATAATAGGCAGCAGAGATTGTAACAGGCGCAGGGCAGAAACCATTGAGGGGGGAGGGTTGTGTCCGAAGGTAAAGTGGTGTCCTGAGATGGCTAGGGTGCTCCTAGGCAGATTCTGATATGAGGCAGTCAGGCTAATGGCAGCTCTCTATGTGTTACTCTTTTGGAATTGGTTTGTCTCTGCAGCAGTGGTCACGGTTCAGCTGCAGTACTGAACAGGTTTGGACAGATACAGGGGGTGGGAGGGGAATGGAGAGCTATGGCCTGGGTGCAGGTTGATGGAACTAGGCAGAAAAACAGGTTGGCACAGACACAGGAGATTACGCAGAGGCTGGAAATCCACAGCAACACACACACAAAGCTGGAGGATCTCCACAGGTCAGGCAGGAATCAACAGTTGGCGTTTTGAGCCGAGACACTTTATCAGGGTCAGATTGGCATGGACTCGATGGGCCAAAGGGCTGTGGTGTTCTACGACTGTGTCTCACTTTCATTCTCATCGGTTTTCCCTTTGTTTTATATACAACAATATTTCTTGCTCATGTGCCCACGGAAGATAAGTCTAAGTCAGTGTCCTATTGAATTCCCCCAGGAACTGGGCTAATTGGCTCCAGCCTTCAGGGACATTTTCCTCTGGCTTCCCACAACCTCCCGGATGTCACACTTGGTGACAGTGCTTTGACGTCAAGTGCAGATCCTCTCAAACCACCTCTACAATTTAGTGCTTAAGTCTATTTTGTATTGTTCTCACCAGCACATCTGACACAGACATCTCTGTCCACAATAAGAACACAGAACATAGGAACAGAATTAGGCCATTCAGCCTATCGAGACTGCTCCACCGCTTCATCATGGCTGATTTATTATCCCTCTCAAGGCATTGGCAGCTCACTTCCCTTCACAAAAGCTGCCTGCCTGACCTGCTGAGTTCCGCTAGCTTTGTGTGTGTGTGTGTGTGTGTGTGTGTGTGTGTGTGTGTGTGTGTGTGTGTGCGTGTTGCTCCAGGGCCTGCAGTCTCCTGGGTCTCAAAAGGGCTGGGGCAGCTGACCTGGGAGTTTCATTCACACCGACGTTTGGCGCGCGGGTGAAACGGAGCTGCACTAGTGTCAGCCCAGTGGCAAGGAGAGGGGTCGGCCAGGAGGAGGAGGTGAGGCTGGGCTAAAAGAGGGTCGTATCTTTGTGCGGAGCACTGCTACTCAGCTGTGTATACATGCGTGTGGGGGGGATGTCAATGTGTCTGTGTATCAGGGTAGTGTGTATAATATGTCTGCATATCAGGGTAGTGTGTATGATGTGTCTGTATATCAGGGTAGTGTGTTTGGTGTCTATGATGTGTCTGTGTATCAGGGTAGTGTATGTGGTGTGTATGATGCGTCTGTATATCAGGGTAGTGTGTGTAGTGTCTATAATGTGTCAGTATATCAGGGTAGTGGGTATAATGTGTCTGTATATCAGGGTAGTGTGTGTGGTGTGTATGATGTGTCTGTATATCAGGGTAGTGTGTGTAGTGTCTATAATGTATCAGTATATCAGGGTAGTGGGTATAATGTGTCTGTATATCAGGGTAATGTGTGTAGTGTCTATAATGTGTCAGTATATCAGGGTAGTGGGTATAATGTGTCTGTATATCAGGGTAGTGGGTGTGGTGACTATAGATCAGGGTAGTGTGTATGATGTGTCTGTATATCAGGGTAGTGTGTGTAGTGTGTATGATGTGTCTGTATATCAGGGTAGTGTGTTTGGTGTCTGTAATGTGTCTGTATATCAGGGTAGTGTGTTTGGTGTCTATGATGTGTCTGTGTATCAGGGTAGTGTGTGTAGTGTCTATAATGTGTCTGTATATCAGGGTAGTGTGTGTGGTGTCTATAATGTGTCTGTATATCAGGGTAGTGTGTGTAGTGTGTATAATATGTCTGTATATCAGGGTAGTGTGTTTGGTGTCTATAATGTGACAGTATATCAGGGTAGTGTGTATGATGTGTCTGTATATCAGGGTAGTGTGTGCAGTGTGTATAATGTGACTGTATATCAGGGTAGTGTGTATGATGTGTCTGTATATCAGGGTAGTGTGTGTAGTGTGTATAATATGTCTGTATATCAGGGTAGTGTGTTTGGTGTCTATAATGTGACAGTATATCAGGGTAGTGTGTATGATGTGTCTGTATATCAGGGTAGTGTGTGCAGTGTGTATAATGTGACTGTATATCAGGGTAGTGTGTATGATGTGTCTGTATATCAGGGTAGTGTGTGTAGTGTGTATAATGTGTCTGTATATCAGGGTAGTGTGTTTGGTGTGTATAATGTGTCTGTATATCAGTGTAGTGTCTATAATGTGTCAGTATATCAGGGTAGTGGGTATAATGTGTCTGTATATCAGGGTAGTGTGTGTAGTGTGTATAATGTGTTTGTATATCAGGGTAGTGTGTATAATGTGTCTGTATAGCAGGGTAGTGTGTGTAGTGTGTATAATGTGTCTGTATATCAGGGTAGTGTGTGTAGTGTGTATAATGTGTCTATATCAGGGTAGTGTGTGTGTGTGGTGTCTATGATGTGTCTTATCAGAGCAGTACGTATGGTGTGTATGTGTCTGTATATCAGGGTAGTGTGTTTGGTGTGTATAATGTGTCTGTATATCAGTGTAGTGTCTATAATGTGTCAGTATATCAGGGTAGTGGGTATAATGTGTCTGTATATCAGGGTAGTGTGTGTAGTGTGTATAATGTGTTTGTATACTAGGGTAGTGTGTGTAGTGTGTATAATGTGTCTATATCAGGGTAGTGTGTGTGTGTGGTGTCTATGATGTGTTTTATCAGAGCAGTATGTATGGAGTGTATGATGTGTCTGGGATCGACGCCAGGAACTGGCTGGGGCTCCACTGCTCCCCCTTTCGGCAGCCGAGCTCCCCTGAGTCGCCACCGCCTGGAAATCCCCGCTGGAAAGTCCGGCGTGTTTTTCCCCTCCTCAGCGGCTTTCTCCTGGCTCCACCAAAGAGAAGGGAGGGGAAGGTAGGAGTGTCGTCAGACAGGCTGCCTGCAGCGCGGCGGCGACCGGGAGCGGAGCCAGCCGCTGGCACGGGTATAGGGTTCGGTGCGGTGCGGCTGAGAGCCGAGTCGATGTCCGGGTTGCGGCCAGCCCGCTGAGACAGTGAGTGTGTGTGTATCCCCGAGCCGGCTCTGCGGGAGATGGCCGCTGACGGCAACCTGCTGCCGCAGTTCCTCTTCGCCAGCAACCTGAGCAAGTACGTGAAGCTCCGGGAGAAGATCCAGGGGGACCTGCTGAAGCCGAGCTGCGCCAAGAGGCTGATCCAGCACTTCAGGAGCCTGCACAGGTACACGGTGGAGCTCTTTCGGCAGAGTCACTTCAGCCCCCCGTTCCGGAATATGGTCCAAGACACTCTCCTGGACCGAGCGCTGCAGAACGCCCTGCAGGGCAGCTGGAACCTCAACTGGTGCAGAGAGGTCAAGAAACTCGTCCCTTTGAAAACCAACGGTGAGAATCTACACCTTCTCTAATCCGACATTTATTGTGGGGTTTTTTTTGTGCTGCATCGGATCCGGAGTAACAACCATTTCTTTCCCCTCTTTATTATCAAACGAACATATATATCACCTTGATAATAAACTAACTTTGAACTTTGAGTTTAAAGGACGACTAAATGATTGTTACTCCTGATGCGATGCAGAAACTGGTGTACTGAAGAATAACAACGAACAATCTTAAATATGTTGTATCGTTCCCTCAGTGAATGCTAGCATTTACAGGGACATTACCTGTAACTGCATATTGCCTTATGATTTATTATGTTTTAAGACTATGAGACAGAGAGGTATAATTGAGCCATTCGGCCCGTCGAATCTGCTCTGCTGTTCTATTATCCTTCTCAACCCCTTTCCCCTGCCTTCTCCCTGTAACCTTTGGTGCCCTGACTAATCAAGAACCTATTAACCTCTGCTTTAAATATACCCAATAACTTAGCCGGCAGTGAATTCCACAGATTCATTACCCTCTGGCTAACTATGACCCTCTGGTCCTGGACTCCCCCACTATAGGAAATATCCTCTGCATTGTAAAGAAACTATCTGCTTTCCAATGTACAGCTTGTTGTTTTTGTTGCATGATGAGAGTGAGTTATATACTGCCATTTCTCCAGTCCAGGGGAGCAAAGAATTAGCTTATTTTTTAAAATTACTCAAAGAGATCCAGCGCAGTGAAGACGTAAGTTATTGTGTAAAGTTGGAATGGGCCGACGGATTTTGTTTTTGGGTACGCAGGGAATTGGGGCTTCTAGGGGTGGTTTGGGGAAATGGAGTAGAGGTAGACATGAACATCAGCCCTGATGTCTATGGATGGTGGAGGAGAATACAAAGGTGGGGCAGCCTTCTCCTCCTTCAAGCTCTCCTGTTTACATTCCCTTGGATATTAAAAATAACATCTAAAGAAGGAACACCACGCAATCAATAATGGTTTCAATCTACTTAATTTGTTAGTATTTCCAATGTGCAAATAGTTGGTATGGTGCTTTCGCTTCTCAGTGAAAATCTCATGCTACATTTCCAAGGTGGGCATATTTTGTGGTAGACACTGTTTGACTTTTCGTTCAGGTTGGTTTAGGATCCAGGTTTTGGAATGCTTTCTAAATTTGTTTCGTGTTAGTCAATGAAATTTGATTTTCCATCATTTGTGATAATTCCACCTGATTTCAGTAAAATCCGCAGTGTGCATATGCAGTTTTTGAACGTGTTCTTTGAGCACGCTTACTGCAAAATTTTAGGCCTCATTTTTAAGCAAATGTACAGGAATGTGCTCAATACTGAATTTTCTCCTGAGACTGTAAGACATGGGAGCTGAATTAGGCCATTCGGCCCATCAGGTCTTCTCCACCATTCCATCATGGCTGACTTATATTCCCTCTCAAGTCCATTCTCCTGCCTTCAGTATACTTAATGATCTGGCCTCCATGGTCGTCTGTGGAAAATTGAAAATAAACCATCTGGGATTATTAGATATAGGTATTAAAAGCCAATGATTTAATTTGAGGATAATAAAGTTCAAACTTTTATGTCCCAATTCATAATTTGTTATTAAATTCATGACAACACTGGCATCTTCAGGAGTATATTGTCCACTAGCTCTGCACAGAAAGCTGGATAATTATTGCTACATAATGTAGTTTCTGAAAAATTGAAATTAACCTTAACACTGTCTCAGGCTAACTTTTACGTAGTTTCATTTTCAGTTTATATAGCAAAGCAGTAAATGACTGGACAGATTTGCATGCACTGCAACCAAAGTATTTGTTGAACAATGTACCGGGAATGTTCAGACAATATTCTTTGCCAATCAATATTTACTTTATATCTGCTGAATTTGCTAACATGCCATGCACATATGTCTACATTCAGAAATTTAGGTATTTTTGGTGATTCAGTGCTGACGTGTCTGGGGATGTGAAAATAAAGTCAATGGGGAAGAGCGTAGGTGTCTATTAAAATTAAAACTTCCCCTAAAAGTCCCAACTGTGATTGGTTGTATCGAATTTGACTTGTGTAATGCACAGACATTCCAAGTACCCAAACTCCCCGGCCACCCCCATTTGGAAATTCCACTGCATAAAGCAGGGTTCAGTCAGCCATACTTCACTACAGAGTAATGGTGACTGTCAAGGCAATGTGCAGTATTAGTCAAAGTGCTACTCATTTGGAAATTCCATAGATTACACCGGAATTTTACATTCTTAAAAAGGAAGTCCAAAGATTGAGCTCAGTGCATTCCCTAGTTGATTCATGTCGCAGTCCTTTATGAGAAGGTCCATGTGTATGTGGGTTAAATTTGGTTACAATACTTGCCTGGGTTTTACTATTCCTTCCTCTGTCTTCACCCCCTCTCTAACTCCGCCCCACAAAAAATGTACACATGATTCATTCAGCAAGGTTAATGAAAAGAGCGCAGGCTCTGTTTTACGGCACGTGTTATTGAAGTAGGCACTGTCTGCCATATGACCTCCATTATGGTTTATCAGAAAATTGTTCAGCAAGCTGAACAGTTCTTAGCATTGAGTGCTCGATAGAAAGCTCTGTGGTACAGGCTTTATGGTTGAATGATGGATGGTCCTTGCTTAGAAGGAGGCCATTTGGCCCATTGCCTTTGTGCTATCCCTCTACCAGAGGAACTTGATGGAACCTCCTCCCTCCCCACCCTCTACATCATGTTCTCCGCACATTTCTCTCCAACAAGCATTCATTCAAAATCCCTCTGGCAGGCCAGAGTGGAGCCTGCCTCTGCTACATCTGTAGGGAGTACATTGTGCAATCCAATCCGGACACCCTTTGTCTAGACTCTCAATTTTTAATGTGTCTTGTGAATGAACTATCTTCGACGCAATGTGCGAGGGCAACTTATTGGCTTCAGTTAACTGCCTGATATTAATTCTATTTTGTCTTGAAGAAAGGTGTCAGCCCGAAATGTTGACTGTTTATTCCTCTGCATAGATGCAGCCTGACTTGCGGAGTCCCTGCTGGAGTTTGTGATAACTGTTGGTTTACCAGGAGTGTTGTACACAAAGGGCCCAAAGCATCATTGAGGATCCCTGCAGCCCACCCCACAATCTCTTTGACCCAGTACTGTCAGGACAGAGGTACAGGAGCATCAGGACTAGGACTGCCAGACTGGGTAACAGCTTCTTCCCTCAGGCTGTGAGACAGAATCAAAATCAGGTTTATTGTCACCGTCATGTGACGTGAAATTTGCTAACTTAGCAGCAGCAGTTCAATGCAATACATAATCTAGCAGAGAGAGAAAAAACAATAACAAATAAAATAAAACATAATAAATAAACAAGTAAATCAATTACATATATTGAATAGACTTTTAAAAAATGTACAAAAACAGAAATACTGTATATCAAAAAAAGTGGGGTAGTGTTCATGGGTTCAAATTCCATTTAGGAATCGGATGGCAGAGGGGAAGAAGCTGTTCCTGAATCGCTGAGTGTGTGCCTTCAGGTTTCTGTACTAGCGAATACCCTGCCACCTCTGAGGTCTTGTCACTAGGACAGTGAGCTCCTGACTGCAATACACACACTTTGGATTATATTTTATTAACTGAATTGTGGTAATGTTTTTGTTTCACGTGCAGTGTGTTGACTTGCGTTTTGTACGTTTATGCAGGTAACTGGGTGGCTGTCCGGAGAGGGAAGGGTGATGATTCTGTGGAATTTGTTGCCACAGACAGCTGTGGAGGATCAGGTCACGGGGTGGATGTGAGGTGGAAAATGAGAGATTCTTGATGCCTGACAGGTTGCGGGGAGAAGGCAGGAGAAAGAGATTGAGAGGGAAGTGGATCAGGCATGACCATGATCAAAGGGCAGAGCGGACTTGATGGGCCGAATGTCCCATTTCTGCTCCTGTGATTTACGGACTTGTGGAGATTCTGTGGATGTGGAACAGACACCTGGATGTCTCAGATCAGATCCACGGCGTTCTAAAGGGGGAGGGTGAGCAGCTGGAGGTCCTGATACAGATTGGCACCATTGACATAGGTAGAAAAAGAGAGGAGGTTCTGAAGAGAGAATGTAGGGAGTTAGGTAGAAAGCTGGGAAGCAGGATTTCCAGGGAAGTAATCTCCAGATTGCTGCCTGTGCCACGCACCATTGAGGGTAAGAATAGGATGATTTGGCAGATGAATGTGTGGCTGAGGAACAGGCACAGGGGGCAGGGTTTCAGATTTCTGGATCATTGGGATCTCTTCTGGGGAAGGTATGACCTGTACTGAAGGGGAGGGTTACACCTGAACCCGAGGGAAACCTATATCCTTATGGTCTGGTTTGCCGCAGCTGTTGGCGAGGGTTTAAACTAATTTGGCAGGGGTTGGGAAACAGTGTTTGGGCAGAGGATTGGGCAGTTGGTATACAACTAGATTCACTGTGTAGTGAGACTGTCAGGAAGGACAGGCAGATGATAGGGGAAAATTGCAGTTAGTGGCATGAGTGGCAGTGTAACATGGGGACAAAATTTAAAAAAGGTGGTGAATATAGGACTAAAAATTTAATATTTGAATGCACATAGTGTATGGAACAAGGTAGTTGATCTAGCACAGTTAGAGATTGGTAGGTATGATATTGTGGGCACTACTGAGTCGTGGCTGAAAGAAGATCATAGTTGAGAGCTTAACATCCAAGGGCACGCATTGTATTTCAAGGACAGGCAGCTTGGCAGAGGGGGTGGAGTGGTTCCGTTGGCAAAACTGAAATCAAATCATCAGAAAGAACTGATATAAGATTGGAAGATGCAGAATCCTTGTGGGGTAGAGTTAAGAAACTGCAAGGGTGAAAAGATCCTGATAGGAGTTATATACAGGCCTCCAACCAGTAGCCAGGATGTGAGCTGCAAATTACAACAGGAGGTAGTAAGGGCATGCCAAAAATGCAATGTTACAATAGCCATGGGGGATTTCAGAATGCAGGTAGATCAGGAAAATCAGGTTGGTGCTGAATCCCAAGAGAGAGAATTTGTAGAATACAGACAAACAACAGGAATTCTGCAGATGCTGGAAATTCAAGCAACACACATCAAAGTTGCTGGTGAACACAGCAGGCCAGGCAGCATCTCTAGGAAGAGGTGCAGTCGACGTCTCAGGCCGAGACCCTTCGTCAGGACTAACGAATACAGACAACAGACAAGATGGCTTTTTAGAGCAGCTTGTTTTTGTGCCCACCAGGGGAAAGTCTATTCTGGATTGGGTGTTGTGCAATGAACCGGATTTGATTAGGGAGCTTAAGTTAAAGGAACCTTTAGGAGGCAGTGATCATAATATGACAGACTTCACCCTGCAATTTGAGAAGGAGAAGATAAAGCCAGATGTATTAGTATTACAGTGGAGTAAAGGGAATTACAGAGGTGTGAGAGAGAAGCTGGATAAAGTTGTTTGGAAGGAGAGACTAGCAGGGATAACAGCAGAACACTAATGGCTGAAGTTTCTGAGGGAAATTCGAAAGGTGCAGGATAGATACATCCCAAAGAAGAAGTATTTTAAAGGAAATATGACACAATCATGGCTGACAAGGGAAGTCATCAACAACATAAAAGCAAAAGAGAGGGCATATAATAGAGGAAAAATTACTGGGAGATAAAGGATTGGGACACTTTTAAAAACCAACAGAAGGAAACTAAAAAGCCATAAAAAAGGAAAAGATGAAATATGAAAGTAAGCTAACCAATAATATCACAGGGGATACCAAAACATTTTTCAGATATATCTTAAAAGAGAGGCGAGAAGAGAGATCGGACCGCTGGAAAATGGCGCTGGAGAGGTGGTGATGGGAGACAAGGAAATGGTGGACAAACTGAATAAGTATTTTGCATCACTGTTCACTGTGGGGATGCTAGCAGTACACCAGAATTCAGGAGGCAGAAGTGAGTGCAGTTGCTATTGCTATGGAGAAGGTGCTTGGGAAACTGAAAGTTTCAAAGATAGATAAATCACCTGGACCAGATGGACTATGCCCAGTTTTCTGAAAGAAATAGTTGAAGAGATTGTGGAGGCATTAGTAATGATCTTTCAAAATTCACAAGATTCTGACATGGTTCCAAAGGTCTGAAAAATTGCAAATGTCACTCCACTCTTCAAGAAGGCATGGAGGCAGAAGAAAGGAAATTATAGGCTAGTTAGCCTGACCTCAGTGGTTAGGGAGATGTTGAAGTTCATTGTTAAGGATGAGGTCTCAGGTTACTTGAAGGCACATGTTAAAATAGGCCAAAGTCAGCGTGTTTTGCCTAAGGTGAAATCTTGCCAGACAAATCTGTTGGAATTCTTTGAGGAGATAACAGGCTGGATAGACAAAGGAGAGTCAGTGGATGTTGTTTACTTGGATTTTCAAAAGGCCTTTGACAAGGTGCCGCACATGAGGCTGCTTAACAAGATAAGAGTCCCTCATAGTACAGGAAAGACACTAGCATGGATAGGTGACTGGCTGATTGGTAGAAGGCAAAGAGTGGAAATAAAGGGAGCCTTTTCTGGTTGGCTGTCCGTGATGAGTGGTGTTCTGCAGGGCTTGGTGTTGGGATAACTTCTTTTTACTTTATATGTCAATGCTCTGGATGACAGAACTGATGGCTTTGTAGCCAAGTTTATGGATGATACGAAGATAGGCAAAGGGGCAGTCGTGTAGAGGAAACAGGGAGGCTGCAAAAGGAGTTAGACGGGTTAGATGAATAGGCAAAGAAGTGGCAGGTGGAATACAGTGTCAGGAAGTAAATGGCCATGCACTATGGTAGAAGGAACAAAATCATGGACTATTTTCTAAATGGGCAGAAAATGGATCAGCCACAGTGAACTAGCAGAGCCAAAATGATGGGTCGAATGGCCTAATCCTGCTCCTATCTGTTATGGTTTTGCGGTCTTAAGTGCGCCTTGGTTCGGAGGAACATTATTTAATTTGGTTATACATATGTAAAGTCAGATGAGTCAGTTGTCAAAGTTGTTGGTAAGGATATGTGGTATGGATTGGTGTTGTCTGAGAGGGGTTGATGAATGCTGGGAACACTCAGGTTGTTCAGCATCAGTGGAGGGGAAGGAGTTAATGTTTGGGGACAGATGGGTGTAAGCTACACAGGAAAGCTCTGCAGTGGGTAGTCAAAACTGCCCAAAGCACCGTCAAGGGCGTATGTGCAGAAACGTGCTGGAAAAAGAGTCAGAACATCATGAGGGATCCCAGCCACCCTGCTCATGGGCTGTTTGTCCCACTCCCATCAGGGTGGAGGCCACAAGGCATCCACACCAGATTCAGCAGACTCAAAAACAATTACTTTTCCCCAAGCAGTAAGGCTGATCAACACCTCCACCCACTGACCCACCCCTACACACCCCCAACCACCACTACTTTATCATTTCCTGTCAGTCACCCTAAGTAGACACTCCTGTACTTAATGGAAATATAATCAATCTACGTAGATAAGCTATCTTATTTATTTTAATTGTGTTTTTTATAAATTTATTGTTCTTTATCTTATTGCATCTACATTGGATCCAGAGTATCTATTTCATTCTCCTTTGCACTTGTGTACAGGAACTGACATTAAACATTAAGTAGTCTTGTGTACACACTCCATAAAGAAGCAAGGATCAGAAGGAGTTAATTTACCTCTTGGCATTTCTCTTGGGATGTGAGTCACCCTATTTGTTTCCTCCATTTGCTTGCAAAGATCATTTTGAGGATTTCTTCAACCTCAGTGTGTCCTGCAAAGGTATTGGATATGCAGTTCCAATTTCAGAACCACAGACATAAAATAATCAAGTTCACGGTGAAATTTGTTGTCCTCAGACTGCTCATGTATGCAACCAACCTCCAGATCATGGTGCACCTATGTGTCACGCACAGCACATAAAACAAAATGATACCATAAATAAGTTCATAAAATATAATTCAAAATGCACACCGTAGGTAAACAGTAAACAGCTTGTTATCCTGGTGACGAGACCTCGGGGGTATTCATTAGTCTCACAGCCTGAGGGAAGAAGCTGTCCTCGGCCTAACGACAGCAGGAAATGCTCTCGATTGGTCACCTCACCTTTAGCCATGGAATTGTCACATGGAAGAATTGGAGAACTGTTGCAGTCGTGGTTACCAGATGTTGCGGAGATTTGAGGGCCTGAGTTATAGGGAAAGTTTGAATAGGTTGGGACTTCACTAGGGAGCATGAGGAAAGATTAGAGAGAGGTGTGCCAAATTATGAGGGGCATAGATAGGGTATATGCAAGCAGACTTTTTCCACTGAGGTGGGGTGAGACTACAACCAGAGGTCGTAGGTTAAAAGTGAAAGGTAAAATGTTTAAGGGGAACATGAGGGGGAGCTTCTTCTCTGAGAGGGTGGTGGGAGTGTGGAACGAGCTGTCGGCACAAGTGGTGGCTGTGGGTTTGATTTCACCATCAGAGAAATATAGAATGGGCGCAAGGCTGGGATGGGTATGGAGGGCTATGGTCCGTGTACAGGTCAATGGGATGGGGCGGATTAATGGTTGGGCATGGACCAGAGGGGCCAAAGGGCCTGTTTCTGTGCTGTCGTGTCTTATGACTCCATGACACTGAATGATCTGGCAAGTAGTAGCATTACGGGGAATACCCCTCACATGTGGAGTCATCAAACAGTACAGCCTGGATTACAGGCCCTTCGGCCCAACTAGTGATTGCTGACCATGGTGTCCACCCAGCTAGTCCCAAAGTCCCGCATTCAGCCCATATCCCTCTAAGCCGCGCCCCTCCACGTGCTTTTTAAATGACACTTGTACTTGCCTCAACCACTTCCTCTGGCAGCTGGTTCCATATCCTCACCGCCCTCTGCTTGAAAAAAAATTCCCCCGCTAGTCCCCTTTAAATCTTTCTCTCTCTCCTCCTAAACCTATGGCCCCTAGTTTTAGACATCCCTACTCTGGGGAAAAGACTGTCACCGTCCACCTTATCTATGCCTCTCATCATTGTGTGCGTTTCATCAGGGTTGCCCCTCGCTCTCCTGTGTCCCAAGGAGTACAGACCCAGCCTAGCCAGCCTCTCTCAATAACTCAGGTCCTCTCGTCCTGGCAACATCCTTGTACTGCTTCTCTGTACTCTTTTCAGTTTAAACACGACTCTCCTATAACAAGTGGACCCCCCCCCCGCCACTCCCTCAACGACCTATACAACTGCAATATGTTGTCCCAATTCTGGGTCTCAGTGTCCTGATTGGCAAAGAGCATGAAATGTTAAAAGCCATTTCCGCCACCTTGTCTACCTGTCTACACAACAAACTCCTCAGTCCCTCTGTTCCATTTCACTCCCTAGTGCTCTGCCGTTCATAGTGTAAGTTCTCTACTGGTTTGACTTCCCAAAATGTCTCATCTTGCACTTCCCTGCATTGAATTCTGTTTGCCCCGCCTTAGCCCATTTCCCTAACTGATCACGATCTTCCTGTAATCTGCAATAGCCTTCTTCAGTCTCAACAAGAACCTTTAACATTAGGAAGTTCTTGGAATTCATGTTGCGTGTCATTATTGTACTGCAGTCAAATTTGTAACCTCTGATGAAATCGATGTCTTTTGTATACTGCTGACAGTTGTAATTACCCCAGTGAAATCAATTCAGCTTCTGTGTGGGTGAACAATGTTCTCTTGTGTTGCTTATAGGAAAATGAAAAGCCAATTCTTACGAATGATTGTACTGGTGTTAAGCTCACCCGGCCGACTGTACCTGGGAGCTGCACTACCTTTACCAAAGTAGTTTCAAGACCCACCTTGAACTCCTCTCCTTTCTGTTTCTGCGGCAGGTGACGGGAACTGTCTGCTACACGCTGCGTCCCAGTTCATGTGGGGAATCCAGGACATCGACCTCACCCTGCGCAGGACCCTCTGGGAAGCGCTGACCGAAACGGACACCAGAAACTTCAAATTACGTTGGCAGGTTGAATCAGTCCGCTTACAGGAGTTTGAGGCTACAGGCCTCCGTTATGACACCAAGGTGAGTGAGCGGGGACTCTCGGTACTGGGTGGCTATGCTCTTAATGTTGGGTGGATTGTGGATTATTTATCAAGTTACAGTGGTTTCCAGTTAATTGGGTCATCGGTTAATCAGGGCAGCCACTTATTTGGGACAACTCTTAAAGACCGAAAATTAATCGAGAAAATAACCAGGATTCCCTTTTGTTTATTTGGGACACTTAATTAGGACAAGACAGTGTTGTTGGACAGTTTCTAACTAGCGTCATTAGCGTGCATGTTGTGTGGCTTTGATAGTTATAATACACAGCAGCTGAACAAAGAATAGAGTAATACTACATGGAATACTTCCTGTACCCTTTACGATGTCCTCTGTTGAGAGAGAATCACAAAGGATGTGGTTAACGAGTTTGGAACAGTTATCTTGCTCCATGTCGTATCTGACATAACATTTTTCTTCTGTAGAACTGGGACGAAGAATGGAAAAAAGTAGTTAAAATGGCCTCTGTATCTTCAAGTTCAGACCAGCTTGGACTGTCGTATGATTCGCTGGAGGAAATCCACATATTTGTACTTGCCAATATACTTCGAAGACCAATCATCGTCATTGCAGGTGAGTGTTGAATGGGCCTTTAAAAACAGCCTCAGAAATTATTGAGAGATTATATCATTCTTTGGAAATGTGGAGACAAAAACACCACACTTCTGTTCTAAAGGACGTCCCTCTAGTCTGAGGATGTGTCCTCCGGTCCTGGACTCACCCACTATAGGGAACATCCTCCCCACATCCACTCTATCCAGACCTTTTAATATTCAATAGGTTTCAGTGAGATTCTCCACCCCCCTCATTCTTCTAAACTCCAACAAGCACAGGCCCAAAGCCATCAAATGCCCCTCATATATTAACCTTTTCATTCCCAGAATCGTTCACCAATTGGATCCTCTCCAATGCTGGTACATCTTTTATAACATATAACCATATAACAAATACAGCATGGAAACAGACCATCTTGGCCCTTCTAGTCCGCGCCGATCTCTTACTCTCACCTAGTCCCACCGACCTGCACTCAACCCATAACCCTCAATTCCTTTCCTGTCCATATACCTATCCAATTTAACTTTAAATGACAACATCGAACCTGCCTCAACCACTTATGCTGGAAGCTTGTTCCACACAGCCACCACTCTCTGAGTAAAGAAGTTCCCCCTCATGTTACCCCTAAACTTTTGCCCTTTAACTCTCAACTCATGTCCTCTTGTTTGAAACTTCCCCCACTCTCAATGGAAAAAGCCTACCATGTTGACTCTTCTTAGATAAGGGGCCCAAAAGTGCTCTCAATATTTCAAGTGCAGTCTGACTAATGCCTTATAAAGCCTCGACATCACATCTTCGCTACTAATTCCTAGTCCTCTCAAAATCAATGCTAACATTGCGTTTGTAATGTGGAGATACAGACTAATGATGTGGCGATGGTTGTACAAATCCCGCTGAGGTACCTTTCATTAAACCAATTTGGAGTTAAAATAATAGTGTTGGTCACGGGTACCATGGAATTAATTTTTTTTTATGGAAGGAAATATACTAACTTTCTTAATCTGGCCTGAGTGTCATTACCAGGGCCACCACAATGTGGTGAGTACTCTTGAAGTGGGTGAACAAACCATTCAAGTTGAGGATACTTCTTGAGGGGCCATAAAATCGGTCCATGCCAGGGTATTGTTAAAGAAAGTATGCTTTAATGTCATTTGAGAAACATTGTTGCGATCCCTATCACCCACCTCACAATCTCCTTGACCCCCTACCATCAGGAAGGAGGTACAGGAGCATCAGGACTAGGACTGTCATACCAGGTAACAGCTTCTTCCCTCAGGCTGTGAGACTAATGAATACCCTGCCACCACCGGGGTCTCCTCACCAGGACAACGGGATGTTTACTGTTTACTTGTGCTGCACACTGCATGCATTTTCCAATTATATTTTATTAACTTATTTGTGGTAATATTTTGTTTTATGTGCTGTGTGTGGTATATGCTTTGTGGGTGCATCGCAGTCCGATGGAAAGTTGTTTCATTTGGTTGTGTATGCGTCCAGCCAGATAACAATAAGCTTCAACTTCACCTTGAATCTCTGAAGCTTTCCAGGAGCAATTTGTGGTGGTTTTATCTAGAACAGGTTTGGTGAGGGAGAAGGAATTTGGATCACTCCTTTTAGATTTCACATTGTGATTTTGGAACATGTGTGTTTTGGAAGTTTCGCATGTTCCTATGGAACAAAGTTCTTCTCTCATAATGTTGACTCTAATGTGCAGCTATTTCTTCCTACAGACAGAGTGCTGAGAAGCTTTGACAACAACACTAGCTTGGCCCCCTTGCACTTTGGAGGGATTTACTTGCCGTTGCACTGGCCAGCACACGAGTGCTACAAGTACCCCATCGTACTGGGTTACGATATGCAGCATTTTTCTCCACTCGTTGCTATCAAAGACAGGAATCTAGGTATCTATTATTTTATTTACTTTGATCAACTTAAATGTTCTTCTTCTTTCAATGGTAGCTAAACTTCCAAAGAGCTGGAAAAGGCGATGTATGTTAGGACATCTTGACCTGACCCAATATTCAGTGTTGATGTACCAATGGTGCTGTGCAATATCAGAGTTAAAATGTTTATGCATATTTTGTAAGCCAGGACGGATAAGGTGACGTGAGGATCAGTAGAGTTCACAATTTCCTGTTTGCTTCAGAAAGGAACTTCCATTTCCTCAGCAAAATGCACAATAAGCATGCGATGCACTATTGATCTATTGTGTATTATTAGTTGTGAACATTGATGTGGCTAATCCATTACTCATTTGTTGCTTCAGTAGAAAATTGAAGTAAATAATTTGACTTTTAAAATAGTTTAATAGTTACTTTCCTCAAGCAGTAAGGCTGATCAACACCTCCACCCACTAACCCACCCCTACACACCTCCAACCACCACTATTTTATCATTTCCTGTAAGACACCTTATGTACAGACACTCTTGTGACGAGCATCACTTTATGGACATATAATCAATCTGTGTATATAAGCCGTTTTATGCATTTAGATTTTTTCTTATTATGGTGTCCTTTAACGGGTGTTTTTGTTGTACTGCATTGGATCTGGAGTAACAATTATTTTGTTCTCCTTTACACTTGTGTACAGGAGATGGTATTAAATGATCTTTTAAGGTGGTTGGAGGAAAGTATAAGGACGTCAGAGGCAGCTTTTTTTACACGGGTGTGTGGAACGCCCTGCCGGGGGAGCTGGTAGAGCCAGTTACATTGGGGGCATTAAAAAGACTCTTAGGTAGGCACGTAGATGATAGAAAAATGGAGAGTTATGTATGAGGGAAAAGTTTGATTGATCTTGGAGTAGGCTAAAAGGTTGGCACAACATTGCTGGCTGCGGGGTCTGTGCTGTGCTGTAGTGTTCTATGTTCAGCCTGTAGTTCCTGATGAAGGGTCTCGGCCCAAAACATCAACTGTTCATTCATTTCCATAGATGCTGCTTGACCTCAGAATCAGAATCAGGTTTATTATCACTGGCATGTGACGTGAAATTTGTTAAATTTGGCCTGCTGGGTTCCTCCAGCATTTTGTGTGTGTTGCTCTGGATTTCCAGCATCTGCAGAATCTCTTGAGGTTATAATGTTTGCCACCTTTTTCCCCGTCCCATCCCATCAATAACACAATATAAATACAGGCAGTGCCACTCTGCAGCCAAGATGATTCAAACTCTGATAAAGGGCTCCCAAAAGAGCCGTAATGGTCTACGTTCTAACTCTGACCTGGTTTCCACAAACCTGTACAGTGAGTTTTCCTTCCATTGGAAGATGTTCAGAACACATTGCTTAATGGAACATTTTTTGTGCTCAAACAGAAATCTCTGCTATTCCGTTGGTCCACAATGGAAGGAGAAGATTTGAAGATTTCACCATGCACTTTTTGATACCAAACGAAGAAGAAAATAAAGATAAGCTGTTGGAAGAATACTTAAATCTGGTTGAAATTCCTGTACCTGGTCTGGAGTTCGGAACCATTCACCTGATTAAAGCTGCAAGGTGAGTGAATGTCCTGTTCGTTAATCGGTTACTCCCAGTTGTTGATTGGAAATTGCTTTGTTTCTGCTTCTGCCTGTGTTACACAGAAGTGAAAAGGTTAATGAATCAGGAGCTTTGATGGTTCTGGGGTTGTAGCCGCTGGAGTTTAGAAGAATGAGGAGAGGTCTCATTGAAATCTATCAAATATTGAAAGGCCTTGATAGAGTGGATGTGGAGAAGATGTTTCCTTCTGTGGGGGAGTCTAGGACCAGAGGACGCAACCTCAGAATAGAGGGATATCCATTTAGAATGGAGATGAGGAGGAATTTCTTTAGGCTGAGGGTGGTGAATCTGTGGAATTCATTGCCACAGGCAGCTGCGGAGGCCAAATCATTGGATATATTTATGGAGCAGGTTGATAGATTCTTGGTTAGTGAGGGCATGAAAGGCTACAGGGAGAAGGCAGGAGAATGGGATTGAGAGGTCAGTGGATCAGGCATGATCAAATAGGGGAGCGTACTCGATGGGCCAAATGGGCCAATGTCTTATAATGTCATGGTCATATCAGTACACACTGGGCAACTTAGTGTGAGTGTGATAAGTCTAGCCCGCTGAGCAAGATAAATGCACACTCAAGAGCCCAGGCCCAAAGGAGAATCCTTCCCGTACGTAGGAGGCCCAGTTGGTTCACCGTGTGATTGATCAGCCGCATGCAATCTCACCACATCTCCTGGTTTGGTTCACAAGTGTGTAATTTTTGTTCTCGATGGAGTAAATGTGGGGCAAGTGTTAATCATGTAATTAGAAAAGGTGGCATCCATCATTAAGGACTCCCATCACCCAGGACATGTTCGCTTCTCATCAATACCATCAAGAAGGAGGTACAGGAATCTGAAGACACACACTCAACGTTTTAGGAACAGCTTCACCCTTCCGCCATCAGTTTTCTGAATGGACAATGTATCCATGTACACTTCCTCATTACATTTTGTTGCACTGCTTGTTTTATTTAATTTTTTCATATATATGTTTTTCTTATTGTAAATTATAGGTTTTTATTCCTTTGTTTGTCATGTACCATGTCGTATGATATGGGTGATCATGGTCTTTCCATGACCATGATTGTTCTTTGCACTTTTTTCCTCAGAATTGGTTTGGCATTGCCTTCTTTTGGACCGTGTTTTCACGCAAGACAGGTGGCCGCAGCCATTAACAATGCTCTTCAGAGATTGTCTGCCTGGCGTCAGTGGTCGCGTAACCAGGACTCGTGATGTGCACCGGCCGCTCATGCGACCATCCACCACCCGCTCCCATGGCTTCCGGTGACACTGAATGGGGGGCTAAGCAGGTGCTGCACCTTGCCCAAGGGCAACCTGCAGGTTATCGGAGGGAAGGAGTGCCTTGCACCTCCTTTGGTAGAGACGTGCCTCCTTCCTGCCAAGCGTAGTTTTTTAAATTATATATTGCAATGTGCTGCTGCCACAAAACAATGAATTTCACCATGTATGCCAGTGATGTTAAACCTGATGCTGATTCTCATTCTTCATCTTCTTTCAGGCTCGATGAAGGCAATCTCCCTGAAGACTTGAATTTAGTGGAGGATTACTATCAGCTGGTGAACCACGTGTACAAACAGTGGCAGAAGAACCCGCCCGAGAAAAACCGACCCTTTCACAACCGTGTGCAAATAAACGGCACCGTATACCAAGGGTCTCTCATAGAGGAGAAGTGCTCCACGCAAGGGTGTCCCTTTTACTGTTCTGTGGAGACGAGGCCATTTTGTCATGAGTGTTTTGAACAGGCCAAGGCCACAAAGGGCGAGGGCAAACCGAAAGCTCAAGTGCAGCAGAAAACGAAGGGGTGCTGCCCCCCTCGGACTGAGCTAGTTGTCGGTGTGACGTCCCCGGATCCTGAGCGCGCGTCACGGCCTCGCTCAGCGCCCCCGACGGCGCCCAGTCTCGCCCTCTTCAGCGAAACAAATGCTATGAAATGCAAGGTTCCCAACTGTCCCTTTACGTTAAACGTTCAGCACAACGGATTATGTGAACGCTGCTTTAAATCAAGGACTGTGAGGGCAGGCAACGCTCCTGAGAGTCGAATTTCTGAGGCGAATAAACAGTGTCACACAGAGCTCAGCTCTGAGAGGTTGGGTTCTCCACAGGAGAAGGCCAGGACTAAACAAGTTACCGGTGAGCCTTCACACCAGGAGTACACCCAGTGTAGTCGATGTCTTCAGGACACTGTAACCACAATCAATGGACTGTGTAATATGTGTTTGTTAAAGACATTTCAAGGAATCGCTTCGTCTTCGCATGAAGACTCTGGATCTCAATTTTCTGGGCATGAGAGATCGCATTCAGATCCAAGCCAGGCTGCAAGGAACACAGGTCACACGTCGGCCGGCGATCAGCACCAGACCCCCAACGTTTGGGGTGCTGCTGGTGGGGCACAGCTGCCCGAGACCACAATACAAAACCGAGCCGCCCTCGGTCCCGAAGAAGCACACAGAGCCCACCAATCGTGCAGGAACTCTGGATGCCAGTTCTTTGGAACAAAGGAAAACTATGGTTACTGCACCATCTGCTATATTGCCTACAGAGAAAATGGTAAGCTGTGTAGTGTTTACAATTCAAAGTAATATTCCAACGTTTCTGTGCCTTGTGTCACTTTATGGACATACGATCAATCTAAATATATAAGATACCTTGTGTAGTTATATTTATTGCATTGTGCTTCTTTTAAATTATTGCATTCTTTATTTTAATATTTTTTTTATACATATGCTGTATCAGGTCCAGAGTAACAGTTATTTTGTTCTCCTTTACACTTGTGTACTGGGAATGATATTAAATAATCTTGAATTTTGAACCTTATCAAAGTACGTAAATGTCACCATATACGACCCTGCAATTCGCTTTCTTGCAGGCAGTCACCATAGAATCAGTGAAAGCTACACGTAAGCAAAGCCCGACAAATAGCTAATGCGCAAAAGAATCTAAACTCCGTAAATAATAATAATTTAATGAATTAATAATACTGAGAACATGAGTTGTAGAGGCCTTGAAAGTGAGTCCACAGGTTGTGGAATCAGTTCAGTGTTTCCTAGGTCCTGATGAAGGGTCTCAGCCTGAAACGTCATCTCTTTATTCTTCTCCATAGATGCTGCCTGACCTGCCGAGTTCCTCCAGCATTTTGTGTGTGTGTGTGTGTTACTCTTGTTGACAACAGTGATTAAATATCATTTGAGTTTGTGTCGGTAGTGCCCAAGTGAAATGTGTGACATCTGCTGTGCCTTTACACCAGTCTGTTGTACTGCATTCATTTCCTGTCGGCAACTTCACTTTCTCTCTGGTTCACTCAAAGAGAAGTTAAGAAAACTCCTGAGATGCACCGTGCTGTAGCAAGCAATCCCCATTATCTGTCATTACATCTCTCTGATATTTCGGCCTCAGATTATGGGGCAGGGAAGTCTTCTGCTTGCCGTTCAGTTGAACTTTGGTTCAGGTGAAAAAACGTCATCAGATTCAAATCAAAATACGTAAGAGAGGGTACCTGATTGCTGTCCTGTTCCTTAGATATTCTGCATTGGAGTTGTTCAATTGTCCCACTAATGACTAAGCAGTAGTGTTAGTCTCCAAAAGTTACAGAATTTTTACCTCAAATGTTTCTGAAGACACAAGTATTATCAGTACTCAGTGACTGCCTAGGGGTCTTATTTATTCAGAATGCAACTAACAAGAAAACTTTTTTAAGAAGAATGAGGAGGGATCTCATTGAAATCTATCAAATATTGAAAGCCCTCAATAGAGAGGATGTGGAGAGGATGTTTCCTCTAGTGGGTGAACCTAAGATCAGAGGACACAGGCTAAGAATAGAGAGAAGTCCATTTAGAATAGAGATGAGGAATTTCTTTAGTCAGAGGAAGGTGAATCTGTGGAATTCATTGCTACAGACAGTTGAGGAGGCCAAGTCATTGGGTGTATTTAATATGGAGGCTGATAAGTTCTTGATAAGTCAGGGCGTCAAAGGTTACGGAGAGAATGGGGTTGAGAGGGATAATAAATCAGCAATGATGGAATAGGAGAGCAGACTTGATGGGCTGAATGGCCTAATTCTGCTCCTATGTCTTACGGTCTTAATACATGTAGTTTAATTTTTAGTTTTTAAATTTGTTTTCTGTTTATTAGGCTATGAATTGTGCAATGCTGCTACTTGTATAAGGCTGTTTAATGCTAGAGTTAAAACAATATTTAATATTCATCTTTCTCTCTCCGTTTTTTACAGGTGAAAACTCTTCGGCTAACCTTTCGCGCCGGAATTCTCACCGCCCGCCTCAGAGTGACCTGAGATTCCAGAATATGCCTCGTTGTCGCGGCCAAGACTGCAGCACATTTGGAAACAGTCACTTTGAAGGATATTGTCAAAAATGTTTCATAGATACACAATATCAAAGATACAGGGAAGCAACGGGGTCTAAAGACAATCCCGGCACTGTAAGTGGATGATATTTACTGCAGTTGAATGTAGAACATTAACCTGCACTTTGAAATGATGATTCAGAAGGTGATTTGGTCTTTGCTAGTCAGGGTTTAAGTTCAACAACTGCAAAGTAATATTGGAGCTTGGGTTTATTATCACTGACAAATAAGACCATAGGTTGTAAACCATTTGGCCCATCAAGTCTGCTCCACCATTTCATCATGGCTGACCCATTTTCCTCACACCCCAATGTCCTGCCTTCTCCCGGTAACCCTTCATGCCCTCACTAATCAAGAACCTATCAACCTCTGCCTTAAACATGCCCAGTGATTTGTCTTCCACAGCTGTCTGTGGCAACAAATTCCACAGACTTACCACCCTCTGGCTAAATAAATTTCTCCTCATCTCTGTTCTAAATGGATGTCCCTCTATTCTGAGGCTGTGCCCTCTGGTCCTAGACTCTCCCACTCTAAACATCTTCTCCACATCCACTCTGTTGAGGCTTTTCAATGTCCGGTAGGTTTCAATGAGATTCCATCTCATTCTTCTGAATTTCAGTGAGTACAGGCCCAGGGCTATCAATCGGCCTTCATACGGAAACTCCTTCATCTGCCGAATCATTCTCGTGAACCTCCTTTGAGCTCGCTCGAATATCATAAAATTAGTTTTGTGATAATACATCAAATATAAATTAAAATAAGAAATAAAATAAATCCTTATTGTAATGCTATAAAACTCTGGTTAGACCACACCTGGAATATTGTAAACACAAGAGATTCTGCAGATACCGGAAATCCAGAGCAACCCACAGAAAATGCTGGAGGAACTCAGCATGCTGAATATTGGAATACTGTGGTCGGTTCTGGTCACCTTGCTATAGGAAGGATGTGGAAGTTTTAGAGAGGGTACAGAGGAGATTTACCAGGATGCTGCTTGGATTAGCGAGCATGTCCTATGAGGATAGGTTGAGTGAGCTAGGGCTTTTCTCTTTGGAGTTAAGGAGGTTGAGGGAGTGACTTGACAGAGGTGTACAAGATGACAAGAGGCATGGATTGAGTAGACAGCCGGAGACTTTTTCCCAGAGCTAAAATGGCCAATATGAGGGGGCGTAATTTAAAGATGATTGGAGCGAAGTATAGGATATGTTATAGATACGTTTTTTTTTAATACAGAGAACAGTGGGTGTGTGGGCCACACTGCCAGGGGTAATAATCGAGGCAGATACATTAGGGACATTTAAGAAACTATTAAGTAGGCACATGGATGATAGAAAAATGGTGGCTACGTGTGAGGGTAGGGTTAGATGGATCTTGGTGTGGGTTATACGCTCAGCATAACGAAGAGCCTGTGCTGTGCTGTAATGTTCTATAAATGAAATGCATGGCCCCAAGATACTCTTGAATCTTCTGTTGCACATGTCCTTCCTGTCCCTCGTCAGGTCTCCCTGAGCACACGTCCACCCAACAGACGTTCCCACTGCCTCAGCCTGTCCAAGTATTTGATTATTGATCACATTTACATCTGCACTACCCCTGCCTTTGACCTCAGTCCTCTTCATGAAACTGCTTCAAAGCAAAGTAGAAGTTCTGACAACTCTGACGTCATTAGTTGTCATCACTGAGACCACCTTCGACTATGTCTTTAACCCCGGCCTCCTGCCTCATCCTTCTTATCACTGAGGCCCTCGTCCATGCCTTTGTTACTCTACACCTGACTACTCCAATCCAATCCTCAGTCTGCTTTACGTCATTTAAACCTTCGGATCCAGGATCTCAGTGGGACTGTCCCAGTTGAATGTTTCCCTGGTGTTTGCTGGTGTGTTTTCACCCCTAGTTCCGCAACTTCTCAATCTGAAAATTGCCAGCCTCATTTCTCAATCTCCTCCATTGTTTTCTAATTCCTCCCATTGGACTCTCCTTCCAGCCACATAACACTAACATATCTAACTTCAATTTTGGCCTGTGGACCAAAGCAGGATTTGGTATCTCCACAGTCCTTGGCTGTACCTTTAGCTGCCAGTACCTGAAGTTCTGGAATTCTCTCCAAATTCCCCCTCATCTTCCCCTTAGATATTTCACCTTTCACTCGTAACCTATGGCCTGTAGTTCTAGTTCATCCAACCTCAGTGGAAAAGCCTGCTTGCCGTTACCCTATCTATACCCCTCACAATTTTGTATACCTCTATTAAATCTCCGCTCATCCTCTTACATTCAACGGAATAAAGTACTAACCTTTCTGTGTAGCTCAGGTCCCGAAGTCCCAGCAGCATCTTTATAAATTTTATCTGTATCCTTTCAATCTTATTGATATCCTTCCTGTAGGTTGGTGACCAGAACTGCACACAATACTCCAAATTAGGCCTCAACAATGTTGATAGAACTTCAACATAACATCCAATACACTTATGAAGGCCAATGTGCCAAAGGGTTTCTTTATGACCCTACCTACCTGTAACACCACTTTCATGAGGGTAGTGAGGTGTTTGTGCATTTGTTGTAGTGTTCAGAGTTAAATGATAATTTATTTTAACTTGTTGTACCTTTGTATCTTCAGCCTGCAGATCGCAACGAGTTGAATAATCAGAGGATTAAATGTGCAAGAAGCTCCTGTGATAACATTCTGACATCCAATGACTATGAACTTTGCCTAAAGTGTCGGCAGGACAACCATGGCACCCCCCGAGATCCCGCCTCCAAACACCCTTCAATACTGCGCTGCCATGTCACGGGCTGTGAACATTTCGGCAACGAAAAGTGTAACGGATACTGTAATGAGTGCTACGCTTTCATTTCCAGTTACCAGAGAAAATAGGTTTCATTGCCAAGCCTGGAGACAAAGGGCAGTTCTTGTCCAAGAGGACTTGCTGCTTTTGGAGCCCTTCATGGGAATTAAAACATCAAATGAAAAGCTTTCTGAAAAACTTAATAAAGTTGTTTGATTTGTAATTTGACATATTTATTATATTAATAAATTCTTTTTACAATTGTATCCTGTTTGAAGTAAAGCATAAATTAGTTTTCATTCCTCCATACTTTATAATAAATAGAATTAATTTTGATTGATTGAAAACTCTAATAATGTTTGCACATGGAAAAGCAACTTCCGAATAAATTATTACTTATTTACAAAGCACGCGCAAACTTTTTTTGCGGCTTGGAGTTTTTAGTTATTTGATTTCAAAGGTTGTTCTGCTTTGTTACACAGAATATCTCAATGTGTTAATACATTAAATTTCATCATTCACATTTCATAATTAATGTTTGTGTCACTGGAATGCTTTATTTAAATTGTATGAACTGGGTGTGGATCATATTCATGGAATGAGGGATAGGTCAAACTTTTATCACCTACCTCTGTCCTCATAAAAGTCACACAAGGCTGTCTTGAACTCCAGTCAAAATTCAAAGTAAATTTTTCATGAAAGTACATAGACTGTCTGTTGCTGTATACCACCTTGAGATTCATTTTCTTGCAGGTATTTGCAGGAAAACCAAGAAATACAATAGAATTTATGAAAAACTATACATAAGAAAGACCGGCAAACAACCAATGTGCAAAAGAAGGCAAATTGTGCAAATAATAAAAAAGTCAATAAATAATACTGAGAACATGTGTTCGTAAAGTCCTTGAAAGTGAGTCCACAGGCTGTGTTCAGTGTGGAGGTGAGTGAAGTTATCCAGGCTGGTTTAAGAGCCTGGCGGTTGTAGGGTAATAATTGTTCCGAAACCCTGCGCTGTGGGACCTTCCCAATTGTAGTAGCAAGAAGAGAGCGTGGTCTGGATGGTGGGGGTCTTTGATAACGGGTTCTGCTTCTGGGGGAGGCACTCCTTGTAAATGTCCCCAGTGTGTGGGGAGGGTTTTGCCTGTGATTGACGGGGGCTATAGACTTCTCCATTCCAGGGGATTGGTGCTTCTATTCCGGGCCATGAGAAGACACATCTTCACTAGGATTCGTTTTCAGCTTTGACGAAGGCAGTACAGCAGTCAGTGCAACCTTATGACAGCTTGGGGTGTGTCGGAGTTCGGGGTTCACTCCTGGCGCCATCGTTCTCCCCGAGAAGTGAGGGATTCCTTTGGGTGCTCCGGTTTCCTCCCATGCTCCAAAGATGTACTGGTTGGTAGGTTAATTGGTCATTATAAGAGAAACCCTGATGGTCCTCTCAGCATGAGTTATGCATTATCCCAATAAAGTAATTAGGCTTTGAACTTTAAATATTTTCCCAAGTTTGTATGAAGAGCTGGAAACAATGGAGGAATCGTCACCATCACCATCACCAGCCTACCCACCATACTGAAAGCTGCCAGATGAATGGCAGTAACATCATGGAGGATCCCACCCCCCCCCCCCGGCTCATGGACTGCTTCTCCACTCCCATCAGGGAGGAGGCTATATAGCAATCATGCCAGGACACTAGGCTTAAAAGCAGTTACTTTCCCCAAGCAGTAAGGCTGATCAACACCTCAACTCTCTAAACCACCCCACCACACCCCCAAACACCACTACTTTATCATTTCCTGTCAGAATCGCCTTACATACAGACACTTTATGGCATATAATCAATCTATGTATATAAGCTATCTTAAGTATTTATATTAATTGTGTTCTTTATCTTATTGTGTTTTATTTGTGTGTGCTACATTGGATCCGGAATAGTAAATATTTCATTTTCCTTTACACTTGTGTACTGGAAATGACATGAAGCAATCTTGAATCTTGAATCAATTAATTGTGTTGTGATTGGTGGGAGACAGTGAGAGGAGAGGGTACACCTTTGAATTGCTCTAACAGTTGATGTATTCAAACCTTGCAGTTAGCAGACCGGTAAGACAGAGTCCTTAAGTTTCCACTGCTCCTGTGGCACAATGTATTAACATACTGAATTAAATATGTGAAATATAGTGGCGTTTCAACCACTTATACAAAATAGTTCATAGATTCAATTTTATTCCCCCATGTTTTAGTTGGTGTAGCCTATGGTGCACAAACGAGTAATGCACATGGGTGTGTATCCTTGCTCAGTGGTGGTAGTGTGGAATACAGGGGTAAAGATAATGGATTTTTTTTTTTTACTGAGAGAAGAAGTGACAGTTGCAATAAAATAAAATCCCAAATCTGAAAATACAGACCAAATTTCAAAGAGGAATTGTGTTTGGTTCCTGGTGCCTCATTAAAGAAAGGATGTTGGAAGCTTTAGAGAGAGTGCAGAAGAGATTTACCAGGATACTGCCTGGATTAGAGAGCATGTCTAATGAGGATAGGTTGAGTGAGTTGGGGCTTGTCTTTCTGGATGGAAGGAGAATGAGAGGTGACTTGATGGAGGTGTACAACATGACTGAGTGGGCAGACAAAGACTTCTTCCCAGGATGGAAAGGCTAATACCAGGGGGTAAAATTTTAAGGTGATTGGAGGAGAGTATGTGGGGGGATTTCAGAAGTAAGTATTTTACACAGAGAGTGGTGGGTGTGTGCAGTACCTTGCCAGGGGTGGTGGTAGAGGCAGGTACGTTAAGGACACTTAAGAAATTTCTGGTCAAGATAGCACCTATGTACAACACTCCCTTGATTGACATCTTCTGGATAGATCACAAAACTGTTTGTTTTGCTTCTTTCACATCTGCTTTTCACCTTAAATATGTCCCTGGAGCTGTTAGAGCATGTGATTTACAGGTTGGAGATTGTTTGAGTGATTCAACACTTTGCTGTCTCTGAAAGGATTCCAGGAAGCGAGCACAAGTCTTGAGGCGAAGGAACTACGAGCCTATGTTCGACTCCGTTTTGTCGATTAAATCTTACATTATTTGCCAATTAAAGCAACAAGGAAGATTGAAACGTCAAGGCGAACGCAGAAGGCGAGCAGGAGTTCAGCGGCTTTTGATGGCGGATGGGACCCCTCTGCTACAGAAGAAGAAGCCCGTGAGTGGACTATCGGCCTCTGCATTCTAGTGGTGTCTCTCTCTTTCAATGATGTCGGAGGATGTTACCGAGGTTCTGCATTTATGGATTTGGACTTTGGACTTTTTCAGTCTTACGGTTTTTATATTCTGTTTTATTGCACATTCTTTCTCGCTGTTTATTTCATGTGGGGAAGGGGGTTTTGATGATAGTGTTGCAGTTCTTTTTTTGTGCAGGGGGATGGGAGGCTTGTTGCTTCTCTTTGAACTTATGTCCATGGTTTTCTTGGTTTCCTGGCTATCTGGAGAAGATGAATCTCAGAGTTATGTACTGCAGACATACTTTGATAACAAATGAACCTTTGAAATTATTAGATAGGCACGTGCCCGATAGAAAGCTGGGGGGATATGAGAGAGAGAAGAGTTAAATTGCTCTTAAAGTAGGTTATGCAGTTGACACAACATCATGGGTCAAAAGCCCGTGCTGTGATGTAATGTTCTATATGCAGGAAGGCCACATTTTAGATAGAGTAGGTAAAGAAAACTATTTTCACTCCAGGGCTGAAAGGTAGGGCATCATAAAAAAGCAATGGAGAGCCTGGCAGAAATTTCTTCACAGAATTGGCAGAAGACTCTGAAGCATGCAAAAAGAATCAATGTGAAATCTTCTGAACCTGATCCATATCAGAGATTATAAATACTTAATACAAAGAAAGTTAGAGAATATAAATCTCTAGTGTTTATAATTTGCTACTCCAATGCGAGGTCTCCTTGAGGGATGCCTCCCCTGAGGAAGTTTACATCATCTCTTCGTCGGGAGTTCAGTGAGACCCTCTCTCACTGCACACCCTCTGATCTGTACTGCCCTCTGACTCTTCGACCGTGTACTCCATACATCACCTTCTAGCTGGTCCTCCTGCCTCTCCAGGCACCATTTGGTTCTGGCATCTTCCCCCTTTCCCTCCAGTCCTGAAGAAGGGCATTAGTCTGAAACATCGACTGTTTACTCCTCTCCATAGATGCTGCCTGACCTGCTGAGTTCCTCCAGCATTTTGTGTGTGTTGCTCTGGATTATCAACATCTGCAGAATCTCTTGAGACTATAAAGGTAAATTGTTTCTAGTTCTTAGTGGAATGCTTTGTGCAAAAACTTCTTCTGCACAGTCAAGTTTAAAGAAAAATAAATAGAGTTGGAACTCGTAGGCTAAAACTAATGTTTCTAAACAAAATATTACTGGAGTAAAATCATTTAAATGTCCTGGAGATGATAACTGTGCCATCTAATATAAACACAGCTTCCTGTCCTAGAGACGATAACTCCATTAATATACACCTGGCTGACTGTTCTGGATATGATCACTTCATTTAGTATAAACCTGGCTGCCTGTCCTGGAGATGATCACTCCATCTAATATAAAACTGGCTACATTATTCTCCCAGAGGGTAACCTGGCATTCCATAAGACCATAAGACAAAGGATCAGAAGTCGGCCATTTGGCCCATCCAGTCTGCTCCGCCATTTTATCATGAGCTGATCCATTCTCCCATTTAGTCCCACTCCCCTGCCTTCTCACCATTACCTTTGATGCCCTGGCTATGCAGACACCTATCAATCTCTGCCTTAAATACATCCAATGACTTGGCCTCCACTGCTGCCCGTGGCAACAAATTCCATAGATTCACCACCCTCTGACTAAAAAATTTTCTTCGCATTTCTGTTCTGAATGGGCGCCCTTCAATCCTTAAGTCATGCCCTCTCGTACTAGACTCCCCCATCATGGGAAACAACTTTGACACATCCACTCTGTCCGTGCCTTTCAACATTTGAAATGTTTCTATAAGGTCTCCCCTCATTCTTCAAAACTCCAAGGAATACAGTCCAAGAGCGGACAAACGTTCCTCATATGTTAACCCTCTCATTCCCAGAATCATTCTAGTGAATCTTCTCTGTTCCAGGGGACTATGCAGTCCTGCCCTTGCAGGTAAATATTTCTTTGGAAATGAAACCAGAAGTGTGAATAATGTTCCTGGTGCAATCTCAATGGTGTTCTGTTTAACTGGAATAAGGTATCTCTACCCTTGCACTCAAATACACTTACATTGATGTCCAACAAACAACTTTCTTTCTGAATTAATTACTGTACCAGTAAGTTTCTTTCAGATATTCTCTTGTAATGGCACCTAGGTCTCTCCAAACAGACACAACTTCTAGTCTGACTTTAAATTTCATCTGCCATGTCTTTCTGTTATCCTGGCTATATTCCTCTAAAATCTCACTGAGACATTCTTCCCATCTAGTTTCATTCTATTCATTCTTTAATCAACTTTATGAAATTGAGGAAGACACTTCGTTAAAATAGTGATTTAATTGGGAAACTTTAGTTCCGTTGATGTTACAACATAAAATTGTTTTAAAGTTAGCTGTTGATATGAAAGCTGTAATGTATGGATCTATTTCTTTTAGAGCAATGATCACCCCCCAACACTACATATTGATCTGTTGTTTGTTGTCTGCACATGTGCTGTTGTCCACACGTGCACATTGTTCTCATTCTCTCTCTCTCCCTCCCTCCCTCTCTCCCCCTCTCCCTCTCTCCCCCTCCCTCTCCCTGCAATGTGAATACTCCAGTTAAAGCCATGTCCCATGTGCATGTTTTTACTTAATATATATGTAGTTGTGCACAGACGACCAAATTGGCGATGACAATGAACCTAAATCTATAATACCACGAACTGCACCAACAGTTACGGGACTAAACAGCGGGAGCTAAACAGCAGAGAAGGCCATCACAGCCAATAACAAATGCATGAGGTCAGTGCATAATAACAGTGAAAGACGCACTGAATTTAAAAGGAAAATAATGTGTCGATAGCTTCAGTCAGAGAGTTGATGAATTTGATAGTGCTAATGAAGTCTGGGAGTCATATATAGAGAGGATTGAACTGTATTGTAACTCAACAACATGGAGGAGCAAGAGTTTCTTAGTTTAATAGGTGAAAGAACCTAATCTCTTATGCAACCTACTAGCAGCTGAAAAGCCAGCAAGCAAGACATTCAACAAAATTGTTACAACTTTACAAAATCACTTGAACCCTAAACCATTGGTAATAACTGAGAAATTTAGATTTTACAAAAGGAACCAGTCAAAAGATGAAAGCATTTCTGAAATCATTACAGAATTGCGCAAACTTTCCTAGTACTGTAGCTTTAGAGATGGACTTTCTGATGTTAAGGAATAGGCTTGTGTGAGGCATGCATGGTCAAAGCACTTAGAAGAGGCTACTATCCTAGAGAGACCTAACCTAACCTCAGAACGGGCATTGGCCATTGCAACATCATTAGAGTGTGTAGCAAAGGTTGTGCCAGAACTGCAGAAAAGGAGTTTAGAATATGAAATGCATTAAATGTCCTTGAATGGTGCAAAAAGCCAGAAATGTTATCGATGTGGCAAATACTCCCATGATGTAAATGACTGTTGGTTCAAAGAAAACGTTTGCAAGAAGTGTCACAGAGAGACAAAGCAGACAAAAAGCACAAGCAGGTGAAGTCTCAAACACAAAACTAAGCAAATGCACAAAGATTCTGAATGTAAAACAGAATCAGAGAATATAGAGTCTGACAAAGGTGATCTGTCATGCCTAGAACTGCTTAGTATTACTGAAGCAGATCACAATAGAAGTGTCTGGTGTAAAACTGAAAATGGAGCTGGATACAGGATCAGCTTTGTCTATAATTCCAGAGGCTGACTACAACAGACTGTTTTCTAAGATACCATTAGAGAAGACCTCAGTGATGCTAAAGACCTATACAGACAAAACAACTGTCTCCAAAAGGCAAACTGAAAGTGAATGTAACATATGGAGGCCAAATACAGAAGTTAGAGCTTTAAGTATTGAAAACTGGAGGGCCAGTACATTTTGGACGTGAATGGTTGAGAAAAATCCAACTAGACTGGCACTCAATCAATGTTTTCTGTGACATCAACAGGCAACAGCAGCCCAAATAGTGGCACTAACCAAACACTGGCAAAGCTGCTTAGTGCTAATGAGAAGGTGTCTGAGAAGAGTATTGGTAAATTCAAAGGCATAGAGGGCAGAATTGAACTGGATGAAAAAGCTACACCAAGATTCTATCAAGTTCATCCAGTGGATGCTGAACTGCAGGATTTGGAGGCATCTGGAATTCTCTTGAAAGTTGAGTGAGGTGATTGACCCACACCAATTGTCCTGGTGGTCAAGAAAGGGAAGCCACAGCTGTTTGCATTTGTGGGGATTTCAAAGTGAGCATCATCATAGTGCTGTGTACTGTGCAGTATCCCCTGCCATGAGGATGTATTGGTGAGGCCGAATCTGGAGTATTGTGTTCAGTTTTGGTCACCAAATTACAGGAAGGATATAAACAAGGTTGAAAGAGTGCAGAGAAGGTTTACAAGGATGTTGCCAGGACTTGAGAAACTCAGTTACAGAGAAAGGTTGAATAGGTTAGGACTTTATTCCCTGGAGCGTAGAAGAATGAGGGGAGATTTGATAGAGGTATATAAAATTATGATGGGTATAGATAGAGTGAATGCAAGCAGGCTTTTTCCACTGAGGCAAGGGGAGAAAGAAACTAGAGGACATGGGTTAAGGGTGAGGGGGGGGAAGTTTAAAGGGAACATTAGCGGGGGCTTCTTCACACAGAGAGTGGTGGGAGTGTGGAATGAGCTGCCAGACGAGGTGGTAAATGCGGGTTCTTTTTTAACATTTAAGAATAAATTGGACAGATTACATGGATGGGAGGTGTATGGAGGGATATGGTCCGTGTGCAGGTCAGTGGGACTAGGCAGAAAATGGTTCGGCACAGCCAGGGAGGGCTAAAAGGCCTGTTTCTGTGCTGTAGTTTCTATGGTTTCTATGAATAGAAGACATTTTTGTATCTTTGGCAGGCTGGGTTTTCAAAGACTTACTTGTCACAAGCCTATCTGCAAATGAAGATTAAGGAGTCAAGCAGGAAGTTCCTCACTACCAACACTCACTAGGGACTGTTCCAGTATAATCATCTTGTCTTTGGCATCACCTCATCTCCAGCAACTTGGCAAAGAGCAAAGGAGCAAGTGCTCCAAGATATTCAGGTATGCAATGTTACCTTGATGACATAATTGTGACTGGCAAAAATGATGAAGAGCACCTTCACAACCTTGGTGAAGTGCTTACCAGGCAGAGTGAGTATGGTCTGCACACAAAGAGAGAGAAATGTGAGGTTTTCAGAATGATATCTGATATTATTGATATGTCATTGACAAACATAATTTACATAAGTCACAACAGAAGACTGAAACAGAGCTACAGGCACCCAAACTGGAAAATGTGTCACAGCTCAGGTCATTCTGGAGCTTTGTGGACTACTACCACCGGTTTCTCCCAAACATTGCTACAGGGCTGCACCGATTGATCACACTGTTACAGAAAGGGGCAAAGTGGGAATGGTCAGAAAGATATGAAAAAGCATTCAAGGAAACAAGGAGACTAATTAGATCAGATGAACTGCTCACCCATTAAGACCCATCTCTGCCCATCAGACTGGCGTGTGATGCATCCCCTTATGGCACTGGTGCCATTTTGCCACACACTATGAAAGATGGATCTAAATGCCCAATTGTGTTTGCTTCAAGATTACTGACGAGCGCAGAAGGCAACTACGCACAGATTGACTGAGAGGCCCTTACTCTAGTACCTCTACAGACGGTTATGCTGGTGACAGATCACCAGCCCCTTGTACCCATTTTCAATCCTAGAAAGGGAATTCCAGTGATGTCTGCTACCCGGTTACAACGTTGGGCACTTTTCCTAGGAACCCACTCTTAGGACATAGAGTTTAAGGGCAACAAACAACACAGCAATGCTGATGGCTTGTCACATCTTCCACTATTGGCAACTGAAGAAGAAAAGTCTTCATACTGTGACCCAGCTGAAGTGTTCCACACCACATTGGTGGACCAGAAGCCAGTAACAAATTCAGAAATACAAAGGGAAACAAGGAATGACCCAACATTGTCAAAAGTCTATGACATCACCATGCAAGGATGCCCAGCTCATAGTAACCCTATGTTTCCAGAGTTCTCAGCGAGACGAGACCAACTGTCAGTACGTCAAAGAACCCTGATGTGAGGATCTTGCGTCGTAGTTCTCGCTAAACTGCACACCAGAGTGATAGAAAATCTGCATGAAGATGAAGGTGAAGCAGCAAGGAGCTTCAAGATTGGACAGGAAGTCCTAGTGCGTGATTACCGAGAAGACAAGTGAACACCCAGCAGGATAACTACAAGAACTGGCCACTGATTCCTGCCTGTGGCCATCAAACTTTACAACTCCTCCTTTGGAGGGTCAGACACCCTGAGCCAATAGGCTGGTCCTGGACTTACTTCATAATTTACTGGCATAATTTACATATTACTATTTAACTATTTATGGTTCTATTATGGTGCAACTGTAATGAAAACCAATTTCCCCTGGGATCAATAAAGTATGACTATGACTATGAATGCAGGATATCAGACCAAATAATGGATGCTCAACTGAAGAACACACCTGAGTCGAATGGATCCAACAAGACAGATGTATTACAGTCACAGGACTTGGCTCTCAGTGCTGATGTCACTGACAGCAATGTGACACCGGAAACCAAGAACGTTGTCCTGGACAAGACACCCACCAAGCCTGATGCCACTCCACAGGTCCAGAGGCACGATGAGAACGTTGTCATTGACAAGGCACCCACCAAACCTGATGCCACTCCACAGGTCCAGAGGCACGATGAGAACCTTGTCATTGACAAGACACCCACCAAACCTGATGCCAGTCCACAGGTCCAGAGGCACGATGAGAACGTTGTCATTGACAAGACACCCACCAAACCTGATGCCACTCCACAGGTCCAGAGGCACGATGAGAACGTTGTCATTGACAAGACACCCACCAAACCTGATGCCACTCCACAGGTCCAGAGGCACGATGAGAACGTTGTCATTGACAAGACACCCACCAAACCTGATGCCACTCCACAGGTCCAGAGGCATGATGAGAACGTTGTCATTGACAAGAAACCGACAAACCTGATGCCACTCCACAGGTCCAGAGGCACGATGAGAACCTTGTCATTGACAAGACACCCACCAAACCTGATGCCACTCCACAGGTCCAGAGGCACAATGAGAACGTTGTCATTGACAAGAAACCGACAAACCTGATGCCACTCCACAGGTCCAGAGGCACGATGAGAACGTTGTCATTGACAAGACACCCACCAAACCTGATGCCACTCCACAGGTCCAGAGGCACAATGAGAACGTTGTCATTGACAAGACACCCACCAAACCTGATGCCACTCCACAGGTCCAGAGGCACGGTGAGAACATTGTCATTGACAAGAAACCGGCAAACCTGATGCCACTCCACAGGTCCAGAGGCACGATGAGAACGTTGTCATTGACAAGGCACCCACCAAACCTGATGCCAACACACAGGTCCAGAAGCACGATGAGAATGTTGTCATTGACAAGACACCCACCAAACCTGATGCCACTCCACAGGTCCAGAGGCACGATGAGAACGTTGTCATTGACAAGGCACCCACCAAACCTGATGCCACTCCACAGGTCCAGAGGAGCTGTTCTGAAAGTAACAGAGCACCACCTGAACCTTTAGAGCTGTGAAGTTAGTTATGGATTGTTATTGTGAAAGCATGTTTATTTAGAATATGGGTTTAAGAAAGGGAAATTGAATGTCTGTACATATATGGTTTTATGCTGTGTTAATCTAAAAGGGGGAGTAAGTGTAATGTATGGATCTATTTCTTTTAGAGCAGTGGTCACCCCACTTAGCACTACATATGGGTCTGTTCTTTGGGCATGTGCTGTTGTCTCAGGTTGGAACAGCAACACCTCATGGTCCATCTGAGTATCTTCCAACCTGATGGCATGAAAATCGACTTCTTCAACTTTCAGTAATTTATCCCTCACTCTCATCTTCAATTCTGCACTCTGCCCCTTTCTTACCTCATGTCCATCATTTCCCCTGGTGCCCCTCCTCCTTCCCTTTCTCCCGTCATCCACTCTTCTTTCCTATCAGATTCCTTCTTCTTCAATCCTTTATCTTTTCCATTTTTCACTTCCTACCTTCTTACTTAATCCCGATCTCCAACCTTCTCTCCATAACCTTTGACACCTTGACTGACCAAGAATCTATCAACTTCTGCTTTAGGTATACTTGTGGCCTCCACAACTATCCGTGACAATGAATTCCACAGATTCACTACCCTCGGGATAAAGAAATTCTTTCTCATCTCTGGTCTAAATGGACGTCCATCTGTTCTGAGACTGTGCCTTCTGATTCTAGAGAACCACCACAGGAAACATCCTCTCCATATCCACCCTATCTAGGCCTTTCAATAATCAATAGGTTTTAATGAGATCCCCCTTTCATTCTCCTAAACTCCAGCAAGTATTGGCCCAGAACCATCAAACACTTCTCTTGGGGAAAATGTTTCATTCTTGGAATTATTCTCGTGAGCTCCTCTGGACCTTCTCCAAAGCCAGCACATCATTCCTTAGATAATGGCACAAAACTTCTCACAATATTCCAAGTGCAGAGTGACCAATGCCTTATAAAGCCTTAGTATCCAATACTTGCTCGTATATTGTAGTCCCATCAAAATGAATGCAAATATTACATTTGCCTTCCTTTTCACCGACTCAACCTACAAATTAACCTTTAGGGAATCCTGCACAAGGGCTTCCAAGTTCCTTTGCACCTCTGATTTTTGAATTTTCTCCCCTTTTGGAAAATAGTCTATGCCTTTATTCGTTCTCCCTAAGTGCATGACCATACATTTCCCTACACTATATTCCATCTGCCACTTCTTTGGCCATTCTCCCAATCTGTCCAAGTCCTTCTGTAGACTCCCTGCTTCCTCAACAATACCTATCTCCACCTATCTTTGTATCATATCCAACTTGGCCATCAATTCCATCATCCAAATCATTGACATATCACGCGAAAAGAACCAATCCCAACACCAAAGCCTACGCACCCACAGCCAACTAGAATAGGCCCCTTTATTCCGACTCTTTGCTTCCTGATAGTCAGACAATCTTCTATCCATGTCAGTATTTTTCCTGTAATATCATTGATTCTTATCTTGCTAAGCATCGTCATGTGTGGCACCTTGTCAAAAGACTTCTGAAAATCCAAGTCAACAACATCGACTGACTCTCTTTTGTGTATCTTGCCTGTTACTTCCTCAAAGAATTCAAGCAGATTTGTCAGCAAGATTTCCCCTTAAGGAAACCATGTTGACTTTGATCTGTTTTACCATGTGCCTCCAAGTACCCCAAAACCTCATTCTTAATAATCGACTGCAACATCTTCCCAACTACTGAAGTCAGGCTAACTGCCATATAATTTCTTTTTTCCTGCCTCTCTCCCTTCTTAAAGAGCGGAGTGACATTTGCAAATTTCCAGTCCTCTAGAACCATTACAGAATCCAGTGATTCTTGAAAGATCATTACTAATGCCTCCACAATATCTTCAGCCACCTCTTTCAGAATCCGTAGGTGTAGTCCATTCTTGTCTATGTGACTTATCTATCTTCAAACCTTTCAGCTTCCCAGGCATCTTCTCCTTAGTAATAGCAACCACACTCACTTCAGTCCTTTGTCACTCCCAAATTTTTTGCATACAGGTGGTTTCTTCCACAGTGAAGACTGATGCAAAATACTTATTCATTTCATCCTTATCCCTTTCCTGCAACAAAAAAGCACACTCTACCGATATCTATAATGAGTTTTCTCACTTTCCCAGTTCTGGTGAAGGGTCCTTGACCCGAACTGTGAACTTGGGATTTCTTTCCTCCAAATCTTTCCGGCTTGCTGTCTGTTCTCTGTCTACATAGAATGTAGAACAGTTCGGCACAAGAATGTTTTGCCAAACCAATTAAATTAGTAATCAAATTGGCAGCTGAACTAACCCCCTCTGCCTACACAATGTCCATACTCTTCCATTTTCCTCCCATTCATGTGCCTGCAAAAACATCTCTGTAACACCTCTAATGTGTCTGCCTCTACCATCACACAGACAGCACATTCCAGCTGTCTAACACTCCCTGTGTTGAAAAACTTGCCCTTCACATCTCCTTTAAAATTACCCCCTCTCACTTTAAATGCATGCCCTCTGGTATTAGATATTCTGACCCTGAGAAAAAAGATACTTTTTCTTTTAAAATTAAAAATAGATTGCAAGCGTCTGCACACACAATGAAGAACATCCTTTCATGTAGTTCTTTTGTCAAGCATCTTAAATCCTCGTGCTCTGTTGATAACTGCCAAGAATAAGCTTCTTCTTCTACCCTTACAGAATGCATGATCATTTTAAACCGCTGCTGACTGGAGGTCAGTCCAAACTCTTCAGTCAGCCTTCATCCTGATCACTATTCGTACTGTTCATTAAAATACCTCTTCCTCGTGACATTCATGTAAGCCTTACTGCCGAGACCTCTGCAACTCATGTTCTCAATATTATTTATTGCTTGTTTACTTATTAATTTGTTTTTTTTTAGTATTTTCATAATCTGTTGTCTTTTGCAAATTGATGTTTGTCCACCATTGTGTGTATGTAGTTTTTTTATTGTGTTTCTTTGGATTTACTGTGGATGCCTGCAAGAAAGTGGATGTCAAGGTAGTATATGGTGGCATATATGCACTTTTGATAATAAATTTTGAACTTTGAACCTTATATTTATAAATAATATATGAATCATAGTATGTAAATGAAAAGAAGCAATATAAATCTTAAGCTAATTCACAGTGTGGAAATGGCTAATTCTAAGTGGCATAATTTTAAGGTGATTGGAGAAAAGTATAGAGGGTGGGAGATTGTCAGAGGTAGTCTTTTTATACAGAGAGTGATGGGTGATTGGAACACCCTGCCAGGGGTGGTGGTAGAGGCAAATACACTAGGGACATTCAAGAAACTCTTAGATAGGCACATGGATGTTAGAAAATTAAGGGCGATGTAGGATGGAAGGGTTAGATTGATCTTAAAAGTTTGGCACAACATTGTGGGCCAAAAGGCCTGTACTGCACAGTACTCTTTCATGTTGTATGTTCTAAAGAGCATCATGCCAAAATTATACGATATTCAACCCTTTTTCACCTCAGGTGGAAATATTTAAAAGGAAAGTTGGTGTCACAAGCATTAATATGGTTTGGTGGGAGTGTGGTGTCATGTACCTTGAAGAATGTGTGATATTTATACTCTGTCTATAAAGGAAAAAGACAGAAGTGTTTGAAAGTGGTTTCCGTTTTTTTTATTTCAAGAGCAGGGTGTGGAGGTTATTCCCCATGGGTCTACTGATATGAGGGTCGTAGAACAAAACTTCACAGAAATGTTTTTACTGGTCTAACCGTTTCAGTGTAATTGTAGGAAAAAAAGCAAGGGAACAGTTAAAGATTCAGAGAATGAATGCTGCCTGACTCACTCCTTTCACCCTTTAGCTGGTTCAAGTCTAACTTCAGACTTTCAGCATGAAACTGAGCCTCTGTCCCAGAGCTGTACTGATGAATGTGCTGCTGACATCAGACCTTGCCTGTCCTTTGCATGGATAGTTTCAAAACACAGAGCCGTCTTCCTGGGCCATTTAGTTAAATGCATTTTGGGGTATATGGGATAGATGCTGGGCTTCTGGCTCCACGGGTGAGTGCATTTTAGAAGGACTAATTTGGGTGGAAAATGGATGTTCAGTGGGTGTGAAAGAGACTAACTATATCCCGCTTCCTTTTTGCTCTGTTGAAATTCACTGACTCATGTTCTAGACCACAGATGGTGCCAGCCCTGGGTTACAATTGGATTCCACCCATCATGACAAATAAAGCTTGCCGGGCACATACTACATGTCGTTCTGTAGATGTATGTTTGGTAAGGATGGACTGAGTAATTCTGATTAATCATTAGATTTTTCATCCCCTGTCTGAAAGCATGATTTGTATTGGTAATGATATTTGTGTTGACATTCACAGTTCAAAGTTCCAAGTAGTTTTAATATCAAGTACCATGTACAATCCTGAGGTGCATTTTCTTGTAAGCATACATAATAAATCCAAGAAACAATGAAAGACAGCACCTAACAGGATGGACAAACAACCAATGTGCAAAAGACAACAAACTATGCAAATACAAATCATCATCATCATCATCATGTCATGTCACATGACCATAATTGTTCCTGGCAATTTTTTCCACAAAAGGAGCTTGTCGTTGCCTTCTTCTGGGTAGTGCCTTTACAAGGCGGGTGACCCCAGACATTATCACTATTCATCAGAGATTGTCTGCCTGGCACCAGTGGTCATACAACCAAGATTGTTGTATGCACCAGCTGCTCCCATCCCATGGCATCACATCAGCCTGATCAGGGGCTAAGCAGGTGCCACACCTTGCCCAAGGGTGGCCTGCAGGATAAGTGGGGGCGGGGAAGAGCGACTTGCATCTCCTTTGGTAGAGACGTATCTCCATCCCACCACCCAAGCAAATACAAAACAGAAAAAAAAAATAATAATAATAATAATAAACAAATAAGACCATAAGGCACGGGGGCAGAATTAGACCATTTGGTTCATCAAGTCTGCTCTGCCATTCAATCATGGCTGATCCTTCCGCATCCCCCCACCCCCTCAGCCCCACTCTGCGGCACCTTTGGTGCCATGTCCAGTCAAGAACCTATCAAGCTCAGCCTTAAATACACCCAATGACCTGGTCTCCACAGCTGCCTGTGGTAATAAACTCCACAAGTTCACCAGCCACTGGCTAAATAATTTTTTCCACATCTCTTTTTTAAATGCGTGCCCCTCTACCCTGAGGCTGTGCCCTCTTGTCCTAGACTTCCCCACCATGGGAAACATCCTTTCAACATTCAAAAGGTTTCAATGAGCTCCCGTCTCATACTTCTAAATTCCAGTGAGTACAGACCCAGAGCTATCAAACTTTCCTCGAATGACAACTCTTTCATTCCTGGAATCATCCTTGTAAACCTTCTCTGAACCCTCTCTAACGTCAGCACTTCTTTTCTTAGATGAGGAGTCCAAAACTGTTCACAATACTCAAGGTGAGTCTTCACCAATACATTATAAAGCCTCAGCATCACATCCCTACTCTTGTATTCTAGACCTCTTGAAATGAATGCTAACACTGCATTTGCCTTCTGCAGCCTACCTGTTTCCTCAACATTACCTTCCCCTCCACCAATCTTCGTATCATCTGCAGACCTGGCATCAAAGCCATCTATTCCATCATCCCAATCATTTAAATACAACATAAAAAGAAGCGGTCCCAATGCCAGCCCCTGTGAAACATCGCTAGTCACTGTCAGCCAACCAGAAACAGATCTTTTTATTCCCACTCACTGCCTCCTACCAATATGCCAATGCTCTAACCATGCCAGTAACTCTCCTGTAATACTATGGGCTCTTAACTTGGTAAGCAGCCTCATGTGTGGCACCTTGTCAAAGGCCCTCTGAAAGTCCAAATGTACAACATCCACTACAACCCCTTTACCTATCCTACTTGTAATCTCTTCAAAGAATTGCTAAGGTTTGTCAGGCAAGCTTTTCCCTTGCGGAAACCATGCTGACTTTGTCCTATCTTGTCCTGTGTCACTAAATACTCCATAACCTCATCCTTAACAATTGACTCCAACATCTTCCCAACCACTGAGGTCAGGCTAACTGATCTATAATTACCTTTATGCTGCCTTCCTCCTTTCTTAAAGAATGGTGTGACATTTGCAATTTTCCAGTCCTCTGGCACCATGAGAAAGTCCAATGATTTTTGGAAGATCATTACTGATGCCTCCACAATCTCTACTGCTACCTAAGTAAGCAATAAATATCGAGAACATGAAATGAAGAGTCCTTGAAAATGAGTTCATAGGTTGTGCAAACAGTTCAGTAATGGGGCAAGTGAAATTGAATAAAGTTATCCTGTCTGGTTCAAGAGCCTGATAGTTGAGGGGTAATAACTGTTCGTGAACCTGGTGGTGTGGGTCCTGAGGCTCCTGTACCTTCATCCTGATGGCAGCAGCGAGAAGAGAGCATGTCCTGGGTGTGGGGTGGTGTTCCTTGATGATGGATGCTGCTTTCCTGCACAGTGCTCTGCATAGATGTGATCAATGGTGGGGAGGGTTTTACCCAAGATGGACTGGGTCGTATACATTACTTTTTATTGAATTTTTTATTGAATCTTTGAGAAGAGAAGATGGCGGTGCGATGCAGCAAGCAGCGGCCCCTCCGGAATGAATATCTGTTACCTGTTAAGTAGGATGCCGTGCACAATCCTGATTTGATGGAGACAGACGTGAGAAGCATGGAGGAACATCTGGTGAAACTTCTGAAATGCCTGTTTTGCTGCCGTTGCTACTGTGCGATCCAGAATCTCCAGAGGGGAAGGCCCCAAATCCTCGGCTTTGCCTGTTGCTTGGTGGCCGGGGCTGGGGTCGAAGCGCTCAGCAGAGATGGTGCTCGGTGTCAGAGGGCTGGTCGGAGGCTCGAAGTTTTCAGACGGACTCAGAGTCGGCTGTAGTTGGGTGCTTCCAGGGTGCTGCATCGGCAAGTTTGTAGCACTGGAGGTTCATGACAGGGAGAGTTTTTCTTCCTTCTACTGTCTGCGTGAGATGATGGGGCTATCGGGAATTTGAGACTTTGTTTACCGTGCCCATGGTCTGTTCTTTATCAAATTACGGTATTGTTTTGCACTGTTGTAACTATATGCTATAATTATGTGGTTTTTGTCAGTTTTAGTCTTGGTCTGTCTTGTGTTTCTGTGATATCATACTGGTGGAACATTGCATCATTTCTTAATGCGTGCATTTCTAAATGACAATAAACGAGGACTGAGTGTCCTCATAATCTAACCTAATCTAATTTTCCATTCAGGGGCATTAGCATTTCCATACCATGCCGTGATACAACCAGTCAATATATCACCGCCACACATCTAGAGAAGTTACATGTCACAGCGAATTTTCGCAAACTTCTAAGGAAGTAGAACCACTGCCATGCTTTCTTCATAATTGCACTTACGTGCTGGGCCCAGGACAGATCCACTGTAATGGTAACACTGAGGAATTTAAAGCTGCTGAACCTCTCCACCTCTTTGCTGATGAGGACTAGCTCATGGACCTCTGGTTTCCTCCTCTTGAACTCAATAACCAGCTCCTTGGTCTTGCTGACATTGAGTGAGAGGTTGTTGTTGTGACACCACTCAGCCCGATTTTCAACCTCCCTCCTATATGCTGATTTATCACCACCTTTGACTCAGCCAGTGACAGTGGTGTCATCATCAAACTTGAATATAGAATTGCAGCTGTGCTTAGCTGCATAGTCATAAGTATAAAGTGTGTAGAGCGGGGCGGGGGGGGAGGCTAAGCACACAGCCTTGTGGTGCATCTGTGCTGATGGAGATTGTGGAGGAGATGTTGTTGCCAAACCAAACTGACTGGGGTGTGCAAGTGAGGAAATTGAGGATCTAATTACACAAGGAGGTATTGAGGCCAAGGTCTTGGAGCTTATTGATTAGTTTCCAGGGGATGATAACATTGAATGACAAATTGTAGTCAATAAAGGACATCCTGATGTATGCATCTTTGCTATCCAGATGTTCCAGGGTTGAGTGAATAGCCTCTGAGATGGCATCTACTGTGGACCTGTTATGCCAGTAGGCAAATTAGAGCAGACCAAGTCGTTTCTCAGGCAGGAGTTGATATGTTTCATCACCATCCTCTCAAAGCACCTCATCACTGTGAGCGTAAGTGCTACTGGATGATAGTCATTGAGGCTGGTTACTACCTTCTTCTTAGACCCCGGTATAAATGAAACCTGCTTGAAGCAGGAGAGTACTTCCGATGCCGAAGCGAGAGATTAATGATATTGATGAATACTCCAGCCAGTTACTCACACAGGTCTCTAGTACTCAGCCAGGTATCCCGTCTGGGCTGGATATCTTCTGGGGGTTCACCCTCCTGAAGATTGCTCTCAGCATTGGCTTCAGCGACTGGGATCACAGGGTCATTGAGGGCTCTGGGAGGTTGTGAATTTTCCTCTATGTTTGGATGGTCAAAGCGAGCATAGAAGGCATGGAACTCATCAGGAAGCGAAGCCCTGTTGTCACCTATGTCGCTTGGTTTCACTTCGTAAGAGGTGACAGCACTCAAGCCCTGCCACAGCTGTCGAGCATCCTCCGTGATTCCAGTAGGGTCCGGAATTGCCACTTTGCACATGAGATGGCTTTCGAGAGATCGTACCTGGACCTCTTGTAACTTTCTTGGTCACCAGACCTGAACGCCTCCGATCTGGCCCTCAGCAGATTGTAGATCTCATGGTTCATCCAGGGCTTCTAGTTGTTGAAGACTCTGAATGATTTTGTGGTTTACTCAAATATGACTGTTTTTATAAAGTCCTTATCAACTGTGGTGTATTCATTCAGGTCCTCTGAGTCCTTAATCACAGCCAGTCCACCAACTTAAAGCAAACCCATAGCCGTTCCTCTGCCTCCTGCGACCTCCTCTTTGTTGTCCAAATCTCTGGAGTCTTGCTCTTTAGCCTCTGCCTCTATGCAGGTAGGAGAAGGGCAGCCAAGTGATCAGATTTCCCAAAATGTGGTCTGGGCATTGAATGGTAGGCACGTTTGTATTAGTGCTGATGTTCGTATTGGTTTTGGTATTGATACTGGTATTTTTATTGATATTAATATTGGTATTCATATTGATATTGGTATTGATATGGGTATTGGCTTTCAAATTGGTGTGGATAACTTCACTCACCACAACTCTGAACTGATTCCACAACCCGCAGTCCCTCTTTCAAGGACTCTATCACACGTGTTCTCAATATTAGTTTTGTATTTGCACAACTTATCTTCTTTTCTGCATTGGTTGTTTGTCAATCTTCACTTATGTATATATTTTTTGTTAATTCTATTGTCTTTGTTTTCCTGTAAGAAGCTGAATCTCAGGGGAGTATATGACAGTGATAACACATTTACTTTACTTCTCACTTTTAAAATTGGTTTATTATTGTCACGTGTACTGAAATACAGTGAAAAGCTTGTCTTGCATATTGTTCACACAGATCTAACCTGGACCTACGACATCCCTTCACTGGTCAAGAAGGCACAGCTGTGTCTACACTTTCTGAGGAGACTGAGAGATGCAAGGCTCCCCACCTGCATTCCAACAACTTTCTACAGGAGCACCATCGACAGAATCCTGTCTGGCTGCATCACTATGTGCTATGGAAGCTGCATTGGACTGCAAAGCCCTACAGAGGACAGTAACAACCTCCAAGAGCATCACTGGGTTCTCCCTTCCCCCTATTTGTGACATTTACCGGGAGCATGGTCTACAAAAGGCCTGAAGCATTGTTGAGGATCCCGACCACCCATCCCACAATCTCTTTGACCCACAACAGGAAGGAGGTACAGGAACATCAGGACTAGAACTACCAGACTAGGTAACAGCTTCTTCCCTCAGGCTGTGAGACTAATCAAATAACCCTGACACCACCGAGGCCTCATCACTAGGACAGTGAGCTGTTTACTGTTTACTGTGCACCTGCGCTGTACACTACATGGGTTTTTAAATAATATTTTAGTAACATACATGGTAATATTTTGATTTATGTGATGTGTGTGATATGTGTTTTGTGGGTGCACAGTGGTTATTTTTTGTTACTATAGGAGGGTACTAAGTGATATGGAGAAAAGCTGACAGTTTGTATTGAGATGCACGTCAATCCTAACTTGATGAAATGGATGAACTTGTTCTAACCGCCAAATGACCTGTCAGAGATGTCAGGCAGAACCTGGCATTTTGTTGTTACACAGAACAGGTTATATCCAGCTCCAAGTGGCCATCTCCACCCTCGAGTAATATTGACAATTCAATGAAAACTTGCCCATAGCAATGATGAATACCAGAAGAACCACTTCAACAATGCTAGTTATGCGGAACATGTGTCAGGTTAAACTCCTGAAGTGTCTGTCACTCTGTTAATTGTCTGTCATTATTTCTTCATTCGTGAAACAGGAAGTAGACAATTGCATGGGCAGTGTAGAGCGCTCACTGATCCCGGGCAGATACTTGCTCGATGACCAGGAGGACAATCAGAAGTCGGGCAGACAGGTGCTGAAGTCAGTATGCCTATTCTCCAGTGAAAAGCTGATTAGTGCAGGCAGTGTGGGAGTCAGGCTTCTCCAGCTGAAGGATGGTGCCTTCAAATGCACATCAACAACATTAGAGAAAATGAAGGGGGATCTCATTGAAACCCATCGAATATTGAAAGCCCTGGATAGAGTAGAGGTGGAGAGGATGTTTCCAATAGAGGGGGAATCTAGGACCAGAGGGCACCGCCTCAGAATACAAGGATATCCCTTTAAAGCAGAGATGAGCAGGAATTTCCTTATAAAAAGGGTAGTGAATCTATGGAATTCATTGTCACAGACAGCTGTGGAGGCCGAGTCATTGGGTATATTTAAAGCAGAGGTTGATAGGTTCTTGATTAGTAAGGATGTCAGAGATTACAGGGAGAAGGCAGAAGAATGGTGTTGAGAGGGGTAATAAATCAGCCACAATGGAATGGCGAAGCAGACTCGATGGGCTGAACGAGCTTAATTCTGCTCCTATGTCTTATGGGCACATATCCAACACAGTGGGACCATTGCATCATAAAGATGAACATGATTCTTCAGATGAAACCTTATGTGAACATTTTAATTTAACAACTCTGAGAGGTTTTGAACTAATTTGATTTTGTAGTATGATGGTTACTATCTTGCAAAATAGTTACATATTTATTGTGTTGTGCCTATCTATTTTGTTGTCCACGTGGAGCAGTCCCTGTTTCAAACATTCTATGGTACCCCTCCCCAAATCTTCCTTTGTTACACTGACGACCGCACTGGTGTAGTTTCCAGCACCTGTACACAATGGGGGGGGGGGGTGGAATGAGCGCACCATGGAGTGTCCCGTCTTTATTAAATACAAGTCTGCCTTCAGCACTACAATTCCAAACAAATTCACTCGGATTTAAAGATGAGGTAGTAAATTGGATTAGGCATTTGCTTTGCGGGAGAAGCCAGAGAGTGGTAGTAGATGGTTGCCTCTCTGACTGCAGGCCTAGGACTAGTGGTGCGTCACAGGAATTGGTGCAGTGCAGGGTCCGTTGTTGTTTCTCATCTGTATCAATGACATGGATGATAATGTTGTAAACCAGGGAACACCACCTTCACTCGGAGGGTGGTGAGAGTGCGGAACGGTCTGCCAGCACAAGTGGTGGATGCGGGTTCGATTTCAGCATTTAAGAGAAACTTGAATGGATGCGTGGATGGGAGGGGTTTGGAGGGCGGAGGCTGGGGAACAGGCTGGTGGGACCTGGCAGATTAACAGGTTGGCATGGACTAGATGGGCCTAAGGGCCTGTTTCTGTGCTGTAGTGCTCTACGAGTCTAAAGTCACCTGCAAGTTCCTAGACCCCCTGTAGAAAGCTGTTAGAATGGGAAGCTTTGTGCTTACTGTGTTTAGTTCTGCTTGTTACTTACGGAATGGAACAATAACAAAGTGAAACCAAATCTGGCATTTTAATGACTGGAGGCTCCTCCTGTTCAGACAGCAGAGTTTTGTACCTTTCAATTTCCAAAACCATACACGCAGATCCTAGTACACTTACTGTTCTAGATTGTTTCTCCCCGTACACTGGTGAGAATACACTAATATTCACGGCACCATGGCAGCCTAGGGGTTAGCATCACGCTATTACAGCTCATAATATATGGGGTATATGGGGTGTCAGGGAGGGGTAGCACCTCTGGTGGGGGAACATGTTGCGTCCTTTTCAGGGCGGTTAGTCCACCTTTGGTCCCCACCTGGCACTCAGCTCTCACTTGTGGCTCCCCGTAGCTGTTTGCATGCGACAGCGGCCATACCCCGGGCAACGGCTTCGACAAGCCGGCTAAACCAGGTGAGGGTAGCCGACGGGTCTCAAACCCTCGGTGAGATAGGGAGTTGTCTATCCCAGCAGGTGAAGACAGACTCCGGCAGATTGAGCAAATGAGACCAATGGAAGGTCCAACGGTCAAGAAGGCGGTCTCTGCAAGCGTTGTGGAACGTGTAGAGCAGGACAAGACACAGAAGACATCCTGGTCATCCACTGCGCCTAGTCCCATCTCCAGCCGTCTAGACTCTGTCTTGCCACTGGATCCAGATGGGAATTGGGAAGAGAGAGCGAGGCTGACGCTGCGCAACTCTCCCTCACTTAAATCCAAATCACGCGCTAGTCTCGACACCATCATAATGGTGTCAAGGTCCTCATCGACGTCAACGATGGACGAACAACTGAACTGATTACAGCTCAGGGTGTCGGAATACGGAGTTCAATTCCAGCATTCCTTGTAAGCAAGTTCCTCCCCGGGTGCTCCGGTTTCCTCTCACTGCCCAAAGACCTGTCGGTTAGTAGGTGAATTGGTCATTGTAAATTGTCCTGTGATTAGGCTAGGGTTACATAGGTGGGTGCATGGCCAAGTGGTTAAGGCGTCGGTCTAGGGATCTGAAGGTTGCTAGTTTGAGCCTCAGCTGAGGCAGCGTGTTGTGTCCTTGAGCAAGGCACTTAACCACACATTGCTCTGTGACGACAGCGGTGCCAAGCTGTATCAGCCCTAGTGCCCTTCCCTTGGACAATATCAGCGGCGTGGATAGGGGAGACTTGCAGCATAGGCAACTGCCGGTCTTCCATACAACCTTGCCCAGGCCTGCACCCTGGAAACCTTCCAAGGGGCAAATCCATGGCCTCACGAGACTAACAGATGCCTACGTAGGCGGGTTGCTGGGGGGTGCGGTTCAGTGGGCTGGAAGGGCCTGTGTCACGCTGTATAAAATAAATAACCCTGTAGAAATAAACAAATAAAAAAGATTCCATTTGGCATCAAGGAGAGAGCAGGGTGGAAACATTGTGAAAACAACATGAAGGAATGAAGCTTCACAACTATTTTTGAGGGAGAAAAGCAGCAATATATCACATAATGATTTTCAGATGTCAATACTGGGTGTTGGAGGAAGAGAAGTCACCGAACACCAATGTAATCTGAATAAAGGAAGCAACATGCAGTTAATTAACTTCTTGAGATTGAAAGGGGAATTCCTAATACAGGCTTTGAAGTTGAACAGCTCTGTGGAAGAAAATGATGTAATAGAAGATGTATTTTTTGCAGATTTTCTGCCAAATAAGGAAAAGATAAAATTGGCTGTTATAGTTAACCTCACAATAGCTATCACATTATGGCACCACAGAAGTATAGTAGTTGTTGTTCTTTCCCGTGCCTTGTGGCACATCAAGCAGCATTTTTGCCACTTCCGTAGCATTTGGCTGTTTTTTTTTTTTACGAGGCCTAGTTGTTAGCCTCGATGCTCAACCCAGCATGGATGGAAAGTGTGTGAGGAACAGGCCGGATTCGAACCCAGGACCATTGGCCTCGAAGTCTGGTGCTGATGCTACTACTCCACTGGCCGGCAAGGGTAGTAGTTAGTGCAACGCTATTACAGCTTGGAGTACTGGAACTCAGAGTTCATTTCTGGCGTCATCTGTAAGCAGTCTGTACATCCTCCCAGTGGAATATATGAGTTTCCTCCGTGTGCTCTGGTTTCCTACCAGAGCCTAAAGATGTACCAGTTAGTAGGTTAATTGATCTTTGTAGCTTTCCCTGTGATTAGGGTAGGGTTAAATTGGGGTTGTTGGGAGTTGCTGGGGCAGCACATCTCGAAGGGCCAGAATGGCCCACTCCATGCTGTATCGCTAAATTACTAAAAATAAATATGACAATGAAGTGTATGAGCTCAAAAGATTCGGCAAGTGCTGGAAATCCAGATTCACACACAGAATGCTGCAGATACTCAGCTGGTCAGGCAGCATCTATGGAAATAAATAAACTGTCAGCGTTTCGGGCTGAGGCCCTTCACCAGGACTGGAAAGGTAGCGGGGACCGATGCCACAGTAAGAAGGTGGGAGGAAGGGAAGGAGGACAAGGTGATAGGTGATAGGTGAAGCCCGGTGGGTGGGAGAGAATGGGTGAATTGAGAAATTGGGAGGGGGAAGGTGGGAAAGGTAAAGGGCTGAAGAAGAATCTGACAGGAGAGGAGGGTGGACCTCCCAGCTGCCTACTTCATCCCTCCTCTCTCACCCATATGGCTTCACCTATCACCTTCTAGCTTGTCTTCCTTCCGCTTCCCCCATGTCTTATTCTGCCGTCTTCCCCTTGCTTTCCAGTCCTGAAGAAGAGTCTCAGCCCAAACGTTATCTGTTCATTCCTCTCCATAGATGCTGCCTGGTTTGTTTCCACTATAATGAGTATATCACCTTGACTGAGACTTTATCTTTAAGTTAGAAAAGGTTTACAAAAGTGAAATTTTCTGCAAGTCGGGCATCCAACCCCCAACAGACAAATTAGGAAAGGGCAAACAGATACAAACCTGCAAAAGCTCTCGATGATCATCAGTCAGTTGACTGGAGTACAACGCAGACACAACAGAAGCATTCTTGCGCAGGTCCGGTGAAGAGCTTTAAAAAGCCAGTCTCTATAAAAGAGACATCCCGGCAAACGGAGCCATCTTCGTGGGAGCAGTCATCATCAGAGCAGTCTGAGTCAGAGTGGTAAGGCTTTGGCTCAACAGGGCTTCGGCAAGAACAGGCAGAGGCAAGGTAAGTGGGTAAATTCATTCCTTATTTCCTATTTCTTTCTTTCTGAATTAACTCTTGAGACAATAGGGGGTATGTCTGCAGAGCTAGCATTCTGTTCTGGGTGTCAGATGTGGAATTTCCAGGAGATGACCAGCCTCCCCAACAGCCAGATCTGCACCAGGTGCATCGAGATACAGCTTCCTAGAGACCGTGTGAGGGAACTGGAGCTGCTGCTCGATGACCTTCGGCTTGCTAGGGAAGTGAAGCATTGATAGACAGGAGCTACAGGAAGGTAGTCACCCCAAGGATACAAGAGACAGATAAATGGGTGAGGGTCAGGAGAGAGAAGGGAGAATGTCAGATAGTGGAGAGGCCCCCTCAACAAAAGGTATTCCATTTTGATTACTGTTGGGGGGGATCTATCTTGGGGGAGCAACAGCGGCCGTGCCTCTGGCACTGAGTCTGGCCTTGTGGCTCAGAAGGGGAGGGAACTGAAGAGGAGGGCAGCAGTAATAGGGGACTCTACAGTCAGGAGAACAGATAGGAGGTTCTGTGGATGCAAAAAGGAAACACAGATGATAGTTTGCCTCCTGGGTGCCAGGGTCTGCGATATTTCTGAACATATCCACAATATCCTGAAAAGGGAGGGTGAGCAGCCAGCAGTCGTGGTACATATTGGTACTAACGACATAAGTAGGAAAAGGGAGGAGGTCCTGAAAACAGAATACAGGAAGTTAAGAAGGAAGCTGAGAAGCAGGACCTCAAAGGGGGTAATCTCAGAGTTGCCGTCTGTGCCACACGACAGCGAATATAGGAAGAATGAGGTGGCAGATAAATGCGTGGCTGAAGAATTGGAACAGGGGAAGGGATTCAGATTTCTGGATAATTGGAATCTCTTCTGGGGCAGCTGAGACCCATACAGAAGGGATGGGTTGCAGTTGAATCCAAAAGGGGGCCAATATCCTTGCAGACAGTTTTGCTAGAGCTATTGAGAGTGGATTAAGCTAATATAGCAGGGGGATGGGAACCAGTATGATAGAGCTGAGGATGACCCAGCACGTTTACAAGTAGATGATGTAATATGTAATAGGAATGTAAGGAAGGACAGGGCAATGATTGGTACAACTACAGAAAGAGCGAAGAGTTAAATTGTACCACAGAGGCAAAATTCATAAGGGTAAACAAAGCAGGACTGAAGGTGCTGTATTTAAATGCACGTAGCATTCGAAATAAGGTAGACAAATTCATGGTGCAATTAGAGATTGGTTGGTATGACGTTGTAGGCATCACTGAGTCATGGCTGAAAGAAGGCCATAGTTGGGAGCTAAACATTAAGGGATATACTTTGTATCAAAAGGACAGGCAGGAAGGGATAGGCGGTGGTGTAGCTCTGTTGGTAAGAGATGGAATTACATCTTTAGAAAGAGGTGACATAGGATAAGAGAATGTTGAATTTTTGTGGATGAAGTTAAGAAGTGTAAAAAAAAAACATCATGGAATTCATATATAGGTGTCTCAATAGTAGCCAAGATGCGGAGTTGAGATTGCAAAGGGAACTGGAAAAGGCATGTAATAAGGGGAATGTCACAATTGTAATGATGGATTTCAATATTCAAGGGGATTGGGAAAATCAGGTTGGTGTCGATCACAAGAGAGGGAATTTGTTGAATGCCTACAAGATGGCTTTTTAGAGCAGCCTGTGCTTGAGCCTACTCAGGGAAAGGCTATCTTAGATTGGGTGTTGTGTAATAATCCAGATCTTATTAGTCATCTTAACGTAAAGGAACGCTTAAGAGGCAGTGATCATAATTTGACTGAATTCATACTGCAATTTGAGAGGGAGAAGCATAACTCACATGTATCAGTGTTGCAATGGTATAAAGGGAATTACAGAGGCATGAGAGAGGAGCTTGCCTAGCTGGATTGAGGAGGATACTGGTGGGGATGATGGCAGAACAGAGGTGGCTGAAGTTTCTGGGAATAATTCACAAGGCGCAGGATAGATATATCCCACAGAAGACGAAGAACTCAAATGACAGGGGTAGGCAACCATGGCTGACAAGGAAAGTTAAGGTCTCCATAAAAACCAAGGAAAGGGCATATAAGGCAGCAAAAGTGAATGGAAAGCTGGATGTTTGGGAAGCTTTTAAAATCCAACAAAAGGCAACTAAAAAAAAACTATAAGAAGGGAAAAGATGAAATATGAGCGCAAACTAGCTGATATTATAAAGCAGGATACTAAAAGTTTTTTCAGTTATATGATGAATAAAAAGGAGGTGAGAGTTGATATTGGACCACTGGAAAATGATGCTGTGAGGTAGTAATGGGGGACAAAAAAATGGCAGATGAATTTAATAAGTACTATGGTTCAGTCTTCACTACGGAAGACACTAACAGTATGCCAGAGGTCCAGGAGTGTCATGAAGAGGAGTAAGTGGCATTGCTATTACCAAGGGAAAAGTGTTAGGCAAACTGAAAGGTCATAAGGTGGTTGAGTCACCTGGACCAGATGGACTACATTCCAGAGTCCTGAAAGTGATTGCTGAAGAGATAATGAATGCATTGGTCATGATCTTTTAAGAATCACTGATTCTGGCATGGTCCCAGAGGACCGGAAAATATCAAATGTCACTCCACTCTTAAAGAAGGGAGGAAGACAAAACAGAGGGAATTATAAGCCAGTTAGCCTAACCTCAGTGGTTGGGAAAGTGTTGGAGCCCATTATTTACGATGAGGTTTTGGGGTATTTGGAGACTAATAACAAAATAAGTCAAAGTCAGCATGGTTACTGTAAAGCAAAATCATGCCTGACAAATCTATTAGAACTTTTTGAGGAAGTAACAAGCAGGGTGGACAAAGGAGAGGCAGTAGATGTCATTTGCTTGGATTTTCAGAAGACATTTGATAAAGTGCCTCACAATAGGCTGCTTAACAAGATAAAATCATATGGTGTTACAGGAAAGGTACTGACACGGATAGAGGAATGGCTGACAGGCAGGAGGCAGCGAGTGGGAATAAAGGAGACCTTTTCTGGTTGGCTGCCAGTGACTAGTGATGTTCTTCAGGAGTCAGGATTGGAACTGCTAATTGTCTGTCAATAATTTAGATAATGGAATTGATGACTTTGTGGCAAAGTTTGCGGATGATACAAAGATCGGTGGAGGGGTAGGTAATGCTGAGGTAACAATGCAATTGCAGCAGGACTTGGACAAATTGAAAGAATGGGCAAAAAAGTGGCAGATGGAATATAGTGTTGGGAAAAGTATGATAACGCATTTTGGTAACAGGAACAATAGTGTGGACTATTATCTAAGTGGGGAGAAGGTTCAAACATCAAAGGTGCAGAGGAACTTGGGAGTCCTCCTGCAAGACTCCCAGAAGGTTAATTCACAGGTTGAGTCTGTGGTAAAGAAGGCAAATGCAATGTTGGCATTTATTTGAATTGAATTGAATTGAATTGACTTTATTACTTACATCCTTCATATACATGAGGAGTAAAAATTTTTACGTTAATTCTCCATCTAAATGTGCAATGTGCAATTTATAATAATATAATAAATAGTATGTACAACAATATAACATAGAAATACAGTTGTGTCAGCAAGAATTAATCAGTCTGATGGCCTGGTGGAAGAAGCTGTCCCGGAGCCTGTCGGTCCTGGCTTTTATGCTGCGGTACTGCTTCCGGGATGGCAGCAGCTGGAACAGTTTGTGGCTGGGGTGACTCAGGTCCCCAATGATCCTTTGGGCCTTTTTAACACACCTGTCTTTGTAAATGTCCTGAATAGTGGGAAGTTCACATCTACAGATGAGCTGGGCTGTCCGCACCACTCTCTGCAGAGTCCTGCGATTAAGGGAGGTACAGTTCCCATACCAGGCAGTGATGCAGCCAGTCAGGATGCTCTCAATTGTGCCCCTGTAGAAAGTTCTTAGGATCTGGGGGCCCATACCAAACTTCTTCAACCATCTGAGGTGAAAGAGCCACTGTTGTGTCTTTATCACCACACAACTGGTATGTACAGACCACGTGAGATCCTCAATCATGTTTATGCCAAGGAACTTAAAGCTGTTAACCCTCTCAACCCCAGATCCATTGATGTCAATAGGGGTTAGCCCATCTCCATTCCTCCTGTAGTCTACAACCAGCTCCTTTGTGTTTGCGACTATGAGGGAGAGGTTGATTTCTTGATGCCACTGTGTCAGGGTGATGACTTCTTCTCTGTAGGCTGCCTCATTATTATTTGAGATGAGGCCAATCAGTGTAGTACTGTCAGCAAGTTTAATGAGCAGATTGGAGCTGTGGGTGGTGACACAGTCATGGGTATACAAATAGTAAAGGAGAGGGCTTAGGACACAGCCCTGAGAGGCAGCTGTGTTGAGGGTCAAAGGGGCAGAGGTGAGAGAGCCCACTTCTCCAATCTGGCGGCGATCTGACAGGAAGTCCAGGATCCAGCTACAGAAGACAGGGTGAAGGCCAAGGTCTCTGAGCTTCTTGTCGAGCCTGAAGGAAATTATGGTGTTGCATGCTGAACTGTGGTCCAAGAACAGCATTCTCACATAAGCATCCTTCTCCTGATGTGTAAGGACGATGTGTAGAGCAGTGGCTATTGCATCATTTGTCGATCGGTTGTGTTGGTAAGTGAATTGTAGGGAGCCCACTTGATGGGATGAATGGCCTAATTCTGGCCTAAAAGGGGACGGGAAAGGAGAGCAAGTAGGAAGCACCAGAGAGACATTCTGAAATGATCAATAAACCAATTGTTTGGAATCAAATGACCTTGGCTGGGGTCTCAGGGATGGGTGTGTCTACACCAGCATCACTCCTACCCCCAGCCTCCCGGCTCTTCTTCTCTGCCACCTGTCCCATACCTCTCCCACAGCACTCCACCCTCGCCATTCCCTAAGTCCTTTGCTCCTGCCAAACTTGTTGTCTGCTCCACATTGACAAATACAGCACTGGGCAAAAGTCTTTGGCACCCTAGCTATGTATAAGTGACTCAGTCTTCTGCACAGTACTGTACATGAACCAGAATCTGGTTTAATAACATATGTTGTGAAATTTGTTGTTTGGTGGCAGCCATACAGTGCAATGCAGAAAATATTCTATAAATTGCAATAAGAAATATATATTAAAAATAGGTAAGTAATGCAAACTGAAAGCAAGAATAATGAGGTAGTGTTCATGGGTTCATAAACCTTGTACAGGATAGCTTGAGGCCCTCTTCAACATCGCCAGTGACCCTAAACAGGCCAAATTCAAGAGTTTGCTTGTCCCAGAGACTTGTCCAACTTGAGGCCCAATTAAACATCTTTTTGTAATCATATCCACGTTGTAGAAGTTGACTGCCCCAAAACTCCAATTCTCCAACTACAACATCTTTCTCCTTAGTGAATGCAGATGAGAGTAATTCACCAGAAACACCCTGAAAGATTTTCTGTTTCTCCTTAAAATTCACACAGTACCAGCTAACTGGCAGAGATTTCATCACAGTGGATGAGGAAAAATTTCACACCCATACTTCATGTTATGCAGGCTGTGGATCTGTGCTATTTTTGTTCATTTTATTGTGTGATTTTCAAAGACTGGGCTATGACACAAGGGCTGGTCAGTCATCGCACCCGGGGCTCAAGCCTAGACTTTGGGTCCCATCATTGACTAGTCCAAGGATTGATACCGAAGATTGAAGCCTGAAGGTTGAATGGAAATCTGGAAATCGAAGCCCCATACCTAAAGCCTGGAGCCTGAAGGCCCGGAGGCCTGTTCTGGAGTTGGTTTTGTATGTGTGTGTATGTGTGTGTGTGTGTGTGTGTATGGGGGGAAGGAAAGGGGCTTGTTTTGCTGTTGCTGCTTTGTTGCTTCGTGTGTTCTGTGTTGTTCTGCTGAACATTGTGGGCATGTCATGTTAGCGCCAGAATGTGCGATGACATGTGTTGGAGTTCGGAGTTCATTTCCTACGTCATCTGTAAGGAGTTTGTACGTTCCTCCCTGTGACAGCATGGGCTTCCTCTGGGTGCTCTAGTTTCCTCCCACAGTCCATAGACGTACCAGTTAGCAATTTATTTGGGTACTGTAAATTGTCCTTTGATTGGTCTGGGGCTAGATCAAGGGTTACTGGGAGGGGCAGCTTACTGGGCCAGAAAGGCCTGTTCCTTACTGTATCTCAAAATAGAAAATGTAAATGTCACATTTAGACATAGGAACAGAATTAAGCCATTCAGCCCATCAAGCCTGCTTAGTGATTTAACACGCACATGTGATAAACAAATGTATCTGAATCTGACTTTCCAGCCTAATGCTCAGTCTAGGCCTCAACAGCCTTTCCCTTCTTCGTCCTACAGCTCACAATGAACTTTACTCCTCCCCAGCTCTGAGAGATGTACAGATTGTAACCTTGCTAGTTCTGAACAGGCAGCTGAGGTAAATTTCTATCTCCCTTGTGACTGTACGATCAGGTATTGGTTGACAAACAAGTTTTAATCAGACACATTTGGGAGGGTGGGGGTGGAATTTGAACTTCTGGACCTCAGATGTTTATAATTAACCAAATGTCACTGAACAGGTTTGTGCTTGTGTGTAGGGATGAGTTCGGGGTCTGTGATAAAATTATTCACATTCCTTTGATCTAACCTGCAGATTGACGAGACCAGGGAAACCCACAGTGTGATCGGTGCAGAACAGGATGTGAGTTGAGTCACACTGTCATGAGAATCAGGTAGATGAAGTAGAAACCACATACTTGAAGAGACTTCAGTGAAGCATGAGAAGTAATTGCTGTGGCAGATACATGAAGCAGTTCCAGCAGTGACTGACACTGTGTCTCATTTCCGATCAGATGGCTCTGAAGCACATTATAAACACGAAGAGATTCTGCAGGTGCTGGAAATCCAAAACAACACACACAAAATGATGGCAGATTGCAGCAGGTATATTAAGAGCAAAAGGATTGTAAGGGATAAAATTGGTCCTCTTGAAGATCAGAGTGGTCGGCTTTGTACGGAGCCAAAGGAAATGGGGGAGATCTTAAATAGGTGTTTTGCGTCTGTATTTACTAAGGAAACTGGCATGAAATCTATGAAATTGAGGGAATCAAGTAGTGAGACCATGGAAACTGTACAGATTGAAAAGGAGGAGGTGCTTGCTGTCTTGGAGGAAAATTAAAGTGGATAAATCCCCAGGACCTGACAGGGTGTTCCCTCGGACCTTGAAGGAGACTAGTGTTGAAATTGCGGGGGCCCTGGCAGAAATATTTAAGATGTCGCTGTCTACGGGTGAAGTGCCGGAGAATTGGAGAGTGGCTCATGTTGTTCCGTTGTTTAAAAAAGGATCGAAAAGTAATCCGGGAAATTATAGGCCGGTGAGTTTAACGTCAGTAGTAGGTAAGTTATTGGAGGGAGTACTAAGAGACAGAATCTACAAGCATTTGGATAGACAGGGGCTTATTAGGGAGAGTCAACATGGCTTTGTGCGTGGTAGGTCATGTTTGACCAATCTGTTGGAATTTTTCAAGGAGGTTACCAGGAAAGTGGATGAAGGGAAGGCAGTGGATATTGTCTACATGGACTTCAGTAAGGCCTTTGACAAGGTCCTGCATGGGAGGTTAGTTAGGAAAATTCAGTCGCTAGGTATACATGGAGAGGTGGTAAATTGGATTAGACATTGGCTCGATGGAAGAAGCCAGAGAGTGGTGGTAGAGAATTGTTTCTCTGAGTGGAGGCCTGTGCCTAGTGGTGTGCCACAGGGATCAGTGCTGGGTCCATTGTTATTTGTCATCTTTATCAATGATCTGGATGATAATGTGGTAAATTGGATCAGCAAGTTTGCTGATGATACAAAGATTGGAGGTGTAGTAGACAGTGAGGAAGGTTTTCAGAGCCTGCAGAGGGACTTGGACCAGCTGGAAAAATGGGCTGAAAAATGGTAGATGGAGTTTAATACTGACAAGTGTGAGGTATTGCACGTTGGAAGGACAAACCAACATGGAACATACAGGGTTAATGGTAAGGCACTGAGGAGTGCAGTGGAACAGAGGGATCTGGGAATACAGATACAAAATTCCCTAAAAGTGTCGTCACAGGTAGATAGGGTCGTAAAGAGAGCTTTTGGTACATTGGCCTTTATTAATCGAAGTATTGAGTATAAGAGCTGGAATGTTATGATGAGGTTGTATAAGGCATTAGTGAGGCCGAATCTGGAGTATTGTGTTCAGTTTTGGTCACCAAATTACAGGAAGGATATAAATAAGGTTGAAAGAGTGCAGAGAAGGTTTACAAGGATGTTGCCAGGACTTGAGAAACTCAGTTACAGAGAAAGGTTGAATAGGTTAGGGCTTTATTCCCTGGAGCGTAGAAGAATGAGGGGAGATTTGATAGAGGTATATAAAATTATGATGGGTATAGATAGAGTGAATGCAAGCAGGCTTTTTCCACTGAGGCAAGGGGAGAAAAAAATCAGAGGACATGGGTTAAGGGTGAGGGGGGAAAAATTTAAAGGGAACATTGGGGGGGCTTCTTCACACAGAGAGTGGTGGGAGTATGGAATGAGCTGCCAGACGAGTTGGTAAATGTGGGTTCTTTTTTAACATTTAAGAATAAATTGGACAGATACATGGATGGGAGGTGTATGGAGGGATATGGTCCGTGTGCAGGTCAGTGGGACTAGGCAGAAAATGGTTCGGCACAGCCAAGAAGGGCCAAAGGGCCTGTTTCTGTGCTGTAGTTTCTATGGTTCTATGGTTCTATGGTCAGGCAACATCTGTGGAAATGAATAAACTGTCGAATGAATCTTGGGCTAAGACCCTTCATCAGGACTGGAAAGGATGGGGGAAGATGCCAAAACAAGAAGGTTGGCGGGGGTGGGGGGGAATGCAGGGCAAGCTAGAAGTTGATAGGTGAAGTCAGGTGGGTGGGGGAGGGCTGGTGAAGTAAGAAGCTGGGAGATGATAGGTGGAAAAATACAAGGGGCTGGAGAAGAAGGCATCTGATAGGGGAGGAGAGTGGACCCCATGGGAGAAAGGGAGTAAAGAGGGTCACTATGGGGAGGTGATAGTCAGCTGAGGAGAAGAGGTAAGAGGGCTTAGTGGGGAATGAGGGAAGAAGGAAGGGGAAGAGGGAAGTGGGGGAAAGGGGCGGGGGAAGGGAGGGAAGGAGGAGGGGGGAAATATTGCAGGAAGTTAAAGAAATTGATGTTCATACCATCAGGTTGGAGGCTACCCAAATGGAACTAGAGGTGTTGCTCTTCTAACCAGAGGAATGTGTGCGGTTCAACTGTGTACATACATCTATTGATGCTTCTGGACACATCTTCAGTGATGTTCCTGGAATCATCGGGTGATTCGGGTCTTTCAACATCATACAACCTCCTCCAGGTGACCCAGCCGGGGCTGATCAGACCCCAGCTTGTGTCCAGATGGCTAGCTACTTATGACTCCATGGCTCCCCTCTTTCGAGCCACAGCCATCTTGAGGCCCTCTCTGCCACATCGGTGGTACTGTGGATGGCTCTCCTCTTCCTCTCTCCCTCGATGCCCAAAATGCTGAAGGCTCTAACTAAGGAACGGGCTACGAATCCCCTACAACCAACCTCCACTGGGAGACACCTTGCCCTCCATCCAGCCTGCTGACAGTTGCTGACCAGTCCTGCGTACTTGGAGAGCTTCCTTTCAAAAGCCTCTTCCAAGCTATCTTTCCATGGGACTGTCAGCTCCAGCAGCACCACTTGCTTAGTAGACTCAGACACCAGGACAATGTCTGGTCGCAGGGTGGTGACTGCAATATGGTTGGGGAACTTCAGCTGCCCTTCGAGGTCCGCCAACAGCTGCCAGTCCCTTGCAGAAGTCAGAATGCCTGCAGATGTTCTTTTGGCAGGTATAGCACATTATTCAATTAGCCATATCATTTAAATTCGTATTTTCATCTTGATTTGTTTAACAAAACACAGAATAATTAATTATGCTGTTATTTTTTAAGGCAACATCCTTTCAGTTGCTGAAGGGGAAGCCCTTTATTCTTTTGACGTTAATTTGGAAAATGCTTATAATCTGTTAGAGGTTTATAAGATTATGAGAGGCAGAGACAGATCAGACCAGTGGTTCTCAACCCGGGCCACATGTCATAGGGGCCACAACTGAAAAAACAAGAAAATGGGGGCCACAGGAGTTTCTGAATGGGCTATGATAAATTTACTACTTTAATGAAATATTACTAGAATATATAAATAAAAAAAGAAATGAATCAAACACAACAGCTTTGTGTGTGTGTGTCTGTCTGTGTTTGGGGGGGAGGTGGGGTTACCCCCTGCTCCTCCTCGACCATGCACAATCACTATTCACACCCTGCAGGGCGGGAAGGAGTTTAATATAGGAAGCCTGACATGGCCCATTGTTGTAGTAATGTGAGTAAATAAACTGAAGATTGGGCGGGGCCGTCTGCAGCAAGTATGGCTCAGCTTGCCTTCGACTACCCATGCGTGTTATAACAGCTCAAGCAAAATCCAAACACAGCGAGCAAAACTTCTGGATGACTAGTAATGTTCAACATAAGTTTCCGCAGCTCTGGGAGAAAGCAAGGTTGTTTTTAATGGAATTCCCCACCTCGTCTCCATCATCAGGGATCCCCACCACCCAGGACATGCTGCCAACAGGAAGAAGGTACATGAGCCTCAGGACTCACTCCAACAGCTTCAGGAATAGTTACTACCCCTCAGGCATCAGGCTCTTGAATCAAAGCAGCTAACTTCACTCCACTTCATCATTGAAATGTTCCCACAACCTATGGACTCATGTTCAAATACTCTTCATCTCATGTTCTTGATATTGATTGCTTATTTATTTATTTATTTATCACTACTTTTTTTTGTAGTTGCAGTTTGTTGTATTTTACACATTAGTTGTACACCCACATTGGTGTGATCTTATTTATTTTATTATGCTTATTATTCTATTATGGATTTATTGAGTATACCCACAAGAAAATGAATCTCAGAGTTGTATATGGAGACATACGAGGGATGATTGATAAGTTCGTGGCCTAAGGTAGAAGGAGTCAATTTTAGAAAACCTAGCACATTTATTTTTCAACATAGTCCCCTCCTACATTTACACACTTAGTCCAGCGGTCGTGGAGCATACGGATCCCTTCTTTGTATAAGTGGTCCACAGCAGGGGTGATTGATAAGTTTGTGGTCTAAGGTAGAAGGAGATGAGTTATTAACTTCAAACTTTCTGCATTATCACTCAAAGAGTTGAACTGCACGTGCATGTAACGAGAGCGTCTTGGACCTCCAGGTGGTCCACAGCAGGGGTGATTGATAAGTTCGTGGCCTTAGGTAGAAGGAAATGAGTTATACCGCTCTCGTTACATGCACATGCAGTTCAACTCTTTGAGTGAAAATACAGAAGGTTTGAAGTTAATAACTCATCTTCCACCTTAGGCCATGAACTTATCAATGACCGCTGCTGTGGACCACTTCTGGAGGTCCAAGATGCCGACTTCTACAAAGAAGGGATCCATATGTTCCACAACCGCTGGACTAAGTGTGTAAGTGCAGGATAAATAAATGTAACACACATAAAAGTTGCTGGTGAACACAGCAGGCCAGGCAGCATCTCTAGGAAGAGGTACAGTCGACGTTTCAGGCTGAGACCCTTCGTCAGGACCCTTCTACCTAGAGATGCTGCCTGGCCTGCTGCGTTCACCAGCAACTTTTATGTATGTTGCTTGAAATTTCAGCATCTGCAGATTTCCTTGTGTTTGCGAAAAATAAATGTGCTATGTTTTCCAAAATTGACTCCTTCTACTGTAGGCCACGAACTTATCAATCACCCCTCGTATATGGACTTTGAAAATAAATTCACTTTTGAAATTTGAATTTAAAGAGTGGAGTAACATTTGCAATTTTCCAGTCCCCTGGAACCTTTCCAGAATCTAGTGATTCTTGGAACATCATAAGTTATTCCTCCAAATTCTCTTCAGCAATGCCTTTCAGAATCCAGGGGTGTAGTCCTGGTCCAGGTGACTTTCCACCTTCAGACTTTGCAGCTTCCCAAGCACCTTCTCCTCAGTAATAGCAATGACACTCACTTCTGCCGCTGACACTCTCGCATTTTTGGCATTCTGCTGGTGTCTTCAAAGGTGAAGACTGATGTGAAGTAGTTACTAACTTCGTCCACCATTTCTTTGTCCCCCATTACTATCTCCCCAGTATCATTTTCCAGCGGGCTGATATCCAGTCTCATCTCTCTTTATGTATCTGAAAAGTCTTTTTGCATCCTCTTCGGTGTTTATTGGCTAGCTTACCTTTATGTTTCATCTTTTTTCTCTTTATGGCTTTTTGTTGCCTTTGTTTTGTTTTTAAAAGCTTCCCAATCCCCTGCCTTCCCTCTAATTTTTGCTATATGATATGCCCTCTCTTTTGCTTTTTTTTTGTCTTTGACTTACCTTATCAGCCACGGTTGCCTCATTTTCTCTTTAGAATACTTCTTCATCTTTGGGATGTATCGATCCTGCACCTTGCAAGTTGCTCCCAGAAATTCCCATTGCTGTTTTGCTGTCATCCCTGCTCGTGTTCCCTTCCAGTCAGCTTTGGCCATCTCCTCTCTCATGCCTCTGTAATTCGCTTTACTCCATTGTAATACTGATACATCTCACCTCAGCTTCTCCCTCTCAGATTGCAGGGTGAACTCTATCATATTATGATCACTGCCTCCTATCAGTTCCTTTACCTTAAGCTCACTAATCAAATCCGGTTCATTACACAATACCCAAGCTAGAATTGGTGCTCCCCGAGAGGGCTCAACCACTAGCTGTTCTAAAAGGAATCTAAAAATTCCCTCTCAGATCCAGCACCAACTTGATTTTCCCAATCCACCTACTTATTGAACTCCCCCTTGAAAATTACAACATTACTCTTTTGACGTGCCTTTTCAACGGGGGTGCCTTGAAGGCCGCGATCTCGTGCAGCATAGGTCAATGGATACGATTAAATATTCTGGCTTCAGCCTGATACAGCTGAGAATCACAAATGCTTCCAAGGTCTGTACAGTTACTAAAGATGTTTTGATGCAATTGACCAGTCTATCAGTGCTTGAAATCAATGGAAACAATGCCGATTGTGGCCGTACTTCTTGTCAGGCTCCATGAAGGAAACATGGCTGCCGGTCATGGATACAGGTTAAGAAAACTCCTAATACCAGCTATCTTGCTGGCAAATGTACAGTCTCTAGTAAGTAAAATCGAAGCTCTCAGAGCTAGGGTGTTGTATCAGAGGGATATTAGGACCACTAGCGTCCTTTGCTTCATGGAATCCTGGTTATCCCCTTCCATACTGGATGCAGCGATTCAGATTGATGGGTTCACTGTACACCGTCAGGATCAGATTGTTGAGTCTTTCAAAAGCAGAGGTGGATGTGTCTGCCTCATGATCAACTCCTCTTGGTGCACAAATGTCCCAGTTATGCTCAGCACACCTGGAATATCTCACAATTAAGTGCTGGCTATTTTATCTGCGGCAGGAGATTTCAGTGATCATTTTGGTAGCCACCACAGGCCAATGACAACATAGAAACATAGAAACATAGAAAATAGGTGCAGGAGTAGGCCATTCAGTCCTTCGAGCCTGCACCACCATTCAGTATGATCATGGCTGATCATCCAACTCAGAACCCTGTACCAGCCTTCTCTCCATACCCCCTGATCCCTTTAGCCACAAGGCCCATATCTAACTCTCTCTTAAATATAGCCAATGAACTGGCCTCAACTGTTTACTGTGGCAGAGAATTCCACAGATTGCACGCAACAGCACACCCCAATGCCCCCGCCATAATTCGAGGGCATTTTAACCAGGCCAGCTTGAAAGAAATCACTAAATAATTACCATCAACAAATCACTTGTGGTACCAGAGGAAACAACACACTGGGCCACTGTTACACTATCATCAAGAATGCCTACTGTGCTATCCCACACCCACACTTTGGAAAGTCTGATCACCTGGCAGTACCTCTACTCCCTGAGTATAGGCAGAGACTGAAGACTGCAGCACCAGTAGTGAGGACCAAGAAGGTATGGACAAGGGAAACACAGGAGCGTTAACAACTGCTTTGAATTCATGGACTGGACTCTATTCGGGGATTCATCTTCGAACCTGGATGAGTATACTGCAGTTGTTACCGATTTCATTAAAACCTATGTGGATGAGTGTGTGCCTACAAAAACCAGGTATGGCTTGTGGAGGGCTACTTCAAGAGTGAAGAGACAATTGTGAGCGAGGTTGGAGGTGACATTGGATTCACATCAACTCTGGCAGGGTTTGCAGGACACTACTTCCTACAAAGCGAAACCCAATAGCATGAATGGCAGCGATGCTTCACTACCAGATGAACTCAACACCTTCTATGCCGCTTTGAAATGGGGAACATAACCACAGCTGTGAGAATCCCTGCTGCACCCGGTGACTCTGTGATCTCTGTCTTGGAGGCCGATATCAGGCTGTCTTGCAGGAAGGTGAACCCTCGCAAGGTGGCAGGCCTCAATGGAGTAACTGGTAAGGGTCGGAAAACTTATGCCAACCAACTGGCAGGAGTATTCTAGGATATTTTCAACCTCTCACTGCTATGGGTAGAAGTTCCCACCTGCTTCAAAAAGTCAACAATTATACCAGTGCCTAAGAAGTGTATTGTGAGCTGCCTTAATGACTAACACCCAGTAGTACTCACATCTACAATGATGAAATGCTTTGAGAGGTTGGTCATGGCTAGTATGAACTCCTGCCTCATCAAGAACCTGGACCAACTGCAATTTGTCTATCGCCTCAGTAGGTCAACGGCGGACGCAATATGAATGGCCTTAGATCACCTGGACAATACACACACCTATGTCAGGATGCTGTTTAGCAATTAACATCATCGTTCCCACAGTCCTGATCAATAAGCTACAGAACCTGGGCCTCTGTACCTCCCTCTGTAATTGGGTCCTCGACTTCCTTAACCGGAAGACCACCTGTGCAGATTGGTGATAATATCTCCTCCACACTGCCTCAGAAAGGCGGTGTCCATTTTTAAGAACCTCCATCACCCAGGCCATGCCCTCTTCTCATTGTTACCATCAGGAAGGAGGTACAGGAGACTGAAGGCACACACTCAGTGATTCAGGAACAGCTTCTTCCCCTTTGTCATCCAATTCCTAAACGAACATTGAAACCATGAACACGACCTCACTTTTTAAAATATACATTATTTCTGTTTTGCACTATTTTAAATCTAACAATTTAATATAGATATATATACTTACTGTAATTAATTTACTTTTTTATTTAAGTTATTTTTTTCTCTATATTATCATGTATTGCATTGAACTGCTACTGCTAAGGTAACAAATTTCACGACACATACCGGTGATGTTAAACCTGATTCTGATTCTGATTCTAATTTTGATTCAGATTCTAATTCTACCTCCCATTCTAATTTGTAGCCCACATCCTGGCTACTGTTCGGAGGCAGGAACTAAACTCCCATCAGGGTCTTTTTACCCTTGCAGTTTCTTAACTCTACACACAAGGACTCTACATCTTCTGATCCTGTATCACCTCTTTCTGAGGATTTGATTTCATTTTTTACCAACAGAGCCACCCCACCTCCTCTGCCTAAATGCCTGTCCTTTCGATACAATGTGTATCCTTGGATGTCAAGCTTCTAACTATAATCTTCTTTCAGCCATGACTCAGAGATGAACACAACATCATACCTGCCAATCTCAAACTGTGCTACAGAATCATCTACTTTATTCAGTATACTGCAAGCATTCAAGTATTAACACCTTCAGTCGCGCTTTTCAATTTTGGTCCCCTGTTACACTTCAACTCATCCCGTTGACTGCAATTTTGCCCTGTCATCAACCTGTCTTTGCTGGCAGTCTCGCTACACACTCCCTCTGTTTGTAACCCAACTGTCCATCCTCAGCTCCATCACTCTGGTTCCCATCCCCCTGCCAAATTCCGCTCTCCCACCTTGTTTACAATCAAAATCCAGTTCTTACTTAGAGAGAGACCTTCGTCTTTGTTAAAATTCTTTGCCTCTAGTTTAATTTCAATGGCTCCTTCACCAGACGGTCCCAAAAGCCATTGGCATGGCACAGTAGTTTTGTGTTGTTGAAGTCAATGCTATGGCCATTGCAAATGCTGTGTTCTGCTACTGCCGATTTCTCCAGGTAACCCAAACAGATACATCTCCTGTGCTCCTTGATGCGGGTTTCCACCGTGTGACCCGTCTGGCTGATATACACTGCTCTGCATTCACAGGAAATCCTGTAATCACCAGCCGGCCTGAGACCCAGGTCATCTCTGACCCGCATATGCTGTGACTTGAGCTTCCTTATGGGATTGTGGGTGGTATTAATCTGGCATTTCTTCAGGATCCTGGCAATCCTTGCAGAAACCGTGGAAATATAGGGAAGACAGGCGGCAATGATGGACTCCTTCTTGTTGTTAGGTTTCCTGGTTTTTCTCTCGGCCCTTTCAAGGGCCTGATTGATTTCCTTCATCTTGTAGCCATTCTATAGGAATGTCGTGCGTAATCGTCTTATTTCCTTGGGGAGACTCTCTGGGTCCAAAATAGCTTTTGCACAGTTAATCAAAGTAGAAAGAACCGCTCTACATTGGGAGGCGTGACGGTGGCTGTTATTGTTGAGGTATAAGTCCACGTGAGTGGGTTTCGGATAGACGCCCGAGGCTACCATCCGGTTTCTGTCGTATAAGAATACCCAGGAGCAGGAGGCAACCATTCTTCTCCATCTCCATCATAAACTGAATGTTTGGATGCATACTGTTCGGACGGTCGTGGAACTGTTGGAGTGCCTGGAGTCCATGTGGACACACTACGAAGGTGTCATCGACGTATCTGAAGAAACATTTGGGGTGTAAAGGTGATGGACTCAGCACCCTCTCCTCAAAGACCTCCATGTTGAAATTAGCAAAAGCCGGTGACAAGGGTAATCCCATGGCCACTCCATCCATTTGTTCATAGTAGCTCCCCTTACAGAGGAAGTGCGTCAATGTCAGGGTGTGTTCAAAAAAGATGAACGGTACCCTTCTCAAACCCTGACCGCAGGAAGACCTAGCTGTCCTTAATGGGAACTCTCGTGAACAGTGACACCACGTCAAAACTGACCATTATGTCCTCCGGGGTCAGCTGGGCGTTGGTCATCAATTTAACAAAGTTGGTTGAATTTGTGATGTGATGCTCACAGCCCCCAGCAAAGGGAGACAGCATGGCCGTCGAATGTTCAGTGAGGTAGTCAGTCAGAGAATCTATCCCACTGATCATGGGCTCGGGGTGAACCCTCCTTGTGTATCTCAGAGAGCTCATGAGATCTTGGTGGTAACGGCACCTGAGGTAGAAGTGTCTTGCAGATGTCTGCTGGCAGTCCGGATTTCTTCAGTAAAGTGGAGGTCATCCTGACCTTCAAATCTGTGGGATCCTGCTGTAGAACTCTGCAGACAGAATCGTCCAGAATCTGTTGGACTTTCCTGTGGTATTCCTTGTAGGACATCGGGACCATTGTATTTCCTTCATCCGCTGGTAAAATCATGATGGCTGGGTTTCACCATAGTGCCCGGAAAGCCAGTCGCTCTACTTTCGTATTATCCAGTTTCAGCAAAACAGCCTTTTCGAGGGCCACACAGACCTCCATCCTTACTTCCTCCACAATATCCGGTGGGATTTTTCAGATTGCTTCCTCTACTCTGCCAATGTAGTTCTGATAAGGTATAGCTCTGGGGGCCAGAGCGAAGTTTGGCCCCTTGGCGAGGACCGATCTAGTTGACTCATTGATGCTTTGCCCAGTTTGATTGATGACAGCCCTTTCTGGGTCCAATGTTGAGATGTCTGCACTTAGTTTGGATAGTTTGCTGTATCTCCTGACCTGCCTCGTAGTGTTCCACCTTGGGTAGTGGTGGACCTGTTGATATACTCCCAGTCACCAGGAGATGAGGGAGCTGACAATCCCAGGTGAAGAGACAGTTGTCTGTTCATGTTGATGTCCAGAGCAGATCTAATGTAATGGATACACATGCTAGCTCGTCAGAGAATGTGTTTCGCCTCCAGAGAAACCACCATGGAATGCAACCTCACGAATTTAGGGATGATGTATTTGTCCCAGCATCCCAGAAGGAGGTCTAAAGAACAAAGAAGCTTCGCCTTCTCCTTACGCAGTGATTCGAAGCGCTGAATATTACGGCGAACTTCCTCCCTGTCGAGATAAGTGAAAAAGGATCTAGTGCTTTCCCGGCATATGTGACAAATAAACTCTTCTCGGGCTTCCAACCAGGTACAGGCATGGATTATAACTGATGTTTCGATGACGAACTCTGCCATCTGCTTCAGGGATGATGCCTGGGCATGTCTAGTCCTGTGGTATTTATATCCCTGTGGTCCATCCCTCGAGATTAGTAGTCCTCATCCAATCAGGTTTCTGCTCTCCCATCTTGTTTACAACTGAATTCCAGTTCTTACTTAGAGAGTAAAATTATCCCTCCCTCAAGTGGAGAGGTCTTCTCTGAAACCAATATATTTGCTTTTTGATCACAACCATCTCACATGTACTTACCCATGTGTGGAGCTTGATTTGAGAGTCGGACCTGCCTTACACCCCAATATGCACATTTCAATTTGTTTCAGTCTCCTGATTCAGAACGTGTGAAACAATAAACACTCCTCAAATGAATCAACGTAGTGGTTAGTGTTATGCTATTACAGCTCAGGGCTTCAGAGTTTGGAATTCAATTCAGCACTGTCTGTAAGGAGTTTGTGCATTCCTCCCCATGACCAAGTCGCTTTCCTCCATTAATTTCTCTGTCATGCAGAAAGATCAAGCAAATCTTTCTGCTGTCTTGCTCTTGCCTCATTCTTCAGCTGAACTGAAATTCTACCATTTGTTCCTCTTTACTGATGTTACTAAGAGCAGGGCTCAGCACAGGCCAGTGTCAGCTTTCTAAGAATAAAGTGATTTCCTCATTTACAGTGACATGCAAAAGTTTGGACACCCTTGGTCAGCGTTTCTCTTACTATGAATAGTTAAGTGAGTAGAAGATGAACTGATCTTCAAAAGTCATAAAGCTAAAGATGAAACATTGTTTTCAACATTTTCAGCAAGATAAGTGTATTATTTTTGTTTTGTACAAGTTTGGGCACCCCAAGAGATTTGAGCTCTCAGATAACTTTTACCAAGGTCTCAGACCTTAATTAGCTTGTTAGGGCTATGGCTTGTTCACACTCATCATTAGGAAAGGACATGTGATGCAAATTTCAAAGCTTTATAAATACCCTGACTCCTCAAACCTTGTCCCAACAATCAGCAGCCATGGGCTCCTCTAAGCAGCTGCCTAGCACTCTGAAAATTAAAATAAATGATGCCCACAAAGGAGGAGAAGGCTATAAGAAGATAGCAAAGCATTTTCAGGTAGCCATTTCCTCAGTTTGTAATGTAATTAAGAAATGGCAGTTAACAGGAACGGTGGAGGTCAAGTTGAGGTCTGGAAGACCAAGAAAACTTTTCAAGAGAACTGCTCATAGGATTGCTAGAAAGACAAATCAAAACCCCTGTTTGACTGCAAAAGACCTTTAGGATTCAGCAGACTCTGGAGTGGTGGTGCACTGTTCTCCTGTGCAGCGACACCTGCACAAATATGACCTTCATGCACAAGTCATCAGAAGAAAACCTTTCCTGCGTCCTCACCACAAAATTCAGCCTCAGAAGTTTGCAAAGGAACATCTAAACAAGCTTGATGCATTTTGGAAACAAGTCCTGTGGACTGATGAAGTTAAAATAGAACTTTTTGGCCACAATGAGCAAAGGTATGTTTGGAGAAAAAAGGGTGCAGAATTTCATGAAAAGAATCCTCTCCAACTGTAAATCACGGGGGTGGATCGATCATGCTTTGGGCTTATGTTGCAGCCAGTGACATAAGGAACTTTTCACTGGTAGAGGGAAGAATGAATTCAATTAAATACCAGCAAATTCTGGAAGCAAACATCACACGGTCTGTAAAAAAGCCGAAGATGAAAAGAGGATGGCTTCTACAACAGGATAATGATCCTAAACGCACCTCAAAATCCACAACGGACTACCTCAAGAGACGCAAGCTGAAGGTTTTGCCTTGGCCCTCACAGTCCCCCAACCTAAACATCATCGAGAATCTGTGGATAGACCTCAAAAGAGCAGTGCATGCAATACAGCCCAAGAATCTCACAGAACTGGAAGCCTTTTGCTAGGAAGAATGGGCGAAAAACCCACAAACAAGAATTGAAAGACTCTTAGCTGGCTACAGAAAGCATTTACAAGCTGTGATACTTGCCAAAGGGGGTGTTACTAAGTACTGACCATGCAGGGTGCCCAAACTTTTGCTTCGGGCCCTTTTCCTTTTTTGTTATTTTGAAACTGTAAAAGACGGAAATAAAGTTTTCTTGCTTAAAATATTAAAGAAATGTGTCATCTTTAACTTTATGCCTTCTGGAAATCACAGTAACAGAAATTTTGACCAGAGGTGCCCAAACTTTTGCATACCACTGTATATTCAGAGGTAAAACTTAGCAACATTTCGGCTAACCAATTCCCTTTCATTGATCTTATCGTATGGAAAATTCAATCTTGCTTTTGCCCCTGCAAGTTGGAACACAGGTTGGTCAGCTGGTGAAGGAGGTGTTACATTTGGATGCCCGGTTCCAACTTTACAAAACCTGCTCGGGCGACGATCTGCGGGTCTGGTCACCGCACTGAAAGATGGGTGTGACTACGCTGAAGAGGAGTGAGGGAAGAGTCATCAGGATATCGCCTGGACTGGAGAACTTCAGTAACAGGGAGACAGGCTGGGCTGGTTTCCCCTGCAATGGAAGGAGCTGACGGGCAACCATAAGTTCAAGGTCAAGTTTAATGGTCATTCCACCATACACAGGAATGTAGCCAAGTGAAACAGCGTTCCACCGGGTCCAAGATGCAAAACACAATACCACCAGCCGCACACAGCACACAGCAGATAAAGTTACAATAGCAGAAAAGCATACCGTTACAGAAAATGCATATATACTCCGAGCCATTGAGTGTCATGGCACATAGATTGATGGTGCAGCAGTACCCATCACACACTAGAGCAGCCACAGATAAACTCAATCCAACTAGTCTTTCAGTGAGCGAACACTGGAGGGCAGCATTGATGGGTGGGTCCGGGTCCAAGCCCAAACCCAGCATGGGCTCCAGCTCTCTCCCACACCAGCTCCAGCGTCTCCTTATGCTGTGCAACAGGTGACGCACAGCGTAAGGGCCTGGCGCACACAACAGCAGCGGTCACACAGCTGCCCCACTGTCAGTCCCACCAACGAACCAGTGAACCAGACTTGCAGCATTCTGTATTACCTAAGAGGCTGGGTGGGACCACAATTCGGGATCATGGGTTAAGGGTGAAAGGTGAAAAGTTCCAGGGCAACATGAGGGGGAAACTTCTTCGCCCAGAGGGTGGTGAGAGGGTGGAACGAGCTGTCAGCACTAGTGGTGCGTGTGAGCTCGATTTCAATGTTTAGGAGAAGTTTAAATGGGTGCATGGATGATAGGGGAACAGAGGGCTATGGTGGCAGTGCAAGTTGATGGGAGCAGGCAGTTTAAATGGTTCGGCAAGGTGAGGGGCCTGTTTCTGCGCTGTACTTTTCTATCCAGTAGGAGCATATGACCATAAGACCTATAAGACATAGGAGCAGAGTTAGGCTCTTCGGCCCATCGAGTCTGCTCCACCATTCCATCATGGCTGATTTATTATCCCTCTCCAATCCCATTCTCCTGCCTTCTTCTTGTAACCTTTGATACCCTAACTAATCAAGAACCGCAGAAAATTATAATTGGCATATGTAGTCATAAATGCATGTGCCACGTGAAAACAAAGAAAAAGAAAGGAGTTTTGAAGGGGATTTAAGGGGATTTTTTTAACAGACAGAGTTGTTGATATCTGAAACTCAGTGCCAGAAGAGGTAATGTCGTCAGATTAAATCAAGATGTTTAAGATTCATGAAAGAGGCAAAGCATAGAAGGGTGTGGACCTCATGCAGGTAGAAAGGATTAAGTTCAAATTTAAGTTTAATTGTCATTCAACCCTACGTATGTATACAGCCAAATGAAACAGCATTACTCCATGGCCAAGATGCAAAACACAGTACCAAGAATCACACACAGCACACAGAGCACATTTAGTTATGACAGCAGAAAAACATACTGTCACGACAAAATAATATAGTCCACATGGCCTGAGGGTGCATGCGATGTTGTTCTGGTCCAGTTTATCTTTCACTGGGTGAACACTGAAGATGTTCGTAGATGGTTAAGGAGTTCTGGACGGGCATGGTAGATCAACATGTCTGTTTCTGTGCTGAGTAAATCCATGACTGATTGGTGACCACTGACAAATTGGAAAAGAGAAACGACAAGAGTTAGGTACTTTCTAACTCATGGAAGTCAAATACAGTTCAAACAGTTAATAAGTTAATGCAATAAATCAAGTCCAAAGTCTCAAATATTCAGCATGCAGATGGTATCGATCTAAGTGAATCAGACACTAATGGCTAATACAATGGGGCATAATTTTAAGGTGTTTGAAGGAAAGTATAGAGGGGCTGTCAGAGGTAAGACAGAGTGGTGGGTACATGGAACACCCTGCCTGGGTGGGAGGGGGTTTGTAGAGGAAGATACATTTGGGACATTTAAGAGACTCTTGAATAGGCACGTGGATGATAGAAAAATGGAGCGCTCCACAGTAGGAAGGGTTAGATTGATCTTAGAGTAGGCTTAAAGATCTGCTCAATGTAGTGGCCCGAAAGACCTGTATTGTGCTGTAGTGTTCGATGTTCTAGGGGTCACCCACTGATCAAAAACTCAACTGAATCAGTCACATGCAGTAAATATTGTGGCTTGAACACCCACAAAAAGTCTGTGTATTCTGCGGCAAGAAACTCACCTCCTGACATGGCAGAGCCCTTCCACCATCTCCAAAGCACAAGTGAGGAACATGATTGAACGTGATCCACTTACCCGGACGAGTACAACTTCAACATCCCTCAACATCCTTCTTTTTTACATTGTACATCAACGATCTGGATTATGGAATAGATGGCTTTGTGGCTAAGTTTGCTGACGATACGAAGATAGGTGGAGGGGCCGGTAGTGCTGAGGAAACGGAGAGTCTGCAGAGAGACTTGGATAGATTGGAAGAATGGGCAGAGAAGTGGCAAATGAAGTACTATGTTGGAAAGTGTATGGTTATGCACTTTGGCAGAAAAAATAAACGGGCAGACTATTATTTAAATGGGGAAAGAATTCAAAGTTCTGAGATGCAATGGGACTTGGGAGTCCTCATACAGGATTCTCTTAAAGTTAACCTCCAGGTTGAGTCAGTAGTGAAGAAGGCGAATGCAATGTTGGCATTAATTTCTAGAGGAATAGAGTTTAGGAGCAGGGATGTGATGTTGAGGCTCTATAAGGCGCTGGTGAGACCTCACTTGGAGTACTGTGGGCAGTTTTGGTCTCCTTATTTAAGAAAGGATGTGCTGACGTTGGAGAGGGTACAGAGAAGATTCACGAGAATGATTCTGGGAATGAGAGGGTTAACATATGACGAACGTTTGTCCGCTCTTGGACTGTATTCCTTGGAGTTTAGAAGAATGAGGGGAGACCTCATAGAAACATTTCGAATGTTAAAAGGCATGGACAGAGTGGATGTGGCAAAGTTGTTTCCCATGATGGGGGAGTCTAGTACAAGAGGGCATGACTTCAGGATTGAAGGGCGCCCTTTCAGAACAGAAATGCGAAGAAATTTTTTTAGTCAGAGGGTGGTGAATCTATGGAATTTGTTGCCACGGGCAGCAGTGGAGGCCAAGTCATTGGGCGTATTTAAGGCAGAGATTGACAGGTATCTGAGTAGCCAGGGCATCAAAGGTTATGGTGAGAAGGCGGGGCAGTGGGACTAAAAACGATAAAATGGATCCGCTCATGATAAAATGGCGGAGCAGACTCGATGGGCCGAATGGCCTACTTCTGCTCCTTTGTCTTATAGTCTTATGGTCTTATGGTCTAAGAGGCTTGACACAATCCAAGAGAAGGTACAAGAACCTCAGGACGCACACCACCAGGTTCAGGAACAGTTATGACCCCTCAACCATCAGATTCTTGAACCCGAGGGGATAACTTCACTCAACTTCACTCACCCCGTCAGTGAAATGTTCCCACAACCAATGGCCTCACCTTCAAGGACTCTTCATCAAATGTTCTTGATATTTATTGTTTATTTGTTATTATTATTTTTATTATTAGTATTATTACTATTATTACATTCGCTTTTTTTTCTTTTGTATTTTCACAGTTCATTGTCTTTTGCACACTGGATGTTTGTTGGTTGCAGTTTGGCATGTGTGGTTTTTCACTGATTCAATTGTATTTCTTTGTACTTACTGTGAATGCCCACAAGAAAATGAATCTCAGGGTTGTATATGGTGACATATGTACTTTGATAACAAAATTTACTTAGAACTTTTGATATTGTGTCACCCCTTCAACCTCCCTAGACATTCATTTTCATTTCCTCCCCTATGGAGTGTCTACAAAACTCACTGAAGTGACTTGTCGAGTTACTCTGGTACTTCCTCCAGAACCCGTGACCTTCACCACCAAAGACAAGGCAAACAGGTGTGGAAGTCCACCTGCGGGTTCCCAACGTGTTTAACCTCACCCCAATGTGGAAATGTTCCTTTACCCTCTGGAATTCTGGATCCCGTTTGCAAACAGCAACGTGAGATCACCTTCCCAAAGGATTGCAACAATTGAGGAAGGTGACCTTCCCCCACCCCCCCGTCTCCCCCTATCCCCAGTCTAACAGCTTTCCACAGGAGCACCACCCAGAGTGTCCTGTCCTGCTGCATCATTGTGTGGAACGGAAGCTGCGAGGCATCGGACCCACAAGACCCTACAGATGATAGTTAAACCGCTGAGAGGATGACCGGAGTTTCTCTCCCAGCTATTTGTGACATTTACCGGGATCATTGTATACAAAAGGCCCAAAGCATTGTTGAGGATTCCCACCGGCCACCCCACAACCTCTGACCCACGACCATCAGGAAGGAGGTACAGGAGCATCAGGACTAGGGCAGTCAGACTGGGTAACAGCTTCTTCCCTCAAGCCGTCAGACTCATGAATACCCTGCCACTAAAAAGGTCTCGTCACGAGGACAACCAGCTCTTTACTATTTACCTGTGCTGCACACTACATGCATTTTGAATAGTATTTTATTAGCTTATTTATGGTAATATTTTGGTTTGTGTGCCGTGCATGATATATGTTGTGTGTGTGTACATTAGTCCCGAGAAAAGTTATTTCATTTGGTTGTATATACGTACAGTCAGATGGCAATAAACTTGAACTTGAATCTCTGCAAGACAACTAAGGAGAAGTAATGAACATTGGCCTTGGCAGTGACACTCAGATTCTGAACTGCAGAACTCTGCGCTTGATTTGAACGTAGAAGATTGAGGGAAGATTTGATAAAGATAAACAAAATTATGGTGGGTATAGACAGGGTAAGTGCAAGCAGGCTTTTTCCACTGAGGTTGGGGAGGGCTACATCCAGAGGTCATGGATTACGGGTGAAAGGTGAAAAGTTCAAGCAGAAAATGCGGGGGAACGAGCTGCCAGCGCCAGTGGTGGATGTGAGCTTGATTTCAACGTTTAAGATGGTACTCCTGTGGACAGCTGTTAGAATGGGAGCAGACAGAAGGTAAAATGGATGGTAGGGGTATTGAGGGCTATGGTCTGTGTACAGGACAACAGGAGCAGATAGTTTAAATGATTCGGCAGGGACTAGATGGAGCCAAGGGCCTGTTTCTGTGCTGTACTTCTCTATGAATCTGTGATTGTTCCAGGATGATTTCTTCTGCACTTAACCAATATTGTCACATACCCTCCCTTCCTATCTTTCCTGAATTCCTCGCATCCAGGAATATTTATTCCTCATGCCTGTTCTATTTTTAGTCAGCTGTGTTTATAATAACATTGTAATGTTAAATGACTATTGTTTTCAATATTTATGTATGTGCATCTCAAATAGATTGTTCTGCTCTCACTCTGTATCTGGTCCCATGTAACAACTTTCATTTTTGTATGGCAGTGTTCTTTCCATCTCCTGAGCTGTTTTGCGCCTTTTCCTTCCTTTTCAATTTCTTCTTTAGTTCCAGGAATCTAGGACCATTGGAATAGGCGAGGGGCCAGCCCCAGCCCCAGCCCCAACCAAGTAGGGCTGACCGTGCAGGAGACAGAGTTCAATGTGAAACTACTAATGCCATCCCCAAACAGGGAAACCCCACAGTTCAGAGTTATCACATTTCACAGCTCCATGACTCAGTGTGCCCATGGCACATGACATCACAAGTATTTCTTGTGTTCACTAAATATAGGACAAAGAACACCACAGCACAGAACAGGCCCCTCACATATCAAGACAATAGATGAGTAATTAATTGAAGTCATGGGAGAGGGCACATTCTCTTTCTGGTTATTTTTTTCCACCCTTCCCACTTCTATTTCCCATTATGACTGCTCACCTCTTCTCCTTGACTGTCTATAACCACCCGCCCCCCACCCCCAGTGCCGCTCCTCCTTCCCTTTCTCCCATGGGCCACTCTCCTGTCCTATCAGATTCCCTCATCTCCAGCCCTCTGCCTTTTCCACCTATCACCTCCCAGCTTCTTACTTCATGCCCTCTCCCCCATCCACCTGGCTTCACCAAACACCCTCGAGCTTGTCCTCCATCCCCTCCCCCACCTTGTTATTCTGGCTTCTTCCCGCTTCCCTTGCAGTCCCGAGGAAGGACCTTGGCCAAAAACATTGACTGCTTATTTATTTCCATAGGTGCTGCCTGAACTGTTCAGTTCCTCTAGTATTTTGTATGCGGTGCCAATCATCTCACTGACCTTGAAGAGTACAAGGAGTACAAGTCTTATTTCCTGGTGTAAAGGACCTGTTTTATTTTTGTTAAGTTTTCTCCAAGCACGAGAAATCGCCAGTAGATATTTTCTGATACAACAGAATTTCCCTTAACACTCTCTTTTCCGCTGGGGAGGTCAAAGCCCAATACTGGAGTCCCGAGTCTGTGTCTGATGAAGTCTGGAGGCTGGAAGCCAGTCCTGGTGTTAACGGACTGTGTCTGCGCATGGGGTGTATGTGCATTATGGTGTCAAGGTCCTCATCGACGCCAACGATGGACGAACAACATGTGCATGAGGGGTGGTGGGGACGGAGTTACTGTTGTTTTTTTTTGTTGATAAGTTGAACTGAACTAAACTGAAAATTCCTAGACTGTTTCAAGGTCTCTGCAGTTTGACATTTAATATTCTGTGTGCTATTCGCTCATTTTTTTTTACCGTCTGCGTCATTTGCTCTTCTGTTTGTGCATTGGGTGTTTGATGCTTTCTTTGAACGGTTTCCATGGTGCTTCTTTGTTTGGTGGCTGTCTGCAGGAAGACAAATCTCAGGGCTGTACACTGCATACATACTTTGATAATAAACGTACGTTGAACTTCGAATCTTTTGTTGTGCTCCGTGTTGTTCTGCTGAACATGGTTGGCATGTTATCTTGTTTCCAGAACATGTGGTGACACTTGTGTGCACCCGGGTGTGCTCGTTGTTAACACAAGCAACAGATTTCAATGGGACAAATGAGAGATAAATTTGAACCGTGAATCTTGAATTCCTGTTAATTTAAATTTCTTTTTCAAACATTCCAAAACCATTTGAACAATCACTAGAGCAATACACAAAATGCTGGAGGAACTCAGCAGGTCAGGCAGCATCTATGAAAACGAATAAGCAGTCGACGTTTTCGGCTGAGACCCTTCATTAGGAATAATTATTCATGAATCATGGAATTATTAAATCCACTTCCTGAAGAGGTAAATGCATGGTTTGGAAAGTATAGTGTCTGGCCACACTAAAACATGGAGCACAGGACAGTATAGCACAGCACAGGCCCTTCAGCCCACAATGTTGTACTGAACCAATTAAGCTAACAGCACCCGCACACAGTTCACATCCCGCAGCCTCGTTCATGTGCCTGAGAGCTTCTATCTTGTAATGTATGGATCTATTTCTTTTAGAGCAATAACTTCCCTTAGCAATATGTATTGATCTGTTGTCTATGCATGTGCATTGTTCCCTCTCTCTCTCCTTCACTGAAATGTGAATATACCAGCTAAAGCCATCTCCCATGTGCATGTTTTTATTTAATTGATGTATAGTTGCAAAGACACTACAAATTGGTGACAAGTACAAACCTGAGTGTCAGAGAATATCACCAACTGCATGGACAGTTACGGGGCACTATCAGAGGGGCATGCATAGTACCCAGGAAAAGACGCACAGCTAGCAAAGTTAAAGTGAAAATAATATGGCAATGGCTTCAGTCAGGATAGTTGACGAATTTGATAGTGTTAACGAAGACTGGGAGTCATATATTGAGTGGGTTGAACTGTACTGTAATGCGAAAAATATGGTGGAGGGAAAGAAAGCCTGACGCTTCTTAGCTTAATGGGTGCTAGAACATACAGCTGCTTATGCAACTTAATGGCCACTGAAAAGCCAGGCAAGCAAGATATTTGATGAAATTGTTACAATTGTACAAATTTACTTGAGCCCTAAACCATCAGTAATAGCTGAGAGATTTAGATTTTACAAAAGGAACCAGTCAAAGGATAAAAGCATTTCTGAATACTTTGTAGAACTGTGCAAACTTTCCCAATACTGTGACATTAGAGCTGGACTTTCTGATGCATTCAAGGACAGGCTTGTAGGTGGCATGCGTACTCACAGCACTCAAAAGAGGCTTCTGTCAGAAAGAGACCTAAACTTAGAATGGGCATTGACCGTTGCAATATCATTAGAGACTGGAGCAAAAGATGCAGCAGAACTACAGGAAAGGAGGTTAGAATGTGAAATGCACAAAATATCCCTGAATAGTGCAAAAAGCTAAAAATGTTACCGATGTGGCATATCCTCTCATGATGCAAATGAATGTTGGTTCAAAGAAAAAAGTTTACAGAAGGTGTCACAGACTAGGTCAGATAGAGAGAGTGTGCAAGTCAGATAAAAAGCACAACAAAATAGGAAAAGCACACCGAGTGAAAAGTTGCAAACACAAAACCAAGCAAATACATGAAGCGACCGAAGGTGGAACTGAATCAGACAACGTAGAGTCTGACCAAGGTGAAATGTCATGCCTAGAGGTGCATAGTATTACTGAAGCAGATACATGTGGCCATACACAGCAGTTAGTGCTTTATGTGTTGAAAAGTGGCAGGCCATCAGTTTTTGGATGTGAATGGTTGAGAAAAATCCAACTAGACTGACACACAATCAAAGCTCTCAGTGTGACATCACCAGGCAACGACAGCCAAGATATTATCACAGCTGCTTAATGCTAATGAGAGGGCGTCTGAGAAGAGTTTTGGTAAACTCAAAGGCATGAAGGCCAGAATTGAACTGGATGACGCAACAACACAAAGATTCTATAAAGAACATGCAGTGCCTTCTGCACTACATCCTAAAGTGGATGCAGACTTCAGAGCTTGGAGGCATCTGGAATTCTCTCCAAGGTGGAGTGGAATGATCGGGCCACACCCATTGTCCCAGTGATCAAGAAAGAGAAGGCCAGAGACGTTTGCATTTGTGGGTATTTCAAAGTGAGCATCAACCCTAGGCGCCATACTGTGCAGGATCCCCCGCCATGAATAGAAGACATTTTTGTAGCTTTGGCAGGTGGGGAGAGGTTTTCAAAGATTGACTTGTCACAAGCCTATCTGCAAATGGAGATTGAGGAGTCAAGCAGGAAGTTCCTCACAATTAACACTCACAAGGGACTGTTCCAGTATAATCCTCTCATCTTTGGCATCACATCAGCCCAAGCAATTTAGTAAAGAGCAGTGGATCAAGATACCCCAGGAACACAATGTTACCAGGCTGAGCAAGTGTAGTCTGTGCGCAATGAGAGAGAAATGTGAGTTTTTCAAGAATGAAATCTCATATTATGAACATGTCATTAACAAGCAGGGCTTACAAAAGCCACAAGGGAAGATTGAAGCAGTGCTATAGGCACCCAAACTGGAAAATGTGTCACAACTCAGGTCATTCTTGGGCCTTGTAGACTACTACCACCAGTTTCTCCCAAACTTTGCTACAGTAGTGCACCCATTGAATGGACTGTGCAAAGAGGGACAAGGTGGGAATGGTCCGAAAGAGGAACTGCTCACTCATTATGACTCATATCGGCCCATCAGACTGGCGTGCAATGCATCCTCTTATGGCAATGGTGCCGTTTTGTCACACACTATGAAAGATGGATCTGAACATCCAAATGCGATGGCTTCAATAGAAATGCTGCCCAGCCTGCTGAGTTCCTCCAGCATTTTGTATGTGTTGCGTTTGCTTCAAGGTCACTGACGAGCACAGAACACAACTACACATAGATCGACCAAGATGTCCTTAGTCTAGTATGGGGAATAAAGAAGTTCCACCACTACTTCTACAGACAGAAGCTTACGCTAGTGACAGATCACCAACACCTTGTGTCCTTTTTCAATCCCAGGAAGGCAATTCCAGTGATGTCTGCTACCCAGTTGCACTGTTCCTAGGAGCCCACTCTCATGGCATAGAGTTTAAGGGTACCAAACAACACAACAACACGGATGGCTTGTCACGTCTTCCACTATTGGTAACTGAAGAAGAAAAGTCTTCATACTGTGACCCAGCTGAAGTGTTCCACACCACACTGGTGGACCAGAAGCCGGTAACAAATTCAGAAATACAAAGGGAAACAAGGAATGACCCTACATTGTCAAAAGTGTTGTGGTTCCCTCTAAACTGTGTACCAGAACATTAGAAACTCTGCATGAAGGTTACCTGGGTGCGGACAAGATGAAGAGTCTTGCTCAGAGCTAATGTGTGGTGGCCGGGAATAGATAAACAGATTGAAGACCTGGCTAAAAGCTGTTTGGGATACCAAAAAGTTGAAAATGCACCCCCACAGGCACCGTTACAACCGTGGGAGTGGCCGTCATCACCATGGCGAAAGAGATCATATTGACTTTGCTGGGCTATTCACGGACTTTGTGTTTCTGATTGCTGTGTACGTTCATTCGAAATGGCTGGAGGTTATACCAATGAAATCAACCAACACGAAAAAAGACTCTTTCCACTCTCAGGGCTATCTTCTCCAGAAATGGCTTACTTGAACAAATTGTGAGCAACAATGGACCACAGTACACATCAGAGAAATTTGGGCTATTCATGAAGAAAAATGGCATCAAACATTTCAAATCAATGCCTCACCACCCAGCAATGAATGGGTTAGCTGAAAGTTTTTCCAAACCTTCAAGAAGCCCATTAAAGTGCTGGACAATGAGGATATTTCTCTACAGCACAAGGTCGACAACTTCCTTTTTGTGTATAGGAACTCTGTTCATGCGACGACAAATCAAACTCCTACAACGTTGTTCATGTGCAGGAATCTGAGATCTCGTACAAACCTTCTGAAATCAGATCTATGGAGGGAAGTGCAGAATAAACAGTTCAGCCATTTTCCATGTGAAGGAGCAAGGAGATTTGAGATTGGATAGGAAGTCCTAGTGCATGATTACCAAGAAGACAAGTGGACACGTGGTAGGATAGCTGCAAGAACGAGACCCCTGATGTACACAGTGGATGTTGGAGACTTCATATGGACCAAATAATGGATGTTCAACCGAAGAACTCACCTGAGTCAACTGCATCCAACAAAATGGACTCATTACAGTCACTGGACTTACCTCTCAGTGACGGTCATGTCACTGACAGCAACATGACATGGGAAACCGAGTACGTTGGTCTTAGGCAAGACACCTGCCAAACCTGGTGCCACTCCACAGGTCCAGAGGCACTGTCCTGAAAGAAACAGAGCGCCACACAAAAGACTGAATCTTTAGTAGAGTGAAGTTATTATGGATCGTTGTTTTGAAAACATGTTTATTTGAATATGGTTTGTAAAAGGGAAATTAAATGTTTTGTACATAGACAGTTTTATGTTACGTTAATCTAAGGGGGAGGAAGTGTAACTTATGGATCTATTTCTTTTAGAATAATGACTCCCCTTAGCACTACATGCAGAGTGTTATCTATGCGTGTGCATTCTTGTCTCTCTCTCCCTCTCTCTTTCACTGGAATGTGAATACACCAGTTAAAGCCATCTCCCATGTGCGTGCTTTTACTTAAGTTGCATAGTTAATTAGTTGCAAAGACATGACAAATCTTTATCTGCCTCCATCACCACCTCAGGCAGTGCATTCAGGCACTCACTATGCTGTGTAAAAATCTCAGACTCAGGTTTAATACTGTATTACTGACATCCTGTACGTCGTGAAATTTGTTGTTTGGTGACAGCAATACATTGCAATATGTAATAATTAAAAACTATACATTGCAATAAGTATATAAAAATAAAATAAAATTAAGTTAAGTGGCGCAAAAAGCGAGGGGAGAAAATATGAGGTACTGTGTGTTTCTTGGGCTCATTGTCCCAGTAATCTGATGGTGGACCGAAAGAAGCTGTTCCTGAATCATTGAGTGTGTGCCTTCAGTCTCCTATACCTCTTTCTTCGAGGCTGTAATGAGAAGAGGGCATGTCCTGGGGGTGGGGGTCCTTAATGATGGAAGCCACCATTTTAAGGCATTGCATTTTGCAGGTACCCTGGATATTGGGGAGGCTCGTGGAGCTGGCTGCGTTTACAACTTTCTGCAGCTTTATCGGATCCTGTGCAGTGGCCCCATTCAGACAGTGCAACCAGTTAGAATGCACTGCACGGCACTGCGAGTATCTTTGGGGACATACCAATTCTCCTCAAACTCCTGATGAAATATAGTGCCTTCCTTGTAATTGCATCGATATGTTGGGCCCTGAGATGTAGACACCCAGGAACTTGAAACTGCTCACCCTTTCCAGCAGGCGAGGACTGGTGTGTGTTCCCTCGATTTCCCCTTCCTGAAGTCCTTGGTTAATTCCTTAGTCTTATTGATGTTGAGTGCAAGGTTGTTGCACTCAACCAGCTAAACCATCTCACTCCTGTACACCTCTTCCTCACCATCTAACGTTCTGCCAATAATAGTTGTGCTGTCAGCGAAATTATAGAGGGTGTTTGAGCTGTGCCTAGCCACACATTCGTGGGTGTAGAGAGAGTAGAGCAGTGGGCTAAGCACGCATTGTTGAGGTGTGCCAGTGTTGGCTGTCTCTAAGAGGAGATGATATTTCCGATCCACACTGACTTGCCCCACATAACTCCTTTGAACCTCCCCTTTCACTCTTTTCATGCATTCCTTATTTGCCTGTGATGGACTGAGCTGTATCCAGCACTTCCTGAAGTCTTCCCTGTTCAAGGGCATTGGTGTTCCCATACCAGACATGATGCAACCAGCATATTCTCCACTGTAGAAGTTTGTCAAAGTTTTTGGTGGTGTGTTGGATCTACGCAAAGCTCTAAGAAAGTAGAGGTGCTGACTTTGTCATGCCGGTACCAGGACAGATCCTCTGATATGTTAACGCCACAAAATCTAAAGCTACCGACCCTCTGCAATCTCCGTAAATTTGATTGAATAAGATGGAAACCAAGTTAAATCAGTTCATATCGAAATTCTCAACTACCTTTTAGGTTTAATCTTAGCCGGTGTGGACGTCAAGCTCCTTACTTCAAAGATAGTGGCAGATTCACGGAGGCAGACAGCTATTAGGGTGGTGCTCTGCTGACACCTGGTGTCTATCACTATCTGCAGCAAACACTGGCGTATAATTAGGAATGTGATTCATAGATTCATGAAGCATTTCTGGAGTCCTTAAATGTTGCACCAGACTACAGGTGGAAGGAAGTGGAGAAGAAGAGAGGATTATAATGTTTATGTAAGTGGACAGTTTTTAAAAAGGTTTTGCAGGTTGAGAGTGGGTCAACATTAACTTCCACAAACATAGAATGTTGATACAACACAGTATACGATAGGCCCTTCGGCCCACAATGTTGTGCTGATCTTTTTTCCTCCATTTTTCTATCATCCTTATGCCTATCTGGGAGTTTCTCAAATACCCTTAAGTTCTTAGATTCCTTGCAAGAGATGGATTACTTTTGAGAGGTTGCTTTCCAAATTTTTTAAAGGACAATATTCCATTTGTTTAACTTACCAGTATACGATGGTGTCTTACGTCTAGAGAGCCACCCAGACACCAGCTAACGACCCCCATCACCCAGGACATGCCCTTTTCTCATTGCTACCATCAGGGAGGAGGTACAGGAGCATGAAGACACACACTCAATGTATCAGGAACAGCTTCTGCCCCACCGCCATCAGATTTCTGAACAGACAATGAACCCATGAACACCACCTCACTATTCTTTGCTCTCTTTTTGCACTACTTATTTAATTTATAAAAATATATTTCTCATTGTAATTTACAGTTTTTGTTATTATTATGTATTGCACTGTACTGCTGCCACAAAACAACAAATTTCACGACATATGCCGGTGATATTAAATGTGATTCTGACCTGAGGCATCCAGACAACTTTGTTCCACACTGGAGCTGGTATATCAGCCATTCTTAGCCGTACAAAAACAATTGCAAGCTGGTTTTCCTCATTTCCCTCTCTCTTCCATAGTTCTTACTCCTGACCAAACCTTTCGTCTCCCCATATCCCAATTCTATACTACTTACAAGCATCCATCTCTTACAAAGGAATTGAAAAACTTAGGGACATCTCTTCGGGCGGCACAGTAGCATAGCAGCACAACGCTTACTATAACTCGGGGCATCCAAGTTCAACTCTGGCATCACCTGTAAGGAGTCTCTGCATCCTCCCTGTGTAACACATGCGGTTTCCTCCCCCAGTACAAAGACATACTGGGCAGGCTAATCGGTCATTGTAAATTGTCCCGTGATCTGGTTCAGATAAAATCGGGGTTGTTAAGAGTTGCTAGGACGGCATGTCTCGAAGGGCCAGAAGGGCCTTCTCTGCACTGTTATTGCTTAATAAATAGACACATGGATGATAGGCAAATGGAGGGTTACATGGGAGGGAAGGGTTGGGTTGATCTTAGATTAGTAGAGTAGACTGCCCAGTGTATCACCGGCACCAGTCTACCCACCATCAAAGACATTTATACAGAACATTGCTGGAAAAGGCTCAGTAACATCATGAAGGATCCCACCCACCCTATTCAAGGACTGTTTGTCCCACTCCCATCAGGGAGGAGGCTACGTAGCATCTACGCCAGGACCACCAGACTCAAAAGCAGTTATTTTCCTCAAGCAGTAAGGCTGATCACCACCACCACCCACTAACCCACCCCTCCACATCCCCAACCACCTCTACTTTATCATTTCCTGTCAGAGTGGCCTTATGTACAGACACTCCTGTGCCTAGCATCACTTTAAATACATACAATCAATCTATGTATATAAATTATCTTATGTATTTATATTTATTGTGTGTTTTTCTTTTATTGTGTTTTTTGTTTTATTGTGTTTTTTTGTGCTGCATTGAATCTGGGATAATAATTAATTCATTCCCCTTTTCACTTCTGTACTTGAAATAACATTAAACAATCTTTAATCTTAAAAGGTTGGCACAACCTTTCTCAATGTTCTATTTTCCATGTTCTAACCCTTTCCACAAGGAGCAGAATATAAATCAATTTCTCTGCTATATTTTGTTGCAAACATTTATTTGTGGGATTAATGGTACTCGATTGCTAAATACTAAATTAAAGCATTATAATAAAAATAACGCAGTAATTAGCAAAACCCTGTTACTAATAATACTGATTTTCATTTTTATCAAACTAGCTTCAGTGTCTAAATTTGAACAGATTTGCAGGACGTTGTCAGTTGCAACATTGAGCCAAACATTTGGAATTTAAATCATTCATGTTGATCTCCTATCTCTTACCTCTTCTTATCTGACGGAAAGTTTTAGGTGCTACTAAAGTTTTACCAGAATTTCTGAAGTGATCAGTTTATCAGGTTGGGTTTGATGAAAACAATATCGATGAAATGAAAGTGCTCAGATTTACAACTTAAATAGTTCAAAGCGCACAGATTAAGTAAAAGCAGAAGTCATTACATCACACATAAAGTGCTGGAGGAACTCAGCAGGTCAGGCAGCAACAAAGGAGGGGAATAAGCAGTTGACATTTCAGGCCAAGACCCTTCATCTTGGACCGAGACATTGACTGTTTATTCCTCTTCATAGCGTGCTGCCTGACCTGCTGAGTCCCCCCAGCACTTTGTACACATTACTCTGGAAGTTCAGCAGCTGTGGAATCTGTTGTGCGTATTGTTAAATCAAATGAGATTTTCACAAAGAACTTAAGTCTTTGAAGCAACACACAACTGCTCCAAGTGAATTTTATCAAAATGAAAAAACCTAACAAATGTACGTTTAGGGACGTTATAATGGTAGAGCAAGCAAAGTTTGTGTATCTGTCTTCTGAGTTCCACTAAATGCCCACAGTACCCAGTGCTCTGTTTTGTGTCCACTCCTCAATCAGGAGTAATTCAGTAAACTCAGGGTGCTCCACTCTCCAGGGACACGTTATCCATCCCTAGATGAGGTGACCAAAAGCACTCAAAATGCTCCGTGCGATTCAGTAAAGAACCTTCAGAATCATTCATGTTTTCCAGCCCTCTTCTGCTGAAGATCAACACACACGCAAAATGATGGAGGCACTCAGCAGGTCAGGCAACATCTATGGAAAGGAATAAAGGGTCGACGTTTCAGGCTGAGACCCTTCTCCAGGATTGAAAAGAAGGGGGAAGATGCCGGAGTGTGGTGGGGGGAGGGGAAGGAGTATAAATTGATAGGTGAGAGGTGAGATCAGGTGAGGCAGGGGAAAGTTGGGTGGGTGAGGAAGGGCAGATGAAATGAGAGTCTGGGAGGTGATAGGTGGAAAAAGTAAAGTGCTAGAGAAGAAGGAATCAAGTAGGAGAGGAAAGCAGACCATGGGAGAAAGGGTAGGAGGAGGGGCACTGGGGGGAGGTGACAGACAGGTAAGGAGAAGAGAGGAGGTAAGAGGGGAACCAGAATGGGGAATGGAACAGAGAAGGCAGAGAGGGGAGAAATTAACGGAATTTGGAGAAATCAATGTTCATGCCATCAGATTGGAGGCTATCCTGACGGAATAGGAAGGTGTTGCTTCTCAAACCTGAGCATGGCCTCATCTTGAAGGAGTCAGAATGGGAATGGGAATTGGAATTTAGGTGCTGCTGAAGATCAATATAGCATTTGCTTTCATGGTTGCTTTTAAGGTCAATATTGCATTTTGTTTAACCTACTGGTACACTGTGGTGTTTCATGTCTAAAGCCACCCAGAAATGACTCGAAAATACTCATTTGTACTTCTTCATAACACCAGAAGGATGCCGATACTTGTGGGCTGCCCCCAGCACAGCCTCAGACTGTGTCGGCTGTTGATGCAAACAACACATTTCACTGCATGTTTTGAAGTACATGAGACAAACAAAGCAAATCTCTCTTTACCTTTCAAAATGCAAAACGATTTAATTTATGCAAAAACATAAACTGGAATATAAAATGCAAATGCATTATAATGGTGAGGTTATTTCAGAGCAGCTTTTAAACCCAGATGCTGGCAATCAGAGATTTTATAATTGCTTCCTCCTCCTGTATATGAAGTAGACTATTCCACCCACGGAGAGAGCAACAGCGGTAAGCAGGTGGAAGTGAGGCATGTTTGCAGCTCCTGCACACCACACCCAGGCAAGGTGAGGTGAGGTATCTCAATATCTTCCACTTCACACCCCCGCCCCCAAGTAGTCAATAATATAAATAACAAACATGCTTTATTAATGAATGAGTTTACAGCACCCACCAATCTGGCATGAAAGCAGCAGGTGCTGAAATTTTTAAAAATGCTCTACACTTCAGCCCAAAACTCAATGTGGTTTTCCTCCTCAGCATTGCTGCCCGTCCTGCTGAGGTACATGTGACTAGTAAAAATAATCTTTTCTTCTAATCATAGCCAATCCTGATGCAGCGTAGACTGCTCATTTCCCTCTGTTGATGATGCCTGACCTGCTGAGCTCCTCCAGCATTTTCTGTGTGTTGCTTTCGACCTCCAGTATCTTGTGTTTATGATTTGCTGCTCCTCTGTGAAGTCTCCTTGAGGGGTGCCTACCCTGAAGATGTTTAATTCTTCTCTTTGGCGGGAGTTCAGTGAGACCCTCTCTCACTGCTCCCCCTCTCTGAAGTGCACTGCCCTCTGACTCTTCGACCGTGTATTCCGGGGGTCCTCAAGCTTTCTTGCACCGCAGACTGGTCTAATATTGACAATATTCTTACGGACCGGCCGACCAGGGGTGGGGGGGGGGGTTAATCACGACCAGAATATAGGTGGTAGGTCAACTATAAGTCACTTATAAGTGGCTAATACTCTCAATTTTGTTTCTAAAAGGGTTTATCTAACGAATTTAATATTAAACACACAGCGCATATTTTCCTCTCATGAATATAGTGATAAGTCAATTATAAGTCACTTATTTAAGTCAATAGCATCATCACATTTTAAGTAACGTTTGGCTATTAAACACATAGCGCATATTTTCCCTGTATGAACATATAAAATCATTGCAACACAGCAATATCGCTGAATCAGTGGGAGCCCTGGGCTTGTTTCCCTGCAACAACACAGTCCCATCGAGGGGTGATGGGAAACAGCGATACTCGAAGGGGGTTCCTTATGTAATGACCTTGCGTTCGTTCAAGTTCCAACAATGGGGGTGACAGGGAATGAGGAAAGGTGCAGCTGACTCATATCGTTTCATATTGCCAAATCATATTGTTTCCTCGCGGCCCGGTAGCACATGCTTTGCGGCCCGGTACCGGTCCGCGGCCTGGTGGTTGGGGACCAATGGTGTATTCCACATATCAGTTTCTAGCTGGTCCTCCTTCCCCGATCAGAAGTACACAGATGCTTATAAGATAATTATATGGGACGCCCCGTAACATCGCAGTTAGTATGATGCTATTATAGCCCGGCGGCGTCGGAGTTCAGAGTTCAATTCTGTAAAAAGTTTGTCTGTTCCTCCTGTGGATGTGGGTTTCCTACAGGTGCTCTGGTTTCCCCCTGTGTCCAAACTGGTCATTGTAAATTGTCCTGCGGTTAGGCTAGGGTTAAATAGATGGGTTGCTGCACGGCGCGGCTCGTTGGAATGGAATCGCCTGATCCACGCTGAATCTCTAAATGAGAAAAAACTCTTAAAAAGAGAGCAGCATTAAACAAAAACGGCTTTTGCCCATGTACCAATGACATCACATATTGCAAGAGGAGTGATTCCTAGCCAACTGTGAAACACACCGCAGCAAGGTGTAAACGTACTAAACTTTTGTGGGTGTGCGTTCTTCCCTCAGGTTCACTCTGTTTTGCACAAGGGATCTCTGCAGATGTGGGTTTCAGAAAGTTATAGATACCTAGACTGTACTTGGAGTTCAACTGGGAGGCCTCTAGAATGGAAGTTGATTCAGAGTTCACCAGCATTTCGTAAGAAATATTCATTTTAGTTGAGGGCAGGGTACATTTCCAGTGTAGTTATGGGATCCTGGAATTTCATTCCAATCAATGCCCAAGCTGTTGATCACAGTCACTTTGAGGAGGTGTATGCATGGATGTATTTATTTGGAGGATCAGCGCAGGACGCACTCCTCCAGGGCAACAGGCGAAACCGCTCAGTAATCTATCTATTTAACCCTAGCCCTAATCACAATTTACACTGACCAATTAATCCACCGACTGGTAGGTCTTTGTACTTTGAGAGGAAACTGGAGCACCCAGAGAAAACTCACGTGGTTCACGTAACAAGGACTGGAGTACTATACAATATGTAGGCATTGTATTCCTGCCCTTCTAATGTACCATGTATAATGGCACAGGGTGCAATAGCAGTACTTATGGATCTTCAGGCAATTTGAGAATAGGTTAAGGTTAAACACAAGAGATTCTGCAGATGCTGGGAATTCAGAGCAACATACAGAAAATATGTTAAGTATTTTTTAAAGTAAGATTCAGTAAATTAGAAGGTATTTTCTTTAAAAAAAAAGGCCTTTCTGCAATGAAACAGAAAGCATTAGATATTTCTGACATTGTCACAATGGGGGCGTTGGGAACGGACCCAAATGCAAGACACAGACACTGATGTACAAGGAACAGGATTTGACTGGAGTAGGGACGTGACAGGATACAGACAAGGAGCAAGGACAAGAACACAGACTTGGGCTTGGACCCCGAGCCAGAGACTAGACAAGGACCCAGAACCTGGGTCTTGCCTCGGGCTCGGGCGCCAGAACCAGGCATGGACATGACATGACTGCAGGACTGGAGGCTGGGGTCTTGGGTCTTGAGGCTTGGAGACAGACTTGGGGTCCTGAGGCTTGAGCTTGGAGACAGGCTGGGGTCTTGGATCTTGGAATGCGGAGGCTGATAACTCAGAGGCTGGAGCTCAGAGACAGACTGGGAACTGAACATCAACATAGAGCTGGGACTTATCCTTCGAAAAGCCGGGACTCATCTTTAACACAACACCAACTTGAGACAGGACAGTACATAAACATAGAGCCGGGACTTATACTTAGACAAGCTGGGACTGAACTTCTTCTCCACACCAAGGTGGGACAGGACCATCTGTTGGGTAACGGCAGAACGGCTGAACTTACCCAACAGAGGCAAAGACATGTCCCCCCGCAAGGCAACGGCAGAACGGCCTGACGTACCCCACGGAGGCGAGGACAAGAAGAGACAAACACCAAAGAACGACAGACAGTTCCATCTCTGCATCAGAGTTGCTCCAAGTCACAGTTACAGCCAGCAACCTAGGCTGGCTACGGAAACAGTCGGATCCCTACCTAGCTCGGAGTGGCTGACGGCCACTCAGCTGGCCCAGGAAACAGCCGAATCCATACCGCAAAGACAGCTCCGACTACTGACAGCAAGGCTCCAGGAGGGGATGGTTCCCCAACGCAGCCTAAAGATGGTAAGTGGCCGCTCTAGCCTTCCACCGGCAGGTTGCTCCCAGAGGATCTTGACAAGACGAACCAGTAGCTCACACTCAACCCCAAGGCTACTTATATTCCAAGCCCCAAGATGGGAATCAGGTGCCTATGACTAACTCAACCAAAACAAGGGACAGCTGGAAGACCCGGAGTCCTGAGTCCACGGACCAGACCGTGAACCGGAATGCAGACTTCACGGACCAGACCATGACAGATACGAACTGAAACAGCTTGTGAAGGACTGCCCCAGGTAACAACTGGAGATGCCCAAAGTCAACTTTGTCCATGGTAAACAAGAGAAAGTCTGCAGATGCTGGAAATCTGAGCAACACGTGCAAAATGCTGGAGGAAATCTGCAGGCCAGGCAGTTTCTATGGAAAAGAGTACAGTCGATGTTCCTGGTCAAAACATCAGCTGTACCTTTTTCCATAGATGCTGCCTGACCTGCTGAGTTCCTCCAGCATCTTGTTTGTCCATGGTAACCACACTTCACATTATTGTAATGAAAGCACACCAGACTGATAAGAAAGAACGTTTAATATAAGTGGAGGGATAGAGAGGAAACCTGTTCTACTATCCATAGAAGACTTTGTATTCATGTCAGACTTTGGAATTTAATATTATGAGAGCTTGTTTGCGACTTGGGCATCCATAACCCATGCACATATTTTGGCACATATCAATTAAATATTGAGGATTACAGAGGGCCAAGATGAAAAATGAAGTTCTACTGCTGGAATTTACTTCAGTCTCCACTAATGAAGCAAACTCAATAGGTTAAATGGCCGACTTCTTCTCCTGTGTCTTAAGGAAATATTTCAGGTGACCAAAGAGAGAGTGGGAATGAGGGAGAAAGTTCATGAAGCTGGCAACTGGATGCTCAGGGTTAGTACTGCTGATTGAACGAGGGAGTTCCCTCTATAATAGTCACCATTGGTATGGAACAAAGCGCTTTAATCAATCATTCATTTTTCTCAACTCAGAGCCGCAGGGTCTCAGGTGCAGCTTCTCCTTGAATGCTGTTTTCACTGATGCACCATGGCAGGCATCCTATGCAGGTGAATCACAGCTTTGGATGGAAACTGCTCTGCCTGTGACCACAAGGAACTGCAGAGAGCTCTGGACATAGCTCAGCGCATCACAGGAACCTGCACCCCCAACCCCCCATGAACTCTGTTTTCACTTCTTGCTGCCTCAGTAAAGCAGCCGGTGTAATCAAAGGCCCCACCCACCTCGAGCAGAAGATACGAAACCCTGACAGCACATACCACTAGGCTCAAGGACAACTTCTGCCCCATAAGACATTGAATGCACCTCTTGCAAAATAAGATGGACTCTTAGCCTCACAATCTACCTGGCTATGGACGTGCACATTGTTTGCCTGCATTGCGTTTTCTCACTAACTGTAACACTTTATTCTGCATTGTTGTTGTTTTATGTTGTACTATCTTGATTCACTGTAATGAAATTTCTATTGAGTTATTTAGAGATACAGTGTGGAACAGGCCCTTCTGGTCCAACGAGCTGCATTGCCAAGCAACCCACCTACTTAAAACTAGGCTAATCACAGGACAATTTTTTTTTTTGGCCTGTGCCTGCGTGCGTACGAATCTGTGCATGTGTGTCTGCACGCGCGTCTGCGTGCGTGTGTGTGTGTGTGTGTGTGTGTGTGTGTGTGTGTGCGTCCGTGATGATGTCTTTTTCATGGCTTTTACAAGGCGCAGAGCGAGAGAGAGCGAGACTGTGTGGCACGCCATTCCCCACACAGACATTTTCGCAGTATTTTTCCCTTTATTTTATGAGGTCGAGTTGCAATCTTGACACTCAACCCAGCACGGATGGAAAGCATACTTGGGAGCGAACCCGACTGGTTTCGAACCCGGGAACCTCCGCTCCCGGGTCTGGTGCCGGTGTCATTGCGCCACCAGCCGGCCCCCACAGGACAATTTACAATGACCATTTAATCTACTAACCAGTGCATCTTTGGACTGTGGGAGGAAACTGGAGCACCCAGAGGAAACCCACGCGGTCGGGGGGAGAACGTAAAAACTTACAGATGGAGTCTGCTTTGAAGTTGGGATTCCAGAAACCCTGCAGTGTAATAGCATCGTGTTAGCCGCTACGCTAATGTGGCACAGTACAGAAATGGCCTGTACAAATAGCATGCAGAAGTTTTTTTTTCGCTGTGACCGGAAACAACCAATTTACCACTTCATCCTTTTGCCCTGCCAGGAACGTAACTAGTGACTTTCTCACACCAAGTCATCACCCTGTGCCTTTCAGGTGTTTGACTGGAGGCTGAGGCCAGATGTGAAAGAGGTTCCCCTCATTCCTTCCATTACTGTGCCGCTACCAGCACCACTTTAACCCCCGCAATCCCAAACGCAGCAAAATGCAGCCTTCCAGCTTTGACAACTGTCTGGAAAATTGAAATTCAACATTAATCTTTCCTCCAGATGTCCTTGTATTGGGAGAGTGAAAGTATGCCGTCATATTACCCCAGCTGGATTACATACCAAACCAGCGTGCTCTGTCCTGGATTGCTTTCTTTCTCTCATTTGGTCTTATATGCGTAGTTGTGCACTTTGGTAGGAGGAATAAAGATGTTGAGTATTTTTTAACTGTGGGGAAAATTCAAAACTCAGAGATGCAAAAGGACTTGGGAGTGCTTGTGCAGGATTCCCTGAAGGTTAATTTGCAGGTTGAGTCGGTGGTAAGGAAGGGAAACGCAATATTAGCATTCATTTCAAGGGGATCGGAATATTAGAGCAAGGATGAGATGCAGAGGCTTTATAAGGCACTGGCCAGACCGCACTTGGAGTATTGTGAACAGTTATGGGCTCCTTATCCATGAAAAGATGCGCTGTCTTTGGAGAGAGTCCAGAGACTGGTTCCAGGTATGAAAAGATTAACATATGAGGAGCTTTTGATGGCCCTGGGCTTGTAACTTGCTGAAGTTCGGAAGAATGAGGGGAAGTCACATTGAGAACCATTGAATATTGAAAGCCTAGATAGAGTGGATGTTTCCTGTAGTGGATGAGCGTAGTGCTGTGCAGTCGTTAGAGGGGAGCAGGTGAATGTCGTATACTCGGATTTCCAGAAGGCGTTCGATAAGGAGCCGCACAAGAGACTTATAAACAAGATACGGATGCATGGAGTCAGAGGAAGTGTATTGGCATGGATAGTGGATTGGTTAACCAATAGAAGGCAGAGAGTTGGTATAAGTTGGTATTTCTCCAGTTGGCAGCCTGTGGTGAGTGGGATACTGCAGGGGTTGGTGCTGGGCCCGCAGCTGTTTACCATTTACATTGACAATTTGGAAGAGGGGACTGAGTGTAGCGTATCAAAATTTGCTGATGACTCTAAACTGAGTGGAAAAGCAAATTGTACAGAGGATGTGGAGAGTCTGCAGAGGGATTAAGATAAATTAAGTGAGTGGGCCAAGGTCTGGCAGATGGAATACAATGTTGGTAAATGCGAGATCATCCACTTTGGAAGGAAAAATAGAAGAGCACATTATTATTTAAATGGTGAAAGACTGCAGCATGCTGTTGTGCAGAGGGACTTGGGAGTGCTTGTTCATTAATTACAAAAAGTTGGCTTGCAGGTACAACAGGTTATTAAGAAGGTAAACGGAATGTTGGCCTTCACTGCTAGAGGGATTGAATTCAAGAGCAGGGATACAACAGGTTATTAAGAAGGTAAACGGAATGTTGGCCTTCACTGCTAGAGGGATTGAATTTAAGAGCAGGGAGGTCATGCTGCAACTATACAGGGTACTGGTGAGGCCGCACCTGGAGTACTGTGTGCAGATCTGGTCTCCATACTGGAGGAAGGATATACTGACTTTGGAGGCAGTGCAGAGGAAGTTCACCAGGTTGATTCCAGGGATGAAGGGGTTAACCTATGAGGAGAGATTGAGTCGCCTGGGATTATACTCTCTGGAGTTCAGAAGAATGAGAGGGGATCTTATAGAAACATACAAAATTTTGAAAGGGATATATAAGATAGAAGTAGGAAAGTAGTTTCCATTGATAGGTGAGACTAGAACTAGGGGACATTGCCTCAAGTCCGGGGCAGGCTCGATGGGCCGATGGCCTACTCCTGCTCCTATTTCTTATGTTCTTATGAATCATGGGAAGTTCACATCTACAGATGTGCTGGCAGTCCATACCACTCCCTGCAGAGTCCTGTGATTGAGGGAAGTACTGTTCCCATACCAGGCAGTGATGCAGCCAGCCAGGATGCTCTCAATTGTGCCCCTGTAGAAAGTCCTTAGGATTTGGGGCCTTATGCTGAACTTCTTCAACTGTTTGAGGTGAAAGAGGCACTGTTGTGCTTTTTTTTACCACACAGTCGGTATGTACAGACCAAGTGAGATCCTCAGTGATGTGTATACTTAGGAACTTAAAGCTGATCACCCCCTCAACCCCAGATCCATTGATGTCAATAGGAGTGAGCCTGTCTCCATTCCTCCTGTAGTCCGCAACCAGCTCCTTTGTTTTTGCGACATTGAGGGAGAGGTTGTTTTCTTGATGCCACTGTGTCAGGGTGACGACTTCTCTGTAGGCTGCCTCATTATTATTTCAGATAAGGCCAATCAATGTGGTATTATCTACAAATTTAATTAGCAGATTGGAGCTGTGGGTGGTGACACAGTCATGGGTATACAGAGAGTAAAGGAGGGGGCTTAGGACACAGCCCTGGGGGGCTCCTGTGTTGAGGGTCAGAGAGGCAGAAGTGAGGGAGCCCACTCTTACTACCTGCTGGCGATCTGACAGGAAGTCCAGGATCCAGCTGCACAAGGCACAATCCAAAAGTCAAAAGAACAAAATGTGAAATTCTGACTCATGCAATGTATCATGCTGCGGAGAATTACTTTGTAGCTTCTTTCACAGTGTAACCTTAAGAAAACAAAATCCCCCTCCCCCCCCCCACCTTTCCATTCCTGATGAATGGTCTTGGCCCAGAAAGTTGACTGTTTATCCATTTCCATGGATACTGTCTGACTGCTGAGTTCCTCCAGCATTTTGCACATGTTACGCAAGAATACCAGCATCTGCAGAATCTCTTGTGTAAAGAAACCACGTCATCTGTATTAGCTAGTTCAGGTTTCAGGGTATTTAGTGGGAAAAAAATAGCATGCTTATTTTGTTTTGTTTTTAAGTTAGTTTAGAAAGGTTCGGGACATAGCAGAAACTGCTGAGAATTACAAAATTTTACTTTTGCAATGAGCAACATCCTTTCACAATAACAGAACTTATAGACTTCCTTCTGTTCATGTCATTTATTGATATCAGCTCATGACACATCTAACCACTGTTTCTAACACAAGCTTCCTGTGCAAAGCTATGTCAATAGCTTTTGCTCTTGCCTCTCCAGAACTTTTGAATTCTGTTAGAGACATACCTGTAATTCCCTTGACCCAGCCAAAGTGATTACTAGTGGGTGGTTGTGCACATTTACGCTGAATGGAGGCTGACGTTAGGCTGTCTTTCAGATAGGTGAACCCTCGCAGGGCAGCAGGCCCTGATGGAGTACCCGGTAAGGCTCTGAAAACCTGCGCCAACCAGCTGATGGGGGTATGCAAAGACATTTTCAATCTCTCATTGCTACAGTCAGGAGTTCCCAATTGCTTCTAACAGTGCCCAAGAAGAGCAGTGCGTACTGCCTTAACAACAATTGTCCGGTAGCACTCACATCTACAGTGAAGTGCTTTGAGAGGTTGGTCACTTTTGCCTCAGCAAGGATCTGGACCCACTGCAATTACCCTAACATCACAATAGGTCTCTGGCAGACACGATATCATTGGCTCACCTTGCAGCCTGGGATCATCTGGACAATACAAATACCCATATCAGAATGCTGTTCATTAACTATAGCTCAGCACTTAGCACCATCATTCCTACAGTCCTGATCGAAAAGCTTCATAACCTGAGCCCCTGTACCTCCCTCTGCAACTGGTTGCATCCTATGGTGGGGATATCCAGAACTAGAGGGCACAGCCTTAAAGAGGTAAGGAGGAAATTTTTTAGCCAGAGAGTGGTGAATCTGTGGAATGCTCTGACACAGACTGCTGTGGAAGCCAAGTATTTGGGTATATTTAAGGTGAAAGTTGATCATTTCCTAATTGGTCAGGGCATCAAAAGATATGACAAGAAGGCAGGTGTAAGGGGTTGAGTGGGATCCAGGATCAGCCATAATGGAATGGTGGAGCAGACTCGATGGGCTGTATGGCCTAATTATGCTCCAGAGTCTTATGGTCAACTTCCTAACTGGAAGACCACAATCTGTGTGGATTGGAAGTAACATCTCCACCTCGTTCCCACTGCTCTACTCTCTCCAGACCCACGCCTGTGTGGCTAGGCACAGCTCTAACGTCATCTATAAATTTGCTAATGAAACAACCATTGCTGGTAGAATCTCAGATGGTGATGAGATGGCGTACAGAAGTGAGATATACCAGCTAGTTATGTGGTGCTGCAGCAAAACCTTGCACTCATTATCAGTGAGACCAAAGAGCTGACTGTGGACTTCAGAGAGGGCAAGACAAAGGAACACACACCAGTCCTAGTACAGGGATCAGAAGTGGGGGAGTGGATCAGAGTGAGCAATTTCAAGTTCCTGTGTGTTAATATCTTTGAGGACCTAACCTGGTGCCGACATACCGATTACAAAGACAGCAAAAGAGCGGCTATATTAGGAGTTTGAGGAGATTTGGTTTGTCACCTAAAACTCTTGCAAATTCCTACAGATGTACCGCGGAGAGGTAGGTGTAGGGGTGTGTGTGTGTCTGCCTGCCTGCCTGCCTGCACAGGATGGAAGTAAGCTGCAGAGAGTTGTAAAATTAGTCAGCTCCATCACGGGCAATAGCCTCTACAATTTCCAAAACATCTTCAAGGACCAGTGCCTTAAAAAGGCGGCATCCATCATTAAGGACCCTTATCACCCAGGACAAGCCCTCTTCTCATTGCTACCATCAGGAAGGAGGTTCAGAAGTCTGAAGGCACACACTCAGCGATTCAGGATCAGCTTTTTCCCTTCTGCATCAGATTTCAGAATGGATATTGAATTCATGAACACTACCTCCACTACATTTCTATTTCTGTTTTTGCACTACTTATTTAACTATTGTATATTTACCGTAATTCAGTTTTCCTATATTATCATGTATTGCATTGTACAGCGGTCACAAAGTCAACAAATTTCATGACATACACCAGTGATATTAAACCTGATTCTTCTGATGCAATGAGACAAGCTATATAAAACTAATCAGGCTGAAGTAGAATTTGCAAGTACTGGGGATCTACAGAGATGCAGAAATACCAATTATCTGTTTAACTCCGCCATGGACTGTCCCAAGCCCAGGTGTGAAGGGAGGAGGGTTGGGCATGGGGCTAGTAACACCACCCTGGAAATAAAGCAAGAGGAACACCAACGGAAGCTCCAAAGACCACATCCCTGGGAAAGGAAGGACCTTTGCCTAGAAGATGTGAAAGGTCATGTGGTGAAAGCCGTGTCCATGGAAGAGACCGGCCAATGAAGACCTGGTGACACAATCTTGAAGCTGAAAGCAAGATGGGCTACACCTGGGACGACTTGAAAGGCTAGACCAGGACCGAGGACTCGGGCGGCCCGCTGATGGTAGCTTATGCCTCAGTCGAGGAGATGGGCTTAACTAATTGTCGACTTGGCTCGTGAAACCAAATTAAAACCTGCAGATTGGAGCTGCCTCTTAGCTCCAAGGACCCAGGATTGACGGTGACATTTGGTGCTATCTGTAGATTTGGCATGTTCTACCCATGACTGCGTGCGTGGGTACTAGTTGCTCTACTTTACCCCTTTCACAAAGTTGGTAAAATGGTCATTGTAAATTATCCCTTAGTGTAGGCAAGTGGCAAAGGAATTGGCGGGGGTGCGAGGGGGTTTGATGGAGACAGAGTCCAGGGATTCTAAGAACTAGGGTGATAATCTCAAAAATAAACCACAAGACCATAAGGCCATTCGGACCTTTAAGACTGTTTTTCCATTCCATCATGGTTGATTTATTATCTCTTTCAACCTCATTCTCCTGCCTTCTCCCTGTAACCTTTGGCACTCTTGACAAATCAAGAACCAATCAGCCTCTGCTGTAATGATATCCAATGACTTGGCCTCCACAGCTGTCTTTGGCAATGTATCAAACAGATTCACCACCCTCTGGATAAAGAAATTCCTCTTCATCTCTGTGGAAAAGTGTGTATGGAACCAGAGGAGATAGCAGACGTACTTAATGAGTACTTTGCTTCAGTATTCACTACAGAAAAGGAGCTTGGTGATTGTAGGGATGACTTACAGTGGACTGAAAAGCTTGAGCATGTAGATATTAAGAAACAGGATGTGCGGGAGCTTTTGGAAAGCATCAAGTTGGATAAGTCACCGGAACCGGACGAGATGTACCCCAAGCTTCTGTGAGAGGCGAGAGAAGAGATTGCTTTGCCTCTGGTGACGATCTTTCCATCATAAATGGGGACAGGAGAAGTTCTGGAGGATTGGAGGGTTGCAGATGTTGTTCCATTATTCAAGAAAGAGAGCAGAGATAGCCCAGGAAATTATAGACCAGTGGGTCTTACTTCAGTGGTTGGTAAATTGATGGAGAATATCCTGAAGGGCAGGATTTATGATCATTAGGAGAGGCATAATATAATTAGGAATATTCAGTATGGCATTATGAAAGGCAAATCGTGACTTACAAGCCTGATTGAATTTTTTGAGAATGTGACTAAACACATTGATGAAGGTTGAGCAGTAGATGTAGTGTATATGGATTTCAGCAAGGCATTTGATAAGGTACCCCATGCAAGGCTTATTGAGAAAGTAAGAAGGCATGGGATCCAAGGGGACAATGCTTTGTGGATCCAGAACTGGCTTGCCCACAGAAAGCAAAGAGTGGTTGTAGACAGGTCATATTCTGCATGGAGGTCGGTCACCAGTGGTTTGCTTCAGGGTTCTGTTCTGTGACCCCTGCTCTTCGTGATTTTTATAAATAACCTGGATGAGGAAGTGGAGGGATGGGTTAGTAAATTCGCCGATGACACAAAGGTTGGAGGTGTTGTGGATAGTGTGGAGGGCTGTCAGAGGTTACAGCGGGACATTGATAGGATGCAAAACTGGGCTGGGAAGTGGCAGATGGAATTCAACTCAGATAAGTGTGAGGTGACACACATAAAAGTTGCTGGTGAACGCAGCAGGCCAGGCAGCGCCTCTAGGAAGAGGTACAGTCGACGTTTCGGGCCAAGACCTGATGAAGGGTCTCGGCCCGAAACGTCCACTGTACCTTTTCCTAGAGATGCTGCCTGGCCTGCTGCGTTCACCAGCAAGTTTTATATGTGTTGCTTGAAATTCCAGCGTCTGCAGATTTCCTCGTGTTTAAGTGTGAGGTGGTTCATTTTGGTAGGTCAAATATGATGGCAAAATATAGTATTAATGGTAAGACTCTCGGCAGTGTGGAGGATCAGAGGGATCTTGGGGTTAAAGTCCATAGGACACTCAAAAACTGCTGCACAGGTTGACCCTGTGGTTAAGAAAGCATATGGTGCATTGACCTTCGTCAACTGTGGGATTGAGTTTAGGGCTGAGAGGTAACATAGGACCCTGGTCAGACCCCACTTGGAGTACTGTGCTCAGTTCTGGTCCCCTCATTACAGGAAGGCTGTGGAAACCATAGGAAGGATGCAAAGGAGATTTACATGGATGTTGCCTGGATTGAGGAGCATGCCTTATGAGATTAGGTTGAGTGAACTTGGCCTTTTTACCTTGGAGTGACGAAGGATGAGAGGTGACCTGATAGAGGTGTATAAGATCATGAGAGGCATTGATCGTCTGGATAGTCAGAGGCTTTTTTCCAGAGCTGAAATGGCTAACACAAGAGGGCACAGTTTTAAGGTGCTTGGAAGTAGGTACAGAGGAGATGTCAGAGGTAAGTTTTTTTACGCAGAGAGTGGTGAGTTCACGGAATAGGCTGCCAGTGATGGTGGTGGAGGCGGATACGATAGGGTCTTTTAAGAGACTCTTGAACAGATACACAGAGTTCAGAAAAATAGAGGGCTATGTGTAACCCTAGGTAATTTCTCAGGTAAGGACACGTTCAGCACAGCTTTGTGGGCTGAAGGGCCTATATTGTGCTGTAGGTTTTCTATGTTTCTGTTCTAAAAGGACGCCCCACTATTCTGAGGCTGTGTCCTCTGGTCTCAGACTCCTCCATCATAGGAAAATCATCTCCACATTCACTCTATCAAGGTCTTTCAATATTCAAGATGGAGATGGGTCATAGAAAGAAACCACCCCCCCCCACCCCTGTGCTCCATTTTACACTTAGTAAGTTAGCTTTCATAAAATATTATCAAGAGATTTAGTTCTTTCTTTTCTGATGAGGAAACATAATTTTACCTAAATGTGAAAACCTTAAAATGTGAAATAAAGTGGCCACTTTTTTGGGTACAGGAACAAAAACCTGGTGTGGTCTTCTGATGCTGTGTGTTCAGAGATGCTCTTCTGCACACCAGTGTTGTAATACTTGGTTATTTGAGTTACTGTCACCTTCCTGTCAGCTTGAACCAGTCTGGCTGTTCTCCCCGGACCTCTCATTAGCAATTTGTTTTCACCCACAGAACAGTCACTCATTGGATTTTTTTTTTGTTTTTCGCACCATTCTCTGTAAACTCTTCTGCACACACTGTTGTGCATGAAAATCCCAGGAAATCAGCAGTTTCTGAGATACTCAAACCTCCCCATCAGGCACCAACAATCATTCCACAGTCCAAGTCACTTCGGTCACATTTCTTCCCCATTCTGAAGTTTAGTCTGAACAATAAGCTAACCTCTTGATCATGTCTGCAGCCTTTAATCATTGAGTTACTGCCACATGATTGGCTGATTAGATACTTGCATTAATGAGCAGGTGTACTGCATATATTCTAATTCAAATTCCTCAATTCAAGTTACAATTAACATTTCACCTCTACCTTCTAAATAACAGGTTGAGTATATTAAATGTATTGAACCTGGCCAGAAACTGCACGGCAACTGATCAAACTGAACGAAACTTCCAATCTTGTACAGTACATTGACTTCAACCAAACTCAGGAAATGGAAATTAAACACCCAGTTATTCAAGTTTCTGAAAGGTGACATCATTCAATAGTGAGAAAGTTTGCTCAAATTCATCTTTTTGAATATTCAGCAATTGTCCTCATAGACACACACTTAATGTGAACACATTATTAAGGATAACACTCAGTAGTTTTGAAGCCCCCACCAGAATGAAGACATTCTTATATTTCTTTGCGATAATACAGGAGGCAAGGACAGACATCCAAAATTTCTCATTCACTTTACATTTAAAGCATTTTCATTTCATACCCATTTATTACACAGCTATTGTGTTTTATGGCAGACACCCACTCCATAATATTCTTTCCTGACTGTATGCATCACTGTGGGTGGGGCCTAGTGAAGTTTTTATATATAAAACAGAGTTGAGGAGGAATTTCTTTAGCCAAGAGTGTGGTGAATTTGTGAAATTCATTGCCAAAGACTACTGTGGAGGCCATCATTCAGTATATTTAAAGCGGAGGTTGATAGGTTCTTGATTAGTCAGGGTGTCAAAGGAGAAGGCACGATAAGACGAATAATAAATCATCCATGGTGGAATGACAGAGCAGACTCGAAAGGCCTACTTCTGCTCCTATGTCTTAAGGTCTTATATATTGTAACTCCCTTGTAACCTTAATGTCTTGAGGACCAGCTAATAGTTACACCAGACTGAATGGCAAATATGTTTAATATCTCAGCTGCCATAATGACATGTGCACATTGGTTATGCTCATACAACAGCAAAAAGCAGAAGTTACAATGAATATTGACAATATATGCTTTTAAACTGGATTATGTTCTAAATTAAATGAAAGCAATCATGCAGTTTTAAAGGAGCATCCCTTGACAACAGACTTTACAAAACACATTGAGAATACTGCAAAATATTTACTTAGTGGTTTATGAACAATGAAGGAAGTATTTATTATTTAAAAAAAAAGACTTGTAACACAAGGCATCCTTTTATTTTCAAGGATCAACTGTTTCAATCGGCTTGGTCAGCCTGCTTTTGCGACCTGTAAGTGACACACAATTTCTGTAGTGTAATCTTCAAGACGAAGGCAATAGCACTTTGGGTGCAAGGATATGGCACAATAGAGACCTGGCCTGGTAATGTCTTATTATTTTATTTAGAGATACAGCGTGCAACAGACCCTTCCAGCCTACTGAACTGCACCCCCCAACAACCCACCTATTCAACACTAGCCTAATCACAGCACAATTTACAATGACCAATTCACCTACTAACTGGTATGGATTTTGAATTGTGGAAGGAAACCCATGCACACACGGGAAGGAATGTACAAACTTGCTTATAGAGGACGCTGGAATAGAACTCCGAAGCGCCCTGAGATGTAATAGCGTCACCCTGGCCACGACGCTACCACGGTGCCCCAGTTCTTCAGTGCTATTCACAGAAATCAACGGTTGAAACTTTGGGGAAGAGCCGTCATTGTTATGATGGCAGCAATAAGAATCAGTTTATAAAGGAATGCTCCTTTAAGATATGGAACCAGTTTTTGCAGATGGATCCAGTCAATCTTTGGTGCACAATTCAACACAGCAGCAGATAACGGCCCTCCATTCTGACAGGACATGCTCAAAGTGTGTTGCTACCAAGGCTTGCAATTTAGAATGGAGATTGTAATATGTTCATTTTACCAAGATTATCAAGGGTCCATCTGACTATTTAGCTCCAAACCTTGTTTTTAATGACCAAAAATAACACTTTCTCCTGGCCGATACAAAGCTAAAGCTGACTCGTTTAATTCAACAATAATACCTGGTAACTTATTCACTGCTATTGCGCACATTTGAGATATTAAACATGCTGTTCCAAATTCTTGCAGGCTAATGTCGTCTGCTGAGTACTTCGAAGCTTTTAATATAATCGGTGTATATTCCTGCAATGCTTTCAAAGTCTTGTGGAAGTCAATTCTGTTCAGTTACTCCAATAACTCCACATACCGAAAACACATATTTCTGGCACTCGGTGGTCTCTGATTAAGGGAACCATAATCAGAGACTGTAGAAAACTCTACACTAACTAGATTTATACTTCCTTGGTACTTCCATTAAAACAACAGCGATCCTTCGCAGCAAAAGGCCTTTAGAATTGGCAATATTACACTGTGCAAACAGCTTCAGAATCGGCCAGTGGTGAAACTGCAGGTTTGCACCTCAGCATTCATCTCAGAAGACAAACGTCACAGCACGATGTCGTAATTAAGACGTCAGATTGCTGTTGTCACAGTTTGAATAATCAAGCACAGAGATATCAGTGGATTTTCACCAACCAGAGGGAGAAGGTGGCACATTCAATCCTGAATGAAATAAGAAAACAACTGTTACTGTTGTCATGGAAATAAAGCGGTTAACTTGTGAGCAATCACCCCCTCCAGTGGTCACCATTAGACAAGTTCACACTTCTGAGATAAACTGCCATTTTAAAACTGACTTTTTACAATAATAAATTCTGCCTTTACCCAGGCTGGTAATGTTTATTAAAATAATCAATTTTGTTATTTCCTTCTTTCTGAAGAAAAGTACGTTTGTTATTGAGATGAGCAAGGTTTCACCTAAAACTGGAACATCATGAAGGATCCCACCCACCCTGCATACAGACTGTTTGTCCCACTCCCATCTGGGAGAAGGCTAACATAGCATCCTCACCAGGACCACCAGACTCAAAAACAGTTACTGTGAGGCTGGTCAACACCTCCACACCACCACTGCTTAATCATTTCCTGTCAGAGTCACCTAATGTACAGACACTCATGGGCTTAGGTTCATTTTATGGACGTACAATCAATGTATATAAGCTACCTTATGTATTTATATTTATTATGTTTTTTTAAAATTATTGTGTTTTTTATCTACATCAGATCCAGAGCAACAATTATTTTGTTCTCCTTTACATTTGTGGATTGTAAATGGCATTAAACAATCTTGAATCTTGAATCTGTTATTGGTACATTACAACTTAAAAACTCAACTATCAAAAAATGCTTTTATTTTAAGCTTTCATTACTGAGAGAAAAATTACCGTACCTGAAAAGCGCTAGTGTTTAAAGCCTTTCATACACAAGTTTGAATGGAAATCCTTTCGGTGTTTGGGCTAGTGCTGCATAACAGTTCTCGAGAACAGTGTGGTGATTCCATGGACAAGCTGTGAACAGACAAATAGCTACTGCTACTGCGGTCTTTTGCCCCACCAGGCTCTGTTTCAATATCCACATGGACCTCTATGTTCTTTCCTTCCCTAGAGCAGAAGCAGTATTTAGAACAGATCACTGAAATCATAATGCATTATTGGATGATTATGAAAGATTAGCTTTATTTGTCACATGTACACAGAAACATAACAGTGAAATGCATCACTCGCATTAATGACCAACACAGTCTGAAGATGTGCACTGGGCAGTCTGCAAGTGTCGCCTTGCCTTTGACATCAACATAGAATGTCACAACTCACTCACCCCTAACCTGTACACCTTTGGACTGTGGAAGGAAACCCACACGGTCACAGGTAGAATACAGAAGCTCCTTATAGACAGCAGCAGGGACTGAAGCCCAATTCCTGGTGTTGTAAAGCGATGCACTGAACATTACACTACCGTGGTGCCCATTAACTTAAGTCCACAAATTCAAAGGGAAGATTGGTGAGCTGTCTTTGCGAACTGCATTAGGCCTTGAGGTGTGGACACACCTATAATGTTGTTAGGGAGAGAATTTGAGGATTCTGACCCAGTGACCGTGAAGAAACAAACATGTGTTTCCAAGTTAGGAAGGTGTGCGGCTTGGAGGACAACTTACAGTTGGTGGCGTTCCTATCTTTTTTGCTGCCTGCCCTTTTAACCGGCTTGGAAGGTGCTGTCTATGGAGTCTTGGTGAGCTGCTAACCATAAACTCAATCTGCAGATGCTGGAGGAACTCATCAGGTCAGGCAGCATCTATGGAGGGGAATAAACAGTCGATGTTTTGAGCCAAGACTCTTCATCAGTCCCAATGAAGGGTCCTGATCCAACATGTTGACTGTATATTTCTCTCCACAGATGCTGCCTGACCTGCTGAGTTCCTCTAGCATTTTGGGTATTGCTCTTGCTGGGCTGCTACCGTGCATCCTGTACGGTTCACACTGCTGTTACTGTGCACTGGTGGAGTGGGTGTTCTGTATGGTATTGTTGAGGCTGCATCCACCCAGGCAAGTGGAGAGTGTTCCATCACACTCCTGACCTGAGCCTTGCAGATGGTGGACAGGCTTTGGGGAGTTAGGAGATGAGCGACTCATTGCAGGTCATAGTGTCTGACTGGTCCTTGTAATCAGATTGTTTATATGGCCAGTGCAGTTCAGTTTCTGCTCTGTGGTAACCACAGGATGTTGATAATGTGGGAGATTCAGCGATGGTGATGCCATTGAAGGTCAGGGTGCGATAACTGGACTTCTTCTTGTTGAGTATCAACGTTGCCTGGCACTTGTGTGGCGTAAATATTACTTACCACCTATCAGCCCAGGCCTGAAAACTGGCTGGTCCTGTTGCATTTGGATGTGGGCTGCCTCATTACCAGAGTTGTGAATGATGTTGAATGCTGGGCAGGCATCTGTGAACGTCGCAGCTCCTGACCAGGCTTATAGGTATCCAGGTCATGACTGTCCGAGTCTTGCTGCATTTGGACGTGGGCTGCTTCATTATCTGGGTTGTGAATGGTGTTGAACATTGTGCAGTTATCAGTGAACATCTGACCTTATGACTGAAGGAAGATCATTGATGAAGTAGCTGAATGTGGTCTGAGAGGTGTCCAGTGGCTAAGATGATTAACCTTTATGTTAGGTACATTTCCAAACAGTGGAGGGTTTTCTTCTCTATTCCCATTGACAAACTCAGCCCCAGCTCCTGGATGCTATCCTCATAATACAGTGCAGTGCAATTGGCAAAACATTGGCAGAGAAGAGATGAGCTTTCTTTTTGGCCAGTTCTATTTCCAAAATACAATGCAGGGTTCAATTACCGCTGCTGTCTGTAAGGAGTTTGTCCGTTCTCTCCACAACTGTGTGGGCTTCTCCAGGTGCTCTGGTTTCCTCCCACATTCCAAGGATGCACGGGTAAGGGTTAGTAAGTTGTGGGCATGTTACGTTGGCGCAGGAAGCATGGCAACAGTTGCAGGCTGCCCCCTGCACATCTTTGCTGATTTGATTTGATACAAACACCACAATTCACTTTATGTTCTGAAGAACATGCGATAAATAAAGCCAACCTTTAATCTCGTTTTACATACAAGTGCAGTCTTGGAACTAAGAGTAATACACTAAAAGCATTCCCACTTCTGATCAATATTCTGACAGAAGCATTTACTTAATGTTATCAGTGGAGGGGGGGGGGAGTGAAGAAGTAAAAGTGCAGAAGCGAATGGGTAAATAATCAACTGAGTTCATTATGACTGGTGAGGCAGGTGGCCCATCCATGGCTTCTAACCATCTTAGTCCTTAGATTTAGCAGAGTTCTGCTTCAATGCCAACCAAACAATCTCATAGCTGACAAGCCGATTTATTAATAAAAGTAACACAGTTAATGTTACACGTAATTCCATGCTCAGCAGAGCTTAATAACTGACTTGTGTAAGTTATCCCCAAATATCCCTTATCAGTGGCACAGATAGAGTGAATGCAAGTGGGCTTTTTCCACTAGGGTTCAGTGAGACTGGAACTAGAGGTGATGGGTTAAAGGTGAAAAGTGACATGTTTAAGGGAAACCTCTTCAATCAGAGGGTGGTGAGAATGTGGAACGAGCTGCCAGAGGAAATGGTGGACGTGGGTTTGATTGCAATAGTTCAGAGAAGTTTGGATAAGTGCATGGACGGGAAGGGTATGGCTATGGCCAGAATCAGGTTTAATATCTCTGGGATACAAGTATTTGTGAAAAATGTTGTTTTGTGCAGCAGTGCATAATACACAATAATAAAAAACTATAAATAACAATAAGAAATATATAAAAATTAAATAATTACAAAAAGAGAGCAAAATAATGAGGTATTGTAATAGCTTCGTGTCTATTCAGAAATCTGATGGCAGAGGGGAAAGAAGCTGTTCCTGAAATGTTGAGTGTGTGTCTTCAGGCTCCTGTACCTCCTCTCTGATGGTAGCAATGAGAAAAGGGCATGTCCTGGGTGATGGGAGTATTTAATGGTGCTCTGGGTGGATGGGACTAGGCAGAATAAGAGTTCGGTATTAACTAGATGGGTGAAGGCCCTGTGCTGTAGTGCTCTGCGGCTATACAGGAGGCTGTTTCATGTAACTTTACTATACCTGTTTGAAGAATCCTGCTCAGCGCTGAGCATGCTTCCTGCTAATGCTACCGTGCTTGCTGACTGGTCATTCTCCAGTTTTACACCTGCCCTGTCCAGATTGCTTCCACTTGCACTCAGGCCACTGGTTACCTCTTGCACGCTGCTACCACTGATACTGTGGTTATGCAACCTTGGCCGCGGCTCATTAACTGCCAAAAACATGAAGAATCAATACTTAATACCATAGGAACATGGAAGGTGTACCGTTGTTTTAAAGAAGCTGCAGCCTTTGAAATAAAGAACTTTGGAATAATTTCATCTTTTAACTGTACAATTAACAACTTCGATTTGTTTTACCATTCCAACTAATGCCAACATTGAATATATACAGGATCAGTTAAAAGAAGTTATAGAAACTCTGCTCTCCAAACAATAATAGACTTAGTGTTCGCTAGAACAAAGATGAGGAATTTCTTTAGCCAAAGGGTGATTAATCTGTGAAATATATTGCCACAGACGACTGTGGAGGCTAAGTCATTGAGTATATTTAAAGCGGAGTTTGATGGGTTCTTGCCTAGTCAAAGATTACGGCGAGAAAGCAAGAGAATGAGGTTGAGAGGGATAATAAATCAGCCATGATGAAATGGTGGAGCAGACACAATGGCTGAACGGCCTATTTCTGCTCCCCTGTCTTATGGACTCTTCTCAATGTTTGTACAGAGGGGCTAAGTACAAATAACCACTATTCATACAGGCAAGTTAAAAGTCAAATTTGAATGGACAGAAATAAAATTATACAAGACAGAACTGACTTACACCATGGGTATATTCCAATCTCAACTTTGGAGAAGATGCTAGAAATAGAAATGTGTTCAAGTTATAAAATTGTGCTTCAGTATCAAAGAACCTCTACAGTCCACTTAAATCAAACAAGTTTGACCTAAAACTTTAGACCAAAATTCAAACTAAATCGAAGTATGTACTGTATATGTCACCATATCTACCTAGAGACCAGGGAGATCTGATGGCCTTTCTCACAAGATTGCAGAATGACTTCTGATCTCAGCAATGCTGATTTCTCAACAAGCTTTTCAGAAACGACAGGGTGGGGATGTAATGGAATTAAACATCCCTTGCGAATTCTAACATTCTACAGCAGTTTTCACGTAAAAGGTAACTGGGAAATGTGGAGGTGGGGAACAATATGAGATGAAAATAAGCTACCATAGGGCATTTCATACTGCAAGAATACTGCTAGTCTGATTCACTGGCTCTTGGTGAGACTGATGGTGGGAGAGCTGCATGGCCTCGGTTGTTGTGCGGACCAGGCCCTCGTACCTCGGGGTCACTTGTCGTGGCTGCCGGAGCTGCTCTCCAGTGTTGGCTCGGTGGAAGACAAGCTGGATTGCGTTCGTCTACAGCTGTACTTACGCGAGATGAGGAAGTGCTGCATGCTTCTTGCAGAAGCATGGCCCCAAAACAACATCCAAGCACTATTAATCTACACACCATGACACTCAGTGACTTGGGCTATATTATTATTTTATTTATATTATCATTCTTTTTTCCAACTCTATGTCTTTCTCCTATATGTGCCTTGTGCTGTGTATGACTGTTGTTACTGTGTTTTGCACCTTGGCCTCAGAGGAATGTTGTTTCGTGTAGCTCTATACGGTTGAATGACAATTAAACTTCAACTTCAACACAATGGTCATTGGCACTTGGGTACCTGACATAAAAATATCTAATGTTGAAATTTTTCCAAACAATGTGAATAAATCATTGTGCTAACCACAGCAAAGCCTCCTGCCAATGCTGAAACCTATATCCTTAATAGGAATAAGTGTTACAATGGCCACAGGATTGACAATTACCATGTTACTGGAAAAATCCTAGGTTAAATAAAAACAAAGGCTGATCTTTGGTAAAGCCAAAAAGAAAGAATATTGTCAACACCATGTTAAGAATAATTAATCTTGCAAAGTAATGATGGTGTGAATTGATCTGGAGGGATGTCCATAGGAGCACCATTGAGAGTGCCCTGCCTAGCTGCATCACCATCTGGTACGGGAATTACAAGGCATCTGACGGCAAGGATTGTGAGGAAACCATCGGGGTCTCCTTTCCAACTATCTGAGATTCATATTTCTCAACGAGGAGCAGAGAACGAACCTGTAAGTCTCACAGGAGCAAAGGATGTTGGAAATGGTGAGGGTGGAGCACTGCGGAAGGGGTGTGGGGCAGGTGGCAGAGAAGGAGTGCCGGGGCGGACACACCAGCCCTGAGAAACCAGGCAAGGTCATCTTACCCTAAACGATTGATCATTACAGAATGCCTCTCTGGTGCTTCCAGCTCCAAAAGATTATTTGTTAATTGACTTTTTGTATTATTATTTCATGTGTTATGTGTGTGAGTATATATACTGTGTTGTGCACCTTGGTCCAAAGAAAATCTGCAGATGCTAGAAATCCTAAGCAACACACATAAAATGCTGGAGGAACTCAGCAGATCAGGCAGTATCAATGCAAACGAGTAAACAGTCGATGTTTCCAGCCGAGGCCTCTCATCAGGACTGGAAAAAAGATGAGGTCAGAGTAAGAAAGTGGGGGGAGAGGAGGAAGAAGTATAAGTGGCAGGTGATGGGTGAAACCGAGAGGGGTGGGGGGAAGTAAAGAGTTGGGAAGTTGATTGGTGAAAGAGATAAAGGGCTGGAGGACAGGGAATCTGATAGGAGAGGGTAGAAGACCATGGAAGAAAGAGAAGGAAGAGGAGCACCAGAGGGAGGTGATGGGCAGGTAAGGAGAGAAGGAAACAAGAATGGGGAATTGTGAAGGGGAGTGGCATTTACCGGAAGTTCGAGAAATCGATGATCATGCCATCAGATTGGAGGCTACCTGGACGAATATAAGGTATTGCTCCTCTAACCTGAGTTTCGTTTGGCAGCAATGTTCCTTCTAATTTGTAATGACAAATGTGCGGAAAAATCTTGTGCCGTGCAATTGTCTGCCCAATGACAACACCATGTGCGTACTGAATTTTATATATGGAGGTATTCATTTTAACAGCCAGCAAAACACTGTCAATAAGAACTTAGATCTCCTCTGGGTTTGATTGTTTTCGCTCTCAGTCATCTGCACTCTCACAAACCATGCCTAGCAGGCCTTTAGCAGGTAATGAAGGATTTCTCACTGGACCTTTTGCATACCGCCCACATATGATTTGCTTGCTAAATGATGCTTTAAAAAGTCAAGTTTCCAAATGTCACTCCACTTCTTCCCACTTGCAAATTCTCCAGCAACTTTTGCATAGCGACAATACAGGCAGGTAACACCAGTTTTTGTATTGAATGTAAATATTTTTCGTAGCTGCATGTTGCTGACCCCACGAACTTTCGGTTTAGCAGTTTCTACTGTTTCATTAAACTATTCTGCTTTAAATAAACTGGCAGTTCTTTCGTGCTTCACCTCCTTTGCTTCTTTGGAATTTGACATAGTGAATCAATAATTTCTTCAGTAAAAAACAGAATAAATAAGCCAGTTCTAAAATCTGCAGACAAATCATCGCAAACTCTACGTTATCAACACCATCCACATCAGAAACTGGAAAAGAAAATGTGATCGTGTACGATCATGAAATATGTTTAACATGTTGAGGACAACCTTTTGTACGCAGTTTAAATTCCTTTGGGCACTAGTAGCAAAAGACGTGCATGCTCACACATTTGAGGGAACATTGTTTGGTGGTATATATGTGTATGGTTGAATGACAATAAACTGAACTTGAAGATCAAACAAGTTTTGATGTTTAGAATTTCCACCTGACATGACAGTGTTTAACAAGTTCATTTTCTTCAGTCTGATTACATTTGCCCACAGACAATAACAAATTGAAGCAAACCATCTGTGTTTGGTATATCAGTGTCTGCCCAGATAAGCTTTCCAGTTGCTTCAGTTAAAAGACAAAATAATCTCCTTCAGAAGCAATTGACAAAGGTCCTGGATGAAGAAGCTGGTATTGAGTCAAGCATAAATAATGCAAAGAAAAATTAATATGAAGCAAGAAGCAAAAGGCAAAACACAGAGACAGAAAAAGGGAAGTGCTTCTGAAGATAAAGAGTCTATTCTTGTATCATGCAATTTTTTCATATGAATCCAGTCCCAATACCACTACTTTATTGTTTCCTATCTGTCACCTTATGTACAGACACTCCGGTACCTAGTGTCACTTCATGGACATACAATCAGTCTATGTATACAAGTTATCTTATGTAGTTATCTTTATTGCATTTTTAAAAATTATTATTATTGTTGTGTTTTTTTATGCTGCATCGGATCCAGAGTAACAAATATTTTGTTCTCCTTTACACTTGGGTACTGGAAATGACATTAAACAATCCTGACTGGATTTTGACTAATAGGGCAGTGTTTTGCCTTTGAAAAAACTGTAACGTTGTAAAGACATTGACAGGCTATGAAAAGCAATGAACAGGGATGGTGCTCACAGCGCAAGTACTTTGAAAATTCTGTCAGGAGCCGAGGTTGGGGAAAGAAAAGCATTATTCTTCACATGGTTTAAAAAACATTTGAAAACCGCATTCCTCATCAGGGAGAGAAATCAGGGAAGTAGAAGGTTTGAAAGATTTGCCTGACTTTGCAATTTTACCCAGTTGGTGTTCAACATATCTCTTGTTGTCAGGAACAGGCAATGAGACAAGAAACTTTCCACCTAAAGTCTCACAGTGTTAAAGTTTAAAAAATAATTCAGAAGGACCATGACCAGAGGTACTGGAAGAACTCAGTGGATCAAACAACCTTTGAAGTAAAAAGAGTACGATGGGATTTTGGGCCTAGACCCAGCATCAGCATGAAGAGGGAAGACAAAAGATTGCCGGTGTACAGAGGTACACAGGTGGGTTGGGACAGAGGCAGGTAGGTGGTGGTAAAACCAGATTACTTTTTCCCAAGCACACACACACCTGTTTCCTCTTCCTTTGTTCACCCCTCCCACACACTCCCCACCTTCCCCTCTGCTCATCACCTCACACCTCCACCGGTTTCCTTCTATCACAGAGTCTTAGAACACCTCAGCACTGACACAGGCCCTCTGGCCCAACTAGTCCATGCCAATCTATTAATCTGCTTAGTCTCATCAACCTGCACCTGAATCACAGCCCTCCACACCCCATCCACATACCCATCCAAATTTCTCTTAAATTTTGAGATCAAATCTGCATCTACCAGCCCGTTCCACATTCATACCACCCTCAGAGTGAAGAAATTCCTCCTTGTGCCCCTTAAACATTTCAACTTTTACCCTTAATCCATGACTTCTAGTGCTAGTTTCACCCAACCTCAGTGGAAACAGCCTGCTTGTACTTACTCTATCTATCCCCTTCATAGAGGTATACAAAATTATCAAATCTCCCTCAAACTTCTACACTCTAGGGAATAAAGTCCTAACCTACTCAAATCCTCTAGTCCTGGCAACATCCTTGTAAATTTTCTCTGCACTCTTTCAACTTTATTGACATCTTTCCTGTAGGTAGGTGATCAAACCTGGACACAATACCCCAAATTAGGCCACATCAACAACTTCAACATAACATCCCAACTCCTGTACTCAATACTTCAGTACACTGACAATCCTCCCCCTTAGTCCTGATGTAGAGTCACCTTTTGCCTCTAGATACTGCTTGACCTGCTGAATTTTTCTAATGTCCCGTTTTTTGTGGCATATGACCTTATGAGCCTGATTCATTATTCATGTAAATTAGAGTACTTTCAAGCAGGCTTTTTCCACTGAGGCTGGGTCAGACTAGGACTTATGGTCATGGGTTAAGGGTAAAAAGTGAAATATTTAAGGGGAACATGACAGGGAACTTATTCACTCAGAGGGTGGTGAGAGTGTGGAACAAGCTGCCAATGGAATTGGTAGATGCGGGATTGATATCAACACTTAAGAGAAGTTTGAATAAGTACATGGATGGGAGGGGTATAGGGGCTATGGTCTGGGTGCGTCAATGGGACTAGGCAGATTAATAGTTTGGCATGGTCTAGATGGGCCAAAGTGCCTATTACTGTGCTGTACTGCTCTTTGACTCTCTGAATAAAGTCAGGATCACCGACTGCAACTCCTTCTTCTGCAAAGATAACCAAAATACAAATGAACTCAAACATGTCAGATGATAGTAGGCTCATCTGAGTTGAAGTGAATGACTTTGTTGCGCTCAGAAGGTGATTAATCTTCTTTGCATTGTGCATGCAGTGTGGACTAGAGTGACCCATCTGTGTGATCTATATCCAGGTTCAAAGTAAATTTGTTATTTAAAATATGTATATCTTTTGCTACTTAGGAAGCTGGGTGACATCAGATGGCAGGTGCGACATGGACATCAAAAGTAGAACAGGGATGGCAAAAGACACCTTTATGATAATTTAGAGTATACTGACCAACACTAAACTAGGTATGACAACCCGCCTCAGAGCACTGAAATGTTACGTTTATCCAGTTATGTTATATGGATCAGAATGTTGGACAATATCTAGTAACATGAGGAAATGAATTGAAGCAGCAGAGATGTGGATTTTGAGGAGGATGCAAAGAATATCATGGACAAAACGAATATCTAATGAGGATGTCATGAACAGATCAAGCACAAAGAGAGAAATAATGTATGAGATCATGAAAAGGCAACGTAACTTCATTGGACATGCGATTAGGAAAGAGGAGTTAGAATGCACGGTAATTATGGGAAAGATTGAAGGGAAGAAAACAAAAGGAAGGCAAAGACAAATGATGATGGAGACAGTAGCCAGAGAAAAGGAAATGAATACCAATGAATTGATCCACTTGACCTGAAACAGGAGTGTGTGGGCCATGGCAGTCAAAGCTCAAACTGGGCACAGCACCTGATGATGATGATGATATCACCATATACTACCCTGAGCTTCATTTTCTTACAGGCATTCACAGGAAAATAAAGAAATACAATTGAATTTATGAAAAACTGTATATAAACAAAAACTGATACGCAACCAAAGTTCAAAAGAAGACAAACTGCTTAAGGAGATAAATAGATAGATAACTAAAGTCTTGAAAGTGAGTTCATAGGTTGTGGAATCAGTTCACAGTTGAGGTGAGTGAAATTATCCACACTGGTTCAGGAACCTGATGGTAGGGCAATAACTGTTCCTGAACCTGCCAGTGTAGGATCTAAGGTTCCTGTACCTCCTGCCCCATTGGTAGTAGTGAGAAGAGAGCATGGCCAGAATGGTGGCTGTTCTTTATGATGGATGCTGTTTTCTTGTGGCATCCTTGATCGACTGCTGTTTTAGTCACAACATGGAGTAATTTGACAGAAGGACAATGCAGAAGTTACGAATGGCAATAGCTACAGGCAAGATAGATGGATTGCTCTTCCTCTTGAGAGCTTTGTACCATCTTTGACACTTGACAATCTTTATAAACAATTAGGAAGCTAATTATTTGGAACATATAGAATAAATTGAACCAGGCAGCTTTTAATTCTTGATTAAATATTCGTTATATTTACCAGAAGTGCTACAGAAATGCCAACAGAAGCTCCAAAGACCTCATCCCTAGCAGAGAAAGGCTCTTTGATTGACTACACCTGGGGACAACTTGAAAGACTGGCCCACGACAGCTGCTATTGGTGGCCTATGCCCCAGTAGGGATGATGAGCTTAAAAAGAAGATATTTACCAGAGGCAGCATCTTCATCTATTTCAATCTTTACACCTTTTCCATTTCCAGTTGTAACTCCGCACCAATCACTCCGACAGAGCGAAACTGGGACAACGCCATAAACATATGCCAGCATTATAGGTACACCAATACCTTAAAAAGCAAATAAAAGAATTCAAATATTCTTCAGAAAATTACATTAACCACTATTACCAAATCACAGTGATATTTACACAGAGGCAAGCATTTTTTTAAAATTCAGTGCAGAACAGGCCCTTCTGACCCAGTGAGCCACACCACCCAGCAAACCACTTATTTAACCCCAGCCTAATCAAAGGACAATTTACAATGGCCAATTAGCCAACTAACTGGTATGTTTTTGGACTGTGGGAGGAAACTGGAGCACCTGCAGGAAATCCATGCACACATGGGAAAATTGCCGAAAATTTCTTACAGAGGACGTCAGAATTGAACTCCAAACTCCAGCATTCCAAGCTGTAATGGCGTCACGCTATCCGCTGTCCGCTGTACCTTGGCACCCTTATTTAAGGGCATTTTTTTTTTAAACAAAATCTTGTAGCTTTTGCTTAGTCTTTAGCTAGATGCAAAGATGGTAAAATTTATTTCTTGTGCATCAAAAATCATATAAGGATCCCAAATATCCTTCCTCACTTAAAAGGGCAACACTTAGGGTGTGAAAGCTGCTAATAAATAATTCAACTTGATGTTATTGCTCAATGTTAAACCTTACCAACTGTCACTGCAGCTAACACAGGAGACACAATGATGGACAGAACAACTCCTCCAGCCACAGCAAGTCTTCGTCTATGATTTGAGATCTTATTACTTTCACAACGACTGTAAATCTGTAAAAAGGGTAAACATAATTGTTAGGTGTGTGTGGAGCAAGAATAACAACGGAACAGTAGGATTAAACATTGTTACTGAGTCACGTCAGCCACCGTACTTGTGTGGCAATTTACAGCGCGGGAGTGAGAAACTGGGCCCAAGGAGACGTCAAATGTCCGCACTCAGAAGCCCGCACAAAAAGGGAGCCTTCTGCACGCAGGAGGCCCAATTGATTCACTGTGCAATTAATCAGCCACATGCGCACTTACCATATTTTCATAATTAGCCCAATGCAGTTCAATAATTAGTTTACATTAGTAACTTAATTTTAAACACATCTTAAAAATCTATCATTTCATATTGGCTTTAAGCAAAGCACTACAGACTTACAATGTAGTGCTTGATAAATGCACCTACAGTACAACACACAGACTAGAATCATTCCAGCAAAAACTGCAATCATGTTTATTGAGCACATGTGGAACAGTGCTATTTCAGAACAAATTATTTCATGTTGGAATACAGAGAACCTCTCAATCTGCAATGATTACAGGAGAAAATGAGAGAAATACATCAATAGGAAACCAATTATTCACTTTCCTTCTAACTCAATCTGTCTCAGCTGCTGTGAATATTTTAATGTCTCCCTGCTGAAATCCTGCTTGGAGGAGAAAACGACAAAGCATCTGGTGGTTGAGGTGTGGTAGGAAAATGGAGAATTAAACAGCCAAAATAATTCACAGTGAGGGGAGGGAACGGACTGAAATAGACAAAATTTCTATATTGTGAGAACCTGTTTTCTATTTATAGTTGATTGGCAGAGGAGAGAGAAAAATATAGAACATATAGGAAGAATCAGGATTTCCCCACTCCTACATTTGTAAAATAAACATGTGAAAAACATGTACATTTTCTGCCCAGCCTAACAACATAGAACAGTTCAGTACAGTCCAAGCCCTTCGGCCCACTATGTTATGCTGATCCTTTTAATCTACTCTAAGATCAATCTAACCTTCCCTCTGACATAACCCTCCACTTTTCTACCATCCATGTGCCTATCTAATGTATCAGCCTCCACCTCCACCTCAGCAGTGAATTCCATGTACCCACCACTGTGTGTAAAAAAATACTTACTTTGACATCTCCCTAATACTTTCCTCCAATCACCTTGTATTAGCTGTTTCCACCCTGGGAAAAAGTCTCTGGCTATCCATTCAATCTATGCCATTTATTATCTTGTACACCTCTATCAAGTCACCTCTCATTCTCCTTCACCCCAGAGAGAGAAGCCCTAGCTTGCTCAACTTGTCCTAATAGTTTCATGTCAATAATAAAACTATTTAGGACCAGAAGGCACAGCCTTAGAATAGAGGGAAGCCCCTGTAGAACAGAAATGTGAAGTAATTTATTTAGCCAAAGGGTGGTGAATCTGTGGACAGCTGCGAAGGTCAAGTGGTTAGGTATATTTAAAGTGAAGGTTGGTAGGTTCTTGATTAGTAAGGGCATCCAAAGTTATGGGGAGAACAGAGGAGAATGGGGTTGAGAGGGATAATAAATCAGCCATGACAGAGTGATGGAGGAAACTCGATGGGCTGAATGGCCTAATTATACACTTATGCCTGATGGTCTAAAATGCATCGACTTATTCCACCGAGATGCAACACAGAGCGTCATAGGAAGTCATTCCTGCCTGTAGCCATCAAACTTTACAACTCCTCCCTTGGAGGGTCAGACACCCTGAGCCAATAGGCTGGTCCTGGACTTATTTCATAATTTACTGGCATAATTTACATATTACTATTTAACTATTTATGGTTCTATTACTATTTATTATTTATGGTGCAACTGTAACGAAAACCAATTTCCCCCGGGATCAATAAAGTATGACTATGACTATATTGCTTTAACACCACGTTACTAAAGCAAAAGGAGGGTTCATTCGTTACGTGCCATGTAGTATGACGTAGGCGATTATGTGATCATGTCCTTTCCATGACCATGATAGCTCTTGGCAATTTTTTCCACAGAAGTGGTTTGCCATGGCCTTCTTCTGGGCAGCATCTTTACAAGATGGGTGACCCCAGCCATTATCAATACTCTTCAGAAATTGTCTGCCTGGTGTCAGTGGTCACATAACCAGGACTTGTGGTATGCACCAGCTGCTCATATGACCCTGATCGGTATTGGGGGGGGGGGGCGGGGGACTAAGCAGGTGCTACACCTTGCCCAAGGGTGACCTGCAGTCTAGTGGAGGGAAGGAGTGCCCTACACCTCCTTTGGTAGAGATGTATCTCCATCCTGCCACCCAAAGAGGCAGGTAACATTGCAAATCCAAAAGGTCTGTGTATGATTTCAAAGTCCATCTTACCTTTCGTCCCACGTAGATGGGGAGACCGACCATCATAACCGGAACAGCAATGCCAGCAATCAGTGTAATGCCAACTGGAGCACCAACCAACATGCCCACTTGCCAGAGAATCTTCTTCTTCCGACTCCATGGTTTCTTCCCCCAGAATGTGCAGCCAGATGGACTAGAAACACAACAATATAAAAGTTAGAAAGGATCAGCTCCCTTTGGAAACAAAGGCAGTGACTTCCCAGAAACCATTAAATGCAGGAAGCACAGGGCAATAAAATGCAAAAACATCTAAAAGCTGCAAATAAATGCATGGAAAGAATGTCTCAATGGGCAATGGGAGAGCCAATCTCAGTGAGAAACTGATGTCAAACAATGCTATCTCACTCTCTCAGCAACTTTTTTCCCCCAATCTTTCTTACTGCAATACAAACCTCTCCCTAATAAATGTTACACATGAATAGACCTAATATTCAGAACTATTGAGAAACCATTCAATCCATCACATTTATGTTCTGGACAAAGGTCACACTGGTTTCGTTAGTGAAGCTACAGTTTGCAGCCAAGCTTGCACTCTTGAAAATTCAACTCCATGTCATTGACCTGCCGAAGAGATATTCTATCATCAACATTCACTAAAAAGAGTTGTTTTATCATCCATTATCAGGGGCCCCCCCATCCAGTTCATGCTCTCTTCTCGCTGCTGCCATCAGGAAGGTGGAACAGGAGCCTCAGGACCCACAGTATCAGGATCAGGAACAGTCATTACCCCACAACCACCAAGATCTTGAACCAGAGAGGATAACTTCACTTACCCCAACACTGAACTATGGGCTCACTTTCAAGGACTCTTCATCTCATCTTCTCTCTATTCATTGATGGTTATTTTTCACTTTTGTTTTTGCAGTGTTTGTTATCTTTTGCATATTGGTTGTTTGTCCGTCCTGTTGAGTGTGGTCCTTCGTTGATTCTATTGTATTTCTTTGTATTTACCACAAATGCTCGCATGAAAACTACTCTCTAGGTTGTATATGGTGACATTTATAAACTTTGATAATAAATTTACTCTAAACTTTGATCCTGTCCCTCTAGGCGTCACTTTTCTCCAGTAGAATCTTTCTGCACGAGAGTGTCTTTGTCATTAGCCCCTATATATAAGCACAATCCTGAATGTTGAAGGGTCTTACTGAATTTTGTCCCTCCTTTGATTATCTTAGCTGTTATAAATACAACATGACGCAATCATCTGCAAACATCACACTTCCATCATGATGAGGGGAAGATCACCAATTAAGCTCAGGATGATGGCTTTGGGTTTTTACCCTGAGGAAGTGCAGTCATGGAAAAACAGACTTCTAACATCAGCTGCTTTTTTGCTTTTGGAACTGCAGCAACATCCCAAGACAATTCCCATCTACATCAGTCTTACTGACACCACATTCTACCTTGTTGATTTTGTATCATAATCATTCGTCATTGGTGTGACCCTGACATTTAACTTTTTTTTTCTATTTAACCTAAATTTTGCCTATTTATTATATTTTTGTGTGACTATGTTTACTTATATGTGCTTTGTGCTGTGTGTGACTGCTGGCACTGTGTTTTGCACCTTGGCCCAGGAGGAACATGGTTTTGCCTTTCTGTATTCACGGGTTGGGTGGCAGGGGTGGTAGGGTGGAGATACATCTCTACCAAAGGAGGTGCAAAGCTCTCCTTCCTTCCGCAGGTGTACAGGTCATCCAAGAGTAAGGTGTAGCACCTGCTTAGCACCCCCCCTCCCCCACCGATCAGGGTCACGAGAAGCCAGAGGAGCAGGTGGTGGATGGTCGTATGAGCAGCTGGTGCATATTGTAAGTCCTGGTTAAGCAGCCACTGACGCCAGGCAGACAATCTCTGAAGAGTATTTATTGATAATGACTGGGGTCACCCAACTTGTCAAAACACTGCCTAGAAGAAGGCAATGGCAAATCACTTCAGTAGAAACATTTGGCAAGAACAATCATAGTCATGGAAAGACCATGATCGCCCATGTCATACAACACATAACGAATGAACGTATTCTTGGGTATTCATGTATGGTTGAATGACAATTAAACTTCAACTATTTCAAATGAAGTTCAAATGAAGCCTGCAATGAGGTGTTTAATAGTGGCTCTACAGAGGCCAGAATGTGCATCGGTGAGCAGATTATTGCTTGTAAGTGACACTGCCTATCAACTCGTTGATATTTGAGAGAAATGATGGAATAGTATCAGACTAGATTGTAAATGCTTTATTTTCTGGGAAGAGAATATATACAGAGTGCCACAGTAGCACAGTGGTTAGCGTAATGCTATTACAGGTGAGGGCATCGGAGTTCAGTATTCAATTCCAGCACCATCTGCAAGGAGTTTGTATGTTCTCCCTGTGAACCCTGTGGGTTTCCTCCGGGTGCTCCAGTTTCCACCTATAGTCCAAAGAATTACTGGTTCATAATTGCTCATTGTAAATTGTTCTCTGATTAGGCTAGAGTTAATTAGGTGGGTTGCTGGGCAAGAAGGCCCTGTATCACTAAATAAATAAAGTGAATATATTTGGGTATTTCCAGTGACGCTGATGATTCAGTGATGGCTAACAGATCACGGAACATGTTATCAGAATCACGGTTAGCACACTGCCAACACCCAAAGACTTTCCTGTATCTGATAGGTGAACAATGAACAAACAGTTAATGTAATTAGCTGAGGCTAACATTAGTGCATAGGATGGATCACAAAAGGCCAAAGTGATTTATCCAGCCAGGCGGCTGTGGATTAGTTTTGTTTTTATGTGCTAGCTTCTATCACAGTTGAAGTCGGGGAGTTTTCTCTTTCATCTTCTGCTCCCTCTAATTACCCAGTCACACGCGGAAAGATTGCAGAGATTTGAGCCGATCAGTTGGTTGTGGCATTGTTCAGCTCCATCTGTGGGCTTAATGATGAAGTTTGAAATTACCAATCAGAATAAATTCCGTGCTGTTTCTGGTCAATGTTTTTATCAAGTAACTTTCTATGCAAGCAACACACATCAAAGTTGCTGGTGAACGCAGCGGGCCAAGCAGCATCTATAGGAAGAGGCGCAGTCGACGCAGGCGCAGATGCCTCTTCCTATAGATGCTGCTTGGCCCGCTGCGTTCACCAGCAACTTTGATGTGTGTTGCTTGAATTTCTAGCATCTGCAGAATTCCTGTTGTTTAACTTTCTATGCAAGATATCATTGGAGAGTTAAGAGATTAAGTAGTTAAAACCAAAATAAAATGACCAACCTATAATCTGATACAAAAGGACTTGCAGCCCTGACATACACGATAGTGGAAGTCTGCCTTTCACCCATCCCTCCACGTGCCACCAGGCTCACACTTCCAGTGGGGTTGCCTATTAGCTGTACAGAATAAACCCAGGCACAATGAACTAATAGCTTAGGACATACAGAGAGGTCCTCAGACTGTAAAATTAAACAGGGCTGGAAAACATTTTATTTTTTTTTAAACTTATTTAAGAGATACAACATGGAATGGTCCTTCCACCTCCACAACTGATTTAACCTTGGCCAAATCATGGGACAATTCACATTAAACAATTAACCTACCCGGTATGTCTTTGGAGTATATGGGCACCTGAAGAAAGCCCACACATTCCACGGGGAGGACAAACTCATTACAGAGGACATCAGAATTAAATTCTGAACTCCAACACCCCGAGCTGTAATAGCATCGTGCCAAGAGCTATGCCCACAATACCATGACTGAGTCACATTGTTGCTTGATCAATTTGTGCAATAGCTCTATCCAATTTTTGTCCAGTCATTTGATATAAACAGAGGGTTTTTACAGAGTCCAAGAGGCTGGTGATGTCCTTTTCCAATCTGGTATTTGGCTTTACTTGATGCATTCTGTGGCGATCTGACACAACTGAATGGCATTGGAAGACATATTAGGCCATAGTTAAGAACCAATCATGTCACACTGTGCCTAGGATCACATATGGGTGTTACGTACCCCGTAACTGGGTTGCCAAACCAGCAGAAATGGATCACTCAGTTGGAGTCTGGATTACTGGAACTAAGAAAGTTTTATTAAAGAAATAAGCAACACAGTACTCTAATCAAAAGGAGAATGAATACAACAGTTCAGCAATGATAAACACACATGTACACAGAAACTAGGGTAATAGGATCAATCAAGCTCTATCGTCGTCTAGGGGTAAATGACCAGTTTCATGCAAAGTTCAGTTCAATTGAGTTCAGTTCAGTTCACAGTAATCACTGCCGTGGCGATGGACGGGGCGGGGGGGAGGGGGGGAGGAGAGAGAGAGCAAAAGCGAATGAATATTCAAACGGCTTCCACACAGACCTTCGATATTCTTCACAGTCAGCTTTCAGGCGAGCCCTTTGTAATGTCTTCTGAGGTCACCGACTGTGACCCCTCCGTTTCCAGATACGATCGTTTCTCTGCGGTGAACCTGGCACCCAGGCAAGGGCGGACACACACCAGGTTCCCGCCGATGGTACCTTTCTACCCTGTGCGTCTATGGCTTGGTCCCGCGACCAGCCCTCCAAAACTCCCACCGACTTGTGGGAGGCGCACCGCTTCCAGGGTCTCGTTACCTCGTGGTGTCGTGTGTGTCCTGCCTTAGCGAACCTGTCCCTTTTTATCCCCCTGCTGGGGTATCACCTGTCCATCACTTCAAACAGTTCAGGGTTCAAAGAGGAGCCGGTCTTGACAGCTCTCCCGTCTCTTCATTAACATCTCCAAATGCTGCTCCATTGTTTTCCTTATCTCTCTTTCTCCTGAAGACAGGTGGCAGACCAACTGCTGATCCCACTGGTGCCAGCACAGGACAGTTAACATCTTAGTCTATGTGTACTTTCGTCACATGGGCCAAACCAGATATGGATTGACCTTTCTAAAAAGACATAGATGGGGATATTTATAACAATCTACCACCAGTCAAATTAATGGATTTGAAAATCTCTACTGTTACTGTGGAATTTGAATCCATGTCATCAGATATTAGTCAAGGCTTCCGAATTACTAGTCACAATTGTGGATACCAGGTCAGAGGTTGGAACGGCACAGAAGTGCAGCCGTTAGCGTAAAGCTATCACAACACCAGTGACCCAGGTTCAATTCCCACCGCAGTTTGTAAGGAATTTGCATGTTCACCCCGTGCCTGCACGAGTTTCCTCTGGGTGCCCCGGTTTCCTCCCACATTCTAAAGAGGCACAGGTTGGTAGGTTAAATGGTCATATGGGTGTAAATGGGTGGCACAGGCTTGTAGGGCCAGAACAGCCTGTTCCTATGCTGTATCTCGAAATAAATAAATATCCTGTGGAGAGTGCTTCAACGTCCCAACACTCCAAGACCACTTCAGCCATTCGTAAGAAGCTAATACAAGGCACAGAGGCTGCAGGATGTGCCATTTGTACAAGTGCTGTACACTGTCCTACCTGGGCTATTGGGACAGTGACCTTACACACCCACCATTCCAGCACTAGAATTACAGCAGCCAGTACATGAAAAAACCACCACCCTTGGGATCTCCTCCAAGTCATACAGCCAGTCAAGCTGCAAAGCAATTGCTGTTACCTCATTAAATCTGGAACCTTCCCCCACCCTCCCACTGCAAACAGTGGTTCAAGGTGGCTACACACCACCACCTTCTTAAGGGCAAACTGGGATGGGTAATAAATGCTTCTGTTGCCAGAAAATGAGTAAATAAAAATGTATCATTATCATTATGCCCTTTAGTGTGTGAGTGTAGGACCAGAGGGTACAGATTCAGAATAGAGGGACGGATATTTAGAACGGAGATGAGGAGGAAATTCTTTAGCCAAAGGATGGTGAATCTGCACCCAAAAAGTCGCCACTTAATGGTACCACCTTACCAGAATCAGTGGAATTAAATGCCATGAACATCTGTGAAGCCAAGTCATTGGGTATATCTAAAGTGGAGGTTGACAGGTTCTTGATTAGTCAGGGCATCAAAGGTTACGGGGAGAAGGCAGGAGAATAGGACTGAGCCCTGATGGAATGGTGGAGTAGACTCAATGGATTGAATGGCCTAATTCTGCTCCTCTGTCTTATGGTCTAAGATGAAATGACCAGCTGAAGTGGGATACAGACCTTGTGTACTAACTCTATAGAGTTCAGCTGTAGAACATTTATGGATTCTACAAGATTACAGATTAATTGTGAACTGTCTTCACCAAACCATGGCATCCTCAAACCTGCTCATTTACCTCAGTTTAGGCATTTCCTTCAGATGGTTGGGTTTTCACATGCACTTCTCCTAGAGCTGCCTGCTAAACTGACATCCTGGTATCTGCACAGCAAGGCACCATGGCAGCCACTGAACAGCAGAAAATAGGTTATTACTAAAATTGACGCAGCTACCTCTTCAATCATTTATCCCCATATGGAGTCCATCAGGAAACGAATACTAAATCGGTAAATTACTGTTACACGTACTGAGGTGCAGTGAAAAACTTGTCTTGCATACTGTCCATACAGATCAATTCATTTCCATGGTGCATTGAAAGTGATAACAGGGAAAGCAATAACAGAGTGCAGAATACAGTGTTATAGTTACAGAGAAGGTAGACAGTAAGGTCCAAGATAACCACAATGTAGATTGTGAGGTCAAGAATCCATCTTAATGCACTAGGGAACCATTCAATTGTCTTAGAATTATTCCAAAACACATTGGTGAATGACAGCTTCATGAATGCTAGAGAGCAATTCAGAAGCCCAGGGAGCTTAGCAAATTATTTTCAGTTTGAAATTCTTTTTCATGAATGGAGAGTTGAAGTAGAAAGCAAAGATTATTAATGTTAGACTCTGTGTGGTTTATTACTCCAGGAATAAAATGATGTCACAGAATCAGAACCAGGTTTAATATGCCATGAAATTTGTTGTTTTGCAACAGCAGTACAGTGCAATACATAATAAAAAAACTATAAATTACATAAATAAATAAATAAATAATTAAGTAGTGCAAAATTAGAGTTAAAAAAAAGTGACGTGGTATACATGGAATCACTGCCATTCAGAAATCTCATGGCGGAAGGGAAGAAGCTGTTCCTAAAACATTGAGTGTGTGTCTTCAGGCTCCCGTACCTCCTCCTTGGTGGTTACAATAAGAAGAGGGCTTGTCCTGGGTGATGTACAGTACAATGGATTAATATACTTTAAAGAGGAGAAAGCAACCTTTGACTCCTGCTCAATAGGGACCAGTGTATTTTCTGCTGCTTTTGTAGCTACTGTTGAAGACGTGGTGTGAAAACATGATGAACATTACGCAGGCTTCAGCAGCAGTGGTCTTACTTCTCTGCCTTTTACTTCAGCCACTAGTGTATGTGGAGGGGCAGCAGAACCCTTTGCTTTAAGGATTTCATCTGTACAGATTGTTGGCTGCCCACCCACCATCCTCTAAGCATTGTTGCCATCTTTTCCCATGCAGGAAACAACTCAGAATTTCTCCCATGGCTGTTTGATTAGAAGATAGCTGTGCAGACCTTCAACCCTGTTTGCTTTAGGTGATGGCTTATTTATATTCTAACTTTAATTACCATTGTTCTATGTTCCTTAGCTACAAAATATTTACCAAATTCAGTTCTGAAAGTTTCTAATGGCTTGGCACCCATGACATCCTTCAAAATTCTTGCTAAACAAAATGTGTATAATTGATGTTTAAAGAACATTACAACAAAATACAGGCCTTCAGCCCACAATGTTGTGCTGACCCTTTAATCTACTCTAAGATCAATCAAATCCTTCCCTCCTACTTTGCCATTCATTTTTTAAAAAATCATCCATGTGCGAATGTAAGAGTTTCTTAAACTTGCCTATGTAAGAGACTCTTAAATGTCCCTAATGTATTTGCCTCTACTACTCGCCCTGGCTGCGCATACCATGCACCCACCACTCTCTGTATAAATAATTCACCTCTGGCACCCCTTCTATACTTTCCTCCAATCATTTTTAAATTATGCCCCCTCGTATTAGCCATTTCAACCCTGGGAAAAATTCTCTATCCATTTGTTCTATGCCTCTTTTGTTGATGTTTTTCTTGTGAATGCTGCTTATCTGATGCAATGCATCTGTGATGCTGTGGCAAGCAAGTTTTCCATTGCACAGGTACAATGTGCAGAAGACAATAAACTTGACTTTGACTTTTGAGAGATAGTGCACTGATCCAAGTGTGGAAAGAGTATCTTTTATAACATTGCTAAATGAATGAGCTCTAGTCTCAAGAGTCGATCTACTTGTTCTGAATTACTCTTGTATCTGTCATCTCCTTTTAAACATTTTTATCTGCCCTCAGCATTCCAGACTCAAGGGAACAACAATCTAATCTTAGTTCACTTAAATATCTGAAATATTTTGTGGTCGTTAAAAGAAACTAACATCAAGAGGGCTGAATCTAATATGAAGAATGTCAAATGAGAAAATGAAACTCAAGTGTTTTTCTTTTCATCAGAGCAAGAACAAATTGTGGAGTATGTTGCCTGGAGTAGGGAACATTACAGTCTCCATGTTAGGAAAGAGGGCAATGGGACATTTATATGAGAATTAAAGAAAAACAGATGTGATTTTTACCCACAAGCCAGAGTCCAACAACTAACTACCTTTCCAGTTAAAGCAGTAATTTACTCGTACTATTTCCATTTCAGTCAGAACATGCATTGCATGCAATGCGGTCTCCTCTACAGTGGGAAAATCAAAAGCAGATTGTATGACTGCTCTGCAGAACACCTCCTTTCAGACTGCAAGGGTGACCTCAGCCAGTCACTTCAACCTTCTCTCCTCACTAAGACTCTTTCATCTGGTCTCACAAAAACTAAGTTCAAACAACAAATCATCTTCCCATTAGGCACATTACAGTCTTAATTCAGACTGCAAGGGTGACCTTAGCTAATCACTTGAATCCTCTATTCTCACTATGACTCTTATACCCAGTCCCACAAAATCCAAGATCAAAAAACAATTCATCTTCGCAATAGGCACATTACAGCCTTAAACTTGTAATTTATCAGTTTCAAGTAATCAGTAATCTTAGCCCTGTATTTCATTTTTATACATTCAGAGCCATTTTCCCTTCTGCCCTCTTCCTACCACTGATATTCTCTGTTTATACTACTATCCCTCTTTTCCAAAAACTCGTTTCTCAAAAATGTCCGAATTCTGATGTGTTGATAATGAGCTAAGACTTTATCCATTTAGAGTCATAGAACACTGCAGCACAGAAACAGGCCATTCGGCCCCTCTAGTCCATGCCAAACCATTAATCTGCCTAGTCTCTTCAACCTGTACCCAGGCCATCACCCTCCATTCCCCTCCCATCCATGTACCTATAAAACTTCTCTTAAACATTGAAATTGAAATCACATCCATCACCCGTGTTGGCAGCTCCTTCCACACTCTCACCACCCTCTGAGTGAAGAAGTTCCCCCTCATGTTCCCCTTCGATTTCTTTTCTTTCAATCCTGTGTGCCCTGCTGAGCATGACCAACATTCACTTCTGTTACCAAGTTTATTTCCAGTATAATAAATCTACTGGATACCCAGGGTGAAAAATGAAGCATTAATCATGAACTGGATCAAACTGCTGACCTTTTAAATATACTCCATTTTAAGAAGATGCAGCAAATAAGTAGACTATCCCACAAGAGATGAGTGAAAAATAAACCACATTATTGCTGATGAGGCTTAGCTGCGTCTGTAGTGCTGTAAAGATCCAAAATTCCCTATCACTACCCTCGCAACCCACCCACCCCCGCTTCAAGCAGGTGGAAAGAATTACTTCATTACGCATATTTGAAGGATTTGCAGATCTGAAGATCTTTTTCTGTCCATATAAAAACATGGAAAAAATAGAGTCAAGAAAATCACACATCAGCAATAAATCAATTCAAACTAAAGAACATAAACAGCACAGCACGTGCCCTTCAGCCAATAATGTTGTGCCGACTCTACCTACTCCTAGATCAACCTAACCTTTCCCTCCCTCCCACATAGCCCTCCATTTCTCTAAATGTCCAGTCTGCACTGTTACCTTGAGCCAGATTCCTCAGTTGGCATATCATGTAATTCAGTGCTAGACTCCCCAAATATACATGCCTGACCTACAGTCCCAACTGCTAACTGAACCTTTAACATAATGACGTAATATGAGGGAAGCAAGGAGGACTGGAAATCGGCTCTTGTTGCTGATTAGCAGAGAGGGCAGAAGAAGAGGGGAAAATCACTACTTAGCTAAAGTGCAGGTAACACTTTCTTGTCCCTTCACTTATTTGTGAATAGTTAACAGGCACAGGGCAGAAAGACTTAACATAAATACAAGGCAATATTTATAGCTGAGTCCAGTGGTAGCTGGCCTCAGCTATAAAATATTCTCTATTCATTGTTTTGGATTTGTACATAGTGTGAATCCCCATTCAAAAGCTGCACAACAGATGAAACCCTGCTTGGGCAGTTCTATATATGGTTGTGAATAGATTTGTCTGTACCTGAGGTAGTGCAGGTCTGTAATTTCCTTCATGCACAGCCAGCAGAACTGGCAACCACACACAGCACAGGTCATCCTGTTGCAGCTCCCATCATTCATCTTCAGGATAAACGCACCACATCGTGGACACGGCTTGATTTCTTCAGCTACAGAAGGGAGGGATTGGGGGAGAGAAGCACAGTCTTTCTTACTTTACAGGTAAGAAATCTCAGATTAGTGCCCTCCAACCACCCACCAATCTTCTTCTTGCTTTCCCCAACTCATCCGAGCATTTGCAAGCTTACTGGATCATATTCATAGAACCTGGGGTGTCATGGTAGAGTAGCGGTTAACACAACGCTATTATAGCTCGGGACTCAGAGTTCAGAGTTCAATTCCAGCACTGTCTATAGGGAGTTTGTATGTTCCCCCCATGACCATGTGGATTTCTTCCTGCGGGCTAAAGATGTACTGATCAATAGATTAATTGGTCATTGTAAATTGTCCTACAATTAGGCTAGGGTTAAATAGGTGGGCTGCCAGTTGGCAAGGCTCGAAGAACCAGAAGGGCCTGTTCCATGCTGTATCTCTAAATAAATAAAATAAAATAAACACAGAACAGGCTCTTTAGCCCATGATGTTGTGCCGACCTTTAACCAACTCCAAGATCAATCTAACCCTTCCCTCCCACTTAACCCTCTACTTTACTTTCAAGGTGATCTAACTGGATAAAGAGAAGGAAGTAATGAACAGAAGGACATAATTCCATTGCTGAATGAACACACTTAATCAGCAATTATAGATTCAAAGCTGACAGCAACCACTGAACTTGTGACGTACAGTAACGTCTTTTGCAGTCTACCAGTACAAACTCAAACTTACACTTGTCACTTTAATTTTCCTTGTCCTCCTAAACTGTCCCAATGAATCTCAGGTAAGTTTGAGAAACAGCACCATATTTTCTCTCGTTACATTACTGCTACTAGACTTGATGAATTCAACCATTTCGGCCTGATATCCTATATTTCCTTCAGCATTTTCCCTCTTCAATTTCAAATTTCCTTTGTCTATTTTCATTTACATCACCTCCAGACAAATCTTTCTGTTCGCTAGTACTAACCACCATCTTTCATGCATTGCCACTACTTCCAATCTTTCTTTTATAGACACCATCACCGACACCACCCTACCCACCTTCAAGGGCATTTATACAGAAAGGTGCTGGAAAAAGGCCAGTAACATCATGAAGGATCCCATCCACCTTCCTCATGGACTGTTTGTCCCCCGTCCATCAAGGAGAAGGCTAGGTAGCATCCATGCCAGGACCACCAGACTCAAGAACAGATACTTCCCCCAAGCAGAAAGGCTGATCAAAGCCTCCACCCACCAACTTCACCACTACTTTATTATTTCCCATCAGTCACCTTACTTAGAGCCTACCAGCACTTTATGGACATACAATAAATCTACGCATATAAGCTATCTTATGTATTTATCCTTTATTGCATTTTTTTATTATTATGTTCTTTATCTTCTGTGTTTATTTTGTGCTGCATTGGATCCAGAATAACAATTATTTTGTTCTTCTTACATTTGTGTGCAAGAAATGACATTAAACAATCTTGAATCTTGTATTGTACACCTTCCCTGTTGTTCTCTCTATCCTGTTCCTCCACAACTTTGCAATCTTGATGCAAGGTCATCAACGTGAAACATCAACTGCTTCTCTCTCCACAGATGAAACCCTGTTTACAGCAGATTTAAATATTGTTGTGGATCTACCCTAAGTATAGCATGTCTGAAACCTCCTTCACGCACAGCCTGCAAAACATAGCCTAGCTTGCTGAATATTTCCAGCATGTTCCATTTTTATTGTAAATTTCCACCTTCAGCAATACTTGACTTGTGAAATATTTGTGCATACAAGGAATTTTCCTGGTCTTGGCAAAGCCTGGTTTCTGCTGCAGGGCAGAAAGTGTAGACTGAAATTCAGCCAAGGATTTGTCTACTGGTACCTCTTCCAATGGAAATATTCATTCTCAGTTCCAAAATCCCAGGGAGTTGAATAGCTTACTGAAACACTCTTCAGCTTCATTCAGAAAGAAAGGCTAAGCCTTGAGAGAAGCTCTGTGCCAGAACCACATCTCAAAGGACTTAACAGAATTTTAAAATATTCAGATTTAAAATGGATATCATTCTCTACTCCCTACCCAGTCACACTTTCAAATCTGAAGGAGACACCCTGCATTAGAGAACAAAAGTGTTTTGTTCAGACATCAATTAAGGCAACATTTGGCAGTAGCAAAATATCTTAAAGGCATTCATGCGTACAGTTTGCCAATAAGTTGCTTTATTTTTGAATTTTCAAGGTCATTTGCTTAGACCATAAGCTGCAATTTGGTGGTACTTCACTGATTTCCAATTCATTGCTCAAGATTACTGGGAAAAGAAATGACAATTATCACAATTATCAGAAAAAAACAATTTAGCATCAGCAACACTGAATGAGGCATTGATTTTCACTGCTGAATGAAATCAGAACAAGTGCGTGATATAATCAAGAAATGTGTTTTAATGTTATTTAAAAGGAAAATTTACTCAAGATCCAGGGATCCTCTTGATTACTTCGGTCTTCTATTCACCAAGCCTCTACGCATACGCGGGATAACAGGAATTAAAAAAGAAATAGTTATAGGTATCACTAGTGCAAACAGCATTCTACATAACTTACTGAGAGAACCTGTAAGAAGTGTAGATATAGTCTGTGTTTTAAAGGAATCAGGCTCATGGGCATAAAATGTGTAGGATACCTAATTAATTCTTCCTACAGTAATTTCATACTAAATTTTGTTTGGGTGTGTGCTGGGGGGGGGCGGGGTGTTGGAGGAAGGGAAAGGAAAGGTATTATGATCCATTTACCTTGTTGACAAGAAAAGATGGTGAGCTTGCCACATACTTTTCAGTAAATCACTTTGCATGATACTGGGTATAATTATTAGACATGGCCAGCATCAGGCTATACTTGGCAGATACTGAACATGCAGATTTCAGTTCATGCAAAACTTATTCCACTCAACAAAACTGTAGTCTAGCCTGTTTAGTCTAAGGAGTAAATGAGTCCTTTGTGAAAAGGGAGTTATTATGAGTTGATGTCATTTGCCAGGCAATTTTCTGTCCACATTTGGCAGCAGTACTCAATAGTTAGTCTCTGGAATCTTTAAAGTCTGTAAACAAATTGAACATTTCCAGTTTGTAGATTAAAAAATAAGTGAGAAATTAGAAAATGTGGATGTGATTTAATAAAATTATTATTAAATAAAATGATTTACCTAGGTATTTCAAACACTATTTGGAGGGTGCATTAAATACAGTGATTATTTTGCAAGACACAAGATTTGTATAGTCTAAATTTTCCACAATTTATCTCACCATTGTGCCACTGATGCAGGAATCAGTGAATGTTCAGTAAATAGACCTTAATTGGCACACAAATTGTCACAGCTACAGCCTCAACCTAGTTAATTATTGTACATCAAGAATTCTGAGGACATAAGAATGCAAGAGATTCTGCAGGCGCAAGAATCCTTGCGACAATTTGATACATTTAACTTTATACGAGTTCATCTTCTTGCCTGAGTGTTTGAAAGTTAATATTTAAGTACTCAACGAACACCAGGCTTGCATACAATAAACACTTCTCAACTAACAGAAAACGTTGCTTTTCTGAACCGAGGTCTGCTGAAAATACAGCTCACAGTTCAATCCCGATCTTGATTTGTTCATATAAAACACATCACTAACCTAAATAAGTATTCCATAGACATGTTTTTAATTTACTAAATAAACAAACCAAGAATCATTACTGGAGAATGCACGATTGGTAACAATTATTGGAGATTGCACACCGCTCACTATAAGTGACATAAATCATCAAAAATGCAGTTCTTCTTGTTGCCAAACAAAAATGTCATCAAGCCTTATTTCATTCGAATGCGCCAATTAAAATGCTTCTAATAAAACGGTTGGATGAGACTAGAAATAGAGGTTATGGGTTGAGGGTGAAAGGTGAACTGTTTAAGAGCAACATGAGGGGAACTTCTTCATTCAGAGGGTGGTGAGAGTGTGGAACAAGCTGCCCACAAAAGTGGGTGCAGATTTGATTTCAACATTTAAAAGAAACTTGGGTAGGTACACGGATGAGAAGGGTATAAAGAGATATGGTCTAGGTACGGGTCAATGGGATTAGGCAGATTAATAGTTTGGCACAGATTTGATAGGCCGAAGGACCTGTTTCTGTGCTGTTTTATTCCATGACTCAATTACTCTATTTCCACAGCTTGACCCAGCATGTCCCAGGAAACGCTTTATTATCAAGCCCTTTTTTCACATGTGATCTTATATGTAAATTTAAAATATCTAAAATTAATTCAAGTGATATAGGGATCAGATACTTAATTCTAGATAACAGTAGGACTCTTGCAGAGGACAGGTGGAAGCTCTCTTCATATCTCCTTATGGCTAATATCACCAAGGAAATAACTTAATTGGAGAAGTATACTAATAATTAGTGTAGGAATACACTAATTCAACTTATTTTTAAAACTAATATTCCTCAGTAGTGCTGTTACATTTTGATTAGAGGAAAGTATGGGGGGGGGGTGGGAATGTCATAGGTATGTGTCTGTTTCTTTTTTTACACAGAGAGTAGTGGGTGTGCCAGAGTTGATGGTAGAGGCAGATATATTAGGGACATGTAAAAGATTCTTACATAGGCACATGGAGGATAAAAAATGGAGGGCTATGTAGGAGGGAAGAGTTAGATTGATCTTAGAGTAGGTTAAAAGGCCAGACATCCCACTTCTCCCGGAACTTCCGGGAGTCTCCCGCATATTAATGGTGGCTCCCTGATGCCCGCAAATTATATACAATATCACGGAAATCAATTTTTTTGAGAGCGAGTGAGAGAAAAGCAAGAGAGAGCGAGAGCAAGCAAGCGAGAGAGTGAGCGAGAAAGCGAGAGCGTGCGAGCGACCACGAGAGAGAGAGAGAGAGAATGCAAGCAAGAGAGTGAGCGAGAAAGCGAGAGCATGCGAGCGACCACGAGAGAGAGAGAGAGAGCGCGTGAGAGAGCGCGAGCGCGAGCAGGCGCGCCATTGCAGAGTGTTCCAAAAAAAAAAGTACATCACCCCAGACTACACTAAAGTGTACCCCTGCCTAATAGGGGTCAAAATAATGACAGTGTTGCACGCTGCACTGTTTGCAACAGTGACTGTACTATTGCCCATGGTGGGTTAAGACTGTAAAAGACATGTTGAGGTGAGTTTAACAGGTGTCATTTGTTCATTAGCATAGCTAACGTTATTTAAACTAGCTGGCCAGCTGCTAAGGAGCTACTCTATTGCAGACATCCCACCTCTCCCGGAAGTCTCCCGCAAATTGATGGTGCTACCTCCCTGAAATGAGTTTTTGCAGGGTGGGATGTCTGAAAGGTTGGCACAATTTTGTGGGCCAAAGGGCCTGTACTGTGCTGTATTATGCTCTACGTACAAATTTCACGCATAAAAGTTGTTCAGAATCATATAAGAGACATATAACATCTCTTGTACTATGGATTATTTCCAGGCAAGAAATAACCTCAAAAGCAAGTACCCCTATCTCTCGTCGGTAAATCACCTAGTTAAATACTTCAATTTAGAATTTTGAATATTTAAAAGTTAGAATTAGCTTTGCTGGCAAGAGTGGTATACAAGCTAACTAAATAGGTGACATACCTCCAACATATTTGAAGACAACCATACTAGTACCTGTTAAGTAAATAACCCACACAGTTAATTGACCTTAAAAGTTAGAGAGAGGTTGGGTGAATTACTGGAATGGTAACAGGGTGCTGGTTTGCAGTTATGGGGAGAAACTTGGCTTGACATTCTTTAGAGCATTGATGGTTAAGAAGACGTGTTCAAAAATATGACGCCTTTTGTTAGACCAAATACAGAATAGGAAACAGAAAAATCAGATTTATAGGAAATGGGTTAGACAAAAAAAACTTTTTATATGTTATACCATGACATTTTAGAATTCATTGCCTGAAAATCCAAAAGGGGAAAAAAATCCAAAGGGGCAAAATCGAAAGGGGAACCGGATACATACCCAAAATGGAGACATTTGTATGCCTATGGGAGAGAGAAAGGGATGACATTGAGTTGACAGCTCTTTCAAAATGATTCTGTCAATTGATTTAATGGCTCCCAATTCTTGACCAAGAAAAATATATCAGGCATAAAATCTAAATTTATGATATTTACTTCCCCTAAGTCTGTAAAATGTCCAAAAGCTGGATATAATGCATCATTTCCATTTCACTCTTTCTGTATGTTTATAATTGATTCATGGTCTAAAATGAAAAGATTTCTAAATTGCCTCACATTTACTTCTCCTCCACAGAACGGCTGAATAACGAACAGGCTCTGTTCTTACATACATCTGTAAGTCCGTAAGTCAGAAAATACATAAAATCACTTGATACATCAACACTATGTAAGGAATGAGGCCAAAAGCATATGAATGATAAGAACAATTACCAAAAGTGGAATGAGAAAGGGAACAAATATGTATCTAGGATTTTTGAACTTAATATCTTTATGGCAGTTTTTTTTAATACGTAGGGTAGTTGATCACTTGGGCTTTCATAGCCTGAGAACAGTCTATACTACCTTAATTACTCATTTTTACTTCATACATCATCCCTTACTTCATTTACTATTCTTTTTCTCAGACATTCTTTCCTTACAGTTATACACTTTGAAATCCAATATGATAATACTGTTTAAAATATAATGAAAAACATAACCAAATAGACAAGTTAAATTTTAACTATCAAACTATCTTTAAAAAGTCTACAGCACAATCAAACCAAACATTATGTCACTATGATTACAGTGAAAATTTGGAAATTTAATGCAGGGTTGATTCATTTATGAAAAATAACAACAGGCAGTGACGAATCAATCTTCAATACAGTAATGGAAACAAAACCTATATAAACAGCAATAGAAATAATTATTTTCTTTTAAATATATTATCATCCTTAATGAGGAGATTTTGTTATGTTTATTCTATTCATTTTTCTTTTGTCCTGATACAAGAATCCTGGATATCTCAAATTGACCAAAGATGCTGGTGGACAAACATCGAAACGGGTAGGTTTCAATTCACAGCAAGAGAATGAACAGCTACTAAATTAAAATTGTTCCAATTTATTTATACTTTTTCTAATTAAATTTATAAGTGTATATAAACTAGAACAACTTTATATATTTTTGTCTTTTATTCCAGTCCACAGAAACATCTAAGCGTTATTAAAAAAATTATCTCAAATCATAGTTTATAAGATCATCAGATATATTCCCTTACCATCTCCCTGCAACCTTACTAATTTCCTTTCTTAATTTTCAGTTAGTCACACTGTACGTATTTAACTAGCACTGAAAACTAAGTTGAAAAAAAAAGAGCTCTTTGTTCAAGATATTTCAACAATCTCCCCTTCTTTATTTTGGTCTTCCATACAAGTGATGAGAAACGAGCATTAAACACAGTGGAATGTCTGCACTACAGCAGGTTTCCATTTAGGTTTAGTGCTTTTCTATCAAAATAGAAAGCAAAAGCAGTGCTGACCGAATCATTCAAGTATTCTTTCTGGGAACAAAGGGACAGTGGCTTAGGAAGAACCAGAGCCCAACCAGCAACAGCTAAAACTATTTAGTACCTCAATGTGAATGAGATGAAGGCAGCAAGTCATATAAACAGGTGGTGGTATGAGATGTGGACCTTGATGCCTATGAGCATCGTGGAAGGCTTATCTAATCATGGTATCATTTCTATCAATTCTGCGTCTAATATTTTGAAGTCAAAATATTAATCAAATAATATTTTGATTAATTACAAACCACCTAATGTAATGTTACCATTATTAACTTGGTTTGAAGGTGACAGATTTATTCAAAAAAGCTGCATTAAATCTCTTTCCTGATTCTAACTCTAATATGAAAAACAATAAGTAGGAATTTAGCCATTTCTATTTGCTTTCTTAATAATTTTATCCAATAATTCTAATACAATGCAAGATAGAAATGTCATTAAATGTTACTAGCACCAAATTTTCACATTCTGGTTGCCTAGACGTGGCTCCCGTCTGCCTGATTAAAGTTTGATGTTATAAAGTAGCTTTTAAAGAAACAGTGAACTGGGAAGGATGCCTATCTGCACAGTCTCAACCTCAAATAGGAAGTATAAAAGAATGAATTGGCTGTCGTAGCACATCATGATGACCTGCTGCCTGCTCAGTAATTGCTCTACCCCTAAATTTCTTGAAAGGTTTTCAGAAAGAGATCACATAAGGTGTAAATGTGTACGGAATTAAGCTCCAAGTACCTCCAGGTCATAGTTGCCATCAACTTCCACACCCAGTCATCCTACTGCAAAAACTTAAGTGAAGCTAACTGGATAAAGTTTAGAAATGGACACGAAGCAGCTAACAGAAACAGAGGTACTGTATTTCAAATAATGATTGACGAATCTACTTAGGAGACTTTGAGAGAACACATTCCCTTAGTACAAGAAATCAATTAAACATTTTTCTTCCTGCAATGCGAGTATTTACCGTTGTCCGTTTCTTCGCTGTGAATAAGAGAGGTAGAGTGCTTTTCTATCGCAGTCACAAACACATCTCTCTGTTTACGAGCTTCACTGCAGGTTTGGTCCGGGTGCCACAGTTGTTTACAGTGATAACAGAACTCAGTCGCACAGCCAGAGCGCTCACACGTCAGCTTTGGGCAGGTTGCACAGCCACTGGCAATTACTCCATAACTGTGGAGAGTCACGATGCACAATAGATCAGTTTCAAATTGCACGAGTCTCATAACAGTGATAACATGATTTGCGTTATATAGTCACTTTACATAGTCATAGTCCATCATAGGTAAAAGCCCTCTCTGCCAGACCATATCAAGACAGAACACTGTAACAGGAAAGCAGCATCCACCATCAAGAAAGCCCACTACCCAGGCCATGCTCTCTTCTCACCGCTGCCATCAGCAAGGTGGCACCGGAGTCTCAGGACCCATACCATCAAGTTCGGGAACAGTTACTACCACTCCACCAACAGGCTCATGAACCAGAGGGGATAACGTCACTCCCACAACCTGACTCTTCAAGGATTCTTCACCTCATGTTCTCGATACTTATTGTTTATTTATTTATTATTTTCTCTTCTTTTAGTATTTGTACAGATTGTTGTCTTTTGCACACTGGTTGTTTGTCCGCACATTTGCGTGCGGACTTTCATTGCTTCTATTGTGCTTCTTGTACTTACTGTGAATGACCGCAAGAAAATTAATCTCAAGCTTGCATATGGTGACATATGTACTTTGATAATAAATTCCCTTTGAACTTTGACTTTAATTCAAAAACAGTAGGCATTATGCAATGGCAGCTGTATCAGTTCGTTCAGTAAGATGCAGTTGTACATTTTCCACCATAAAAAGAACTTCTGAATCACCAATGTTCCGGTAGATTGCATTACATCAAACCTACATTGATACAGTACAAAGGATTTAATGAGAACGGAGTTGAGGAAAAACTTTTTCACACAGAGGGTTGTGGTTCTGTGGAATGCTCTGCCTCAGAAGGCAGTGGAGGCCAATTCTCTGGATTCTTTCAAGGAAGAGTTAAATAGAGCTCTTAAAGATAGCGGAGGCAATGGATATGGGGAGAAGGCAGGAAAAGGGTACTGATTGTGGATGATCAGCCACAATCACAGTGAATGGTGGTGCTGGCTCAAAGGGCTGAATGGCCTACTCCTGCACCTATTGTCTATTGAATGAAAACTGAGAATAACACCCAAAATGCTGAAGGAACTCAGCATGTCAGGCAGCATCTATGGAGTGGAATAACATCATCGTTTCAGGCTCAGACCCTTCATGAGTCCTGAAGAAGAGTCTTGGCCTGAAATGTCAACTGCTTATTCATCTCCATAGATGCTGCCTGATCTGCCAAAATCCTCCAGCATTTTGTGTGTTACTCTGGATTTCCAAAATCTGCAGAATCTCTTGTGTTTCTGAATGAAAATGGAGACAAGATTTTGTCAAATATTAATTGTGCATGAAACATTTTTTTTAAAAAGAGAGGAAACAGCACTTAGCTTTATTGCAAAGGTCCAGAGAGCACTAAGCCAACAGTAATACACCGAACAAATCTACATAAACAAGCTGGCATATTCACGGTTTACCCACTTTAACAAAAGAGTCTCTTTTGACTTCTCAAAAATAAGTGAATTTCAATGGTTGTTACAAAGAAACAGTAATATAGTACTTTTTACTTTTAAAATGCCGGTCATTGCTCGTTGTCTGAAAATGGGGAAAAAATGATCAGTTCCAAAGATATCTGTGGGCATGATATGCTGGTGCCGGATGTGTGGTGACACCTGTGGGCTGCTCCAGCACATCCATAGGTTGCACTGGTTGTTAACACAAACAATGCATTTCACCATGTGTTTCAATGTATATGTGATTAATAAATCTGAATCTGAAATCTATCCATTTCTCTGATCATAACAGAAAAGCTTTACCTTGAAGTTAAGTGCGTCACATTTACTATTTTCTATCAATCACACTTGACTAAGGCTCAAGTATGGACAGGAATGGCTAAAGTACGTGTACAGTACCAATGTTGCCTCTTTTAATCCCAATGAAATCTGATGTAAAAACAGGTTTTAAAATATGAATCAGCGGCTAGCAATTTAAATTTTGACTGATTTTCTAATCTATTGAAAAAATATTACTGTGGAAATATTAGCAGTTCTATCAATATGTTAATCCTCCCCAAAATCAATGATGTTAAAGTTAACCTTCCTAAAAATGGTCTATGGGATTTTGCGTACCAGTCAATTAACATGCCTAGGGGCATTTTCGCTTCAGTCTGCTCTCACTCAGATTAAGTTAATCAAAATTTTAATCAATCCATTTGGTGTGGTTCCAGATAAAAAGCTGTGTGATATTGAAGCAACCCCCTTCTCACATGGACATTGACTGGTGAAAATCAACTGATGTAACCAAATTCACCTATTTGAATTCCAATGCAAACTTATCAAGATTTAAAGATAATACACGTCACCATATACAACCCTGAGATTCATGTCCTTGTGGGCATATTCAATAAATCCATAATAGAATCTGTAAAAGACAGTCCAAACTGGGCATTCAGAGTGCAGAAGACAACAAAATGTTCAAGTTCAAAAAGAAAGCAATAATAAATAAATAAATAAATAACCAACCAACCAATAAGTAATCAATAACATGAGATGAGGAGCCCTTGAAAGTGAATCCAAAGGTTGTGGGAACATTTCAGTGATAGGGCAAATGATGTTGAGTGAAGTTATCGCCTCTGGTTCAAGAGCACAATGATTGAATTTGAATTTAATCATCCATCCCATAATATGAGGGAGTATAAATCTTTGTGTTATAACTCCATCACAATGTACAGACATGAGGTAGTAACTGTTTCTGAACCTGGTGATTTGAGTCCCGAGGCTCCTGTACCTTCTTTCTAATGGCAGAAACGAGAAGACAGTATGTCTAGGTGTTGGGGTTTCCTGATCATGGAGGCTGCGTTCCTGCAACAGAGTTTCATGTAAATGTGCTCTATGATGGAGAAAGCTTTACCCATATTGGGCATATCCACAACTTTTTGCAGGATTTCCCGTTCAGGAGCATTGGTGTTTCCATACCAGGCTGTGATGCAGCCGGTCAATATGCTCTCCATTATGCATCTACAGAAGTTCGTCAAAGCTTTAGATGTCATGCCAAATCTCTGCAAACTCCTGATGAAGTAGACACTGGCGTGCTTTCTTCATAATCGCACTTGCGTGCTAATACAATCAAGTTTATTATCACTTACATATGCAGTGAAATTTGTTCTGCAGCAGCAGTGCAGAGTACGACATAAAAATTATGAAACCATAAGAAATCTGCAGTGCGGGAAAACTATGTGAAGTATTTTTAATTATATTATATTCTCAAATTAGAGAATTACCTCTACCACACTTGTCCTTTGAATAATTTGCTTTCACCAATGGTCATAAACATCCATTTTGCACCAGCGTATCAGATGGAAAGACTTGTGCTACTTATTACCAAGTGTCTACAGGCAAGGAGGTCAGCTTATATGGTGCCCATCAAATTGCTTCTAACCAGATCACTAAATCACCAGCTGAATGGAGATGGAGTGACAGACCGTTTCATTTAAATACCAAATTTAAGATTTGCATTATGGTGAACACAAACGCAAACAAATTTACATTTTTTTCACATTTGGATCTCTCAGCTTATAATTCAACTTTAAAGTTATATGACAGAGAGGTGAGCAAGTGATTCAAAGTAACCCTATTCAAGAAAAGATGAGCCTACATTGTAGAATCATTGTGCTAGCAGTCTACGCATTCAAAAAAATAGTCATAGTCATAGAACACTACAGCGCAGAAACAGGCCCTTCAGCCCATCTAGTCTGTGCCAAACCATGGATCATCCTGGTCACATCGACCTGCAACCGGACCATAGCGCTCCATACATGTACCTATCCTAATTACTCTTACATTTTGAAATTAAGCTCACATCCGCCTGCGCTGGCAGCTTGTTCCACACTCTCATCGCCCTGAGTGAAGGAGTTTCCCAACATTAGGATCCGTATATATTCAAATTCAAGTTCGCTGATTTTTATTCAACCATACACAGGTATACAGCTAAACAAAACAGTATGCTTCTGGGACAATGTTTTCCTGAATTATTTGTGACCCATCAGAAGCAAACAATGATGAAAATCGATCCAGAACCTCCACCTCAGACTGGACATTGCTCTGGACAACTTGTAGTTTAATGACAGGCATTGTTTTGAAAGTGATGGTATGATTCATAAGGGAAGAGTCTGGAGGGACCACACCACTAAACCGTGACTACAGCTTCTGCTAAAACCAATCACTTGAAGCTTTGCCTGACATAGATCAAATTCAAAATTCAAATACCACCAAGTTATTTTATGAGCTAATTACTGCAAGCCTTTTTTTGTTTCTGAAGTGTAATGCATTTACAAACATGCTTAACCCAAACAGAACAGTTCCCTTTGAGAGTCAAGTACATCAAATGAGTTTCAGCATTAGCTTAAACAGCCACATGAAAACGATGCCCTAATAGAAAACATGCTGGGTGGTGGGATGGAGATATGTCTCTACCAAAGGAAATGTAAGGCACTCTTTTCCTCCACTAACCTGCAGGTCACCCTGATTAGAACTCCCCCCCCCCGTCCCGATTAGGGTCACACGAAGCCATGGGAACAGGTGGTGGATGGCCGTAGGAGCAGCTGATGTACATCACAAATCCTGGTTATGTGACTACTGACGCCAGGTAGACAATCCCTGAAGTGTATTGATGATGGCTGGGGTCACCCATCTTGTAAAGACACTGGCCCAGAAGAAAGCAATGGCAAACCACTTCCACAGAAAAATTTGGCAAAAACAATCATGGTCATAGAAAGACCATGATTGCCCACATCATACAACACAACACATAGTGATGATGAATAATGCATGTAAATTACAAATATACATTCTGTTCTTGAATATGGAGTAATAGACTATTAGCTTAAGCAACCTGATTCTCAGGAGATCAAGCGGAAAGATGAAAACAGGCTCTATATAATCTTAGATCATAGAAGCTCACAATGGCTTTTTGTATAAGTGGCAGCAGTGTATTTTGGGAACTGTATTTTTGATTTAAGTGAAATGACATTATGCTTAAAAATACAAATTTCAATTGTAATATAGCACTTGGTGCACATAAGAAATGTGGTGAGGCTATCCAGGAGAAATATGCATGCACAAAATATCAGAAGGCTATATTTTAAGACAGTCTGCAATACAAGGAGAAGTTGAGAAATCTATATTCATTAGCTAAGTAAGGAGTGTATTTCTGAAGAAACTGGAAGCATATTGTGGGGAAGCCAGTAGAAAGAACAAGTAGTTTTCATAAAATTTGTGGCATAATGTGACACAGTGTACAGCAATACAATCAAAGAATGGAAATGGGTAAGGGTGGAAAGGGGGGATTTGTGGAAGTTAATAGTCATGGGGTAGATTGCTTCTTTCTCACAGCTGTAAGCAGAGTCCCAAATGGTGTACAAAATGGAGCAGCTAGAAAAGACTTTATGTAAAAACAGGAACTCAGTTAAAATTTATACTTCACAGCAAAACTTGTATGAAAGTGACCCACAGAGAAAATTTTAAACACAAAAAAAATGCAGAGTTCAGGAGCTGAAAGCTGTAACAACTGAAACAGGGAGATACACTCATGTTGCATGGGATCAAATCAATGGGGAAAGCATGACGCGTTTGCCGACTGACCCAGGGACACTCGATGCAATCTGGGATAGCAGTGGATACTATCAATGCATCAGTACTTACTACCTGAATACTTCATCTGCTGACAAATAATTTCTGTTAACCACATTGATGTCTACTTAATAAAGAAGCATACTGTGTAAAGAGGTGGAGGTTTGGGGAGGGTGTATGGGCTTGCAGGTGCTTTTTGATGAAGTACCCTGTAGTGCGTTTTTCTATAGAGACCCCTCAGGCTGCCAGACATATCCCAGATATCCAGGCTTGGCTACGAGATGCACTTAAATCAAAACATAAATTAAAATTTGTATACGATATCAAACCACATAGAAAACTGTCAAAAGCAATGCAGAAGACATTGGTGGCATGTTAGTGTAGCGATAGCCTTATTACAGCATCACAGAGACCTGGGTTCAATTCCACCGCTGTCTGCAGGAGTTTGTACATTCACCCCACTTCCTGGTGCTCCGGTTTCCTTCCACATTCCAAAGATATACGGGTTAGTAGGTTAATTGGTCACATGGGTGTAACTGGGCAGCGCGGGCTCACTGGGTCTTAAGGGTGTGGTACCATGCTGTATCTCTGAATAAACAATACTACAGAAGGAGACACAAATTTGCAGCTTAGCTAGATGACAGCTAAAGCACAAAACAACAATGCAATAGATTTATACTTAATACAGTACACTTCTAAAATAGAGTGGACAAGGAAAGGAAACTAGATAAACAAATACGTAACATATTAAGTACATGGAAATAAAATAAAATAGTTTGTTTAAGAGGAATTTAATACCAAGGGAAAGCACAGCAATCTTAGTAAAAGACATTGACTTGCATAATATCAGAAAGTGAAAGATATTTGCAATACCATGAACATACATTAATTTTTATTTTTATTTACAGATACAGCATGGAATAGGCTCTTCCGGCCCTTAGAGCCACGCCATCAAACAACTGCCAGCAAATCCCCCATTTAACTTAATCATGGGACAATTTACCAGCTGCTAACCAGTACGTTTTTGGACCATGGGAGGAAACCAGAGCACCTGGAGAAAACGTATGTGTTCATGGGGAGAACATACAGACTGCTTACAGATGAACTGAACCCCGAACTCTGACGCTCCAAGCTCTAATAATGCCCTGCTAACCGCTAGGCTACCGGACTACATATAGTCCAGTTTTGAATGAATTTGCATCTCTGCTCACCACTTGCACACATTAGGTACATAAACATACCATTGTATTGGAGTACCGAAATGACTGCATCCTCAGGAAATTAGATTTTCATAAACTCTAGTGCCTGTCCTAGCAATAAGTTATTTATAACATTCTTATGCATTCACCTTGGTATTTAATCGACCCTCGAGGCCAGATTACACTAAGACAGAGTGTGCAATCACACTGTGGGTTGGCTTGTGTTATGATTTTCTGAGTAGGAACATCTTTCTTTGAACTAATTGTTATCTGCATAAGAGTGTTTAAAAAGTCTTTGCAAAATTCTTGACTGATGCATAGATATTTTTTCCTATGTAAAGTGCTCATTTGCTTTGCCTGTGCTTCAATTAGCTCCCACTGCCTTTCATGGGTAAAGTTCAGAGAACCTAGTCTGAATTCACTGTAACCAGTACTGGGGGAGAATTTGGTGGAGATGTTCAAAGTGATAAAAAGAACAAAGATGAAAATTTGAGACATGCAGCACAGATCCAGGGCCTCTGGCCCAAAGGGCCCATGCTGACCACAGCGCCTACTCTACAGTATCTGCCTCAATCATACTCACCATTTTCTGCATACTCTTTTTAAATCTTCACGCTTCTTGTGTCCTTTTTAAATCTTTCCCCTCTCACCCTAAATCTAAGCTCCCTAGTTATGGACTACTGTACTGTGGGGAAAAAAGACTGTTACCATCCACCTTATCTATGCCCCTCATGATTTTATAACCTTGCATGAGGTCGCCTCTCATTCTCCTGAGGAATATAGGCATAGCCTGGCAAACCTCTCCCCATAACTCAGACACTCTAGTCCTAGCAACATCCTCACAAAATAGTTTCTGTACTCTTTCCAGATTAACCATGTCTTTCAACGATTTGTACAACTACTGTACAGCATAATGCCCCAATTCCTACACTCAATGCCCTGACTAATAAAGTATGCAAAACACCTATTTCACCATTTCTGTTAATTGTAACAAAAATAAAGATTTCACAATCAAGATAAAGTTGGAAGCAACATTATAGAAAAATCAGGATATGTTATGCTTTAACAATCAGTACTAGCATGATATATGACCCGAGAAGTTTATTGATAATTAATTCTAAACTGCTGACGATAAAGTGGGAGGACTTTGAAGATCAGCTCAGCTCAGGTTTACCACATGGAGAGCCATTACAGTTTCAGAATGAGAATCAGGTTTATGTGATTAGCATATGTCGTGAAATTTGTTGTTTTGTGGCACAGTACATTGCAATACATAATAATAAAAACACTATAAATTACAATAAGAAATATATTTAAAAGAGTAAATGAAATAAGTAGTGCAAAAAGAGAGCAAAAATAGTGAGGTAGTGTTCACTCAGAAATCTGATGGTGGGGGGAGAAGCTGTTCCTAAAATGTTGAAGGTGTGTCTTCGGCTCCTGTATCGTCCCTCTGATGGTAGCAATGAGGAGGTCTAATAAACCTGATTCTGAAATGTTCAGGGATGCAATCATATAATGAGCAATGTGGTACTATAACACAATGCACACAGTTCTGCAAGTACCTAGTCTACCTTATCCAAAAGTGCTGAGCAAAACTTGAAAATCATTTTGAGAAAAAAAAAGAACAAGCAAAGCAAAACTATTCAGCTCATGGAATTCCGGTGGTCAGCTGAATACGTAGCTAACTCAGATATGGAAGTTATTCCATGATTCACCTACAACGTCATGATCCCTTGCTAGTTCCTTGCAGAACAGCTTTGCTGCTTGTTTCCTGCCCCATTCACTGAAGTCTGAGAAGACAGGCTACAATGGGTAGAGGCAGATACATTCAGGACTTCTAAGAGATGTTTAGATAGGCATATGAATGTAAGGAAAATGGAAGGATATGGACACTGTGGAGGCAGAGAGGATTAGTTTAGTTGGCAGTTTAATTACTTATTTATTTGGTTCAGCACAACATTGTGGGTCAAAGAGTCAGTTTCTGGGCTGTAGGGTTGCCAACTTTCTCACTCCCAAATAAGGGACAAAAGTAGCAGTCAAATACTGGACGCTTGTGTTTACCCCGAGAAAGACTACCATGACCACGAAGCCTTGTGCGGGCACCTGTGTGCGCATGCGTGATGTGCGCTTATGTGTACGTGCCGATATGACCCTATACAATCTCAAGGTAAAAAAGTCATTGATTAACACTTCGGGTCTGTATGGCTGAACTACTCACCAGGTCTGTAATCTGAGCATATTATCCTGTGCACTCAGTTATCAGCTGCCTAAAGGCAAATATATTCACCAAAGGAATTTATTACTTATTTATTTAGAAATACAGCACAGAACAGGCCCTTCCAGCCCATCAACCTGCACTGTGTAGGAATCCACCTAGCCTAATCACGGGACAAATTTATAATGACCAATTAACTGACCAACTGGTGTGACTTTGGAGTGTGGAAGGAAACCACAGAACATGGATGAAACCCTCCTGGTTCATGGGGGGGATGTACAAACTCCTTACAGATGGCGCTGGAATTGAACTCCAAACACAGGAACACATCGGTCTGTAATAGCGTCACATCAATCGCTACGCTACCGTGCTGCCCAGTCTAAAAGCCATTAACTTACTCCGATACACATATACTAATCAAGTGCAAAGAAAATAAATCAGAATAACATACCCACAATCGGGTGCAGGGCACCATCGGGCATCTGGATCAGATGCAAGGTATCTTCGCAGCATGAATTCTTCATATTTTTCCATCAAAGTGCTGTTGTTGAGAATCATACGGATGTCCGATGGATGAAACAATTCTGAACACTCCGGACAAGCAACGTTGACCCTGCTCTCTGTAATTTCAATTTTCAGATATTGTTGTAAGCAATCCAGACAAGAACGGTGATGACAAGAAATGATCTCTGGGAACTGGGATCGAGGCTGGCTAAGAAGGCAGAGAGGACACTCCAGAGTGCCCAACAACTGTTCATTACTGGAGGACTGTATTGTTCTATTCGAAGAGGTCATTTTTTTCTCATTCTCAGTCTCTGTTTTAGTGTTTATTCCCTCAACCGTGACAGCAGACATCTCAAGTTTTGCTTTAGATTTGGGCTTTCTGCTGAAGAGGCTGAAAAACTGGAGCTGTCGATGTTTATTTGGTCTTTTCATGGTCTTGAATTATACTCCAAAGGTCACAAATATGATTCAAAATTACTTTTAATTTCTTTCTAAAGTACTTGACTAATGTCTACCAATTTCTGAAAACTTACTTAATGATAAAATTCTTACAAATAGAAAATATGGCAAGACTTTTTCTTCTTAGGAAGTCAAAGTTGCTCCCAAGTTTAATTAGCAATACTGATGCAAGGGAAGGTTCTGATTGGAGCTGACAGGAAGCATTGTATTACAGCACTGAATTGCAAATGACTTAGCCCAGACTGGATAAGCGCAGCACGTCCAGATTCCAAGTAGTTCCAGAATCGATATAAATTCTTAGTGGGCCTTAAAAGATGTCACCTTGCTGGATTCATTGTTTTTTCCATTTTCAGCACAATATCTGGAAGATTTGGAAGAGAAATATAATCAGTTATATAAAATTGTGTTAATTATAATTGACCCATTCAACTTCACACTATTACAGAACAAAGCAAGACATGGTTAATGTAGAACAAGATTGTTGCCTGTGGAATATGCAGTTGCATTATAATAAAGGCAGTGAAGTACAGTACTGTGCAAAAGTTATATTTATTTTTATATATATATGAGAGAAAGAGAGAGAGAGAGGGAGAGAGAGAGACACACACACACGAAGGCTTTTGTACAGTACTGTATCTGTGAACGTGGAGCAGAGAACAAATTTGTAAATCTGACGGGGAGCAAAGGATGTTGGGAATGGCGGGGGTGGAGTACCGTGGCAGGCCTTTGGGATAGTACTGTGTAAAGTCTTGGGTACCCTGGCTACAGTGTACATATATCTCCAAGACTTTTGCACAGTACTGTGGACTCTACATAGAAACATAGAAAACCTACAGCACAATACAAGCCCCTTGGCCCACAAAGTTGTGCCGAACATGTCCCTACATTTCTGTTCAGTCAACAGAATGGACCTAGATTGCAGAGCACTAGTAGAACTCTTTAATAATACTTTATACAACAAAATTCACTAAATTCCCACTTGAAAAATCAGCCCAATTGAGTCAAACAGGAATACCTAAAAATTATTATGTTTCCTTTTTCATCAATATTGTTTTCTGGACAATAGGGTTCAAGCTAGTGATTGGCAAGATGATCAGAATGCACCTTTTACAATGGTTCCATATACAAGCCTGCCCCCTTTAGTACAGAGTTCTGAGCTCATACATGGAAAGAGACAGGTGAAGTATACCAACTGTGCATTCCCCTCATCTAGTGTCTGGTATATTTCGATGACAACAAATGAGACTTACTCTGAAGACTGGAATTCAATTTTGAGATTCTCTAAGTGGTTTTTGTGTCTGACGAGTGTGAAAAATTCAAGAATCAATCTGCTGGAGGACCTCAGCAGGAATTGGGAAACTGAGCAGCGTCTGTGCAACTCAATGACTACAGGTCTGTCATAATGAAGACTTTTGAAAGGCTGGTTATGTCATTTCTCAAATCCATAACATCAATTTTCTAGATCTGTCACAGTTCACCTACAAAGCCAACAGATGTGCAGATGATGCAGCTAGCACTGGTCTGGACTTCATACTACAACACCTCAGCTCCCATAGTACATATGTCAGGATTCTCTTTGTCAATTTCAGTTCAGCCTTCAATACCATCATCCCCTGAGCTTCTGGAAGAGAAACTCTCCAGACTTGATGTACCTGGTCCCATCTGCAGGTGGATCACAAACTTCTTCTCTGACAGGAGGCAGTACGTGAGACCAGGCAATCACATCTCCACATCCCGCTCACTTGGCACTGGCGTGCCAGAGGAATGTGTTTGCTCACCCCTTCTATTTTCTCTATACACCAGTCTCCGGTTAAACTGATAAAGTTTGCGGACAACACCACTGTCATTGGACTGATCTCCAGAGGTGACAAGTCCAAGTACCACCAGGAAAGTAAATAAGCCAATGCCCTCGTGCAATCACAATAATAAATACTTTATTGTCACCAAACAATTGGTACTAGAACGTACAATCATCACAGCGATATTTGATTCTGCGCTTCACACTCCCTGGATTAAAAATATTAAATATTAAAGATATTAAAAATAGTTAAAATTAGTAAATATTAAAAATTTAAATTATAAATCATAAATAGAAAATAGAAAAATGGGAAGTAAGGTAGTGCAAAAAAACCAAGAGGCCGGTCCGGATATTTGGAGGGTACGGCCCAGATCTGAGTCAGGATTCGTTCAACAGTCTTATCACAGCTGGAAAGAAGCTGTTCCCAAATCTGGCCGTACGAGTCTTCAAGCTCCTGAACCTTCTCCCAGAGGGAAGAGGGACGAAAAGTCTGTTGGCTGGATGGGTTGTGTCCTTGATTATCCTGGCAGCACTGCTCCGACAGCGTGCGGTGTAAAGTGAGTCCACGGATGGAAGATTGGTTTGTGTGATGTGCTGTGCCGTGTTCATGATCTTCTGCAGCTTCTTTCGGTCTTGGACAGGACAACTTCCATACCAGGTTGTGATGCACCTTAGAAGAATGTTTCCTATGGTGCATCTATAAAACTTAGTGAGGGTTTTAGGGGACAGGCCAAATTTCTTTAGTTTTCTCAGCAAGTAAAGGCGCTGGTGGGCCAACAACTTCAAATTGAAAGTACATTTATTATCAAAGTATGTATGCAGTATACAACCCTGAGATTCTTCTTCCCACAGAAAGAAACACCATAGTACCTGTTCAAAGAAAACATCAAACATCCAACATGCAAAAAAAAACATTGCGCAAGTAGCAAAAAACGAGTGAAACCACACAGAACATGAAACATCAAACCACAGAGTCCTTAAAGCAGTCTAGAATGTTCAGTTTAGTTCAGTAAAACAGTCCAGAATGTTCAGTTTAGTTCAGTAAAATTTTTCATTGACAACAGGCTGCAGAACCAGTCCGCCCCGATGAAAATCGCACAAAACATAAAGGAGAAACCAGAAACATATAGCATGAACTGCAGAGTCCAATCCACAAACCGTGGTAATTAAGCCTTGCCAAAGACTCGGGAGAGGGATGAGAGGGACAGACAGCTGGAGCTGAATGCCCTCAAAACTGTAGAGATGCATATCGACTTCAGGAGAAACGTGTCTCCTCTCCACCCAATCATCATTAACAACTCTACAGTTAGCACCATTTCAATTTCAGGTTCCTTATTTCACAGGGCCTCATGTTGAAGAAACATATCTCCTTCATCAACAAAAAGACCGGAGGAGGATGTAATTCTTGCTGTGGTTGATAAAATTTCATCTTCCATACAACACAGTAGTGCAATTCTACATTGCCACGATAAAGAGCACCCTCACATCAGCCATTAACTGGGATGAATGGCCTAACTCTGTTCCGATGTCGTCTGGTCTGACATTGTTTGCTTCAGGCCTCGGAATCCCAAAAATAGGGGTAGTTAAAAAAAAATCACACGCATCCAATCAGAAGATACTAAAATACAGAATTTTAATATGCCAACATGATTTCTGAGGAAATTAAGAAGTCACCTTTATCTTGCAAATAGCTGTAACACTATCAAGTATTTCTGCAGCAAAAGGAAGAATCTTGAAAATTAGCAAAATATAAATCAGCAATAAAGGAAGATACTGCTGATGATCATGAGTTAAATTTCTATTTCAGGCATGAGATTAAACCTCACAACTTATTTATCATGACATAATATAACAGATGCATGCAGGCGTGACCTTTTTCTCTTACAATGTTATAGGATTACCCGGAAAATTCAACTTCCAAGAGATTTGCTTGAAACGAGAGAACAATTCTGCTCCGCAGTCAGTTATTTCTCGATTTCTGATTAGAGAGAACAGTTGATCAAAGCACTGGGCTCCAGATGACCACAATCATTACAACCTCTTGTGTCATTATTTATTAACACTGAAACAAATGAAAAACAATCATTCCTTTCAAATAGAACAGAATTAGAATCAGAATCAGGTTTATTATCACCAGCATATGTTATGAAATCTGTTGTTTTGCAGCAGCAGTACAGAGCAATATATAATAATAAAAACTAAAAATTACAATAATTAATACACAAAAATTAAATAAGTAGTGCATAAAGAGATCAAAAAACTAAAACAAAGAGATAGTAAGATGCAGGAATCATTGTGTATTCAGAAATCTGATGGCAGAGGGGAAGAGGCTGTTCCTAAAACACTGTGTGTGTCTTTAGGCTCCTGTACCTCCTCCTTGAGGGCAACAATGAGAATAGGGCATATCTTGGTTGATGCAGGTCCTTAATAATGGATGCTGCCTTTTTGAGGCATCACCTTTTGAAGATGCCCTCTATGCTGGGGAGGCTAGTGCCCATGATGGATTTGGCTCAGTTTACAACTTCTGGCAGCTTTTTTCCAATATTGTACTATAGCCCCTCCAGACCAGATTGCAATGCAACCAATTTGAATGCCCTTCATCGTACATCCAACTCCTACTAAATATAGCTGCTGTAATGCCTTCTTTGTAATTGCATCAGTATGTTGGGCACAGGACAGATCTTCAGAGATGTTCACACTCAAGAACTTTAAACTACTCACTGCTGATCCTTTGATTCTCCAACATGATGACTTTCCCATTTTATGGGCTATTGGCCATAAGCAAGAAAACTCCTAATTACTCTTTTTGTGATTCTTTAAGCAACGTACACGTTAGTGTCTTTCTGTGTTGCAGTAATTAAATAAACATATGATCAAGGACAACAAGCAACTTAATATGAAATTCTGCTCGTGAAAATTAGCAGTATTTTGAAAATCTGCAATATTAAACATGAGACCATAAGATACAGGAGCAGAATTTTGCCATTTGGCCCATCAAGTCTGCTCCGCCATAACCGCTGCCTTAAATATACATAAAGCCTTGGACTCCACAGCTGCCTGTGGCAAAGAGTTCCACAGGCTCACCATTCTCTGGCTAAAGAAATTCCTCCTCATCATCTCTGTTCTAAAAGGATGTCACTCTATTCTGAGGCTGTGCCCTCTGGTTCTAGACTCTCTCACTATAGAAAACATCCTTTCCCCATCCACTCTGTCAAGGCCTTTTACCATTTAATAGGTTTCAATTCCCGTCACTACTTATTCTTCTGAATTCCAGTGAATACAGCCCCAGAGCTATCAAATGCTATTCACATGATTAGCTGTTCAACCCTGGAATCATTCTTGTGAACCTCTTTTGAACCCTCTTCAGTTTCAGCACATCCTTTCTAAGATAGGGGGCTCAAAACTACTCACAATATTCCACGTGAGGCCTCACAGTACTTTATAAACCCTCAACATTACATCCTTGTTTTTATATTCAAGTCCTTTTGAATGAATGCTAACATTGCATTTGCCTTCCTTGCCACAGACTCAACTTGCAAATTATCCTTCAGGGAATCCTGCACAAGGAATCCCTGGTCCCTTTCTGCTTTTTGAATTTTCTCTCTATTTAGAAAGCAGTCTATGCTTTTATTTCGTCTATTGAAGTGCATGACCATACACTTTCTAACACTGTAATCCATCTGCTACTTTTCCTACTCTGTCTAAGTCCTTCTGTAGTCTCTCGACTTGATCAAAACTACCTGCCCCTCCACTAATCTTCATATCGTCTGCAAACTTTACAACAAAGCTATCAATTCCATCATCCAAATCATTAGCATTTAGCGCAGAAAGAATCGGTCTCAACACAGACCCCTGTGGAACACCACTAGGCACTGGCAGCTAACTAGAAAAGGTTCCCTTTATTCTCATTCTTTGCCACCTGCCAATCAGCCACTGTTTTATCCATGCAATGCCATGGGGTTGTAGTTTGTTATGCAGCCTCATGTGAAACACCTTGTCAAAGGCCTTCTGAAAATCTAAATATTCAGTATCAACTGATTCTCCTTTTGTCTATCCTGCTTGTTATTTCTTCAAAGAATTCCAACAGATTAGTCAGCTTGGGAAAATCTTGCCTGACTATGGCCAATATTATCATGTGCATCCAAGTACCCTGAAACCTCCTTAATAATCGACTCCAACGTCTTCCCAACCACTGAGGTCAGACTAATTGGCCTGTAATTTCCCTTCTTCTGCCTCTCTCACTTATTGAAGAGTGGAGTGACATTTGCAATTTTCCAGTCTTCCAGAACCATTCCAGAATCGAGTGATTCCAATCAGTTTTGGCCAACTCCTCTCTTATGCCTCTGTAATTCCCTTTACTCCATTGTAATACTGATACATCTGACTTTAGCTACTCCTTCTCAAATTTCAAGGTGAATTAGATCACATTATGATCTCCCGCAACCCCCGCCAAGGGTTTTTTTTTACCTTAAGCTCTCTAAATCAATTCCAGTTCACTGCACAACACCCAATTCAGAATAGCTGATCCTCTAGTGGGTTCAACCTCGAGCTGTTCTAAAAAGCCATCTAGTGTGCATTCTAGAAATTCCCCCTCTTGGAATCCAGCACCAACCAGATTTTCCCAATCTACTTGGATATTGAAATCCCAATGACTACTGTAACATTACCTGTCTGGCATGCACTTTCTGTCTTCTGTTGTAATTTGTAGACCACTATTTGGGTGTCTCCCATCAGAGTCAGAATGCCTGGGGATCTTATTGAAACCTACTGAATGTTGAAAAGACTAGATAAGGTGGATATCGAGAGGATGTTTCCTCTGGTGGGGGTATCCAGAACTAGAGGGCACGGCCTCAAAATTGAGGGACAACCTTTTAGAACGGAAGTAAGTGGTGAATCTGTTGAATGCTCTGCCACAGACTGTGGTTGTATATTGAAAGCCGAAGTTGATAGATTCCTGATTGGTCAAGGCATCAAGGGATATGGTGAGAAGGCAGGTGTATGGGGTTGAATGGAATCCGGGATCAGCCATGATGAAATGGCAGAGTGACGTAATGGGCTGAGTGGCCTAATTCTGCTCCTATGTCTGATGGTCGCCTCTTTCTAATGATTTATCAGCAGAGCCATGCCATCTATTTTGCCTTCCTGCCTGGCCTTTTGATACAGTGTGTATCCTTGGACATTAAGCTCCCGGTTATAACCTTTTTTCAGCCATGATTCAGTGATGCCTATAACATCATACATGCCAACCTGTAACTGGGCTACAGATCTACTTTATTCTGTATATTGCACACATTCAAATGTAACACCTTCAGTCCTGTATTCACCCTTTTCAACTTTGTCTGCCTCTTACATTGCAACTCATCCTGTTGACTGCAATTCTGACCTATCATCAGCCTCTCCTTGCTAACAGTCTCACTACACACTGTCTTTGTTTACTACCACATTCCCAGCACTATCACTCCTGATCCCACGCCCCTGCTAAATTAGTCTAGACCCTCCCAAACAACTCTAGCAAACCTGGCCAGAAGGATATTAGACCTCTTGAGTTCAGATAGAACCCATCTCTTTGTACAGCTCGTACCTTCCCCGGAAGAAATCCCAATGATCAATAAATCTCTGCACCCAGCACCAATTCCTCAGCCATGCATTCACCTGCCAAATCATCCTATTCATATCTTTACTGGCGCATGGCACAAGCAGCAATCCAGAGATTACTACCTTGGAGTCCAGTTTTTCAGCTTTCTACCCAACTCCCTAAAATTTCTCAGGACCTCCTCACCTTGTCTACACGTCATTGGTGCCAATATGCACCAAGACATCCAGCTGCTCACCCTCGCCCTTGAGAATGCCATGGACCTGATCCGAGACATCCCTGACTCTGGCACTGGGAGGCAACATAACATCCAGGTGTCTCTACTGTGCCCACAGAATCTCACCTCTGTTCCTCTGACTATGGAATCTCCTATCTATCAACACCACACTCCTCTTCAGCTCTCTTCTGTTCTGAGCCACAGCACCAGACTGAGTGCTAGAGACACAGTCACCATGGCTCCCCACAGTAGGTCATCCCCCTCTATAGTAACTAAAGTTGTATACTTATTATTGAGGGGAACAGCCACAAGTGTACTCTGCACTGCCTGTGTAATTCCCCTCCTTCTCCTGACAGTCACCCAGTTAACTGACTCCTGCAGACTAGAGGTGACCTTCCTGTATCTCCTATCTAACAGCTCCTCGTTCTCCCATATGAGTTGAAAGTCATGAAGCTGCAGCTCCTGTTCCTTAATACGTTCTCTGAGGAGCTGCAGCTTGGTGCACCTGCTGCAGATGTGTTTATCCGGGAGACTGGAGGTCTCCCAGACTTCCCACGTCCCACACACCGTACAAAACACTGCCTCTGCAGCCATTCTCACTACACTACTATGCCCGAACAGATGAGGAATAAACAAGTAAGAACGAAAAGAGAGAAACCTCTCAGATACTTTACCTCGTCTAAGCCTGATGAGCCAATGCCTCTCTGTGTCACACTCAAAAGAATGAGCGCTCCGCTTGCACTTGTGTTATTTTTATTTGCCCCTTCAAATGAATCCCCCTTGTTGACTAGTCACAGCCTGACTCTGAGAAACTGCCGCAAAACTTTGCCTTTTAAATCTTGATCGCGGATCCGATTGAAAGGTAGCTCTTTTTATGCACTGTGTCTTGTTGATTGGTTGCTGCCCAACATGTCAGAAGTTCAAAAGCTATGGGAAATAATAACTCAAAATAACATCTACCTACCTTCAGAATGCAATGGAATAGACAGCTGGATCCAACATAGGAAAAATTTTATTTTTATCTTACATACTTCATTCAATAGTAAACAGCCCAAATTCTACAATGCAATTTGCCATTACTACAATGGCCTGAATAACTAAGACACTGGGCATTTATCACATTTTATTTGAAAAGATCACCATTAGAACACAATGCAGAATGACTAAATGCTTATAAAATACACAGTATATAAATTCTAATATGTGAACAATAAAAATCAAATGCAGCGATGGCACTCCACACACATTTCCCCTATTGCTGCAGATCTCCAGGGGGTGGAGGGAGTAAGGGAGATCACAGGCAAACAAATCCTACATTTGTCTTCTTTGTCTCCACATCACTGCCAACTTTATTTAACCAGCTCTTGCAGACAACACATCTCAAGATAAACAGTTATGAATTTGCTGCAGATGACAATTTACTCCAAATTCCTGTATCTCTGAAAAATAATCTGTTCAAATTGTTGTTTGGATCTCAGCTGAGCCGTATTCTTCTATGAAACAATTTCAAAACTTTATTCTTGAGATTATCTAATAACCGATGCAAAAAAAAATCGACACATTGGGCACAAAACATGCTGTTCTCTTCACAACATTGGAGAAAGTAACTTGTTATTTATTGATTCCAATTCCCATATAGTTACGAAACATGCAATAGTACTGTTGAAATAGGAGAAAAATATCAACGTTAGAAAGATCAGAAAAATTAGCTTTGTTTGCCACATGTGCATTCAAACATACAGTGAAATACATCGTTTGCATCAAATCGAATCAGTAAGGTTGTGCTTGGTGGCCTGCAAGTGTTGCTACACTTTCAGCTCACACCCATAACTTAATGACCCGAACCGTACGCCTTTGGAATATGGAAACCGGTGCACCCCGCAGAAACTCATGTGGTCACGGAGAGAATGCACAAACTCTTTACAGACTGCAGGAGGAATCAAAACCTGATCTTACAGCTGTACTCTCCATTTATTTGGATACAACAGTAACAGCCCAATGAGTCCACACCACCCAATTACACCCATGTGATCAATTAACCTAATAACCTGTACGCCTTTGGACTGTGGGCAAAAACTGGAGCACGTGGAGGAATCCCACGCAGTCACAAGGAGAATGTACAAACTTCTTACAGGCAGTGATATGCTAACCGTGTTGCCTCTAAGATTCAATTGCAGCAAGTACTAGATTGGTACCCGAGCTGTTGTCAGCATTACTCAGCGTAAAGACATACCATGATTTCCATTTTTTTACCATCCTACATCAGATGGTTAGGGTGGTGCCATCGCTGTTAAATGCAATGGCTTCCCAGTTTCTCTTGGCATTGCAAAAGTACACCATTCATTATGCAACGCCAGCCAGAAGAACACGGAAGATAAGAAGACCAGAAAGGAAAGCTGTGCATTACTTAAGTGATGAATGCATAATCTTTAGCTGCAGCTTTTCCAGTACAAATAATAATGTGAATTCTACCTCAAGGTAAACAGCAAATCCATAAGTCTCAGAATTTAAGTTGTCAGAACCAGTTACGGTCAGCTGTAGTTAAAAGGCATTCCTGATTTCAGCCAAAGATCTTTAGATTCAACCAAACCACCAATTATTCCACTGGATTATCTTGTCTGCTGGCTCGCTTTGAAAGTAATATTTGGGGGGGAAAAATCATTGCAAGCTAATCACAAACAAGGGAAAATCTGCAGAAACCAAGCAACACACACAAAATGTGGGAGAAACTGAGCAGGTCAGGCAGCATCTATGGAAAAGAGTACAGTCCACATTTCAGGCTGAGCCCCTTCGTCAGGACTGAAGAAAAAAGATGAGGAGTAAGAGTTAGAAGGTGGGGGGAAAGGAAGATGATAGGTGAAACTGGGGGGGGGGGGTGAAGTAAGAGCTGGGAAGTTGATTGATGAAAGAGAGACAGGGCTGGAGAAGGGGGAATCTGATCCGAGAGGGTAGAAGACCATGGAAAAAAGAAAGGGGGAGGTGCAACATAGGAAGGTGATGGGCAGTTAAGGAGGTAAGGTGACAAAGGGAAATGGGAATGGGGAATGGGGAAGGAGAGGGAGGGGGCATTACCAGAAGTTTGAGAAATATTGCAAGCCAATACTTCTCTTAAAGTCATGATCAAGCAAGAGAAAAAGGATTTTAACCCCTCAAATATTTATTCTCAGGATAAAGCAACAATAATGGTAGTCTGTATAATTGAATGGCTTGTTAGGCTGCTATGATTACTTTAAAATATGGTTGATTCAGTTAATTGGGCCATCAGATTACCAGGGCAGCCACTTATTTGGGACAACTCTAAAAGAGCAAAAACTAATCGAGGAAATAGCGAGGATTTCCTTTGTTTAATTTGGACACTACGTCGCTTAATCGGGAAAGGAGACTGCTGCCGAACAATTTCTAACTGGCATTAGTTGTGTGCACGTAAAACACTACACTGCTGTAATTTCAATCCAAGGTCTCAAATGCAATACAGATCTGACCTCCTTACAAACCATACGGAATAATAGTGACAACAGCAGGAAGTGTTAGCAAACCTAGATTCAGATTCAGTCATTTATCACAGGTACATGGAAACATACAGTGAAACGCACTGCTTGAGTTAATAACCAACACAACCTAAGGCAGCACAAGTGTCACTACACATTCTAGCACCAGCAACGCAAGCCCAAAATGTTTAGCAGAACAACATAGGACACAACAAAACAGAACATACCAAGAGACAAAACAACAACAGCAAAAGAAGCCCCTTTTCTCCCTCCCTCCCATGCAAACATTTCAATGATGAGGTGAGTGAAGTTATCCCTACTGGTTCAAAAGCCTCATGTTGAGGGGTAATAACTGTTCCTGAACCTGGTGGTGTGAGTCCTGAGGCTCCTGTACCTTCTTCCTGATGGCAGAAGCATGAAGTGAGCATGACCTGGGTGGTGGGGGACTCCAGTGATCAATGCCGTTTTCCCGTGACAATCCATTTTTGAGGGATATTCCATTCAAGGACATTGGTGTTTCCATACCAGGTCATGATGCAGCCATGTAAGAATTGTAAGAAAGTAGAGGCACTGCCGTGCTTTCTTATTGAATGCACTTACGTGCTGGGCCCAAGACAGGTCCTCCAGAATGATTACACCAAGGAATTTAATGTCACTGATCCACCAATGAGGACTGGCTCGTGAACCCCTGGTTTCCTTCTCCTGAAGTCAATAATCAGCTTCCTGGTCTTGCAGACATTGACTAGGAGGTGGTCCTGTGACACCACTCAGACAGATTTTTGATTTCCCTCACATATGCTGATTTGTCACCACCTGTGATTTGGCCTACGACAGCCTAGTGGTGTACCCGTGCTGATGGAGATGGAGGAGATGTTATTGCCAGTTCAAACTGACTGAGGTCAGCAAGTGAGGATTTTGAGGATCCAATTGCACAAAGAGGTTTTGAGGCCAAGGACATTAAGTTTATTGATTAGTTACTAAGAGGGCAACTTCTATACATCAATTGTTTAACTCTATCTTTCAGGTGAAATGGATGAGACGGAAAGCTCCATCATCATTATACGAGCACATGTCATGGGAAGGGACAAACACAAGAGATTCTGCAGGGATGCTGGAAAATCCAGAGTACACACAAAATGCTGGAGGAATTTGGTAGGTCAGGCAGCATCTATGGAGTGGAATAAAAAGTTGATGTTTTGGGCTGAGACCCTTCTTCAGGACTCATGAAAAGGGAGTGTATTAACTTCATTCCAGCATTTCACTGTGGCATCCCCACTTATAGGGGAATACACGAACACAAGTAAGTAATGCATGCTCTCTCAGAGGCTTGGCTGGCTGGTGATCTGTTATGATTCACTTCGTTTTAGATAAATTTTAGATATAAACTTTTACATCCAAAAGTTGAGTTGTACTCAGAATCATCTTTCACATCTAAGAAAAAAGACATTTTGAAAAACATGCCATGGACAATGTGTAAAGAAAAACATTTGCTTCTTCTAACAACAGAAATTCCTTATGAAATAACGTTAAAGATAGTGTCTCATCCTCTTTCAGTACCTATAATAGTTACCTATTAAAAAAATACATCCATCCTAAAACTACTTATAATATTGAGGTCTGTTATTACCACTTCTACAGGTTCGGTTAGAGGGAAAAGAAATGGAACATGAAATGCTGGAAATACACAGAATGATGGCAAAAAAAACCAAAAAAAGGCTGAAAATTAGGTAAGTTTCTCAAGCTGGCAGTATGTCAAAGTGGTGTTCCACAAGAATCTATTCTGGAACGGTGATGGTCAATATTTTCATAATGTTCTATGGTTCTAAGTGATTCAGTCTGAGATAGTGGACTGATGTTGAAATTGCAAACAATGCTGATTTGAATGCATAACAAATCATGATATGTGCTCCACCAAATTACAAGACGACAACAAAAGGACAATTGCAAACTTCCAAATAACATGCCACTGCGTAGATCGGAAAAATCTGCAGAGGGTTGCAAACTAACCAGCTTCATCAAGGGCACTAGCCTCGCTACCAACAAGGTCATCTTTAAAAGGTGATATCTCAAAAAGGTGGTATCATCACCTCCACCAACCAGGACAAGCCCTCTTCTCATTGCTACCCATCAGAGAGGAGGTACAGGAGGCTGAAGACACACACTCAGCATTTTAGGAACAACTTCCACGCTGCCATCAGATTTCTGAATGGACAATGAGCACATGAACACTGCCTCACTATTTTTGCACTCTTTCTGCGGTATATATGTATGTATATGTGTTCACATACACACACACACACAAATATATATATCTTACTGTAATTTGTAATATATTTTGTGTTTTGTACTGTACTGTTGTCGCAAAACAACTTATTTCACAACATACTATGTCAGTGAAAATAATCCTGATTTGGATCCTAAGTCGGGTGGGGGAACCAAGGGATATAAGAATACAATAGCAACATTAATTGTCATTCATAATTCATGTAAGCAAAATTCTGGAGTCACCTCCAGAGGAATTGTTATATAAAGCCAAGTTGGACAATGTTGGATACATTTCCAATCTCTACAGTAAGGAATGTAGGAATCGGTCTACACACTGCAAAGCCAGTGATTAGCATTGTGGTCATGGCCATATAATCTGTCATTGAATTTTTGATAGCATGATAAAAGTTAACACTTGTTTGAAATAGCGGTATGGGATCTTTGATGCTCAGTTAAGGGAATAACAGCAGCTCCAACAGTGTAGCCATCCTTCAGTACTACATTCAAGTGTCAATGCAGATTCTGGACTTGGTTTTGAACTTGGGATACAAATGTAAACTTTTTGACTTGGGAATCTGCTCTCAACTGAGCCACAGTTGATGAGCAATTTTGATAGATTTCAAAAACTTTTGTATAACTATTGTTAAATTAACTGATGTGTTTTCCCTCCTTCACTTCCTTAAGTGAAGTTGAAGCACAGTTCTTGAATCTGAAGTGGAAAGTTATGACTCATGCATCTGTAATTTCCTCATCAAATAGGAGAGTGTTTTCTTCCTCAAGTCTTATTTTTCTGTTAGTACATTTATTAAAATGTATTCCTGCCTGAAATTATATATAGATTCACTTACAGTGCTGGTCATTTCTCTTCTTCCAGCATGCATGAAAAGTAATTCCTTTACTGCCTCTTCCTTCACACACAGTACAATGAAAAAGTCTCAGGCACATATGTATATAGCCTAAGACTTTTACACAGTACTGTAGTAATTTTATGTATTGCACTGTACTGCTACCACAAAAGAAACAAATTTCATGACATTTGTGAGTGATGATAAACCTGATTCTGATATGGGTCTCTATTGTGGACTACAAGTGGAAAGTGGGGAGAGCAGCGAATCATGTCTGGGAAAAGGGGAAGGGAGCGAGGAGGGAGCAGGAAGCACCAGAGGGACGTTATGTAATGGTCAATAAACCCATTGTTTGGAATCAAATGACCTTACCTGGTGTCTCAGGGCTGTGTGCATCTGCACCCACACTACACTCTGTCACCCCTTCTCTGCCACATGTCCCACACCCCTCCCACGGCACTCAACATTCACCTTTGCTCCTGCCAGAAATACAAGCTTACTCTCTAGTCCTTGTTGACAAATACAGTACAGTGGAAAAGTCTTGGGCACCTTAGCTAAATATATGTGCCTTAGACTTTTGCACAGTACTATGTATACATATAATCTTACATATATACAGTCACACTCAAAAGTTACTTGTACATTGTGTTTTATAGGAGGCACAGGAGCCTGAAGATGCAGACTCAACATTTTAGGAACAGCTTCTACCTCCCCCACCACCCTGCCATCAAATTTCTGAATGGATGTTAAAATTTAAAATTCAAATTCTAGTTTTTGCTCCTTCACCTCTCCTTCAAATTTAGTGATATTATGGTCATTAATTTCAAGACTTTCCCTGTCAGTCAGTTAATTCATTTTGAATTTTCACAAAAAAGAGCTGCAAATTAGTCCTGATCTAAGAACAGCATTCCACCTCATCCCAACAAAACATATACAGTGGCTCCCCAGACATAAAAAGACCTGATTTACAGAAATCCAACTTCATACATATTCTCCCATTCATTTTAAATTTTTTTTCAAAGTAGAATAAATAGTATCAATACAATAAGCCATGGTAGCGTAGCTGTTAGCACGATGCTATTACAGCTCTGCTTGTCGGAGTTCAGAGTTCAATTTCCTCTGGGTGCTCCAGTTTCCTTACGCAGTCCAAACACGTACTTCTTAGTAGGTTAATAGCTCATTGTAAATTGTCCTGCGATTAGGCTAGGGCAAAACAGATAAGTTGGAGAGTGTGGCTCATTGGGGTGGGTGGGTAGGGGGGGATAGATAGATAGTTATGGGTAGTTTTATTAAATTAAATTTTAGGAAACGTATGCAGAGCAATATAACCTAGGGAGCTATAGAAAATGGGTATTTCTAATTTAAGGATTAAAAATTGGCTTACAGGGATTTCACAGGATCAGAACCCTTATATAACCTGGAGATAGACTGTACTGAAATGCAGACTGCTGTCAATATATTGGACTTCCCATAACCAGGTGGGTTTCCTTCAGGTGCTCCGGTTTCCTCCCACAGTCCAAAGACGTATCGGTTGGTAGGTTAATTGATCATTGTAAATTGTCCTGTGATACGCTCAAATTAAACAGGGGAAATGCTAGGGGAACAGGTTGGCTTGAAGAGTTGAAAGGGCCTTTTGGCATTGTATCTCAATGAGTAAATTGGTCAATAACAACAAATAACTAAATCATGAATAATGCAACTAAAATCATTACAATTGACATTGTAATTTTCTCAAGGTTTGAAGCATGACTTCTGTCCACAGATAATTCATACAACCATCCACAGTCATGTTTTAGAAATGTCTTCACATATGAATGCCCCTGAACGTATTGAAGCAGCAGGGCCCGAGTAAGAGAGCGAAGAACAACCCTGGCTTTGGATGATTTAAGCACCGGGCCAGACTGAAAAGTTCAGGGTGTCAGGGCCAGAGGAGAGGGACGTGCCAGTTCAGTTAGCCACTCAAGGTTTACTCATCTCTGTGCCAAAACGAAGCTGTCGCCTGCAATGGGCTCCTGAATTGGCTAAAGTGATGACTGGCTTCGTGGCTATGGAGTCACTTATGTGAACTTCAGTTCTGAATAAAATTTGATTACTTTTATTATTTGCATTTTTTTCTGCTCATTGGGTGTTTGACAGTCTTTTTTTTAAAATGGGGTGCATTGGGTTTATTTGTTTTGTGGAATTCTGTAAGGTTGTATACAGTATAATACTTTGATAATAAACGTACTTTGAACTTATGTTCATGGTCTTTGGCTGCTGCAGCCCATCCACTTCAAGGTTCGATGTGTTGTGCATTCAGAGATGGTCTTCTGCACACCACTGCAGCAACAGATCGTTATTTCAGTTACTGTCACCTTCCTGTCAGCATGAACAAGTCTGGCTATTCTCCTCTGACCTCTCTCATTAACAAGACATTTTCTCTCACAGAACTGCCACTCACAGCATGTTTTTTTTTGCTTTTCGCACCATTCTCTGTGAACTCTAGAGACGATTGTGTGGGAAAATCCCAGGACATCAGCAGTTTCTGAGACACTCAAATCACCTCTTCTGGCACCAACAATCATTCCATGGTCAAGATCACCTGGATCACATTTTTCCCCCATTCCGATGCTTGGTTTGAGCAATTGAAGCTTTTGACCATATCTGCCAGCCTCTATACATTGACTTGCTGGCACATGATTGGTTGATTAGATGTTTGCATTAAAGAGGTGTACAGGTATACCTGATCAAGTGGCCACTGTAGAAATTTTTTTTTTAATGCAGTACTAAGAAGCATCATACACTTATGGGCAATTAGTAAGACTAATCTTTATCCACCCCCGCCACCTCCTTATTCTGGCTTCTGTTCTGTTACATTCCAGTCAAGACGAAGGATGCTGGCCCAAAACATCAACAGTTAATTCCCCTCCATAGATGGTGCTTGATCTGCTGAGTTCCTCCAGCATTTTGTGTGTTGCTCAAGATTTTCAGCATCTGCAGGATCTGCATAATTAGTCACTGTATTTAAAAGGACATTCAAAATATGCTAGAAAGTGCTTCTTTGTTCAATATATCAGCAGTGAGATTAAAACTGAGATATCATATAGAAACATAGAAAATAGGTGCAGGAGTAGGCCATTTGGCCCTTCGAGCCTGCACCGCCATTCAGTATGATCATGGCTGATCATCCAACTCAGAACCCTGCACCAGCCTTCCCTCCATACCCCCTGATCCCTTTAGTCACAAGGGCCATATCTAACTCTCTCTTAAATATAGCCAATGAACTGGCCTCAACCGTTTCCTGTGGCAGGGAATTCCACAGATTCACCACTCTCTGTGTGAAGAAGTTTTTCCTAATCTCGGTCCTAAAAGGCTTCCCCTTTATCCTCAAACTGTGACCCCTCGTTCTGGATTCCCCAACATCGGGAACAATCTTCCTGCATCTAGCCTGTCCAATCCCTTTAGGATTTTATACGTTTCAATCAGATCCCCCCTCAATCTTCTAAATTCCAACGAGTATAAGCCTAGCTCATCCAGTCTTTCATCATATGAAAGTCCTGCCATCCCAAGAATCAATCTGGTGAACCTTCTTTGTACTCCCTCTATGGCAAGGATGTCTTTCCTCAGATTAGGGGACCAAAACTGCACACAATACTCCAGGTGTGTTCTCACCAAGGCCTTGTACAACTGCAGTAGCACCTCCCTGCTCCTGTACTCGAATCCTCTCGCTATAAATGCCAGCATACCATTCGCCTTTTTCACCGCCTGCTGAACCTGCATGCCCACTTTCAATGACTGGTGTATAATGACACCCAGGTCTCGTTGCACCTCCCCTTTTCCTAATCGGCCACCATTCAGATAATAATCTGTTTTCGCCACCAAAGTGGATAACTTCACATTTATCCACATTAAATTGCATCTGCCATGAATTTGCCCACTCACCCAACCTATCCAAGTCACCCTGCATCCTCTTAGCATCCTCCTCACAGCTAACACTGCCGCCCAGCTTCGTGTCATCCGCAAACTTGGAGATGCTGCATTTAATTCCCTCATCCAAGTCATTAATATATATTGTAAACAACTGGGGTCCCAGCACTGAGCCTTGCGGTACCCCATGAGTCACTGCCTGCCATTCTGAAAAGGTTCCGTTTATTCCCACTCTTTGCTTCCTGTCTGCTAACCAATTCTCTATCCACATCAATACCTTACCCCCAATACTGTGTGCTTTAAGTTTGTACACTAATCTCCTGTGTGGGACCTTGTCAAAAGCCTTTTGAAAATCCAAATATACCACATCCACTGGTTCTCCCCCATCTACTCTACTAGTTACATCCTCAAAAAATTCTATGAGATTCGTCAGACATGATTTTCCTTTCACAAATCCATGCTGACTTTGTCCGATCATTTCACCACTTTCCAAATGTGCTGTTATCACATCTTTGATAACTGACTCTAGCAGTTTCCCCACCACCGATGTTAGGCTATCCAGTCTATAATTCCCTGGTTTCTCTCTCCCTCTTTTTTTAAAAAGTGGGGTTACGTTAGCCACCCTCCAATCCTCAGGAACTAGTCCAGAATCTAAAGAGTTTTGAAAAATTATCACTAATGCATCGATTATTTCTTGGGCTACTTCCTTAAGCACTCTGGGATGCAGACCATCTGGCCCTGGGGATCTATCTGCCTTTAATCCCTTCAATTTACCTAACACCACTTCCCTACTAATATGTATTTCCCTCAGTTCCTCCATCTCACTGGACCCTCTGTCCCCTACTATTTCCGGAAAATTATTTATGTCCTCCTTAGTGAAGACAGAACCAAAGTAATTATTCAATTGGTCTGCCATGTCCTTGCTCCCCATAATCAATTTACCTGTTTCTGTCTGTAGGGGACCTACATTTGCCTTAACCAATCTTTTTCTTTTCACATATCTATAAAAGCTTTTACAGTCAGTTTTTATGTTCCCTGCCAGTCTTCTCTCATAATCTTTTTTCCCCCTTCCTAATTAAGCCCTTTGTCCTCCTCTGCTGAACTCTGAATTTCTCCCAGTCCTCAGGTGAGCCACTTTTTCTGGCTAATTTGTATGCTTCTTCTTTGGAATTGATACTATCCCTAATTTCTCTTGTCAGCCATGGGTGCACTACCTTCCTTGATTTATTCTTTTGCCAAACTGGGATGAACAATTGTTGTAGTTCATCCATGCGATCTTTAAATGCTTGCCATTGTATATCCACCGTCAACCCTTTAAGTGTCATTTGCCAGTCTATCTTAGCTAATTCACGTCTCATACCTTCAAAGTTACCCTTCTTTAAGTTCAGAACCTTTGTTTCTGAATTAACTATGTCACTCTCCATCTTAATGAAGAATTCCACCATATTATGGTCACTCTTACCCAAGGGGCCTCTCACGACAAGATTGCTAATTAACCCTTCCTCATTGCTCAATACCCAGTCTAGAATAGCCTGCTCTCTAGTTGGTTCCTCGACATGTTGGTTCAAAAAACCATCCCGCATACATTCCAAGAAATCCTCTTCCTCAGCACCCTTACCAATTTGGTTCACCCAATCTACATGTAGATTGAAGTCACCAATTATAACTGCTGTTCCTTTATTGCACACATTTCTAATTTCCTGTTTAATACCATCCCCAACCTCACTACTACTGTTCGGTGGCCTGTACATAACTCCCACCAGCGTTTCCTGCCCCTTAGTGTTATGCAGCTCTACCCATATCGATTCCACATCTTCCTGGCTTATGTCCTTCCTTTCTATTGAGATTAGTGATTTTTTTTATCCATAAAAATCCAGGTTAGTTGTCCAAATAACTTGTGAAAACAATTTTTGAACTAAATTTGACCAGTGGAAATCAGACTCACACGTATAGTATTACATTTTTAATTTCCAGCTCATGAACCACTATGCTACTTCTGTACACAATGACAAGCCATATAGTCAACGATCCCACTTTCATTGAATGAGGATTCTCACCCTAAAGTTTGGAAGAAAAACACACTTTCAACTTTTTTTTACCTCATGACATTTCAATTGATTTTGCTTTTAGAACGTAGAACACCACAGCACAGTACACAGAGTACAGGCCCTCAGCCCACAATGTCATGCCATCCCTTTAACCTACTCCAAGATCAATTTAACCCTTCTTTCCAGTATAGCTCTCCTTTTTCCTGTCATCCACGTACCTAAAAGAGTTTTTTTCCCCCAATGTATCTGCCTCTGTCGCATTCCTGGCAGGGCGTTCCACACACCTACCTCTCTCTGTGTAAAAACCTACTTCAGACATCAGACTTTCCTCCAATCACCTTAAAATTATACCTCCTTGTATTAGCCATTTCTTTAAAATTCTAATGGTGTTTAAATCTAAATGTAGAGAGATTTTTCAAATTGCAAATAAGAAAAAAATCTACTAGACTTTGACAGGAGGAAACACTGCCTCAGCTGCAGGACCTCACTACTGAAGCCTTGGCAAGCACCTCTCGACTTGACAAAATCAGTTCAACTGGCTTTCTGCTGCTAGTTCAGGTATGCAAGAGGGACAGCAAGGAATTGCAGGCAACAAGCCAGAACAAACAGACCAGTTTCAGCTCATTTATCCATCCAAGTTACCTTATGAATAAGTATTCATTCCCTTAAATTGGGCCACAGCTCTTTTCCTCAACCTGTGTGATGAATGGTAATAAACAGTTCCAAATCTGCCAGATACAATGTCTGATTGAATACATAATTAAAATCTAATCCTACCATGTAGTGGTTAGCACGACAATATTATAACTCCGGACATCGGAGTTTGGAGTTCAGTTCTGACGTCATCTGTAAGGTGTCTGTTTATTCCCATGGAATGTGTGGGTTTCCTCCGGGTGCTCCAGTTTCCTCCCTCACTCCAAAGTAGTACAAGTTAATTGGTCATTGTAAATTGTCCAATGATTAGGCTAGTGTTAAAGAGATGGGCTACCGGGAGGCACAGCTCAAAGGGCTGGAAGGGCCTATTTTGCACTGTATCTCTAAATAAAATTTAAAAATAAAATAATTAAAGCCTAATCTTACCACGTACAATCTAAAAGCCATCATAAGACTGGCAATGGTTAATTTTCCATACAGAGCCTGAACCAACACCACAGATATAACAATCTCAAACATGCTATTGTTCTGTTTGGCAACAAAACACCAAGGACAAAGGACAAAGGCTGTAATACTAAACAATACTGTAATACTGATAAGAGTATTGAGATGAACTAGCATAGCACAATCGTTCCAATCCAACAGCTTTATCAGAATATAGACCCTCCTCAATCCAACCCAAACTCAGCAGACACAGTTGAGTCCTGTTGGACGTGGGTAAGTAGCCTAGTTAGTGTTCACATGGTCTAACAGTGCTTGAGAACTGTTTTCATCAGGTGCTCAGACAACTCACAACCCCACCTTCGTGCCAGGTAGCAGCGGTAATGAAAAAGACACTTCAAACTGAGTATATTTCAAATATATGGTAATTCCCTAACAATATAACTCTAACATGGATGGTTCAAAACATGGCTGCAAAAGTAAGAGGATTGGGCATGGTGCCTGCAACCCGACACCCGTAAAAGCCTAGTGCGACAGAAACATCAACAAAAGCTCCGAAGACCTCATCCCTGGGAGAGGAAGGATCTTCACTTAGAAGACGTACCGTAAAAGACAAAAGCCAGTGGAAGCCACTGGGCATATCAGCCTTCTATCATCTAGGACCACCACCAGACTGACCCACGACAGAGGACTCTGGTGAGCTGCTGATGGTAACCAATGCTATACAGTGCCAGTGACCCGGATTCAATTCTGCTACTGATTGTAAGGAGTTTCTACCACCCCCACCCTGCCCCCGTGGTCAGATGGGTTTCCCCCAGCTGCTCAGGTTTTCTCCCACATTCCAAAGACATACAGCTTAGTAGACAAGTTGATCACATGAGTGTAATTGGACAGTGTAGGCTTGCTGCGTTGGAAGGCCCTGCTACCATGCTGCATCTCCAAATAACTACCCTCCCGACATGCCATGGCCTTTCCACCATCTACAACAGGGGTCCCCAACCTTTTTTGCATTGCGGACCGGTTTAACATTGACAATATTCTTGCGGACCAGCCGACCGGGGGTGGTGGGAGGGGGTCGGTAGGTTTGCCAACGGACAAGAGTAGCAGTCAAATGCGTTTACCCAGAAAGACTACAATGGCCATGAAGCCTTGCGCGGGCACCAGTGCGCACGCGCGTCGTGACCTGCCAATTCCCGCTCCGCCCGCCCGCAGCAAATCCTTTTTGGCGATTCTGTTCGTGGGGATGGGTTTTAATCACTACTGAAATATAGGCGATAAGTGGGTAATACACTCAATTTTGTTTTTAAAAGGGTTTATCTAACGAATTTAATATTAAACACACAGCGCACATTTTCCTCGCATGAATACAGTGATAAGTCAATTATCAGGGGAGGACAGGGGAGATTGAAGTGTTGAACGAACTTCCAGTAGAAGTGGTAGAGGCAGGTTCGATATTATCATTTAAAGAAAAATTGGATAGGTATATGGACAGGAAAGGAATGGAATGTTATGGGCTGTGTGCAGGTGTGCGGGACTAGGTGAGAGTAGCGTTCGGCACGGACTAGAAGGGCCCAGATAGCCTGTTTCCATGCTGTATTGTTATAGGGTCACTTATAAGTCAATAGCATCATAACATTTTAAGTAACATTTGGATATTAAACACACAGCACATATTTTCCCCCTATAAATATATAAAATCATTGCAACACACCAATATCGCTGAATCAGTGGGAGCCCTGGGCTTGTTTCCCTGCAACAACACGGTCCTATTGAGGGGTGATGGGAGACAGCGATACTCGAAGGGGGTTCCTTATGTCCAGTCTATTCTGCAATTTAGTTTTCGTTGCATTCATTGCAGAAAACTCCGCTTCGCAGAAAAATGATGGAAATGAAAGCAACGCTTTCAGTGCTTTCGTAGCTATCTCAGGATATTTAGCCTTGACTTTGATCCAAAATGCCGACAGAGATGTTATGTCAAACATACTTTTCAGCCCGTCATCATTTACAAGCTCGAGGAGTTGATCTCCTTCCCACCCTGACACAGATGACGCGCGGGTCACGACCTCGCATGCGTAATGGCTGATCAGTGGCTGTGACAGGGAATGAGGAAAGGTGCAGCTGACTCATATCGCCAAATCATATCGCTTCCTCGCGGCCCGGTGGTTGGGGACCGCTGATCTACAAGGCAAACAGCAGGAGTGTGACATAATACTGCTCATTTGACTGAATAAATGTAGCTATAACAAGCCCTCCAGAAGCTGAACAGCATCCAGGTAAAGCAGCCCACTTAACAGGTAGCACTGTAAACACTCATTCCCTAAGTGACCAGCACACACTGGCAGCAGTGAACCATCTACGAACAGCTATTAACTCATGCTGCTCGGACAGAAACTCCCAAACCTGCTTCTCCATCACTGAGAAGGGCCAGGGCAGCAGGTGTGTAGGAAAACCATCACCTAGAGGTTTCCCCTCCACATTGCATACTTGGCTCACTTGAAAATATATTAATGGAGCTGTTTTTTCACTTGGTCTAAATACTAAGGCTACCTACTCAACAGCTCATTGTTGCCATTAGGAAGGAGGTACAAGAGCCTCAGAACCCACACCACCAGGTTTAGGAACGGTTCCTATCCCTCAACCGTCAGGCTCTTGAACTAAAGGGGATAACTTCACTCACCCCATCACTGAACTGTTCCCACAACCTATGGACTCACTTTTAAGGACACTACAACTTGTGTTTTTGATATTTATTGCTTATTTATTTTTTTTTCTTTTTGTACTTGCACAGTTTGTTGTTTTTTGCACACTGGTTGTTTGTCTATCTCTGTCATGTGTGGTTTTTCCATTGATTCTATTGCCCACAAGAAAATGAATCTCAGGGTAGTATATCATGACATACAGTATGTGTACTTTGATAATAAATTTATTTTGTACCTTCATCAAGAGGTCTGGAGAACTTCACAAAACCACTAAAATATATTTTTAAAGACACACACAAGAACTTCAAAGCATTGACCAAGCCCCAATATGCCAAGTATAGTATTTGTGTCAACTATGCTAACTTTGTGTACCACAGTCCCTAGGACACACCAGTTTGCGTAGAGAGAGAGAGAGTTTAAAAGAAATGAACAGGACAGTTGGCACATTTTGCGCGCCACATTCCTGAGAAGACATTGGATTGCGCATAATTAGGCACTTGGCAAGGGGTAATAAAAAAAAACTTAGGTTTAAATGGAGCGGCCATTGTGTAAGTGGGCCAGTGCTGGAGTGGGTAGTTGAGGCTTCCCTGAGGAGAGACACACGCCGCAGGTAGATTTCTTTTGGTGCAGCATCTTCCCGCACCTAAAAAAAAGGAGCCGCACAATGTAGGATACCAAATGGAACCTCAGTTTTGTGTCCCTGGATGGGTGGACCATTATGGATATGGGCATGCTACTCCCCCGAATGGACCTCAGGCTCGGTTACCGAGGTACCCCGGGGGCTACCCTGGACCGAGGTTCCACCGCCCCCAGCCGACTCAGCTGCCACCCGCCCCAACCGGCATCCCTTTTACTGGGTGCTGTGGATGCGGAGTGGCTGATCACTGGCTGCGTCACTGCCCCCAACGCCAACACCAACCAAGGCAGCCTGGCAGATGCCAGCCCTTTACTGCTGGTGATCCCTTTTCCTCCTGACTACCCAGTGAAAATAGGGGTGCAGAAGGAGGGCAGCGACTGTTCCCTGCCCTTACAGGCCACCCAGAGGTGGAGCCGATTATCAGCCTGTCCATAGAAGAGCAATCCTACCTTTTATGATAGACACCGGCGCCACTGCATCAACCCTAGTGGCTTCCTGTATTGCCCAGCATAGCTTTGCTCTGTCCGATTACTCGGTAACACTAAGAGGTCTGATAGGACAGGAAAAATCCTACTCCTCACCATCCCACTGCAGGTAAATTACAGGGAACGGCAGGGCTCGATACAATTTGCTGTGACCTCAGACCTAGGGGGCAATCTAGCCGGGCGGGATCTTTTATGCGCCCTGCACCTCCGCATCCAGTGCTTAGATGAGGGGATTGCTGTCAGTGTTTCTGATGCCCGGAAGGTTTTCTGGGTCCACCACCTACTCCAGTGATGGTCCCTTGATATCGCACGAGAAGACCTATTATCTTATGAGCAAGCACCCCACCCCACCCCCCGATCCCCATGTGACTTTAGCATATGATCCCTCGGGCAATTCCAGGGAGCTAGAACCCATTTATTCTCCTTTCCTTGGAAATTCCATCCCTGTGACTGTTTTTGGCATTGTTGAAGGGAAGGAGGGCTCAGCTTTGTTAGTTGAGGCGCCTGAGGAACTGTGGAACCAATCGGGATTGCACTCCCCACGTGACCCTCACGGTCACGGAGGGACACAAACCCACAAGTTGGGATTTTTAGCCAATAAACTACAGAAACAGGCTACCCCAGCAGTGGTGGGCATACCACAGATTTTCCTTGACAGGACCCTCTCCTTTTACCAACAACTCTTCAGCATCCTGGGTCGTCTGCAGCACCATCAGCCTTGTCACATGTCAACTGATGAACCTGGACAAGATCTTTGGGCTGTTTCCAAAATGGAGGTGGGCCTCACCTCGGTCCCTCCCGTAAAAATAGACATTCGGGAAGGGGCTCAGATGCCCTCTATTCCCCAATACCCTCTCAAGGAGGCAGCTGACGGCATCACCCATCTCATAGAATCCTTCTGTAAGCAGGGCATTCTAGTCCTGTGCCAGTCCCCTTGCAATACTCCTATCTTACCGGTTCCAAAGCCAGGAAGGCCAGATTGGCGGTTAGTGCAGGATCTCCATAGGATTAATGAAATTGTGCAGCCTACACATCCGGTAGTCCCTAATCCTGCTATGATTTTAAGCAGCATTCCACCGGACTCTCAAATTTTTACCATAGTAGATCTGCAGCATGCATTTTTTGCAATTCCCATTGCTCCTGAGTCACAGTACCTTTTTGCATTTACCTTTCAAAATCAGCAGTACACTTGGACTAGGCTACCCCAAGGTTTTGTGCACTCTCCCTCCATTTTCTCGCAGATTTTGCATAGGCAGCTTAGAGACTTACAATTTCCCGGGGGCTCTACAGCAACCCAGAATGTAGACGACCTCCTACTGGCAAGCTCGTCAGAGACATCAAATGTGCACGACAATACACTTCTGAATGCCCTGCACTCGTGGGCATACGTGATCCCACCCCAAAAAGTAAAGAGAGCCCAAAGACAAGTGATATTTCTGGGAACCCTTTTGAGTGCAACCGAAGGCAGCTCACTCCTGAAAGAGTGACCCCAATCCTTGCAACCCCCCTGCCCACTACGCCGAAAGCCATGCGAGCTTTCCTTGGCCTGGTAAACTTTTGTAGACAGTGGATTCCAAATGCTGCTCTGTACACAAGACATTTGAACCCTCTGGCTTCTAGTACGCTTAAAGAGCCACTAGAACTAACTGAGCAACGGAAAGAAGCCTTTGAGGAATTGAAGAAATCCCTCTCGAGAGCACCTGCTCTCGGCCGCCCACTCTGACCATCCGTTCCAGCTCTTTGAGAATGTTTTAGATGGCTACGCCACTGCAGTGCTCACTCAGACTCATGGGGATAGACGCAGGCCTGTTGCCTATTATTCCACTGTTAGACCCCGTAGCACAGGGATTACCCCCCTGCTTGCAGATGCTCCTGGCCATTTACTCCGTAGTCATGGTTGCTTCCAACATCACCCTCCAACAGCCAGTTACAGCGTATTTGTCCCATACCATTGTAGCCCTGCTGACTACCCACCAAACCCAACATCTTACCCAGGCCAGACTAAGTCGCTATGAAATAGCATTACTTAATAACCCACTCCTCACCTTTGCGTACTGTAATGCCATCAACCCTGCTACACTTTTAGAGACAGCTCCCATTGAGTTGACTGAATCTCCTCATGACTGTCTGCTGCAGAATCATTTTCTCACCTCACCATGCCCCGACCTCTCAGATGCAGCTATTCCAGGGGCACAACTTGCCCTATACGTGGATGGCAGTTTTACCGTCTCTGAGACCAGGGAACGCATCTGCGGCTACGCCGTTGTCGGCGATGACCACACGCTCCAAAGTGGCACTCTCCAGCCCCCAGTCTCTGCCCAAAAAGCTGAACTTTTTGCTCTCACTCACGCCTGTATTTTAGCCAAGGACAAAAAGGACAACATTTATACAGACTCTCGCTACGCATTTGGGGTGGCCCATGATTTTGGGCAACTCTGGGCACAGCGGAGGTTTCTCACCTCCTCCGGGACCCCTATCCAGAATACCATGTAAAGAATCTCCTCCAGGCTATACTCCTCCCCAAAAAATTGGCCATTATTAAGTGCTCGGCTCATCTAAAAGACAAATCTGCAGTGACTAAAGGGAACAGTAGGGCCAACTTGACAGCCAAACAGGCTGCGCAGGAGGTGGCTACCACAGTTTCCACTGCAGAGCGATTGGCCTTCACCACGACTAAAACACCAGGAGTGCTGGGCACTCCAGACAGGGCAACAGTTCAAAGACTCCAGGGGGACACCCCGATTCTGAAAAACAACTCTGGAAGACACACAGATGTGCGCATTCGGTGTCCACAGGCCTTTGGCATACCCCAGTTGGCCAAGTTTGTATTCCTGATGCTTTGTTACCAATGCTTATCGACTGCCTGCATACGGACATCCACCTTGGCAAGGGGGGAATGAGTAATATTTTGCTCCGCACGTGGTGGCACCCAAGGCTGGATGAAGCTGCCACAGCAAAAATACAAGCCTGTTTGATTTGCCAAAAGACAAACGCGGGAAAAGGAGTAAAATGTGCCCCAGGAAAACCCCCTTGCCAAGTGGTCCTTTTGAATGTATTCAGCTTGATTTTATCGAACTACCACGTGTACACTGTTATAAGTATTGTTTAGTGATTGTAGATGTGTTCACTAGATGGATTGAAGCCTTTCCCACCACCAATAATAAAGCTTCCACGGTGGTAAGGTTGTTACTTACAGAGATTATACCAAGATTTGGGGTACGCAGACAGGTAAGTTCAGACAATGGCCCTCATTTTGTGGGAAAAATAAATAAAGAACTATGTGAGGTGCTGCACATCGAACAGCAGTTTCATTGTGCCTACCACCCAAAGGCTGCAGGAATAGTGGAGCGGGCTAACGGCACCCTGAAAAATAAGCTGGCTAAGATAATGTCCGAAACTGGACTCAGCTGGCTGAAGGTCCTTCCGTTAGCTTTATACCACATGAGATTTACCCCACATTCCACTACAGGGGTATCCGCAGCTAAAATTGTTTATAGATGTCCTGGAAGGACCCCATGGGACGCTAACATGCAGCCTCCCACCCAAATTGACCTTAATGTCATGGGGGATGAATTGCAGAAGTACTTTCGCCAACCAACATCCTCTCTAAAGTTTCCCCATTCCCAGGTAAAGAATACCCTTAAGGATTCTGGAGGACGAGGAACGGAGTGGCCGGAGTTGAAAATTGGAGATTTGGTGCTGATCAGGGATTGGGAGCATCCCAAACTTGGACCCTGATGGAAAGGTCCATTCCAGAGACTACTGCAAACACTGACGGCGGTTAAAGCACATGGTCAGGAACATTGGATACACCTCAGTGATTGTAAAAGATGGCTCCCAAGCCGCAATTAACCATTTGTGGACTTATTTCTTTGTTGTGTGTTGCAATCGATCCTTTAGAGGACAACTTGTTTTATTGAGCACACCAAGGGCTGCATGATAACTGTACTGCATGTCATCCTTCGGTGCAGTCTGTAGAAGCACTGTTTGTAGCTAACCCATCAGGGCTATTCTGGATAGAACATGACCTAATAGTGGAGGACAGATCAGGGATAGAGAGGAAGTTTCGAAGAGGGACTAGGGGAAAATGTATTGAGGGAATAAGTGATAATTATGCTGCGGACCTTGAGTGTTTGGGGACCCGTGAACGGCATGCGGGGGGGACGGGGAAGAGTGGATACCTAATACACACTGTTGAAGTATGTAATGGGACTCATGTGTCAGCTGGATCAGGGACCTTTGAATACTCCTCCCTGTATCCCGAGGAGTACTTGTGGTATAATAGTAATTCGTAAGAATTCTTGCTACTGGGCTAAGACAGGATACGTGTTCTTGTTTAATGGCACCTATACTACGGCCACCACCACTCTACCTACCCTCTTTGCAGTAGGAACGATTGGACCACTCTCTGTTCCCTGCCCCCAGAATGCCCACATTCGACGACGACTGATAGCTCGAGCCATGAGTAAGGAATTCTGTGCTGACTGGAGGAATCCTGTTCCTTTGGGCTCTCTCTCTCTCTCTAGCAGGTTCGGCAGGAACCATAGCTGCAAAGAACCACAACTACCTCATTTGTGGGCTAACGGCATTGGGAAACAGTACGGTGGAAGGCCTGGAGGCTGTTAATAGAGAATTGGTGGAGTTACGACTCTACACACAACAAACCAGGTATGCTGTGGATTATCAGTTGGCCCGGGGGGGTGGGGGGGGGGCGGCGGGGTGTATGTGCCATAGTCGGAGACAAATGCATCACCCATGTTACTGATGAATCATACAATGTAACCCATGCCATCCAGTCTATTAAGAAACAATGGGATGACCAGGCAAGGCTCTAAGAAAGGGGCTGGCTAGTTAGGATGGTTGCTGGGAGGATCTTGGGGGAGGGCTTACTTACTGCACGGGCTGATTGTTCTCATTACTATAATTATCGTGTGTTGCGTGATAATGACTTGCCTAAATGCTGGCTGCAGAATTTTCATGGAAAGGCTGATGATGCCCTTCTCCACCCCATTTAATTAGTTATCATAATATGATAAATAAGGGGGGGGGGGATGATAGAGTAGAGCGATAGGTAAATACTAAGAACAATGATTAGTTAATGATTATGAGCCCCTTAGCTTACTGTTGCTGGGCAAGTCAGAAAGAAACCCTACCCAGCAACAGATGACGTATTAGACATTGTCCTCTATCGGAAGGGACATCTCAAGGTATAACTAAATATGGGAAGGATAGCGTAGGGGATGTCAATATAAGGAACTAATGTTGTATCCAGGCTAGGTTTGGCAGAAAATAATTATAACTAACCGATGATGATTTTACATCTAATAGTATGCTAACATGTGATTGAAACTATTCTAAAACTGTCTTAACTCGTGTAATTGTAAGATTTCCTGCAGACGTAATGATTAATATTATAAATTGTGAAGAATTGTGATTCGGGGGAGGGTAGTGTCCGGACTGACTCTTTGGGAGATCAGCCTGTAACTTCCCCCATAGCATGCTATGAATAAAGAGTGAAGTTTGATAAAGCAGTGCTTGTTTTATTGTGTTCGTGGTATTTGCGCTCTTGCATCGGGTCGATCCGCCATGACACTAAGTTAAGGACAGAGCCTCCAGGGTAGTGATCTCAGGATTGCTACCTGTGCCATATTGCTACTGAGGTCAGAAATAGGAAGATTATACAGCTTAACACGTGTCGACAGAGTTGGTGCAAGAAGAAGGGTTTCAGATTTTTGGATCATTGGGCTTTCTTCCAGGAAAAATGAGACCTGTACAGAAGGGATGGTTTGTACCTGAACTGGAAGGGGACTAGTATCCTAACAGGAAGGTTTGCTGGTGCTGCAGGTAGGGGTAGTGGCAGCAGTTAAACTAGAGTTACAGGGGAATGGGAACCAGAGTGTAGGAAAGGCAGATGATCTTAAGGCATGGATCAGCACGTGGAATTATGACATTGTATCCATTAATGAGACTGGCAGCTCAATGTTAAGGGGGTTCTGCTGTTTTAGACGTGATAAGAGTGGGAAAAAGAAGGAGGTGCATAGCAGGTATAGTTACGCAGAAACAAATGAGGTACTTGAGACGTATAAGAAATGCACCAGAACACTGAAGTAAGAAATCAGAAGGGTTAAAAGACATGAGGTTGCTCTAGTAGACAAGGTGAAATAGAATCCTAAGGGATTCCAAGAGAAATATTAATAGCAATAGGGTAGCAAGGGAAAAAATTAGTCCTCTCGAAGATCAGATTTGTAATGCATGCATGGAGCCAAAAGAGAGGTGGGGGGGGGGGGAAGCTTAAATGGATATTTTCCATCTGTGTTTACTTGTGAGATGGACAGGGTCAAGAGAAGTGAGGCAAAGCAGCAACAACTTTATGGTCCCTATACAGTTTACAGAGGACATGTTTGCTGTCCCGAGGCAAATTAGGGTGGATAAATCCCCAGGGCCTGTCGTGTTCCCTCAGAGTTACAGGGTCCTTGCAGAGATATTTAAAACATCCTTAGCTGCATGTCAGGTGCCAGAGGACTAGAGGATAGCTAATGTTCTTCCATTGTTTAAGAAAGACTCTAAGAATCAGCCAGGAGATTATAGTCCAGTGAGCCTGAGATCAGTAGTGGGAAAGTTATTGGAAGGTATTCTATGGGACCAGATATATGAGTAGTTGAATAAACATGGATTGATTCAGGACAGTCAGCATGGCTTTGTAGTAGTTCATGTCTAACAAATTTAATAGTTTTTTGACAAAATTACCAGGAAAGTTGATGAAGGCAAGGCAGTGGATATTGTCTACACGGACTTCAGCAAGGCCTTTGACAAGGTCCTGAATGTGAAATTGGTCAGGAAGGTCAAGTCATAAATTGGATTAGACATAGGCTTCGAGGGAGAGTGGTTGTAGATGGTTGCTCATCTGACTGGAAGCATGTGACTACTGGAGTGCCACAGGAATTGGTGCTGGATGCTTTGTTGTTTGTCATCCATATCAATGATCTGAATAATGTGATAAACTGAATCAGCAAATTTGCAGATGGTGCCAAGATTGTGGGTGTACTGGCCAACAAGGAAGACTATCAAAGCTTGCAGCAGGATCTGGACCAGCTCAAAAAATGGTGGGAAAAATGGCAAATGGAACTTGAAGCAGACAAGTGTGAGGTGTTGCACCAAGGTAGGTCTTGCACAGTGAGCAGTGGATCATTGAGAAGTGCAGCAGAACAGAGGGATCTGGGAATACATAATTCCTTGAAAGTGGTGTCACAGGCAATTAGCATTGTAAAGAAAGTTTTTGGCACATTGGCCTTCAGAATTCAATTTACTGAGTACAGGAGTTGGGATGTTATGTTGAAATTGTTTAAGATGTTGGTGAGGCCTAATTTGGAGTACAGTGTCCAGTTTTGGTCACCTACAGGAACAAAGTAAATAAGACAGAAAGAGGGCAGGAAGAATTTACAAGGATATTGCCAGAAATTGAGGACCTTAGTTATAGGGAAAGATTGAATAGGTTATGACTTTATTCCCTAGAATGTAAAAGACTGAGAGGAGATTTGATTAGATGCGTACAAAATTATGAGGGGTATAGGTACACGAGGGGGAACTTCTTCACTCAAAGGGGGGTCAGAGTGCGGAACGAGCTGGCAGTGCAAGTACTGGATGCGGGGTTGATTTCTACATTTAAGAGAGGAATTTGGATAGGTACATGGATGGGAGGAGTGTGGAGGGCTATGGTCCGGGTGCAGATCAACGGGACTGAGCAGATTAATGGGACTGGGCTGATTAATGGTTTAGCAAGGACCAGATGAGATGCAGGGTCTACTTCTGTGCTGCAGTGTTCTATGACTCCATGCTCTTGCGCAAGTTCCACAGGGGAAATGGAGCACTCAGGCAAAGGGTCGCTCCAGTAATGGTGCACGAACATCGATTTCCCCTTCCAGTTATTTTTTCCCTCCTCCTCCACTCTTTCTCTATTTCCCACTGTGGCCTCTTAGCTGTTCTCCTCACCTGCATAATTACCTCCATCTAGTGCCCCCCACCTTTCTCCCATGGTCCATTCTCCCCTCCTATCAGATTCCTTCTTTCCAGCCCTTTATCTTTCCCACCCACCTGGCTTCACCTATCACCTTCTAGCTTGTTCTCCTTCCCCTCACCCCACTTTTATTTATTCTGGCATCTTCCCCTGCTGTTAAGTTCCAAGAACACTGCACAATAGTAGCTCTGATACAAACGTTGCTTTGCTTTCGCAAGTAGTGATTCTAAAATTATAAACACAAGAGATTCTGCAGATGCTGGAAATCCAGAGAAGCACACACAAAATGCTGGATGATCTCAGCAGGTCAGGCAGCACTGATGGAAATGAATAAACAGTCGACATTCTGGGCCAAGATCCTTAATCAGAGCTGGAAAGGAAGGGAGAAGGAGCCAGAAATGATCTGATATAACAATTAACAGACTTAAATTAACAGATTTAAGTTTGTCCTTTGTGAGTTTCTCACTGAAATTCTTCAACTATTTCCCACCGGTTCCCACGTAACTTCTAACCCAAAAAGAACAGCAAGCTAATGATTTAAAATGCAACAAAAATTGACTATGGTACAGGATGGCATCCAGTTATCTAACCCATTCCTTCCAGGATGACTGTGAACTTAACCAGCCTTCATTGCTACAAATACCAATATCTCTGCTACTGAATTAAATCCAGAGCCACAGAAGCTGTATGTTTTTATATCTTAGCTTTTTATGTGTGTATTTATGCACTGAACTGCTTTTATTCCTGTGGGGAAGAGACAAGGAAACTCTAAGATCATCAATTGCTCAGCACTTTTGCCCTTAGGGATACCATTCAAGTTCAAGTTTCTTGTTATCTGACTGTACATACATATTACCAAATGAAACAATATTTCTCCAGACTATGGTAAGTGCACAATACATATATAAAATAATATTACCACAAATAAGCTAATAAAATATAATACAGAATGCATGTCTTGTGCAGCACAGTACAATAAACAGCTCACTGTCCTAGTGATGAGACCTCGGTGGTGGCAGGGTGTTAAGTGTTGTTTTTGTTTAAACACACATCAAAACACACGTGGAAAGCACTGCCAGGGGTGGTGGTAGAGGCAGTTACATTAGGCACATGGATGATAGAAAAATGGAGGGCTATGTAGGAGGAAAGGTTTGGATTGATCTTAAGAGTAGGTTAAAGGATCAGCACAACATCGTGGGCCAAAGAGCCTGTACTGTGCCACGCAGAGTAAAAATTAAATGTTGGCTTTCTCACTCTGCCTTATATTCACTGATGTGAATAACAAGGTGAAGTAAAGGAATCAGTGACAACAAAAATACATTAAAAAATGAGTTGTTTAGAAGTACACTGGATCAAATTTGAATGCTACCTAGCAGTAAATTTAAAAGATTACACATTAATCAATGAACAAATGACAACTTACGTCAGTATCAAATGAACTACCGTTTGGACCAGAAGTCACAGAGCACAATTACACCATTTAGCCCATCAAGTCTGCTCCACTTTACCATCACAGCTGATTCATTACCCCTCTCAATCTCATTCTCCTGCCTTCTCCCCATAATCTTTGATGCCCTAATTAATCAAGAACCCATCAACTTTCACTTTAAATATCCAATAACTTGGCCTCCACAGCCGTCTGTGGCAATGAATTCCACAGATTCACCGCCCTCCGTATAAAAATATTTCTCCTCATCTCTGTTCTAAAGGGATGTCCTTCGATTCCGAGGCTGTGTCCTCTGTTCCTAGACTCCCCCACTAAAGAATCATCTTCTCCACATTCAATTTATCTAGGCCTTTCAATAAGATCTCCCTCCCCCCCCCCCCACCACTTCATTCTTCTAAACTCTAGCCAGTACAGGACAAGAGCTATAAAACACTCCTCAAATTCCCGGAATCATTCTTGTAAACACCCTCTGGATCCCCATCAATGCCAGCACATTCTTTCTCAGAGAAGGAGCCCAAAACTGCTCACCAGGTTCCAAGTGCACTGACCAATCAGAAATAAATGTTTCTGACTACTAACTTACAACTTTATTAAATACAAAGATACGTCTTTTACTTACCAGATACAAGACAACTGAAGACATATCTTGCAGTCACAGAGAAACAAGCCCTTCAGCAAATCTAGTCTGTGTCAAACTGTTTTTCTGCCTTGTCCAACCCACACCATAGCCCTCCACACCCCTCCTATCCACGTACTCATCCAAACTGCTTAAGTGTTGAAATCGAACCCGCATCTACTTCTTCCACTGGGAGTTTGTTCAACATTTACTCCACCCTCTGAGTGAAGACGTTTCCCCCTCAGGTTTCCCTTAAACATTTCACCTATTGACAAGGAGAAGATGCAGAACCCATCTCTGTTTAACATTGTGTTCAAATGGAAGGAAGAGCTCTCTCAACAAGAGATTGTAGATACTTGAATCTGGAATGATAAGCCAGATGTTGACGTTCCTCCATCTTGCTTTTCCCTCTCTCATTGAGTTATATTTAGTAAAGACCTAGTTTATGTAGATAGACTCAGGGTGCTTCAGCCATTAGGAGAGACAATTTGTTGTAGAAGCAGGCAAAAACCATACACTCAGTGGCCACTGAGGGCATGTTCGTGGTCTTCTGCTGCTGTAGCCCATCCACTTCCAGTTTCAACATGTTGCACATTCAGAGATGCTCTTCTGCACACCACTGTTGTAACATATGGTTATTTGAGTTACTGTCACCTTCCTGTCAGCTTGAACCAGTTTGGCCATTCCGCTCTGACCTCTCTCATTAACAAGGCATTTTTACCCACAGAACAGCTGCTCACTGGATTTTTTTTTCTCCTGTATTTTTGCACCATTCTCTGTAAACTCAAACAACTGTTGTGCAAGAAAATCCCAGGAGATCAGCAGTTTCTGAGATATGCAAACCACCCCATCTGGCACTACCAATCATTCCAATAAGTCACTTAGGTCACGTCTTCCCAATTCTGATGTTTGATCTGAACAACAACTGAATGTCTTGACCATATCTGATACTTTTATGCTGAGTTGCTGCCACATGATTGGCTGATTAGATATTTGCCTTAACGAGCAGGTAGGTGAACAGGTGTACCTAATAAAGTGGCGACCAAGTGTAGATTTAAAATCTATATTCAAAGCTATAGGTTTTAACTTCAAAGCATTGGAGCAGAAATTCTGATTTATAGAGTGGTGAATAATTAGAGTAGGTTCCCAACCTTTTTTGTGCCATGAATCAATGCCATTAAGCAAGGGGTCCATGGACCCCATGTTGTGAACGCTTCGATTAGAGGAACAAAAGAAGGGAAAGGTGAAGAAGGTGGACTTCCAAAGCAACACTGAGGTCAGAGGGGGATTTGTATTTTGGATGTAAAATAGCCAAGGTTAAGAATGCTTAGAGTGACTATAGTGTGAAATCTTATAAAGATGAAGTGCTTTGGAGGAGAAACCATTAGAAGATTGAAGACTGGTTAAATTATGTATGTATGCAACCCTGAGATTTTTCTTGTGGGCATTCACAGTAAATACAAAGAAATGAAAAAGTATTACTATAATAGATAAGCAATAAATATCGAGAGGATGAGATGAAGAGTCCTTGAAAGTGAGTCCATAGGTTGTAGGAACAGTTCAGTGTTAGGGTGAGTGAAGTTGAGCTACGCAATGCAATAGAGAGTGAAGAGAAGGAGATGGTGGTATTGATATTGATGGAGGAGGTGAAATTACAAAGTAACATGCCATCATAGAGGTAGAAAAGATTAGTATATAATGCCAACTCAGAGTATTCCCACCCAAACAATAAACATAAGTCATCACTAAACAACCACATTTAACATGTACATAATTCCAGAAGAAACGACTATTACTAATCAGTACGACTTCTGTGTATTAAGCCACTATTTGCGCACCATAAATTCATTAAGCATTTCCTGCCCAGTTATGTGAATCACTGGATATAAAATCTTCAGCAAGACTTGCCTAGCAATAACCTTTACTCTGCAGTACTGCACACTGTTCGCCAGCACTAAGTCTATTTGCACATGTATCAGTACAGATCTAAGACCTTCAGTGACTTCATTGTCTTATTCCAGTTTCCTCAAAATATTACCCAGTGAAGTTTCTTCTCTGTCTCCATTCAAGTTTGATCAAAATTTCCAAATGACAAGAATTGATCTGCATTTAGCATTGTGGCATTTTGGTAATCTAATGTAAAAGAGCTACTACCCATTCAGGGGTCATACTTTAGGGTCAATTTTTTAAAAATATATTCATCATTGTAATTTATACATTTATTGCAGTGCAGTGCTGCCTCAAATCAACAAATTTCATAACATATTAACATCAGTGATATTAAACATGATTCTGATTCTCATTTATCACACGTACATCAAAACATACAGTGAAATGCGTTGTTTGCGTTAACAACCAGGACATGTTGGGGGCAGCTGGCAAGTGATGCCACATATTCCAACACCAATATAGCATTCCCACCAGAAACAAAACAGAATGTACCAGGTAACAGAGCAACAACAGCAAAACAAACCCCATTCCTCCTGTCCTGAACTTTTACTCCAAAAAACAACATTGCTTCCGCTGCTTCAAGAAATCTATTGTTATGCACGGATTGGAGACAGCTGCAGAAAGTTGCAAGTTCAGCCAGCTCCTTCATGGGCACTCGCCTCCCCAACACCAAGGCTATCTTCAAAAGGTGAAGCCTAAAAAAAGCAGCATCCATCATTAAGGTCTCCCGTTACCCAGATCATGCCGTCTTCTCACTGCTACATCACGGAGGAGCTATAGGAACCTCAAAATGCACACTCAACAATTTAGAAGCAAGAACTTCTCCTCTGCCAAATTTCTGAATAGACAATGAACCCGTGTACACTACCTCAATATTTCCCCCTTTTTTCTGCTCTCTTTACACATACACACACATATATATAGAGAAAGAGAGAGCGCACGTCTAAGACTCTTGTACAGTACAGTAATAATTTTATGTATTCTACTGTACTACACTCACAAAAAAAACCTCACATTTCATGAAATTGGTTATGATAAACCTGATTCTGATATTGGTCTCTATTGTGGACTGACAGTGGGCAGGGGGTAGGGAGAGGGGAGTCATGGTTGGGAAAAGAGAGGGGAGGGAGCAGGAAGCACCAGAGGGACATTCTGTAATGATCAATAAACCAATTGCTTGGAATCAAGTATCCCTGCCTGGTGTCTCAGGCCTGGGTGTATCTACATCAGCACCACCCGCCCCACCACCACAGCACTCCATCCTCGTGATTCCCAACATGCTTTGCTGCTGCCAGATTTACAAACTCCCTCTCCACTCCATGTTGATAAATACAGCACTGTGCAAACACCCTAGCTACATACATGTGCTGAAGACTTTTGCTCAGTACTGTATATTCTTCTTATTGTAACTTATAGTTTTTATTATGTAACACAATGAACTGCTGCAGCAAAACAACAAACTTCACGGCATATGTCAGTGATATTAAACCTGATTCAATTAACAAGGATACTACACTAGAGCAAGTTATACACAAGACGATTCAAGAAATCAGATTATACTTCATACTTTATTGTCGCCAAACAATTGATTAAAAGTCCCAGAATCACTCAGCATGTGGTAGAGAGTGAAACCGAAAAGGTTTCTGTCAGAGAACCTTCAGTTGATTGTTGACCCAAAATAATTCTGATTCTGTTCCACACAATGCTGCCTGATCTGCTGAGTATTCCTCCAGTTTGTGTCTATTCCAATATCTTAGCATCTGCAGTATTTGATTTTTCAAATAGAAAATGGTAATTTACACAAATGCGCCCATTTCTTTTTGCATTCTGAATTAAGAGTCGTTATATTTATCCACTTCACTCCACCATCCACTCTCCCAAGCCCAGCTGCAAAAGGAGGAGGGTTGGACATGGGGCTAGCAACCCAATCCTGTAAAAATCAGAATCAGAATCGCATTCAATTTGCGAAATTTGTTATTTTGTGGCAGCAGTACATTGCAATACACAATAATAAAAACTGTAAATTTAAGAAATATCATTGTAATGTCAGCAATCATTTTGATAAGACTAGAATATAAAAGCAAGGATGTAATGCTGAGGCTTTAAACAGCTCTGGTGAGGCCTCACGGTGTGCAGTTTTGTGCCCTTATCTAAGAGAGGATGGGCTGATGTTGGAAAGGGTTCAAAGGAGGTGCACAAAAATGACTCCATGATTGAAAGGCTTGACATATGAGGGTCTGGGCCTCTAATCACTGGAATTCAGAAAAATGTTGAAAGGCCTTGATACAGTGGATGTGGAGAGGATGATTCCTATGGTGGGGGAGTCTAAGACCAGAGGACACAGCCACAGAATAATGGGTCATCCTTTTAGAACAGATATGTGGAGGAATATAAGGAGAGTGGTGAATCTGTGGAATAGGCTACACTCATCAATCTCTCTTATCACCTTGTCAAAAAAACTCAATCAAGTTTGTAAAGGCAGGACCTGCCACGCACAAAGAATGCTGGTATTAGGCCACGGGTTTCCAAATGCTCACATATCGTATCCCTAAAAGAAATTTCTCCAGCAATGTCCCTACAACTAACGTGAGTCTATAGCTCCCAGGATTTTCCCTTGTACCCTTCTTAAATATACAATCAAGAGGCAGAATTTAAAGCCATCACATTCTGCAAAGGCAGACGAATTCCAATTCCAGATGTTCAGCCCAGAGCCTCCATGACAAACTCAGTCCAAATAGACTACCAATGTGAAGAGTCAGATGACTTTAGCTAACGGAGATATCTCTGCTGCATCCTATCCTCCGATGGAAAGCCTGGAACTACGGACCGAGTAAATGGAAAATCAAACCGTTTTTTATAAAGGGGAAAGGGAGCACGGATACCGGACCAGGTGGGGATAATAGGGACAGGCGAATGGAACAAACGGGGCTCCAGCACAGTAGATCGCCCTCAGTTATTACAGGGGGTGTGTTCGGGAGTGCAGGGGAGCGGTCCAAGGTCTCGGTGTGACTGGGAGGATGAGGGGAATCTTATTCTGCCCCACGGGGTCCAAACTGCCCCCACACCCTGTCTGGGTGTGACAGAGGGTGGAGGGGCTCTGTCCCGCGGGATCCGAGTGTTACTCGGACCGTGGAGGGGATCTGGGTGTGACTCGGATGGCGGAAGGGACCCATCCTGCGGGGCCCGGCTCTGACTCGGATGGCGAAGGGGATCTGTCCTCAGCGGACAGACAGAGGGGGGTCTCGGCCCCACACCCAGAAACCGTCCACGTCCCTGCACGGCCGCTGGAGCCCGGCAGCACGATGCGTGGTGACGAGGAGGGGCAGAGCAGTGTCAGGGCCTGCCGGTCACTTACCCCTCCTGCCCCCTGGCCGCCGCTGCCGCTGCCGCCGTCGCCACCCGCCAGCTGATCCCGCTGGCCTCCCGACCCACACACGCCGGAGAACGTCACCAGAACCTGCGCACCCGGTCACGTCATCACTCTCCGGGTAAACATTGCGTCATGGAACGCGTCCGTTAAATTCAGTTGGGTCGTTTGCGAAGGGCAGCACCGTTAAAAAATCCGGGCATCCGCTTCAAACCGTGAGAGTATTTCACTTCAAAAAAAATAGATTTCAATAACTTTGACTTTATTTCACTCCGATAATTGTAATCAACATGTCACTCCCGTCTGTAGCCTGAAGACTATTTCAGGAATCATTCCGTTTTCAGCAAAGCCTCCGCGGCACCGCTGACGACGCCTTCAGAGTCTGTAACTCCAGGCCTACCCTATCCTCAGGGACTACACTTCCCAGCAGCCGTGCCGGTGTACGCTGACGTCACGTGCGTCGGCTCCGCGCGAAGTCAAGGCTTACCTCTTTCGACAGGACTACAACTCCCAGCAGGCTGCAAAACGTGCCTGCGTCGGCGTGCGTGCGCAGTGAGGTCGCGCGTCGAATCGGAGGGAGGGGGAGGAAGTGATGGATTTCCTTCCTGCACTTGGACGCTCAGGCGCCGAGGGCTCGTTAATGGCTGATAGTTTGAAGCCGGAAGTAGAGGAGCTTTAAATTCACTTTCTCCGCGTTAGTGAATATCGGCTGCCTGTGAATGCTGCTTTTCCAACTCAGGGAGAGTTTGAGCTGCAGTGGAAAATGCCCAGGAGGAAGCAGTCCAACCCGCAACCTGTGAAAAGTAAGTGGAGCCCGCAGCGTGTGTGAATGAGGGGAGGAGGAGAAGGCATGCGAGCCCAGCTCTCCCTCCTACTGAACTTACTGTGCTTGGCCCGGCACACTTCACCGTAGCCAACACTCCGCAGTCACCTGAGAGCTAATGATTCCCTTCTTCTATCGTCACTTTTAAAACGGGTCCTCTCTGCACCTGCTGTCGTTCTTTGCCTTGTTTGCATCACTTTCTGTTTTACTGAAAAGCGATCGAGGCCCGTAAAGTGTGAGTCAAATCAGAGTTGTCAAGGTTTAAACTTAAGTTGCCTTAGTAGTTATCTTCAACCGCAGTCCTTTTAAAATTTCCATAAGATCTTTTATTATTAAAGGAAAAAAAATCAGAACAGATTGAGCGGAGTAGGGGTAATGCTCTCACATACCCGAATTGGAGGTTTGTGAAGACGTTAATGCCACTGTTCTATACTTTTCTAAGTTGTATTACAGATTTTGGTTGGCATTGATTGACTTCTGTGTTCCTAACGGGGGTAGGGAGAATGTGAGAGCTTGCTACGGGATAATTGATTTTTGAAGGAGTTCTAACTCAGAATCAGGTTTGATATCACCAGCATATGTGAAATTTGTTAACTTAACGGCAGCAGTACAATGCAGAACATTATAAATATAGAGATAAATATATCAATTACATTAAGTATTTACTGTATGTATACTAAACAGTTAAATTAAAAATAGTGCTAAAACAAATAATAATTTTAAAAATCTGTAAGTAACAGAAACCTCAAACAGATGGATTTTCGATTAGCCACATTGGGGAGCAAGGAACCAACGTGGCCATGGTCAATATTGAGCACAAGACACCTGCGTGTGCTGGAAACCCAGAGCAAGAGCTCAAAATGCTGGAGGAACTGAGCAAATCAGTCTACATCTGGTGGGGAATAAACTGTCAACGTTTTGGACTGAGACCCTTCATCAGGACTTGGGGAACAGGGCAAATGGCAGAATCAGAAGGTGGGGGAGGGGAGGAGTTCAAGCTGGCAGGTGAGACAAGGTTATCCCCCCCCCCCATCTTTTTATTCTGGCCTCTGCCCCTTGCCTTTCCAATCCTCATGATGTGTGTGTTGCTGATGCATAGGTGCCGCAAAACAAAAGGAAGGCTGATGACCTGTAGGCTTTTGTGATGAGAGGATTTGAATACAGGGGTGATGAAGTCTTTCTACAGCGTTAAAGAAGATAGCACGTGGAGTATACGTACAATTTTGATCTTTTTACTTGAGGCTTCGTAATGCATTGGTCAGACCACACTTGGAGTATTGTGAGCAGTACTGGGCTCCTTGTCTAAGAAAAGATATGCTGGCATTGAAAAGGGGCCAGAGGAGGTTCATGAGAATGATCCCGGGAATGAAAGGGTTAATGTATGAGGAGTATTTGATGGGCCTGGGCCTGTACTCACTGGAGCTTAGAAGGATAAGGAGGGATCTGGCTGAAACTTATTGAATACCGAAAGCCCTGGATAGAGTGGATGTGGAGAGGATATTCCCTGTAATGGGTGAGTCAAGGACGAGGGCAAAGCTTTAGAATTAAGGGGCATCCATTTATAACAGATGATGAGGAATGTCTTTAACCAGGAGGTGGTGAATCTGTGGAATTCAATGCCACAGACAGCTGTGGAGGCCAAGTCATTGAGTATATTTAGAGTGGAAGTTATTAGGTTCATCATTAGTCAAGGCGTCAAAGGTTACAAGAAGACAGAATGGATTGAGAGTGATAATGAATCAGTCGTGATGAAATGGTGGAGCAGATTCTAATGGGATAATTCTGCTCTTGTGTTCTTACCGATAAAAAAGGATACATTTGCCGTAGCGGTTGTGCAGCGATGAATTAACATCCTGATTCTGGGGATGGTGGGTGTGCCACATGAGGGTGAATGGAACGCCCAACACTACAGCACAGCAACAGGACCTTTGGCCCACAATGTCTTGCCAATCTAATTAAATTAGTAATCAAACATCCAATTAGGTTAATCCCTTCTAGCTACGTATTTCCTTATCCTTCCATTTCCTGCACATTCATGTGCCTATTGAAGAACCTCTTGAATGCTCCCATTGCATTTGTCCCCACCACCACCAACCCTGGCAGTACGCACTCAGGGTTCAGAAACTTGACCTTCACATCTCACTTGAACTCACCCCCTCACTTTAAATGCATGCCGTCTAGTATTAGATGCCTCAAACCTGGGGAAAAACAAACCGCTGTCTTTGCCTCCCATAATCTTATAAACTTCTATTCTGTCTCCCCGATGCCCCAGGGTAAACAATAGAGGTTTGTCCAACCTCTCCTTTTGGCACGTGCCTCCAACCCGGGCAGTGTCCTGAATGGACTGGGTGTGTATTCTCTCAAGGTTCGATGAATGCTAGATGATCTCATGTGATATTGACAAAGTTTTCTGCAGGGCTCATAAGCATAGGTGCAGGGAGGATGTCTCCTTTGGCACAGTGGCCTGGAGCAAAAAGTCCGCAGCCTTGCAGGAAGAAACATAGAAAACCTACAGCACAATACAGGCCCTTCAGCCCACAAAGTTGTGCCGAACATATCCCTACCTTAGAAATTGTGAGGCTTACCCATAGCCCTCTATTTTACTAAGCTCCATGTACCTATCCAAAAGTCTCGTAAAAGACAGTATTGCATTCGCCTCCACCACCGTTGCCGGCAGCCCATTTAATGCAGTCACCACTCTGAGTAAAAAAAACTTACCCCTGACATCTCTGTACCTACTCTCCAGCACCTTAAACCTGTGTCCTCTTGTGGCAACCATTTCAGTCCTGGGAAAAAGCCTCTGACTATCCACATGATCAATGCCTCTCATCATCTTATACACTGATATTTATATATGTCACCCCATCACCCCTACCGGGGCATAATCCACTGACAGTAGCTCACCAGTGTCCTCTGTCCTGGGCTAGTCTTTCCCTTTATCCCAGGCGTAGCCCTTCTTAGTGTATTCCTCCTCTCCCAGGGACGATGTCTTTGGAATTTCTGTAGCTCTGGTGTTTGACAGGATGGGGTTGCTTGCTCCACGCTCATCCCCACTCCTTTCACGTCCGGCATGGTGGAGTTCTCTGAACCAACCCTAATAATAGTTCTGCAGCCTGTTAGAGAAAGGGCTTGTGTGGAAGAAAACGCTTCCTGATTTCACTTGTGTTGTGACTCCCACATTTCGGGCTGCACTTACTTGGTCTAGATTTCCTCACTGAAGCAATTGATTGTACTAGTTTATCACGCCTTAGCCCTCAATTAGTTCACATCCAAAACTCGAGGGAAGGTAAGGCAGTCATATTGTAACCACCTTAAGCCTTGATTTATTCCGGTAATTTGCCCTGCTAACACCTCCAAACCTAGTATATTTTGTGGCTTTCTGTGTCCCCAACTCGACGTGTCCAAGGCTGTTTGAGTTCACCTTTAATTATTAGCCCCTTAAGATAATGAGGATAGGTTGAGCAAGCCAGGGTTTTTTCTCTTTGGAGCGAAGGAGGGTGAGAGGTGGTTTGGTAGAGGTGTACCAAATGATAAGAGGCACAGGTTGAGTGGATAGCCAGAGGCATTTTTTTCCCAGGGGGAAATGGGTATCACAAGGAGCATAATTTTAAGGTGATTGGAAGAAAGTACATGGGTAAGTTTTTTTTTAAACACAGTGGTGGGCGTGTGGAATGTGCTTCCATGGGGGGTGGTAGAAGCAGGAACATTAGGGACATTTGAGAGATTCTTAGGTAGGCACATGGATGGTAGAAAAATGGAGAGCTAAGTAGGGGGCAAGAGTTAGATTGGTCTTCATTTGAAAGGTTGGCGCAACATTGTGGGCCAAAGGGCTTGGACTGTACTGTAACAGCAAAGGTGAACTCTTGTCACATACTTTATTCAGCTGTTAATTATGGATGTGGAGCAGGAATTATTTTCCAGGTTCAGACTGCTCTGGTGAGCCTTGTTTCAATTGAAGATGCTGTTTATCTGAAGGCATTTCCTCTGCAGGGGTGGATAAGGATTTGGCTGCCGCATTTAAGAGAAGTTTGGACAGGTGCATGGATGAGAGGAATATAATTGTGCTGTGGGTAGGTGGGACTAGGTAGAAAAATCGGTTGGCATGGACATGAGATTCTGCAGATGCTGAAAAGCCAGAGCGACCCACACGAAATGTTGGAGGTACTCGGCAGGTCAGGCAGCATCTGTGGAGAGGAGTAGACAGTTATTGTTTCAGGCTGATGTCCTGATGTGGAGTCTCGGCCAGAGACGTTGACTGTTTATAAACCTCCATTGATACTCCCTGACCTATTGGGTCCCTCCAGCTTTTTGTGTGTGCAGAGATTAACCTTCCTGCAGTTTCAAAGTGCTGATGCTGATTTCTTGTGACGCTCCGTGTGAACATTTCTGAGATTGGAAAAATTCTGTTTTTGACCTGCACATTGCAGTTGGTTCACCTCAATCAGGTGCTACAAATCATGACTACACTTCTTGCAAAAAGTTGGGCAGAGCCATTTTCCTGGCATTTTCACCCCTGGTCTCTGGAATAATCTGTGCTGAGTGTGCAGCAGGGGAATCTGTGAATGAGACTGGATTTGCTCTGGTACTCTATTCAGCAGCCTGTCAGCCCTCACCGTCACACTTCAGTGCTGTGAGTAAGGTCACTTAGGACAGTACAATACTGCCTGTGAAATCTGTGCCTTCAGGAGAGGAGGGCAGGGGAAAAAGCTACAAATGTACCTGACCAAATGTCACTGTGGAGCCTTGCAGGTGTACAGGAGCAGATCAGAGCATGTGCATCTTATGATCTTTTACTTTTAAGTAGAAGAGATTCTGAAGATGCTGGAAATCCACAGCAACACACACAATGAATGTCCTGATGAGGGGTCTTGGCCCAAAACATCAACAGTTTATTCCTCTCTATCAATCCCTCCAGCATTCTGTGTGTGGTGAGGTGGAGGTACATCTCTACCAAAGGAGGTGTAAGCCACTCTTTTCCAGTACTAGCATGCTGGCCACCCTTGGGTAAGGTGTAGCCACTGCTTAGCCCCCCACCGATCAGGGTCACGTGAAACCATGGGAGCAGGTGGTGGATGGTCATACGAGCAGCCATGCATCACAATACGAGCATCACAAGTCCTGGTTATGCAACCACTGACGCCAGGCAGACAATCTCTGAAAAGCATTGAGAATGGCTGGGGTCACCTGTCTTGTAAAGACATTGGCCAGAAGAAGGCTGTGGCAAACATTTCTGTGGAAAAATTTGCCAAGGACAATCACGGGCAAAGACCACGATCACCCATGTTGTACGACATGGCACAAAATGATGATGTAGCTAGTTTTCCCATCACGTTATTATGACAGCATTTGCCTATGATCATTTATGCAGTGTGACTAAATGTATTGGAGTATAAATGAGACGCTGGAATCTGGAGCAACAAACAATCTGCTAGAGGATGTCAGCGGGTCAAGCAGTGTCAGAGGGAGGAAAGGAACTGTTAAAGCTTTAGGCTGCAACCCAGCATAAGGATGAGGCCTAGAGAGAATGGGTGTGGAGAGGATGTTTCCGATAGTGAGGGCGTCTTGGACCAGAGGGCACAGCCTCAGAATAGAGGGATGTCCATTTAGAACAGAGATGAGAAGGAATTTGTTAGTCAGAGGGTGGTGGATCAGTGGAATTAATTGCCACAGACAGCTATGGCAGCCAGGTCATTGGGTATATTTAAACTGGAGTTTGATAGATTCTTGATTAGTCAGGGCTTCAAAGGTTATGGGGAAAAGGCAGGAAAATGGAATTGAGATACAATAATCAGCTATAATCAAATAGTGAAGCAGACTCAATAGGCCGAATGGCCTAATTCTGCTTTTTTTTGTTGCTTGGAATACAGCACTTGTGTAGGAAAAAAAATTCATATTGCATCTAAAAATATAACTAGTACACAGAAGTATGACAAAGTGTAGAAATCAGATTTTTTTCAGTGAACACAATAGATGGCAGTAATAATCAGAGAAAAGTACAAAACAGAAACAGACCCTTCAGCCCATCTAGACCATGCCAAGCCATTTAAATTGCTTGCTCTTATCAACCTGCACTGGGACCTTAGCCCTCCATCTCCCTCCCATCCATGTACCTATCCAAACTTCTCTTAAATGTTGAAATCGAGTTAGCATGCACCTCTTGCATTGCCAGTTCATTCACATTCTCACGTCCCTATGTTCCCTTTAAACTCTTCACCTTTCACCCTTAACCCATGACCTCTGGTTATAGTCCCTCCCCACCCTCGGAAAAACCTGTTTGCATTTACCTCATCTAAACCTTTCCTAATTTTGCATACCTCTATCAAATCTCCTCTCAATCTTCTGTGTTCTAAGGAATAAAGTCCTAACCTATTCAATGGAGTCCTTCAGTTTCGGCAACATCGTATAAATTTTCTCTGTACAGTTTCAACCTATTTACATCTTTCCTGTAGGTACTGTAGGTGACCAAAACTGCACACAATATTCCAAATTAGGCCTCACCAACATCTTGTACAATTTCAACATACCCTCCCAACTCCTGTACTCAATACATTGATTTATCAAGGCCAATGTGCCAGAAGCTTTTACTACGACCCTATCTACCTGTGACGCAACTTTCAAGGAAGTATTCCCAGATCCCTCTGTTCTACTGTACTCCTCAGTGCCCTGATGTTCACTGTGTAAGAATACCCTGGTCGGTCCTCTAAAAGTGCAATACCTCACACTTGTCTGAATTAAATTCCATCTACCATTTTTGAGTCCTTTTTCCTAGCTGGCCCAGATCCCACTGTAAGTCATGATGATCTCTCTTGCTAACCACTACACCCTCAATCCTGACGTCATCAGCAAATTTGCTGGTCCAGTAAACCATATTATCATCCAGATTGTTGATATAGTTGACAAACAACAACAGATCCAGCACCAATCCCTGCAGCTCTCCACCAGATAAAAGCCTCCAGTCAGAGAGGCAACCATCTACTACCACTCTCTGGCTTCTCCCACAAAGCCAATGTCTAATCCAATTTATTTCCTCCTCTTGAATACCAAGTGACTCCCATGTGGGACCTTGTCAAAGGCCTTGCTAAAGTCCATGTAAGCAACATCCACTACTTTGCCTTCATCATCTCTCCTGGTACCTTCCTCAAAAAAAACTATAAAGATTGGTTAGACATAACTTACCACACATTAAGCCATGCTAACTATCCCTTATCAGTCTGTGTGTGTCCAAATACTGATATATCCAGTGTCTTAGAATACCTTCCAATAACTTTCCCACTACAGATGTCAGGCTCACTGGCCTATTATTCCCTGGTTTATTTTTAGAGCCTTTCTTAAACAGCGGAACACCATTAGCTATCCTCTGGTTGCTCAGGAAGGTTTTAATATCTCTGCTAGGGCCCCTGCATTTTCTGTACTTCTCTCGCACAGTGTCTGAGGGAACTCTTTATCACCCCCTGGGGATTTATCCACCTTAACTTGCCTCCAGCAAGCAAACACCACCACCTCTGTAATCTCAGTAGGGTCCATGATCTTGATGTTGCTTTGCCTTACTTCGATAGATGTCTCCTGAGTAAATACAGATGCAAAAAAAGTCCATTTACAAACCTCATTTCCAGAAAAGTTGGGATATTTTCCAAAATGCAATGAAAACAAAAATCTGTGATATGTTAATTCATGTGAACCTTTATTTAACTGACAAAAGTACAAAGAAAAGATTTTCAATAGTTTTACTGACCAACTTAATTGTATTTTGTAGATGTACACAAATTTAAAATTTGATGGCTGCAACACACTCAACAAAAGTTGGGACCGAGTTAAAATAAGATTGAAAAGTGCACAGAATATTCAAGTAACACTGGTTTGGAAGACTCCACATTAAGCAGGCTAATTGGTAGCAGGTGAGGTATCATGACTGAGTATAAAAGTAGTGTCCATCAAAGGCTCAGGCTTTGCAAGCAAGGATGGGTCGTGGCTAAGAAACTTAGGCTAACTGCCTAAGAAACTGTCATGCTACTGTGACAATTATAGCCCCCTGGGCTCGGGAGTACTTCGAAGAACCATTGTCACTCAACACAGTCCGTCGCTGCATCCAGAAATGCAACTTGAAACTGTATTACGCAAGGAGGAAGCCATACATCAACTCTATGCAGAAACGCCGGTGAGTTTTCTGGGCCTGAGCTCATCTCAGATGGACCGAAAGACTATGGAACTGGGTGCTGTGGTCAGACGAGTCCACATTTCAGCTAGTTTTCAGAAAAAATGGGCGTTGTGTTCTCCGTGCCAAAGATGAAAACGACTATCCAGATTGTTATCAGCGAAAGGTGCAGAAGCCAGCATCTGTGATGGTATGGGGGTGCATCAGTGCCCACGGCTTGGGTGAGTTGCATGTATGTGAAGGTACCATTGACTCTGAGGCGTATTTTAGGATTTTAGAGAGACATATGTTGCCATCAAGGCGACGTCTCTTCCTGGGACGTCCATGCTTATTTCAGCAGGACAATGCCAGACCACATTCTGCACGGGCTACAACAGCGTGGCTTTGTAGACACAGAGTGCGTGTGCTTGTCTGGCCTGCTGCCATTGAAAATCTTATTGAAAATGTATGGCGCATCATGAAGAGGAGAATCAGACAACGGAGACCACGGACTGTTGAGCAGCTGAAGTCTTATATCAAGCAAGAATGGACAAAATTTCCAGTTGCAAATCTACTACAATTAGTATCCTCAGTTCCAAAACGATTAAGAAGTGTTATTAAGAGGAAAGGTGATGTGACACAATGGTAGATATGCTTCTGTCCCAACTTTTGTTGAGTGTGTTGCAGCCGTCAAATTCTAAATGTGTGTATGTTTACAAAATACAATTAAATTGGTCAGTAAAACTATTGAAAATCTTTTCTTTGTACTTTTGTCAGTTAGGTAAAGGTTCACGTGAATTAACGTATCACAGATTTTTGTTTTTATTGCATTTTGGAAAATATCCCAACTTTTCTGGAAATGGGGTTTGTAAGATCAACCTTCTTCCCCACCCCCATCTCTTTTGGCTCCACATATTCATTACCATTTTGATCTTCCAGAGGACCAATTTTGTCCCTTGCAACCCTTTTTTGCTCTTAACATACTTGTAGAGTCCCGCACCTCATGCCTTGTTTTAGTTCTCTTGATTTCTTAGGTGTTCTGTTGCATTTCTTATATTCATAGTACCTCATTTGTTTCCACCTAAATACCTGCTACGCACCTTTTTTTTTCCTTAACCAGGTCCCGAATCTCTCTTGAAAACCAAGGTACCTGTTATCTTTACCTTTGATTCTGACAGGCACATGCAAGCTCCATACTCTCAAAATTTCACATTTGAAGGCCTCCCACTTCCCAGGTACACCTTTGCCACAAAGCAGCCTGTCCAAATCCACATTTGCCAGATCCTTTCTGATACCATCAAAATTGGCCTTTCTCCAACCTAGTATCTCAATCTGCAGACCAGAGTAGCGCACACAAAATACTGGAGGAGCTCAATGGATCAGGCAACAGCTATGGACGGGAATGAACGGTTGTCGTTTTGGGACACGACCCTTCATAATTTTTCTTGTATGTTTTTGTCCTTGCTTGTCTGAAACTTGTGTTCTTCTAAATGAGTGGTGTAAAGGGAAGCTGGGTAATAGTAAAAAAAAATAGCAAAGTAGATTTTGATGTGGTGTTTTGTTTTGTCATGTCACCAGTCTGTGCGAGAAAGCACAAAGAGCTTTATTTTGTTTAAAAGCCAAGGTTTTGGCTGTATCCAGGAAGGATAATTATTAAGCTCAGTGCTATGACATCAGAGTTGGAAGAATAACTGAAAGATTTTCTTCATTAACAAGCTTGTAGATTTCAAACAGTGTAAATTGGATTCTAGTCAGTTAGAAACTCTCAGCTGTATTCTTCACGCCAAGGATATTAAAGCAAAATTTAAGTGTATTTAGAATATAAAACAGTGTGGGCCTTTCAGCTCACGATGTTGTGCCGAGCTGTATAACCTACTCCATGACCAATATAAACCACCCCTACACAGCCCATAACCCTCCGTTTTTCTTACATCCATGTGCCTATTTGAGTTTCTTAAGTGTCCTTTTTGTATCAGCCTCTACCATCACCTCTGGCAGCATGTTCCAAGCACCTATCACTATGTGAACTTTCCTCCACTCGTCTTAAATGGATGCCCTGTGGGATTGGCCATGTCGCACTGAGGAGAAGGTGCTGACTGTCCGCTCTATCTATGCCTGTCATAATCTTGTGCACCGATCAAGTTGCCTTTCATCCTCTTTTTCTCCCTAGCTCACTGAACCTCTCCTCATATGACATGTTCTCTAATCCAAGCAGCATCCTGGTAAGTTTTCTTTGCACCCTCTCTAAAGCTTCTAATGAGGGGAAGAAGCTGTTCCTGAAACATTGAGTGTGTGCCTTCAGGCTCCTGTACCACCTCCCTGATGGTAACAATGAAAAGCGGGCATGTCCTGGAAGGGGAAAACAAAAATCTGAAATTTCATGCTGCTCTCGAAGGGATAGAGTGAAATGATGGAATCATTTCCCCAATTCAGCCTTGAGTCAGAGTACTACAACACAAGAAGGCTCTCCAGCCCCAAAGACCATAAGACATAGGAGCAGAGTTAGGCCACTTGGCCCATTGAGTCTGATTTATTATCCCTCTCAACCCCATTCTCTTTCCTGCTGCACGGGCAACAGCTTGCTCTCCATAACGTATTGCCCTGGCTTGTATACTAACTAGCTTGTGTATCAACTATATAGATAGCTAGGATACAACGTCCAAGTTCAGCCCGGCTAGCGGATGCCTCTCTGATCTCCTAAGTCCCTTCTTACACTCCCTCCTGGCATCCTTATAGCTCTCAAGAGCCCTGTTAGATTTTCCTTCCTAAACACTTAAGTAGGCTTCCTCCTTCCTTTTAACTAATGTTCCACAACTCTCTGTCGTCCGTTCCATGTCTCAGTGAGACAAACCTACTCAGAACCCCGTGCAAGTGCTCCCTAAACAAGCTCTGCAGCTTTGCTGCAACACACAAAATGCAGGAGGAACTCGGCAGGCCAGGCAGCATCTATGGAAAAGAGTAAACAGTCAACGTTCGAGCAGAGGCCCTTCATCAGGATTCCACGTTTCTGCTGTGCATTTCGCAGAGAACGTCTGCCCCCATCTGATGCTGCTCAAAGATCAAAGTACGTGTATGATCCTGAGATTCATTTCCTTGTGGGGTATTCACAGTAAACAGAAAGAAACAATGAAAAACTGAACACGACAGAGGTGGACAAACAGTGACAGACCAAAGTTCACAAGACAACTGTGCACAAAAAGAAAACAATAAAAAAACTAAAAATATAGGTAACATGAGATAGAGTCGTTGAAAGTGAGTCCTTAGATTGAGGAACCAGTTCAGTGATGGGCTGAGTGAACTTATTCCCTCGGGTTCAAGACCCTGATGGTTGAGGGGTAATAACTGTTCCTGAACCTGGTGGTGCAGGTCCTAAGGCTCCTGTACCACCTCCCTCATAGTACAGCGAGAATAGAGCATGTCCTGGGTGGTGAGGATCCTTGGTGGATGCTGTTTTCCTGCCACAGCACTCCACCTAGATATACAAAGTATTTTGTGATGTGTATTTTAGTACAATAAGATTTCCATGTAAGCGAAGGTATTTGCATATTTGTCATTTAAAATGCATCGGATATTTGATAGGAAAATTACAGTCTGAGGTGGATTTGAACTTTGTGGCTTCGGTTGCTCATAATTTAGAGAACTGCATGACAAACAATACAAATGATGAGATTAGAGGAGCCAACAGCTCTTTGAGTCTTTTGTTGTATTAAAACATTTGCACATACCTGCAGGGAATCTTTGCCAAATGACCAGTTTGCAAGATAGGAAGTTCTCAGTAAAATCAGAATCGGATTTAATATCAATGGCAGATGTTGTGAAATATGTTGTTTTGCCGCAGTACAGTGCAATACTTAATCATAAACTACACAACTTATTGTAATTTATAAAAAAAAAATTAAGTAGTGCAAAGTGAGACTACTAGACAGATATATGGAGGAATTTAAGGTGGGGAGTTATATGGGAGGCAGAGATTAAGGGGCGGCACAACATTGTGGGCCAAAGGGCCTGTACTGTGCTGTACTGTTCTATGTTCTTAAAAAGAGAGCATAAAAAAAAGTATTGATTGTGTACCTGAGTTCGTTGTCTACTCAGAAGTCTGATGGTAAAGGGGAAGATGCTGTTCCTGGAACGTTGGCTCCAGTACCAACTCCCTGATGGAAGCAATAAGAAGTGAGCATGTCCTGAATGGGGAAAACAAAAATCTGAAATTTCATGCTGCTCTCAAAGGGATAAAGTGGAATGATGGAATCATTTCTGCAATTCAGCCTTGAGTCAGAGTACTACAACAGAGAGGAAGGCCATAAGATGCGGGCTGAATTAGGCCATTCAGCCCATTGAGTCTGCTGCACCATTTCATTATGGCTGATTTATTATCCCTCTCAGCCCCATTCTCCTGCCTTCTCGACCTTTTGATGCCCTGACTAATCAATAAACTCTGCTTTAAATGTGCCCAACAACTTGGCCTCCACAGCCATCCGTGGCAATGAATTGCACAGATTCACCACCCTCTGCCTAAAGAAATTCCTCCTCAACTAGTCCATGTTGACCTGATGGATGAAGTTGCCATAATAATAGCGATGGAAGTATACCTTTCATCAGCTGATTAGCTTTAGTGGCAGTTCATGTTTGTCTCTGAACTTTCCATAGATCAGAGATGAATCTGTTATGTGGCTGCTGGGGGTGAGCTTCTATGAGGCCTTAGCCAGACCTTTCCAAATGCACAGTCCAGAGAGAGGTAAATGGTTGGCTGGCCCTCATTGCAGCTGTCTTGAGGGCAGCGTGCGTTGGGAGTGAGACTGACTGTGCAGAGGGAGGACCTAACAAAGTAGTAGTGGTATTGCAATCACTCGAGTCAATCTTCTCCCAAAGAGCCATTTCCTTAATGAAGAACACCTATGTGTGACTCTGTTTAACGTGGGGAGGCTGGTGCACAGAGAGCCACGACATGGTCCTTGACCGATCAGGGTCAAGGTCCAGTGGCATGGAATGTAGGATGATTGGGGCCCCTTCACTGCTGGAGCCTTCCTCCACCTTCACTGACATTGTGACGTGTCAGTCTTCCTCTGTCAGTTCGACCATGGAGGTCTTGGTTGGATCACACTTCATCTGGAACCTCCCCCTTCACCTTGCCACCATGGGTGACCCTACCAGGAGCTAAACTCTAGGTGGCATCACTCTTGGGACCTCGGGAACTCTCATCCTCTACACCACAACAAAATGACAGTCCTCAGAAGACCTGACCAGGAGGGCCCCTCTCACTGCCAGCTGAATGCTCGTTGTGGCTGTGAGGTGTTCCCCCAGATGGATTTGACAGTCTGCTTGAGAAACCGTCCCTCAGGATTCACGTCTTTCTCCTGCAAGGACTTAAGCAATCTCTGTACTTCCCACTCTGGACTTGTGGTCAAAGGCTTTTTTTCTATGTAAAACAGATTATGAAGCAAGATGGAGCATTGCCCAGCAACGAGGCCAGGCCCTTTGTTTAGAGCCGGGGTTCCCAACCTGGGGTTCGTGGACCCCTTGGTTAATGGTGGGGATCCAAGGCGTATGAACCTCTGGTGTAGAGTCATAAAGCTCCACCGCACAAGAACGGACTCTTTGGCCCATCTAGTCCATGCTGAACTGTTATTCTGCCAAGTCCTGGACCATACTCCTCCCATCCATGTACTTATCCTAACTTCTCTTAAATGTTGCCATCAAGCCTCCATGCAGCTTGTCCCACTCTCTCACCACCCTCTGAGTGAAGGGGTTCCCCTGTAACATTACACCTTTCACCCTTAACCCATGACCTTTAGTCCTAATTTCACCCAATCTCAGTGGAAAAAGCCAAAGCCAGCTTACATTCACCCTATCTATACCCAGGTTTGTAATACAAGGGACAGGTGGAACCTCAGAAGATGATGCAGCTTGTCAGATATTTTAAAAGAGAGACCTGGTATCCTAGTATGAGTGATTTACTATAGAACCTAGAACAGTACAGCACAGGAACAGGCTATTCAGCCCAGTGTTGTGCTGAACCAAATACATTAATAATCAAATGGCCAGCTAGATTGATTGCTTCTGTCTACACAATGTTATCTCCCTTCACTTTCCTCGCATTCAAGTGCTTATCAAAACGCCTCTTAAAAGTCCCAAATGATTCTGCCTCTACCACCCTGCAGGCAGCATATTCCAGGTGCCCAGCTCTCTCTGTGTAAACACCTGCCCCTCACATCTCCTTTGAAATCACCGTCGCTCACCTTGGATCATTTCCTATATCTTGAGAGATGCCTCTCAGTGAAGGCAGACAAAGGCTGCTGTGAGTTTTAGTGTGACAGCACTGCATTTAATGATCTTGAGGAAAAGTGTGTTTGAAAATCAAGGCCGCCTTCCCCTTATGCAAAGCAGCAGGGATCCCTTTCTCTGATCCATGGCTCAACAGTTATATTTTGAAAATAGTTATAACCACATCCTTCCAGAAGTTTCTATTTGAATGTGCTCCCTTTCCCCTGCTTGGACTATTGTTCTGTCTTTAACCTGCCCTTTCCTTTTGACATCATGGTCTCTAAATTCTTCCTGTTGTCTCTGGTTTCAGTTGTGTTTCCATTACATCCCCAGCACTGAAATGTGGTATATAATACTTATAGTAACTTCTCAACTTCACTTTGCTTGTTTGACTTCTTCCACCTTTTGCATGTGCCCCTCCTTGCTATCAGGCGTGGGTAAATGTGCCCAACGAGGGTCACCAGTTGTTGGGGGGGGGGTGCAATTAGGTGGTAAGCCGCAACAGCACGTTAGTGCAAAGAGGTTTTATTTAGTGCCAGGTGGGGGCGAAAACATGCAAAGGCTGCCCAAAAGTTGTGCAGAAAGGAAGTATTTACAAATTGACAAATGAAAACAGACATGTATGTACAAAAATTTACAAGTGTACAGAGGCTTTCTCTTTAACGCTCACACTTTGTCTTTAACTTTCCTGTATAACTATTCACCAACCATCAAATCTAACCTCCATAGCCCTCGGCAAGGCCAAAGTGAGGGTTTAAATCTGCCTGTGTAGGGTGTGGTGCACCTGCTCCCACTAACCCAGGCGTTATTTTAGGATGCCCCAAACTGTCCCTTGGGTCTTTTGGAGCCATTCTCCTATCTACAAACCGAGGTAACAGTGTTAGTGAAAATGAATGAAACTGTTTGGAATGCCTGTGTCTAAAATCCATATTTTTACTAGTTATAAAGCAGTAGAGCACGTTAACTGAAGGGATTGTTTTGCTTAGCCAAGCTAGCGATTGGTTTACTGTTGGGATGTGTAAATGGTGAACTCACAAGAACTGCAGAACGGGAGGGTAAAGTGTGTGAACCACTGGGGGAAACTAGACCAGGGACAGAACGAGGAGGAGTGACTGACTGGGCAAAGGGGCAAGGTTAGCAGGAGAATTAGCATTGCCAACCTGCTCTGTCACAGCATGGTTGACTACTTCATGCAGTCACTTCCTTACCAGTAGCCAGCGTTGTGGCATGGGTCAAAGGTTACCTCTAGTTGTCACACAGTGCAATTTGTACCAGCGCCAAATATGCGGCGAAATGCATAGTGTGCATCAAATCAGGGAGGATTGTGTTGGGGGCAGCCCACAAGTGTCGGTGCAACTTAGCACGCCCATAATTTACTAACCCTGACTGTATGCGTTTGCAGCGTGGGAGGAAATCAGAACATCGGGAGAAAACCCAAATGGTCGGAGGGAAAACGTACAAACACCTTGCGTACAAGAAGTGGGAATTGAACCCCAATTGTTGCACTGTAAAACAATTGTGCTATGTGCCACCCTCTCTTCTTACAGTTCTCCCTTGGTTTAATATCAGTATCATGATAAATAAGTTCTTGTGTGTGAATATGGTCTCCACTATCGCATGGCATTATCCTTGCATTCTTCCTGTTGACAACTTATTTGCTAGTCCCTGGTAAAGTTGCTTTGTATGAAGATGTTTTTCACTTGCATGCTAATGATTATAAAGTTTAACTTTATTGTCATCTGAGTGAGTGTCTGAGTGTGAGTATGTGCAATTATGTACATGTGTGTGTGTTTGTATACACACAGTGCCTTGAAAAAAGAACTCAGCTCCTACAACTATTTTCACATTTTACTGTCTCATTTTCTAAATGTAAGATGTTCTGAAATAGGATTTTTTGAGCTAAGCCATAAACCACAGTGCATTATATCAAATCAAAAGAAATATTCCAAAACTTGCCACAGTTTACTAAAGATTAAAAACCAAAATTGAGGCTGAAAAAATATTCATCCCCTTTGTAATTGCTGCACAAACTTTTCTCAGGTGCAATACTGTATGTTACTTTACCAATTGACCCAGTTTGTTGATGTAGAAAATTGGAGGATCACCTGTTTACAATGAATTCATAAGGATAAATATTCTTAAGTACAAGACCACTTCAAAGGCAGTGAACGTGCCTCGGAGCTCTTTGCAGTCCATCATGGAAAAAATATGAAACCACAGCCACAATGTCAAGGTCAGACCGCCCTTCTAAACATAGTACCAGAGAAGAATGGCACCTGTAAGAGAGCCCATGTGATGCCAACAGTCACCCTGAATGAGCTGCAGAAGTCACTGGAGATAGTAGTTCATGGCTCCACTATCTCTAAGGCCCTGCCCATAAAGACTTTACGAAGTGTCACTTAGAAGATGCTGCAAAGATGTGGAAGAAGGTCTTGTGATAGATGAGACAAAAGTGAAGCTTTTGGCCTCAACGCAAAGTGGTACGAGTGGCGTAAATCTATTACTGTGCATCAGCCAGGTAGCATCATCCCTACTGTAAAGTGTGGTGGAGCTAGCATCATGCTGTGGGGATACTTTTCAGCAGCAGTCTGTAAATCTGGCAAAGAAGGATGGGAAGATGAATGCTGCTAAATATGGAGAGATTCCAGGTCAAAAACCTGCTAGCCTCTACCGAAAGCTTAAACTGGTAAGGAAGTTCGTCTTTCACTAGAACAATGACCAGCACACCGCCAGAGCAGCCGTGGAGTGGCTTCAGATGAAGAACGTACCCACAATACATATCACACACAAACCACAATATTACCACAAATACTGAAGTGCACAGCACAGGTAAATGGTATAGTAAACCACTCACTGTGCTAGTGATGATGGGGTATTCATTAGTCTCACAGCCTGGGCAAAGAAGCTGTACCCAGACTGGTAGTCCTGATGATCCTGTACCTCATTCTTGACTGTAGTGGGTCAAAGAGATTGTGGGATGAATGGTAGGGATCCTCAACAATGCTTCGAGCCCTTGTATACAACACTGTTGTTAAATGTCGTAAGTGGGTGTGGGGGGAGACTCCAGTGATCTTCTTGACAGATTTTACTGTCCTCTATGGGGTCTTGAGGTCCAATGCCTTGCAGCTTCTGTGCCACAGAGTGAGGCAGCCATGCAGGACACTCTCTGGTCTCCTGTAGAAAGTTGTTCGAGCAGGGACGGTGAATTGCGCAGCTTAGCCTACTGTGTGTGGAGTTGGATGAGAAAGGTCATCTGAATTGGCATTTGTCCATTGACCTGTAAAATCATGCACTTCCCAATGAACCACTGAGCACTCTCGAGACAAAGGATCACCTCCATCAGATCTCTGAACAGCACCCTGCTATTCTTTTTGCACTATTTTTATTTGTCTTTCCATTTCCTCCTCCTACAAAACAATTTTCACTTTAGAGAAGTCAGTGATAAAGAACCTGATTCTTTTCTGTGTTACACAAGTGACTCACATTTATGTCCTGATTTTGTATGTAAACGGCATTGTATTACCTCGAGGACACTTTCAAATGGGCAATGCCTTAAAAGGGAGGCATCCATCATTAAGGACTACCATCACCAGGACATGCCCTCTTCTGATTGCTATCATCAGGGAGGAGTCACAGGAGGCTGAAGATGCATTTTCAATATTCCGGAACTGATTCCAATAAATCCATGAAGGCTAACTCATTTTTTTTCTCTTTTTGCACTGTTTATCTAATTTTTTATGCTTTTGCACAGTACTATAAAATATATAGTACTGTGCTAAAGTGTGTATGTATGTACATATACAGTTGCAAAAAAAAGTTGGTGAGCCATTTGCGGTTACCTGGTTTTCTGCATTAATTACTTATAAAATGTGGTCTGATCTGATCTTCATCTAAGTCACAATAGTATACAAACAATCTGCTTAAACTAATACAGGTGTCCCCCGCTTTTCGAACGTTCGCTTTACGAAACCTCACTGTTACGAAAAAAAAAACAACATACATCAAAGTTGCTGGTGAACGCAGCAGGCCAGGCAGCATCTATAGGAAGAGGCGCAGTCGACGTTTCAGGCCGAGACCCTTCGTCAGGACTTTTTTTTTAAGAGATGTGGGCGAAGGGGGACAAACGTGAGGCCCTTACTGAGAACAGAGCGTTCTGCCTCCGACAGTTGAAGGTCGGAGGGGATGGTAAAGACCCGGCACGGATGAGAAGTGGGATCAGAGGGGGGAGGGGGGAGGCTGGGGGTGTCAATAGAGAGGGGAGGGTTGGGGTGAGAGGAAGATGGAGCCTCTGAGGGCCCAGGAGCTGACGGTGGGATCTGAGGAAGACGGGGCTGCGGAGTGGTGGTGGGGGAAGGGGAGACAGGAGTCACAACAGCAGCACATAAAGACCCGGCCTGGAGTTCAAGGCTGGAGTCGCAGTTGGTGGTTGCGCGATCGCTTTGAATGTCTCCATGGTCGTTGCTGGAGTCCGGGTTTTGAATATGTCCTGAGGTGTTGGAGCCGCCGAGATCAACGGCAGGCGCCGCAACCGAAAGTTCATGCCTGCTAGCGTCGGGGCCGGCAGGCTCTGGAGTCCGTAGATGTAAGATCTTGCGATCTTTGCCTAACATGACAAAGTCAAAGAAACGGCGATTGCAGGCGTGGATCCGACGGAGGATGAAATAGCGGGTAGGACCATTACAGACGGCGAAGAAAGTGTCCCGAAGGTGTGGAAGGGTCTGGGATAGGGACACCAAGTACCTCCTCATGGCGGAGAGCGTCGCCTTCAGAGCTTGACGGGAGAAGCGGCGAGAGGCAGAGTCAATGAAATGTGAGTACCTGGGATCCTCAGAAGGTCCAAATTGAGAGGCTTGGAAACGAATCCTAAAACCAACTGGAGTAAGTTGGCGACGGAGGCACGTTCCAAGAAAGGATACATGGCTGTGATAGCGAGTTTGAGTCAAAGTCTGGTCGAAAAGTTGAAGAGCCGAAGAAATCACAGATGGGGAGCAGTGAGAGATGGTTTCACTGAACTCCCGTCGAAGAGAGGATCTAAACTTCTTCGGTGTAGGCATCACCGGAAGAGGCTTCGCAGTAGTGAATTTAAACGCAAACAACAGGAATTCTGCAGATGCTGGAAATTCAAGCAACATACATCAAAGTTGCTGGTGAACGCAGCAGGCCAGGCAGCATCTATAGGAAGAGGCGCAGTCGACGTTTCAGGCCGAGACCCTTCGTCAGGACTGTTACGAAAAAATATCAGCGCGCGCCCCGAGCAGCCGCTCATCCCCCGGATTCGGAACTGCATTCTAGCCAGCATTGCTTAAACACATGCCTGTGAGCAGCTGTTTGCAAGATGAGTTCTAAGGTATTGGAAAAGCCTAAAAGAGCTCGTAAGGGTGTTACACTTAGCGTAAAACTAGACATAATTAAGCATTTCGATCGTGGTGAATGAAGCAAGGACAAAGTGAGTTTGGCTTGTGGAAGCTAACGAACATGATGTTGAAGAGGTTTTGGCATCCCATGACCAAGAACTGATAGATGAAGAGCTGATGCAATTGGAAGAGGAAAGGATAACAATTGAAACCGAATGCAGTAGCGAACTGAACGTGAAGCAACTGCGTCAGATTTTCGCTGCAATGATAAAGTACGACTTTAATTTTGAAAGGGTACGTAGGTCTAGGGGATATTTGCAGGATGGTGTGAGTCCTTACAAAGAACTGTATGATAGAAAAATGCGCGAGGCTCCGCGGTCAAGCAAGCCTTCCACATCAGCCACAGCAGACAACGAACCTCGACCTTCGACATCGAGGCAGGCAGTCATAGGAGAAGATGAGCTGCCTGCCCTAATGGAAACAGACGACGAGATGACACCCCAGTGTCCCACCACCCTGCGATTCACGGAGAATTCAGTGGTAGCCGGGAGGCAGACAGCGCATCTTTAAGAAAAAAGCCGAAATAAACATGCTAATTACTTAGGTGCTGCCCAACACGTAATTGTCGGCCCAGATCAGAAAGGATGCAATCGGAAATCGGCACTGATCTGGGCTGACAATTACGTGCCGGGCGGCACCTAATTAATTAGCATGTTTATTTCGGCTTTTTTCTTAAAGATGTGCTGTGTGCCTCCCGGATACCGCTGCACCCCTGCATACTTTGTGGATCGGTTCGGTTCGCTGCCTGGAGGGTGGGGGCCACTGCACCACCCAAACTCCGACGACTCAGTCTAACACACCATCATCAGTGTACTCTGCGCTGTCTTCCCGATTCCCATAAGTGATACTACACTGTAAAACATTATTTCTACTTTATATGGGCTGTGTATTTTTACGTGTTATTTGGTATGATTTGGCAGCTTCATAGCTTAAAGGTTACTGGAGTGCGCTTGCGCCGTGTTTTTGCCGACGGCGCTTGCGTGAGATTTTCGCTACGGAGAACAGTTCAGTAATGATTGTGGAGAAGTATTTCTACTTTATATAGGCTGTGTATTTATCATATCATTCCTGCTTTTACTATACGTTACTGTTATTTTAGATTTTATGTGTTATTTGGCATGATTTGCTAGGTTATTTTTGGGTCTGCGAATGCTCACAAATTTTTCCCATATAAATAAATGGTAATTGCTTCTTCGCTTTACAACATTTCAGCTTACGGACAGTTTCTTAGGAACGCTCTACCTTCGGATGGCGGGGGAAACCTGTACACAAACAATTATTGCTGGTGAACGCAGCAGGCCAGGCAGCATCTCTAGGAAAAGGTACAGTTGACGTTTCAGGCTGAGACCCTTCGTCAGGACATCTGCTGCGTTCACCAGCAACTTTGATGTGTGTTGCTTGAATTTCCAGCAACTGCAGAATTCCTCATGTTTGCACAAACAATTGTGCTCCTTCTCATGAATACTGAGTATACCATTTAAACAATCACAGTCTGGGTTCCAGAGAAGTATGTGAACCTCTGGGGTAATGCTTTCCTATTTGGAGACGGGTGTTCCAATCAATGAGGTGAGATTGGAGGTCTGGGTTGTAACGGCGCCCTGCACTAAATAAAAGGACATACAGTTGGGTTACTGACAGCCTGCTCTTCTCATGAAAGATCTGTTTACGTGCACCATGCCTTGATCAAAACAACTTTCAGATGACCTTAGAAGAAGAATTATAGAGGTGCATGAAGCTGGAAAAGACTGTAAGAGAGTTTAAGCATTGCTGCATATCTCTTGCAAAATTAAGACTACCTGGAGACAAAAGTTGAATTTTTTGGCAGAAATGCACACTATGTTTGGAGGAAAAAGAGCACTGCACACGAATACCAAAACCTCATCCCAACTGTGGAGTACGGTAACACTCACAACATGCTGGAGGAACTCAGCAGGTCAGGCAGCATCCGTGGAAAAGAGTACGGTGGAAGGAGCATCGTGGTTTGGGGCTGCTTTGTGCCTCAAGAGCCTGGATAGCTTGCAATCATTGAGGGAACAATCAATTCAAAATTGTATCAAGACATTTGTGACAAAAGACCAAGTTATCAGAAGATTGATGCTGATAGAGAGACAAAGAGAGAAACATTCCAAATGTTAATGAGAGACGAGAGAGATTAACGAAAAGAGACACAGTTCCGAGTATTGTCAGACGGTGGCTTTGAACCTGAACTGTTTGAAGTTTGACGGACAGGCGATACCCCAGCAGGGGGATAAAAGGAACAGGTTTGCTAAGGCAAGGGACACGCCAACACATCACGAGGTGACAAGACCCTGAAAGTGCGGTGTGCCCCCCCCCTACAAGTTGGTGGGAGTTTTTGGAGGTTCGGTCCCGGGACCGACCATAGACGCACAGGGTGAGAAGGTACGATCGGCGGGAACCTGGTGTGTGTGTCCGCTCTTGCCTGGGTGCCGGGTTCACCGCAGAAGAACGATCGTATCCGGAACGGAGGGGTCACAGTCGGTGACCTCAGAAGACATTACAAAGGGCTCGCCTGAAAGCTAACTGCGAGGAATATCAAAGGTCTGTGTGAATCCGCTTTGAATATCATCATTCGTGTGTCCTCTCCCTCTCCCCCTCCCCCTCCCCCTCCCCCAACAGCACAACAGCGATTATTGCGAACTATACTGAACTGAACTCTGCGTCACTTGAGACTGATCATTTTACCCCTAGACTGCGATAGAGCTTCATTGATTCCTATTATCCTAGTTCTGTGTACATGTGTGTTTTATCATTGCTAACCCGTTGCATTTATATCCTTACGCATAGAGTACTGTGTTACTTATTTTTTTAATAAACTTTCTTAGTTCCACTAATCCAGACTCCAACTAAGTGGTCCATTTCTGCTGGTTTGGCAACCCAGTTACGGGGTACGTAACACATTTTACAGGAGAATGTCAGGGTAGCAGTCTGTCAGCTGAAGCTTAATAGAAGTTGGATGATGCAACAAGACAATGATCCGAAAGATATGAGTAAATCAACAGCAGAATGGTTTACAGTGAAGAAATTTCATTTTTTGGAATATCCAAGTCAGAGTCCAGGCTTAACCCAATTGAGATGCTGTGGCATGACCTGAAGAGGGATTTTCATGCCAGAAATATTGATGATCTGAAACAGTTTTGGATGGAGGAATGGTCTAAAATTCCTCCTTGCCTTTGTGCAAGTGTGATCAGCAGCTGCAGGAAATTTAAACACAAACAACAGGAATTCTGCAGATGCTGGAAATTCAAGCAACACACATCAAAGTTGCTGGTGAACGCAGCAGGCCAAGCAGCATCTATAGGAAGAGGCGCAGTCGACGTTTCAGGCCGAGACCCTTCGTCAGGACTAACATTATGTGTTATGTGACGAAGGGTCTCGGCCTGAAACGTCGACTGCGCCTCTTCCTATAGATGCTGCTTGGCCTGCTGCGTTCACCAGCAACTTTGATGTGTGTAGCTGCAGGAAATGTTTGGTAGATGTTATTGCTGCTAAAGGAGGTTCTACCAGTTATCAAATATGAGAGTCCACATATTTTTTTCCAGCCTGGATTAAATAATTAAACAATGTGTTCAATAAAGACATGAAAAATACAATTGTTTGTGTGTTATTTAGGCATATTGTGTTTGCCTATTATTGTGATTTTAGATGAAGATCAGACCTCCTTTCATGAGTAATCAATTAATTAATTCAGAAAACCAGTTAATTGCAAAGGGTTCACAAACTTTTTCTTGTGACTGTAGCTAAGGTGCTTACGACATTTCCACAATACTGTATTTGTCAATGTGGAGCAGAGAGCAAAGCGTGTTGGGAATGGTGAGGGTGGGGTGCCAGGGGTGGGGGTGGATGCGGGTGCAGACACACCAAGCCCTGAGACACCAAGCAACGTAATTTGATCCCAGACAATTGGTTTATTGATCATTACAGAATCTCTCTGGTGCTTCCTGCTCTCTCCTCTCTCCTCTCTCCCTCTCCCTTTTCCCAACCATGATTCCCCTCTCCCTGCCCCCTTCCCACTTTCAGTCCACAGTACAGACCCATATCTGAATCAGGTTTATCATCATTTACATATGTCATGATTTCTTTTGTGTGTGTCGCAGCAGTACAGTGCAATACACAAAATTACTACAGTACTGCGTAAAAGTCTGTCCCTAACTATATGTACTGTATTGCCCAAGACTTGCACAGTACTGTATATATTTATTGTATTATAGTTTACTGCTGCTGCAAAACAAATTTAACAATACATACCAGTGATATTAAATTTGATTCTGTTACCTTCTCCCATTTAGTTGGCCTTCTATTAGGCATGAGTATGCCTCTGCATTTCTGTCAGCTGTCCACTATTCTCAGAGGAAATAAAGAAAGTGAAAGAGAATGCTAGTGAAGATGTAACCTATCTGTAAATGGTGAACAATTTTAATTCTGCAGTCGAGGCTGAGGCAATGGGCTGGGAGAGCTGCCCTGACACTGAAACAAGAGCTGGAGTCTGGGAACTTTTAGAAGATCTTGAGTGTTGAAAATGATTGGGAAGGTTTGAAAATGCTTTGAGAATCCCAAAATTGAAACTACGGTAGACATGAGAGACTGCAGATACTGGAGCAAGAAAACAAACTCCTGGCAGAACTTCATGCGCCGGGCAGTATCTGTGGGAGGGAAGGAATTGTTTATTGTTTTATCAATCATGATACAGGGTTTCAACCGAAACATCAGCAGTTTGTTTCCTCCTACAGATGCTGCTTGACCCAAGTTCTTCCAGCAGTTTGTTGTTTGTATTTTCTTTGCTGCTATTATCGGGAGTCCTGTTTCTCAGGAATGTTATTTATGTTGAGATACAGCACGGGACAGTCCCTTGCGGCCTTGTGAGCCATACCACCCAGTAACCACTGATTTAATTAATTTAACCCTAGCCTAATCACAAACCCAGTGACCAGTTAACCTGCTAACCGGTAAGTCTTTGGACTGTGGGAGGAAACCCCCACGCACACAGGAAGAAACGTACAAACTTGTGTACAGAGGATGCCGAATTGAGCTCCAAACTCCCACTCCCCAAACTGTAATAGCGTCACGCTAACCGCTACACTACCGTGGCGCCCAGTGTCACTGAGTCAAAATAACAGGAGTAGGAGCATCGAGTTAGCCGAGGCACTGAGCTCGAAAGTCAGGAAGTTGTGTTGCGGCTTTATAAAACTCTAGTAAGGCAGTATGGAGGGTGCAGAAGTTGCTGCCCAGATTAGATGAATCGGTTGGACAAACTTGGGTTGTTTTCTCTAGAGCATTGGAAGTTGAGGGGAGATCTGATAGAGGTTTACAAGATAATGAAAGGGATAGGACCATCTAACCTGGACCCACAACACCTCGCTGGTCAGGAAGGCACAGCAGTGTCCACACTTTCTGAGGAGATTGAGGTGTGTGAGGCTCCCCGCCTCAATTCTAACAACTTTCTACAGGAGCACCATCGAGGATGTCCTGTCTGGCAGTAAGGCATCAGACCACAAGATCCTATAGAGGACAGGGAAAACTGCCGAGAGGATCACTGGGGTCTCTGCTCACCCCCGCCCCGCCCTATTTGTGACATTTACTACAGCATCGCAGATGGAAGGGCCTGAAGTACTGCTGAGCTTCCCTACCACCCATCCCACAATCTCTTTGACCCACTATCATCAGGAAGGAGGTACAGGAACATCAAGATTATTGGCTAATATCTTCCCTTGAGCTGTGAGACTAATACCCCATTACCACTGAGGTCTCGACACTAGGACAGAGAGCTGTTTACGATTTACTGTTGTGCTGCACACTTCATATGCATTTTGAAGTATATTTTATTAACTTGTATAATATTTTGGTTAAAGTGCTGTGTGTGATGTGTTTTGTGGGTGTACCGTGGCTCAGGGACCATTGTTTTGTTTGGTTGTATATATGTACAGTCAGATGACAATAAACTTGAACTGGATAGAGTAGACAGACAGAATCTTTCTCTCAGGGTTGAAATGTCTAATACCAGAGGGCATGCATTTAAGGTGAGAGGGGATAATTTCAAAGGAGATACGAGGGGCAGGTTTTCACAGAGTGTTATGCCTAGAATACACTGCCTTGGGTGGTAGAGGCAGATACACTGGGGACTTTTAAGAGGCGTTTAGCTGGAATCAGAATCAGGTTTATTATCACCAGCATGTGTCATGAAATTTGCTAACTTAGCAGCAGCAATTCAATGCAATGCATAATATAGAAGAAGAAAAAATAATAAATAATCAATTTACAGTATACGTGTATTGAACAGACCAAAATCATGCAAAAAGACAAATAATTGTATATTAAAGTGAGGAAGTGTTCACGGGTTCAATATCCATCCTGGAATTGGATGGCAGAGAGGAAGAAGCTGTTCCTGAATCGCTGAGTGTGTGTCTTCAGGCTCCTGTACCTCGTACCTGATGGTAACAGTGAGAAAAGGACCTGCCCTGGGTGCTGGACGTCCTTAATAGTGGACACTGCCTTTCTGAGACACCGCTCCTTGTAGGCTGGTACTCAAGATGGGGCCATCTAAATTTACAACCCTCTGCAGCTTCTTTTAGTCAATGAATGTGAGGAAACTGGAAGAATATGGACAGTGAGGGCAGAAGGGATTGGTTTAGCTGTCCATTTGATTACTAATATAATTGGTTTGGCACAACATTGTAGGCTGAAGGGCCTGTTCCTACACTGTACTGTTCTAAATTCTATTTATAAGCCTTTAAACCACGTGTTCAAATTAATGCCTCCGCTTTCCATGTCATTGTCACTCCCTTTGCCTGTATATGCACAGATTGTCTTCCCTTGGTTGGTTGTCAGTCTTCATTTTTTTTATCATTGAGTCACTTGTATTTCTTTGCTTTACTGTGGATGCCCACAAGGAAACGAATCTCAGCATTGTATGTGGTGATATCCCCAACTCTGATAATAAATTTACTTTGATCTTTATACTTTAAGTTGTCGTCAGAGTGCCAATTTTGGATGCAGTCTCAGTGTAAAGAACAATGTACCCAATTCCACAACCTGGGGGACTCTACAACTCGTGTTCTCAGTATTATTTATTATCTTTTGTATTTTGCATACTGCTAGCTTGTCAGTCTTTTCTGTGTACTTTTTCATTGACTCTATTGTATTTTGTTCTACTGTGAATGCCTACAAGATAAAGAATCTTAGGTTAGTATTTGGTGACATATGTACTTCGATCATTTACTTTGATCTTTTCAGAGTTTTCAATGGGTTACTTAAAATGCTATTGCACTTTCTCACTTCCAGAAGGAAACGAAGGTGGAGATTGGAGAATAACATTGGTTACAACTCAGAAGCTGATATAAAAATAGCACGGAGAGCAGAAATCTGAAGCCACGTTCCCTCCCTCCCTCCGTGATATAAAAAGTTACCAAACACTCTCTGGCACAAGAATGCTGATTCAACAGTAAAAAATCTCCACTAGTTTTGCCATTGTATACTGTATTATCTTTGTGAAAAATGCATGCAAGTAGGGTGGAACCCATATCTCTAGGGCAGGGAAGAACTGGCAGTTAACATGCGCTTTATTGTGAGTGTCGCTCCTTTTACTCAGTTGAACAAACTGCATTGTAAGTCATGAATGTATCCCACCAGTGTGAATGAAGGATGCTTTGTTTCGTGTCCACTGGGGGGGCTGGATGCCATTCGACACATTCTCAGGTGCTCAGTTAAGAATGGATTGATGAAAGAATTGGTTGCTTCATTATCACTTGAGAACACCCACCCAAGTGCAGCCTGTCTTCATCTTGCCCGGGGACCATCTATTTACATATCAGATGTGGTTATGTATTGAAACAATAACTCAGACTTTCAAGGATCAACTTTGTCAGAATTAGGTTTAATATCACTGATATATATGTCAGATATGTCATGAAACTTGTTTTGCAGCAGCACAGTCCAATGCATAAAAGATACTACAAATTACAAAAAGTTTCATGAGAAATGTCAGTATGTGTATATATTAAATGCACAAAAAGGGTGAGGTGGTGTTCATGGGTTCAGAAATCTGATGGTGAAGGGGAAGAAGCTGTTGCTGAACTGTTGAAGTGTGTCCTCTTTGATGGTAGTAATGAGATGAAGGCATGTCTTGGGTGATGGGCAAGGGGCCATGTACATTTACATGTATTAGGAATTTGCTGTGGTGTTCCCTGGAGACCAACTGTCTACCTCTCTGTCTCCATCTCTGGAGACAAACCGTCTACTGACATATTTTGTAAACCTACAAATTCCCATGGCTATCCAGATTATAGTTCAAGGTTCAAAGTACATTTATTATCTATCTATGTATGTATACATTATACAACCTTCAGATTTGTCTCCTAACAGGCAGACATAAAACAAAGAAACCCAAAAGAACCCTTGTATATGAAAAGACCATTGAACATCCAATGTGCATAGAATAAAAACATATCATGCCCATCAAAAAGAACCCATTAAAGAAAGACCGGAAAAAAAATCATGCAGACAATAACCACAAGCAAATAGCGTTTGGTACTGAAGTCCAGAGAGTCCCATAGTTCAACATAGTTCAGTGCAGAGCTGAGTTGTGGACCAGTGTTCTCAACCGGCCCATCCCTTGCCTCTGGCCTTAACACACTGACCTTTACAATCTGGCCCGGCGCCTAAATCTCCGTCCAAACATAGAGTTCACTTGCCTCTATGCTCTGGGGTCAAGACCCCACTGCATCAATACAATCTGGGGCCTGGATGATGATGCCTCAATTTGGCCTGTAACCAACTTCCCACCCTGTCGGCTCTAAAATTGCTATTCCCTTTTCTCAGTTCAATAGTTCCATTTAACATCAGAGTGTATACAATATACAACCTGAAATTCTTTCTCTCTGTAGACATCTTCAAAATAGAAGAGCCCCCCCCAATAATGAATGACAAAAAAAAGATGCAAGAACCCCAAAGCCCCCCTGCCCCCTCCCATGTACGAGCAGTATCAACGCTCCCCCCTTTTATTCTGGCATAAAGCGTCAGCTTTCCCATCACCCACTATGTCAGCAACAGCAGAATGCCCAAAGAGAGACTATGGTCTGTAGTCCATCAAAAACTACCTGTTCACTCCAACATTTCAATATCCCACAGGCTGTCTCTCAATAGCAATGGAGAGGCAGATATCACTGCTTCCACAGCGACGGGGGAGACAACAGCCACTATTTTGCCTTTACAGTCAGTCTGAAGCGTTGCTTTTTTTAAATTTCAAGTTTCCCCAACTCAAGAGTCGGCAGATCAATTACTGAGTGCAGAGCCCTCCAACAGCCACTCTCGCTTTCTTCGATATTCCAGCTCCCACACTGCTTCAGTATGCGACACTGATGGGAATTCATGTCCACAGGGTCGCACAAGGCCCTGAAGTCGCCTGACCTGGACTTGCCAAAATGTGGCCGATCGGCGAGCTCCAGGAATGGGAACACACTACCATGCCGAACTGCAGTTTTTGAGTGCCACTGTAGATCAAATGGGCTGATAGGACCCCAGTCACCCTGAAAAGGAAAATACAGACATTAGAATAGGAAGAATTTAACTGTTTTGCTGATGAGCTGAGAAAAATCACACTCTGGCTCCATCTTCAGTTCTTTTGTCTCTTGAGCACGTTTGCGTGCTTTTGCACCTTGAGTTGCTGCCACATGACTGGCTGATTAGATATTTGCATTAACGAGCAGGTGTAACAAATAAAGTGGCCACTGAGTGTAGGTCAATTAGCTTCACTTCTACAGTTATGGAGTCAATTATGATCGAGTCAGAGAGGGAGAGAGATAGCAAGTATTTCCTTAGATTTCAGTATTGGTTGCTGAACTTTTTGGATGTGTTAGCACTGGTAATAGTAGATGAAGGAACTTTCTAGGAAGAGGTACAGTTGACATTTCGGGCTGGGACCCTTCGTCAGGACTAACTGAAGGAAGAGTTAGTAAGAGATTTGAAAGGGGGAGGGGGAGATCCAAAATGATAGGAGAAGACAGGAGGGGGAGGGATGGAGCCAAGAGCTGGACAGGTGATTGGCAAAAGGGATATGAGAGGATCATGGGGCAGGAGGCCCAGGGAGAAGGAAAGGGGGGAGGGGGGGAAACCCAGAGGATGGGCAAGGGGTATAGTCAGAGGGAGGAAAAAGGAGAGAGAGAGAGAGAAAAAGAATGTGTGTGTATAAATAAATAACGGATGGGGTACGAGGGGGAGGTGGGGCATTAGCAGAAGTTACAGAAGTCAATTTTCATGCCATCAGGTTGGAGGCTACCCAGATGGAATATAAGGTGTTCTTCCTCCAACCTGAGTGTGGCTTCATCTTTACAGTAGAGAAGGCTGTGGATAGATTTCAGAATGGGAATGGGATGTGGAATTAAAATGTGTGGCCACTGGGAGATCCTGCTTTCTCTGGCAGACAGAGCGTAGGTGTTCAGCAAAGTGGTCTCCCAGTCTGCGTCGGATCTCGCCAATATATAGAAGGCCACATCGGGAGCACTCATCCTTGTAAGCCGAACAAGTGCTACACATGCCCTTACACTTCCTCCCTTACCACCATTCAGGGCCCCAGACAGTCCTTCCAGGTGAGGCGACACTTCACCTGTGAGTCGGCTGGGATGATATACTGCGTCCGGTGCTCCCGATGTGACCTTCTATATATTGGCGAGACCCGACCTTGTATTCCGTCTGGGTAGCCTCCAACCTGATAGCATGAACATTGACTTCTCTAACTTCCGCTAATGCCCCACCTCCCCCTTGTACCCCATCCATTATTTATTTATTTACACACATTCTTTCTCTCTCTCTCCTTTTCCTCCTTCTGTCCCTCTGACTATACCCCTTGCCCATCCGCTGGGTTTTCCCCCCCTCCCCCTTTTCTTTCTCCCTGAGCCTCCTGTCCCATGATCCTCTCTTATCCCTTTTGCCAATCACCTGTCCAGTTCTTAGCTCCATCCCTCCTCCTCCCACTTATAAATTTCTTACTAGCTCTTCCTTCAGTTAGTCCTGATGAAGGGTCTCGGCCCGAAACGTCGACTGTACTTCTTTCTAGAGATGCTGCCTGGCCTGCTGTGTCCACCAGCAACTTTGTGTGTGGCTTCAATTTCCAGCATCTGCAGAATTCCTCGTGTTGAAGGAACTTTACTAGTTCAGATAGGTGTTGCCCTTTAGCACCTTGAATCTGTTGTGTCATTCAGTGAGATTGACTGATTTTTTTTCATCCCACATCACATCTGTTTCAGCAACTTGGCCTTAATTTTTTATTAGCAAAATTAATTTCAGACTTAAACATAGTGCAATAAACTCATCAAAATAACATGCAAAATAGAACACTACAGCACAGTACAGGCCGTACAGGCCTTTCAGCCCATGATGTTATGCCAAATTTAACCTACTCCAAGCTCCCACCTATGTAGCACTTCCAATTTTCTATCATCGAAGAGGTTTTAAAATGCTTCTAATGTGTCTGCCAACACCACCACCCTGCCAGCATATTCCACACACCTGCTTGCTGTGTACATCCATCCCTACACTGTCCTCTAATCATCTTAAAATTATGCCCCATCATGTTACCCATTTCCACCCTGGGGATAAAGTCTGCGGTTGTCCACTCGGTCTATGCCTCTTATCATCATGAGTTGCCTCTCATCCTCCTCTCCAAAGAGAAAATCCCTAGCTTGCTCATCCTTTCCTCATAAGACACACTGTCTTACCCAGGAGCATCCTGGTAAGTCTATGTACCCTCTGTAAAGCTTTCACGTCCTTCCTATCACAAACAAGAGAAAATCTGCAGGTGCTGGAAATCCAAGTAACACACTTAAAATGCTGAAGGAATTCAGCAGGCCAGGCAGCATCTATGGAAAAGAGTATAGTCGACATTTCAGGCCAAAACCCTTCAGCGATCCAAAATGTTGACTGTACTTTTTTCCATAGATACTGCCTGGCCTGCTGAGTTCCTCCAGCATTTTGTGTGTGTTGCTTGAATCCTTCCTATATTGAGGTGACCAGGATTGAACATAATATTCCAAGTATGGTCTAACCAGAGTTTTCTAGAGCTGCAACATTACCAATTTAGTGCTGATTTATGCATCCATGGCCTCCTTTACTACCACAATGAGGCCACTCAGGTTGGAGGAGCAACACCCCTTTCCTTTTAGGTAGTCTCCAACCTGATGACATGAATATCCATTTCTCTAACTTCTGGGATTTTTTTCCCCCTTCCCCTCCCCTTCAGTTCCCCACTCTAGCATTTTACCTCTTCTCCACACTCGACTATCACTTCTAGTGCCCTTCCTTCCACTTCTCCCATGGTACACTCTGATCAGATTCTTTCTTCTCCAGTCCTTTATCTTTTCTACCTATCATCTTCCAGCTTCTTCATGCCCAATCCCCCATCCACCTGGCTTCACCTATCACCTTCTAACTTGTCCTCATTTACCACCCCCCCAATCTCATTCTGGGGCCTTCCCCCTTCCTTTCCAGTCCTGATGAAGGATCTCAACTGGAAATATCATCTATTTATACCCTTCCGTAGATGCTGCCTGATCTGCTGAGTTTCTCCAGCATTTTGTATGTGTGTGTTGCTCTGGATTTCTAGCATCTGGGGAATCTCTTGTGTTTATAATTGTGCATCCATTGTCTTTTGTGAGAGATAGTTCCAAATATTAATAATATTTTTCCATGTGGAAGAGTTTATTAATTGTGCCAAAGGCTAACTGTAATTTTGTTTCCCTTTGATCTGGACTCCCTAACTACCTAAAATAGTTTATCGTGTCCTATCAGTTCACCTTCATCCAATTGTCCCTTGAATATCCTGGGAAGATGACTTTGTCTACTCTTCTTTGTATTTTGGCATTGGCTTATAGGTATAGTTATGCAATATTTAATCTGTATTCTCAAAGGCCAAAGAATCTAAGGTGTAAGGTACAGAGCTGTGGGTCTGTTTTATTTTGATCAGATTTTTCTCTGGCATAACTTCTGCCCACTTAAGTTTGAGTCCTGTGTATGTATATAATTTCTGCCTTTTGATTATATTTTCCTGTATCTGTCGATGATATTTTAGCAGTCTGTTTACATGAACACCAGGTTTTCCCCCAAACCACAAGTTTTCTTGCATAGCAACTGGTTTTATTGTATTTCATTGGGGCGTGGAAAGAGTCCATTCAGCCTTTCAGCCCATCAAGTCTATTCTGGTTCTCAGGGCATGTTCATTAAATAACTTGTTCTGCTCTCTGTTGCGTCAACACTAAGGTTGAGAGTTTCATGTTCCTAGGTGTGAATATCACCACTGGGCTGTCCTATTCCAACCATGTAGACTCCACAGCCAAGAAGGCTCACCTGCGCCTTTACCTCATCAGGAGGCTAAAGAAATTTGGCATGTGTCCCCATTATGCCTCACCAATTTTTGTAGATGTACTGCAGAAAGCTGGAAATTTGTCATGGTATGGCAACTGCTGTGCTCGTGACCACAAGAGACTGTGGACGGAAAGTAGACTGAAAGCACACTCCACCTGGCTCCACTCCTGTTGATACAAGGCTATTGCGTTGTTCCCTACTACAGTCTCGCAGTCTACCTCGTTATGATCTTGCACTGTTTTCATCTTGCACTTTATTGTCTGCCTGCACTGCACCTTCTTTAACTGTAACAATGTTGTTTTACCTTGTGCTACCTCAGTGTACTGTGTACTGAACTGAACTGTATGAATAATGCATGTAAGATGAAACCAGTATATTCCTCTCCATAGATGCTGCCTGAGTTGCTCCAGCATTGTGTGCGCTTTACTCTGGATTTCCAGCATCTGCAGAATCTCTTGTGTTTATGATTTGTACACTAATCTCCATTTCAGCAGTTGAGGGAATAGTTAGGTTTTCAGAGTCAGTGAACTGGGTCAAACAGGATGTGGTTGAGCTAAAGGCTGATTTAGAATGAAAATTCTTTGAATGTCTTGAGGCCTTGTGAAAGATTTTGTAGGTACAAAGTTACAGGTTAATGCGTCAAAAATGAGAAGAATTCGCTGTTAAGATTTTATATTACTGGTCGTCCTTGACGATGGGGTTGGATTTTCATTGTTAAATTGTACCTCCTTTATTGTTGGCTCTGATCTGGTGATGGAGCATTTACAATGCAATGCTTTCATAGCTTTAAGTCAACTGAGTCACTCATTTGTACGCCAGACCGAGTCACACATTCCTTTGCTGAAAGCGTGTGACAAAGTTTTAGTTACTGTTCTCTTTTATATCTGAGACCAGTGTGTTTCCTCCCATATTCCAAAAAAGATGTACTGGTTGGGGTTGGTAAGTTGTGGGTGTATTATGTTGGCATTGGAAGCATGGCAACACCTGCGAGCTGCCTTCAGCATGTTACAAATGATGGCGGAACTGACACATTTCTCTGTATGTCTTGATGTACATGTGACAAAGTTAATCTTGTAAACTGACTTCACAACATGATCAAGTTGGATTTTCAATTATGATTGTAGCGTGCTATACCATGAGTATAAAATCACTCATTTGTTTGTTACCATCCAATTCCTAAATGGACATTGAAGCTTTGGATACAACCTCACTTTTTATTGTACAGTATTTCTGTTTTTGCACATTTAAAAAAATCTATTCAATATACATTATTGACTTACTTGTTTATTTATTATTATAATAATATTAACTAAGCTGTGTGCTTGTTATGGAATGAATGTTTCCGAAAAGTTTGATTAGGAGGAGCCTGAAATAGGACTGCTGTTTTGAGTTGACATTGAGGATAATAATGGAGATCAAGGAAGATTGAGTGGGTAGGCCCTACAGTAATCATTTCCCATCAGACCATAACGCATAGGAGCAGAATTAAGCCACAGACGAAAGAAAATCTGCAAATGCTGGAAATCCGAGCAACACACACTCAAAATGCTGGAGGAACTCAGTAGGCCAGGCGACATTTCGAACCGGAACTCTTCGGCAGGACTAGAGGAAGAAAAGCTGAGGAGTAAATTTAAAGGGTGGAGGGTGGAATAAAGTAAAGAGCTGGGAAGTTGATTAGTGAGATGAGGTGAGAGAGGGAAAAGGGAATGGGAAATGGAGAAGGGAAGGGGGTTTGGAGGGCATTACTGGAAGTTTGAGAATCGATGCTATCAGGTTGGAGGCTACCTAAATGGAATATAAGGTGTCGTCCCTTCAACCTAAGTATGGCCTCAGTGGAATTAAAATGGGTGGTCACTGGGAGATCCCGCTTGTTGGCGGATGGAGCGTAGATGCTCTGCAAAGCGGTCTCACAATTTACGTCGGGCCTCACCAATGTACAGGAGACCACACTGGGAGCACTGAACACAGAACTCGCAGGTAAAGTGTCGCCTCACCTGGAAGGACTGTTTAGGGCCTGGGTGGTAGTACCTGGATCGTTCCTTAAGCGACTCCATTGTCCACTTGTCCCTCCCCACTGATCTCCCTTCTGGCACTTATCTATGCAAGCGGAACAAGTCCTACAGCTGCCCCTACACCTTCTCCCTCACTGCCTCTTTATTTTTATCTAGTTTTTGGACTTGCGTGAAGATCTGACCACATTTGGGTCATTTATGCAGAAGTAAAATTTTACAGGATTCACAAACTTTCTAGCTCCACTGCATGTGAGACAAGCTTTTTACTGTACCTTAGTACATGTGACAATAATAAACCAATTGCAATTTATAGTTTTTCTCCATAAATATGTGATAATTAATGTGATTGTGTTAACCTCAGGCAATAACCATTTAACTGACTGCCTTGGTTTGAAGCTCATGGGGGCACTGGCTGCTAATTAATTAATTTAGAGATACAGTGTGGAAAGGGCCCTTCTATGAGCCGCACTGCCCAGCAAACCACCTACTTAACTCTAGCAAAATCACAGGCCAATTTACAATGATCAATTCACCAACTAACCGGCACGTCTTTGGAAAGTTAGTGGAAACCCACATGATCATGGGGAGAACGTACAAACTCCTTACAGGTGGCACCAGAATTGAGTGCCTTATAAATAGTGTCACACCACTGCTATGCTGCCATTGTGTCCTAATGTCCTGTAGTACCCGATGAACTGTTAAAGGAACAGTCAGGTTAATAAAATTATAATTGAACACATAATAGAATGTAGAATTTCCTGTGAACAGCTATCTTCTCTCCCCGCCCCCACACACACAAACTCCCTGTAATTGGGCTTAAATAAAAGTATGAATGAGACCATAAGTCATAGGAGCAGAATTAGGCCATCTGGCCCATCGAGTTTGCTCTGCCATGGCGGATCCCTTTTTTTTCTCCTCCTCAACCCCAGTTCCTGGCCTTCTCCCTGTAACCTTTGATGCCATGTCCAATCAAGAACCTATCAATCTCTGCCTTAAATACAGCGAATGACCTGGCCTCCACAGCTGCATGTGGCAACAAATTCCACAAATTCACCACCCTTTGGCAAAAGAAATTTCTCCGCATCTCTGTTTTGAAAGGGCACCCCTCTATCCTGAGGTTGTGCCCTCTTGTCCTAGGTTCTCCCACTATGGGAAACACCCTTTCCACATCTACTCTGTCTAGGTCTTTCAACATTTGAAAGATTTCAATAAGATCCCCCCCCCCCCCATCCTACTGAATTCCAGCGGGTACAGACCCAGAGCCATCAAATGTTCCTTGTATGATAACCCTTTTATTTCTGGAATCATCCTTGTGAACCTCCTCTGGGCCCTCTCCAATGCCAGCACCGACTTGACCTGCAAGTTAACCATAGGGTGTTGTGCACAAGGATTCCCAAGTCCCTTTGCATCTCAGATTTTTGGATTTTCTCCCCATTTAGAAAATAGTCTGCACATTTATTTCTACTACCAAAGTGCATGACCGTGCATTTTCCAACATTGTATTTCATTTGCCTCTTTCTTCCCCATTTTCCCAATCTAAGTCCTTCTGCATCTTACCTGTTTCCTCAACACTACGTACCCCTCCACCAAACTTCGTATCGTCTGCAAAATTGGCAACAAAGCCATCCATTCCATCATCTGAATCATTTATATACAGCATAAAAATAAGCGGCCCCAACACCGACCCTTGTAGAACAGTACTAGTCACTGGCAAACAACCAGAAAAGGGTCCTTTTATTCCCACTGGCTGCCTCCTACTAATCAGCCAATGCTCATACCAGGGGCACTTAACTTGGTAAGCAGCCTCATGTGTGGCACCTTGTCAGAGGCCTCCTGGAAGTCCAAATATACAACATCCACTGCATACCCTTTATCTATCCTACTTGTAATCTCCTCAAAGAATTCCAACAGGTTCGTCAGGCAGGATTTTCCCTGAAGGAAACCATGCTGACTTTGTACTATCTTGTCCTGTGTCACCAAGTACTCCATCACCTCATCCTTAACAATTGACTCTTACATCTTCCCAACCACTGAGGTCAGGCTAACTGATCTATAATTTCCTTTTTGCTGCCTTCCTCCTTTTTTAAAGAGTGGAATGACATTTGCAATTTTCTGGTCCTCTGGCACCATGAGTTGCATTTGTAAGCACCTTCCACGTATCCTTTTCAGGATGTCCAGAAGCATTTCATGATCAGTCAAATACTTGTGTAGTATCATAGCCATTTTAAATTTGAAGAAATGCATAGAAAGCATCCCTAATACGAACGTTATGTTTTAGTAATGCTCAATAAGAGGTGTTTTAAAGCATCTCTGGAAACATCCTCATGGATATAAATGCAATTTGCCAGAGGATAAAGTAATTGAAGGCTTCAGTGAGACGTGTTGTCATTCTGAAGGATGAGTCTAGCACCAAAGGGCACAGCCTCACGATAGAAGGATGTCCCTTTTAGAACAGAGATGAGGAGGGATTTCTTTAGCCAGATGGTGAATCTGTGCAATTCATTGCCACAGACAACTGTGAACGTCAAGTCATTGGGTATATTTAAAGTGGGGGTTAATAGGTTCTTGATTAGTTAGGGTATCAAAGGTTACAGGGAGAAGGCAAGAGAATGGGGTTGAGAGGGATCATAAATCAGCCATGATGGAATGGTGGAGCAGACTCAATGGGCTGAATGGCCTAATTCTGCTTCTATGTCTTGTGGTCTTAGTCTTATGAAGAAAATTACAGGCAGGTAGGTAAATACATTCATCAAGTTTCTAATTAACCATTGTAAACAATCAGCTACTAATGAGCTTGGGGACTTTGGGGACGGTTTAAAAACAAGTTAATGAAGAATAGAGGGTGGTTCACGATGCTGTGATTCAGGTGTGTGTAAGCAGGTAGAGTTGGTTGTAAACAATAAGGCTGTGAACAGGCAGATGAGATATCATTTCTTTTTGGATATGGAAAAACCACCAGGAATCCCGAGAATTCACACCATCAGGTTGAGGAGAGTTACTGCTCTTCAACCATCTGGCTCCTAAACCAGTGTGGATAACCGTGGAAGGCGCTAGCAATGTGCCAGGAGTTAGTGTCAGGGGGCAGAAGTGAGTGCAGTTGCCATTACTGGGGTGGGGGGGGGGGAAGGTGCTTGGGAAACTGAAATGTCTGAGGGTAGATAAATCACCTGAACTAGGTGGTCTACAGCCCACAGGGCTCTGAAAGAGGTGGCTGAAGAGATTGTGGAGGCATTAGTAATAATCTTTCAAGAATCACTAGATTCTGGAAGACTGGAAAATTGCAAATGTCACAACATTCTTCAAGAAGGGAGAGAGGCAGAAGAAAGGAAATTATAGGCCAGTTAGCCTGACCTCCGTGGTTGGGAAGATGTTGGAGTCGATTATTAACTTGTGGTTTTGGGCCACTTGGAGGCGCATGATAAAATGGGTATGATCAGCATGGTTTCCTTATAGGAAAACCTTGTCTGACAAATCTGTTGGAATTCTTTGAAGGAATACAAGCAGATAGAAAAAGGAGAATCAGTGTGTGTAGTGTACTTGGATTTCACAAGGTACCACACATAAGGCTGCTTAACAAGAGCTCATGGTATTACAGGAAAGTTACTCGCATAGATACAGCATTGGGTACTGGCAGGAGGCAGACTGGGAATAAAAGGAGCCTTTTCTGACTGTGGTTAGTTGTGTACCACAGGGCTCTGTGTTAGCTCTGCTTTTTACGTTGTCAGTGATTTAGATGATGGAATTGATGACTTTGTGGCCAAGTTTACGTTCAATACAAAGAAAGGTGGAGGGGCAGGTGGTGTTGAGGAAGCATTGAGTCTGCAGAAGGACTGCAGGTTAGGAGAATGGACAAAGAATTGGCGGATGGAATGCAGTGTATCATCATGCACTTTGGTCAAAGAAATAAAAAATAAAATAAAGAAATAAAAGCATAGACAATTTTCTAAATGGAGAGAAAATTCAAAAGTCCAAGGTGCAAAGGGACCTGAGTCTTTGTGCAGGATTCTCTAAAGGTTAACTTACAGATTGAGTCTGGTGAGGAAGGCAAATGCAACACTAGCATTCATTTCAAGAGGACTAGAATATAAAAGCAAAGATGTAATGCTGAGTTTTATAAGGCACCGGTGAGGCCTCACTTGTATTGTGAGCAGTTTGAGCCCCTTGTTTAAGGATGTGCTGACATTGAAAGGGTTCAAAGTAGGTTCAGGAGAACCATTCTGAGAATGAAGGGATTATTGTTGAGGAACTTTTGATGGCTCTGGGCCTGTTCTCGCTAGAATTTAGAAGAATGAGATTGAAACCTATTGAATGTTGCAAGGCCTAGATGGAGTGGATGTGGAGAGGATGTTTCCTATGGTGGGTCTTGGAGCATGGGGCACAACCTCAGAGTAGAGGGATGTCTATTTAGAACAGAGACAAGGAACCCCTGAGCTAGAGGGTAGTGAATCTGAAATTCATTGCCACAGGTGGCTGTGGAAACTAGTTTATTTGGTGTATTTAAAGGAGTTGAGTTTAGTTCTTGATTACTTGGGATATGAAAGGTTACATGGCAAAGGCTACTTATTCACTTATTTATTTGTAAAGTTTGTCTTATTTTTCTTACTGGTTGTCAGTCTTTGTAGGTAGTTTTTCATTGATTCTATTGTATTTATTCATTCTACTGTGAATGCCTGCTAGAAACTTTAAACTTTTACTTTGAATTTAACTGGGGAGCAACCCTGGTCGAAACAAGTACATTGAAGAGGAATCTAGAGAGAAATCTGTAAAATCAGGAAGTTGAAGAGCTACAGAATTAAGTAATTTGTGAAAAATTATAATCCTGTGCAACAATCATGAAGCTCTCCATGGTGGGGTTATGGGGACAAGGCAGGAACCGGGTATTGATAGTAGATGATCAGCCATGATCTCAGAATGGCGGTGCAGGCTCGAAGGGCAAATGGTCTACTTCTGCACCTATTGTCTATTGTCATAAAGATCGATATCATCCGAGCTCTAGCCTCGGCCCAGCTATTTTTTTCTTTATTGTCCTGGCCTGAGCTAACATCAACTGCATTTGTCTCATCTTCTCTCCTAACTACTTCAAGCCCATCTTACCTGTATCTGCTCCCTGTGCTATGTTCAGCTATTGTCCACATCATTCCCTTACTGTACATGAAGTATAAAGAGTTCTTTGAACACTACGCCTTCTCTGTCAATTATCTTATAATCCCTCACAGTCTGTGGTGAATTGGTCGAGCATGAAGCAACCAGCAGTTAGGATGTTAGTTAAATTCAAGCTTGTCATCGGACTGTACATGTATACAACCAAATGAAACAGTGTTCCTCCAGACCACAGTATACCCACAAAACATATATCACACACACCACATAAAACAAAATTGCCATAAATAAGTTCACAAAAGATAATTCTCCATGCATGTAGTACACAGCACAGGTAAACAGCTAGTTGTCTGAGTGACAAGACCTCGATGGTGGCAGGGTATTCATTAGTCTCTCAGCCTGAGGGAAGAAGCCGTTACCTAGTCTGGCAGTCCTAGTCCTGATGCTCCTGTACCTCCTTCCTGACTGTAGTGGGTCAAAGAGATTGTGGAATGGGTGGTAGTTCACCTTTTGGTTAGTGATCTCGGATAGGAAGGTAAATAATTAATCATTGTTCCTCCAATTCTAAACAACACATGCAAGGTTTCTCTGTCCAGCAGATGAATCAGTAAGTGCATCCCAGGAAATCTGGGGGGAAAATTGCTGGTCATTGGGCACAGGTGAGGTGCTGGAAGACTACTGGATAGCTATTGTTTTTATGAAGGGCTGCAAGGACAGGCCAAGGAATAGGTTATCAGGGGTAGCAGTGGAAGCAGGCAGTTTGGGATTTAACTGTCTTTCAGATATGACTCATGAATGTGAAAGGAATGGAAATATATGCATAATATACACAGGAGGAGAGCATTTAGTATAAATTGGCCCCACTTGGTGGGCTGAATAGCTAGTCCAGTGTGGTACTGTCCTGTGTTCTTTTCCCTTTGTTTTAGGTCTCCCTGAAACTTAAACATGTCAGCGCCATGCTTCAGTTGCGCATCAGAGTTTGGCAGTGGTATTTGGCAGTTGTCAGCTGAGGTATTGGCAGCTGTTGATATCTTGCAGGATTGTTTTTGCAGAATACAGTGGATTCCAATTATTTCGGCCAACTATTAAAGAACGAAAGCTAATCGACAAAATAGGCAGCATTTCCTTCGTTTATTTGGAACACTATGCAGCTTAATTGAGGCAGGGGGGCTGTTGCCAAACAGTTTCTAACTAGCGTTAATCATGTGCAGTGGTATGGCCATAGACACTACACTGTGCTTCAAACAAACAGTTTTTAAATAGTGTCAATTGTGTGTGTTCATGTTCAAAAACAGTGATTTTTGTCATTGATAGTTGAGAAGAAATGAGCAGTAAGACAATTCAGAACTGTCCTGCTCACTGCAGTTACAAACACTCAGGCCTGAGGATGCCGGAAACAGTTGGGAGTGAAAATGAAACAGTTTTACTATTTCAACTTAGGACCTATGAAGAATTTGAAGGTATCAACAATCGTCTTGAATACTACAATGAAAACAAAGATTTGAAGGATACAAAACGCTGTTCGAATGCAGTCCATTGTCTACACTGATTTTGTTCATTTACAGTCAATCAGAAAAACACAGCATGCACTGGATGAATTCCTCTGTCAATAACTATTAGGAACTAATACAGAGTATTATAGCACTGTAGTAACACTGATAGTGTTCTAGTTTGTTCTGTATTTCATTTAAATACCTAATTTGTCACTCAGTTAATCAGCAGTTCTTCTTTTTTACACTTTTAATGATTTCCATGAAACTTTGGAGCAGCCGCTTGATTGGGCCAAAATGTACTGGTCCCGGTGTGTCCCAATGAACTGGAATCCTTTGCACATGTAAATGTGCATTTACAATTTCAAGCTATTATCAATGTAAAAACAAACTTAGATTGTGTAATGTGTATGTACTGAAAGACTTGGGAGTGCTCGTGCACACATCACAAAAGGTTGGTTTGCAGGTGCAGCAGGCTATCAAGAAGGCAAATGGAATAGGCCTGAAGGGTCTAGGCCTGAAACGCCGACTGTGCTTCTTCCTATGGATGCTGCCTGGCCTGCTGTGTTCCACCAGCATTTTGTGTGTGTGTGTTGCTTGAATTTCCAGCACCTGCAGATTTCCTCATGTTTGTGAGGCAAATGGAATGTTGGCCTTCATTGCTAGAGGGATTGAATTTAAGAGCAGGGAGGTTATGCTGCAACTATACAGGTTACTGGTGAGGCTGCACCTGGAGTACTGCGTGCAGTGCTGGTCTCTCTAGAGGAGGTTCACCTGGTTGAGCCCAGAGATGAGGGGTTAAGACTATGAGGAGAGATTGAGTTGCCTGGGACTGTACTCACTTGAATTCAGAAGGATGAGAGAGAGTCTTCTTTATCCCTTTCATAATTTTATACGTTTTGATGAGATAGAGGCAGGAAAGTTGTTTCCCTGGTAGGTGAGACTAGAACCAGGAGACATACCCTGAAGATCCAGGGGAGCAAATTTAGAAGGGAGTTGAGGAACTGCTTTTCCCTAAGAGTGCTGAATCTGTGGAATTCTCTGCATAATAAAGCAGTGGAGGCTACCTCAGTACTGTAAGTATATTTAAGACAAGGTTGAATATATTTTAGCATAGGGGAATTAAGGGTTATGGGGATAAAGACAGGTAGGTGGAGATGTGAGCCCATGGTCAGATCGGCCATGATCTTATTGAATGGTGGAGTAGGCTTGATGGGCCAGGTAGCCTGCTCCTGCTTCTATTTCTTATGTTCTTATGTAAAACAAAAAAATTTTAGCAGCCCCTCTATGCCTGAGCCAAAAGGAGCAGACATTACTGTCCTCATAAGCAGTTATATCATTATGATTCTGTTCCACATCAGTGTTATTTATTCTGACTCTTTCACATTTAAATAGCTGATTAGTTTTCAAGGTTGCAACTTTTTCCAATTTTTTTTGCACACACATCAGGGTTGTTTCGAGTTGAGCATTGTAATTTTTGAAGAAAGCTCTTTTTTGAAGGTCCAGTATATGCTTTGTGGAAAATCTTTTCCAGATAAGTCAACCAATATTAGTATTTTTACTTGTCGGACTTCAGCCTCCGAATTGGGGGTTGATTAATGTTAATGCCCATTCCTATTGCAGAATATGTTGAGACTATGAAATTATTTATGTCTCATGGAAGCTGACAGGTTTATCTAAGGAATGTGTGTAAATGAAAACACAGTTGAGTTATTGATGAGTCCAAATACAGCCAAGTCTACCCTGTCTCCTGGATAATTTTCTCCAACTGCTAATTCCAGCTATGGTAAACTTACTGCACTAATTGGCCACTTTATTAGATACGCCTGCTTGACAATGCAAGCATCTAATCAGCCAATCATGTGGCAGCAACTCAGTGTATAAAAGCATGCAGACATGGTCAAGAGATTCTGTTGTTGTTCAGACCAAACATCAGAAATGTGATCTAAGTGACTTTAACCGTGGAATGATTGACTATTCTAGACGGGTTGTTTGAGAATCTCAGAAACTGCTGATCTCCTGGAATTTTCACGCACATAGCCTCTAGAGGTTACAGAGGATGGTGTGAAAAACAACAAAAAAAACATCCAGTGAGCAGCATTTCTGTGGGCGAAAATGCCTTGTTAATGAGGTCAGAAAAGAATTGCCAGACTGGTTGACAGGAAGGTGACTGTAGCTCAAATAACCACATGTTATTGATAGCTTTGCGGCCAAGTTTGCAGACAATATGAAGACTGGTGAGGGAAGGGAGGTACTTTTGGGGAAGTAGAGAGGCTGCAGTAGGACTTAGAAAGATTGGGAGAATAGGCAAGGAAGTGACAGATGGAATACTGTGTCAGGAAGTGTATGGTCATGAACTTTGGTAGAAGAAATATAAGGGTAGACTATTTTCAAAATGGAAAGAAAATTCAAAAATCTGAGGTTCAAAGGGACTTGGAGTTCTTGTTCAGGATTCCCTGAATGTAGTTTGCAGGTTGAGTTGGTGGTGAGGAAGGCGAATGCGATGTTAGCATTCATTTTAAGAGGACTAGAATATAAAAGCAAGGATGTAATGTTGAGGCTTTATAAAGCACTGGTGAGGCCTCACTTGGAGTATTGCAAGCAGCTTTGGGCCGCTTAACTGACTTTATACTTTATTGTCCCCAAACAATTGGTACTAGAACGTACAATCATCACAGCGATATTTGACTCTGCACTTCACACTCCCTGGATTACAAATATTAAATGTTAAAAATATTTAAAATAGTTAAAATTAGTAAATATTAAAAATTTAAATTATGCAAACATTTGTAAATCATAAATAGAAAATAGAAAAATGGGAAGTAAGGTAGTGCAAAAAAACCAAGAGGCAGGTCCCGATATTTGGAGGGTACAGCCCAGATTTGGGTCAGGATCCGTTCAGCAGTCTTATCACAGTTGGAAAGAAGCTGTTCCCAAATCTGGCCGTATGAGTCTTCAAGCTCCTGAACCTTCTCCTGGAGGGAAGAGGGACGAAAAGTCTGTTGGCTGGGTGGGTTGTGTCCTTGATTATCCTGGCAGCACTGCTCCGACGGCATGCGGTGTAAAGTGAGTCCACAGATGGAAGATTGGTTTGTGTGATGTGCTGCGCCGTGTTCACGATCTTCTGCAGCTTTTTTCGGTCTTGGACAGGACAACTGCCATACCAGGTTTTGATGCACCCTAGAAAATTGCTTTCTACGGTGCATCTATAAAAATTAGTGAGGGTTTTAAGGGACAGGCCAAATTTCTTTAGCTTTCTCAGGAAGTAAAGGTGCTGGTAGGCCTTCTTGGCAGTGAACTCTGCTTGGTTGGACCAAGTCAGGTCATTTGTGATATTGACCCTGAGGAACTTAAAGCTTTTGACCTGTTCCACTTGCGCACCACTGATGTAAATTGGGTCGTGCAGTCCACTACTCCTTCTGAAGTCAACAACCAATTCCTTCGTCTTGCTGACGTTGAGGGATAGGTTATTGTCATCGCACCATGCCACCAGGTTCTTAATTTCCTCTCTGTACTCAAACTCATCATTACCCGAGATACGGCCTACAATTGTTGTGTCATCAGCAAACTTATATATTGAGTTTGAGGAAACTTGGCTACACAATCATGGGTGTACGGTGAGTACAGCAGGAGGCTGAGAACACAACCTTGTGGGGCACCGGTGCTTAGAGTGATTGTAGAGGAGAGCTTGTCCCCTATTTTTACAGCCTGGGTCCTGTCTGTGAGGAAGTTGAAGATCCAGCTGCAGATCTGAGTGCTAAGGCCCAGGTTCCGGAGCTTAGGAATCAGTTTATTTGGAATGATGGTATTAAAGGCAGAGCTGCAGTCAATGAAAAGGAGCCTTACGTATGCGTCTTTATTCTCCAGGTGTCTAAGGAGGAATGTAGGGCCAGAGAGATGGCATCTGCCGTTGACCTGTTGCTCCAGTAGGCGAATTGCAAAGCGTCAAGGTTGACCGGTAGGCTGAGGTTGATGTGTGCCATAACCAGTCTCTCGAAGCACTTCATAGCAATTGATGTCAGAGCCACAGGTCGACGGTCATTCAGGCATGCCACCTTGCTCTTCTTCAGCGCTGGGATTATCGTTGCCTTCTTAAAACACGAGGGGATCTTAGACTGAAGCAAGGAGCAGTTGAAGATGTCAGCAAACACTCCAGCTAGCTTGCTCGCACAGGCCTGGAGAACCCATCCCGGGACGCTATCTGGGCCGGTCGCCTTCCTTGGATTTATCTTCAGGAAGGCCCTTCTAACGTCCTCATCGGTGACGATGAATCTCAATGCCACCACGTCTGGTTCATCCGGAGGGAGCAGGACGCTCCTCTTCTGTTCGAATCTTGCGTAGAATACGTTAAACTCATCAGGAAGAGAAGCGCCACAGTTATTGATATTCCCAGCCTTTTCTTTGCGCCCAGTGATCTCATTTAGACCCTGCCATAGTCTACTGGCATCCCTTTGGCTAGCCTGGGCTTCCAACTTGGCTCGATATTGCCTCTTGGCGCCCTTAATGGCTTTCTGGAGTTCATGCCTGGATTCTGTGTAGCGACTGGTGTCCCCGGACCTAAAAGCCGCAGCTCTAGCCTTTAAAAGGGACTTTGAGATTGGAGAGGGTTCAAAGAATGTTCATGAAAATGATTCCAGGATTGAAAGACTTGTTCTGTGATGATCATTTGATGGCTTTGGGGCTGTGAGTATTGGAATTTAGAAGAATAAGGTAGGAGGTAACCCTTGGTAATTTTTAAGGTAAGGACATGTTCAGCACAGCTTTATGGGTCAAAGGGCCTGTATTGTGCTGTAGGGTTTCTATGTTTATAATAAGGGGTGACCTCACTGAAACCCATCAAATATTGAAAGGCCTCGATGGAGTGGATGTGGAGAGGATGTTTCCTATGGTGGAGGAGTCTTAAGACCAGAGGACACAGTCTCAGAATTGAGGGGTGTCCTTTTAGAGAACAGAGATGAGGAATTTCTTTAGCCAGAGGGTGGTGAATTTGTAGAATTCGTTGCCATAGGCAGCTGTGCAAGCCAAGTCATTGAGTATATTTAAGACAGAGTTTGATAGGTTCTTGATTAGTCAGGACGTGAAGGGATATGGGGAGAAGGCAGGTGACACTGAGCGTCATAGGAAGTCATTCCTGGCTGTGCCCATCAAACTTTACAACTCCTCCCTTGGAGGGTCAGACACCCTGAGCCAATAGGCTGGTCCTGGACTTATTTCCATCTGGCATAATTTACTTATTATTTAATTATTTATGGTTTTATATTGCTATATTTATACTCTATTCTTGGTGCAACTGTAACGAAACCCAATTTCCCTCGAGATCAATAAAGTATGTCTATCTATCTATCTCTTGAGGCTGAGAGGGAAAATAGATCAGCCATGATGAAATGGCGAAGCAGACTCGATGGGCCAAATGGCCTCACTCTGCTCCTATATCTTATGGTCTTACAGAACAACAGTGGTGTGCAGAAGAACATGTCTGAATGAGCATGTTGAACCTTGAAGCTGATGGGCTACAGCAGCAGAAGACCAGTAACATACACTCAGTAGCTACTTTATTAAGTATGGAAGGTTTATCTGCCACTGATCCACCTCCATACTGATAACTTGCATTAGAACACAAAGTGGTACAACACACTACAGGCCCTTCCACACACAATGTTGTGCCGACCTTTTAACCTACCCTAAGATAAATCTAACCCTTCCCTCCCACATAGCCCTCCATTTTTCTATCATCCACGTGCCATTTTAAGAGTTTCTTATATGTCCCTAATGTATCTGCCTCTACCACCACCCAGCAGAGTGTTCCACAAATCCCCCATTCTCTGTTGGAGGAAAAAAAAACTTTGTGTACTTCCCAAGAATCACCTTAAAGTAATGCCCCCTCATATTATTCGTTTCTACCCTGGGAAAATGTCTCTGGCTATCCGCTTGATCTATGCTTTTTGTCATCTTGGACACCTCTCTTAAGTCACCTCTCATCTTCCTTCACTCCAAAGAGAAAAGCGCTAGCTCACTCAATCTATCCTCATAAGACAGGGGTCCCCAACCATTTTTTGCATTGCGGACCAGTTTAATATTGGCAATATTCTTGCGGACCAGCAGTCAATTACGTTGTGTTTACTCAGAAAAGACTACAATGACCATGAAGCCTTGCGCGGGCACCAATGCGTATGCGCGTCGTGACCTACCGATTTCCTCTCTTCCCCCCCGCAGATCCTCTTTCGCGATTCTGTACGGGAGGGCGGTGGTGGTGTTAATCACGACTGGAATATAGGTGATAAGTGGCTAATACACTTGATTTCGTTTCTAAAAGGGTTTATCTAACGAATTTAATATTAAACACAGCGCATATTTTCCTCGCATGAATATAGTGTAAGTTAACTATCAGGGAGCTTGAAGTAAGTGTTGAACGAACTTCCAGTAGAAGTGGCAGAAGCAGGTTCGATATTATCATTTAAAGTAAAATTGGATAGGTATATGGACAGGAAAGGAATGGAGGGTTATGGGCTAAGTGCAGGTCAGTGGGACTAGGTGAGAATAGCGTTCGGCATGGACTAGAGGGGCCGAGATGGCCTATTTCCGCGCTGTAATTGTTATATGGTTATATAAGTGAGTCAATAGCATCATAACATTGGATATTAAACACATAGCACATATTTTCCCCGTATGAAGATATAAAATCATTGCAACACACCAATATCGCTGAATCAGTGGGAGCCCTGGGCTTGTTTCCCTGCAACAAGATGGTCCTATCGAGGGGTGATGGGAGACAGCGATACTCAAAGGGGGTTCCTTATGTCCAGTCTATTCCGCAGTTTAGTTTTCATTGCATTCATTGCAGAGATACGTTGGTAATGGAAACAACGTTTTCAGTGCTTTCGTGGCTATCTCAGGATATTTAGCCTTGACTTTGATCCAGAATGCCGGCAGAGATGTTATGTCAAACATACTTTTCAGCCCGCTGTCATTTGCAAGCTCGAGGAGTTGATCTCCCTCCTGCGCTGACACGGATGATGTGCGGGTAATGACCTTGCGTGCGTTCAAGTTCAACAGTGGGCATGACAGGGAATGAGGCAAGGTGCAGCTGACTCCTATCGCCAAATCATATGGTTTCCTCGCGGCCCGGTAGCGCATGCTTTGCGGCCCGGTACCGGTCCGCACTGTGGTTGGGGACCGCTGTCATAAGGTATGGTCTCTGATCATTCAGCATCATGGTAAATCTCCTCTGCACCCTCTCTAAAACTTTCACATCCTTCTTTAAATGAAGTGACCAGAATAAAACGCACTATGCCAAGTGTGGTCGAAGCAGGGTTTTATAGAGCTACGACATTACCTCATGGCTGTTGAACTCACTTTCGCAATAAATGAAGGCTAATACATCATATGACTCCTTAACAACCCTATCAACTTGTGTGGAAACTTTGGGGGATCTATGGACATGGGCCCTAAGATCTCTCTGTTCTTCTACACTGCTGAGAATCCTGTCATTAACCTTGTATTCTGCCTTCCAACGTGGTCACTTCACTCTTTTCCAGGTTGCGTTCCATCTGCCACTTCTCAGCCCAGCTCTGAATTCTGTCAGTATCCTGTTGTATCCTATGACAAATTTCTACACTATCCATAACTCCATCAACCTTTGTATCATCTACAAACATCCTAACCGACCTTTCCACTTCCTCTTCCAGATCATTTATAAAAATTTCAAAGAGCACGGGTCCCAAAATAGCTCCCTGTGGAATGCCAGTGATCACTTTCTGCCTTCTGTGGGTGAGCCATTCCGTATCCACCCAGCTTCCTTGGATTCGATGCCTCCTGACTCTGAATGAGTCTACTATAGGGAACTTCTCTCAATCAGTTGAGGGCAGCATTCCCTTCGCCCATCATCACTGCCCTCAACCGCATCTCATCCATTTCATGCATGTCTGCCTTCACCCCATTCTGCCGCTGCCCTTACAGGGATAGGGTTCCTCTTGTCCTCACCTACCACCCTACCAGCCTCCACGTTCAGCACATAATTCTCCATAACTTCTGCCACCTCCAAAGGGACCCCACTACCAAGCAATCTTCGCACCCCCCCCCAACTCTCTGCTTTCCGCAGGGTTCGCTCCCTACGTAACTCCCTTGTGCATTCGTCCCTCCCCACTGATCTCCCTCCTGGCACTTATCCTTGCAAGTGGAACAAGTGATATACCTGCCCCTATAACTCCCTCACTACCACTCAGGGCCCCAAACAGTCCTTCCAGGCAAGGCAGCACTTCACCTGTGTCTGTTAGGGGTCATCTATTGTATCCAGTGTTCCCAAGTGTGGCCTCCTGTGCATCGGTGAAACCTGATGTAGATTGGGAGACTGCTTCACCGAGTACCTTTGCTTTGTCCACCAGAACAAGCAGGATCCCCAGTGGCCACCCATTTTAATTCCTATTCCCATTCCCGTTCCGATATGTCCATCCATGGCCTCCTCCACTGTTGGGATGAAGCCACACTCAAGCTGGAGGAACAACACCTTGTATTCTGTCTGGGGAGCCTCCAACCTGATGGCATGAATATCAATTTCTCAAACTTTCGGTAATTCTCCCCCCCCCCCCCCAATTCACGATTTCCCAATCCCTTTTCCCTCTCTTACTTTGTCTCCATGCCTGCCCATTGTCTCCCTCTGGCGCTACTTCCCCACCTCTCCCCCCCATTCCTCTCTTCCATGGCCTCTGTCTCCTGTGAGATTTCCCCTTTCTCCAGCCCTGTGTCTCTTTCTCCAATCAACTTCCCAGCTCTTTACTTCATCCCTGCTACTCCCAGTTTCACCTGTCATATTGTGTTTCTCCCTCCCCTCCCCACATCTTTTTAAATCATTTTCTTTCTCTCCAGTCCTGCCAAAGGATCTCAGCCCAAAACGTCAACTGTACTTTCCTCATAGACACTGCCTGGTCTGCTGAGTTCCTCCAGCATTTTGTCTGACTATCCCTGGAAAGACTAGGCTTCTCTAAATGCTCTTAAATCCTGTCTCTGAGATTCTCCTCCAACACCTGAGGGCCACAGTAGTGTAGCATGATACTATTAAACCTCATGGTGTTTCAGAGCTCAGAGGTCAATTCTAGCGTCTTCAAGTTTGTACATTCTTCCTATGACCACACGAGTTTTTCTCTCAGTCCAAAGACGTACAGGTTAGAAGGTTAATTGGTCATTGTAAATTGTCCTGTGATTAGGCTAGGGTTAAATAGGTGAGTTGCTTGGGGGGGGGGCGTGGGTGCAGCTCATTGGGCTGGAAGGGCCTGTTCTGTACTATATCTCTAAATAAAAAATAAATACATAAACTTGCCCACCACTGATGTAAGACTATAATTCCCAGGATTATACCTCTTGCTTTTCTTGAACAAAGGGATAACATTTGCCACCATCCAATCATCTAGTACTACTCCTGTGGCCAGTGAAGACACAAAGTTCTTTGTTTGGTGAATGTCTGGATCTGGGTTCTGATCTGTTCCCTCCTCAGTAATAGTGCAGGAATGTCTTCACCACATGGGCTGCAGCAGTTTAAGGTGATTTCTTGTTAGAATCTTGGTGGGAGCAAATGCTGTCCTTGGCAAGGATTTACACAAAATGGTAAAATAAATGAAAATAAAATCTATGTAACCAATACCCTAAATTTTTTTGGTGGAAATTATAATCTTCATGCGAAAGCGACCTCTGTGGACTGTGTTTCAAAGGGTTTCAAAAGTATATTTAATGTCAGAGAAAAGTATACAATATGCATCCTGAAATTCTTTTTCTTTCACAGTTCATAAGTTCCTAATGCCATTAATTATTGTCCAAACCCGGCCATTGTTTTTGAGTTCAATAGAATTCCCTGTTGTCGTGTGAGTCAGTTTAAGAGTCATTTGTCCAGCGCAGTGGTATTCCCACTAAATGATCTTTAGGTCTTGTACACATTTTAAATTTTCAGTTACATTCCAATGTATTTGAAGAAAATTACTATTTTCTGTAATTTCCGTGTAATGCATTTTTATATTGGTCTATAAAATTTCACGGGATTGAACAAACTGATAAAACATCGGTACAATGCAGCCAAGTTTAGAATCAATCTTTCAGTACATTTAACTATTTTAAGAAATTTTGATTTTTTTTTAACCATTGGGGATTAATATCCTTGTAATTTTTTCATTTAAACTCAATTCATTTACAAATGTTCTTCAGATTAGAGCACAAACACCTGCAGTTAAAAGATTTTTTTCAAGTTCAGATTTATTTGACACATGCACATCGAAACATAGAGTGAAATGAGTCGTTTGAATCAAATCATCAAGGATCTTGCTGGGGGCAGCCCTCAAGTGTTGCCATGTTTCTAGTGCCAACATAACATGTTCACAACTTACTAACCATAACCATACATCTCTGGAATGTGGGAGGAAACACATGTGGACATTGGAAGAACATTTCAAGGGCATCACAGTAGTGTAGCAGTTAGCGCTATGCTATTATGGAGTTAGTTAAGTATACTATGGAGTTAATTTCTGGCACCATTTGTAAGGAGTTTGTATATTCTCCCTGTGACTTCGTGGGCTTCCCTCTGAGTGCTCCTGGTTCCACCCACAGTCCAAATACGTACCAGTTAGTAAGTTAATCGGTCATTGTAAATTGTCCTGTGAATTGGCTAGTGTTAAATAGCTGGGTTACTGGCCAGTGTGTCTTGTTGGCCGGAAAGGGTCTATTCCACACTGTGTCTCTAAATAAATAAATGTACAAACTCCTTACTGACAGCAGTGAGAATTGAACCCTGATCTTATAGATGGCAATGTAAAGCATTGGCAAGATTAACATAAACAACAGGAATTCTGCAGATGCTGGAAATTCAAGCAGCACACATCAAAGTTGCTGGTGAACGCAGCAGGCCAGGCAGCATAGCTAGGAAGAGGTGCAGTCGATGTTTCAGGCCGAGACCCTTCGTCAGGACTAACTGAAGGAAGAGTGAGTAAGAGATTTGAAAGTTGGAGGGGGAGGGGGAGATCCAAAATGATAGAAGACAGGAGGGGGAGGGATGGAGCCAAGAGCTGGACAGGTGATTGGCAAAAGGGATACGAGAGGATCATGGGACAGGAGGTCCGGGAAGAAAGACGCGGGGGGGGGAACCCAGAGGGTGGGCAAGGGATATATTCAGAGGGACAGACGGAAAAAAAGGAGAGTGAGAGAAAGAATGTGTGTATAAAAATAAATAACAGATGGGGTACGAGGGGGAGGTGGGGCATTAGCGGAAGTTAGAGAAGTCGATGTTCATGCCATCAGGTTGGAGGCTACCCAGACGGAATACAAGGTGTTGTTCCTCCAACCTGAGTGTGGCTTCATCTTTACAGTAGAGGAGGCCGTGGATAGACATGTCAGAATGGGAATGGGATGTGGAATTAAAATGTGTGGCCACTGGGAGATCCTGCTTTCTCTGGCGGACAGAGCGTAGGTGTTCAGCAAAGTGGTCTCTGCTTTCTCTGGCGGACAACACCTACTATTTGCTAATGTTACTTTTAATCTCTTCATCTAAATCATTAATCTTAATCATTAGTCCTCAGAGGCGTGCGGCTAATAAGGCAATAACGATAGAGCTGGGCTTGAGTTTGTGAAGTGTGGTGGGTTTTTGAGTAGTCCCATACTTTAACAACATCATGCTAACCCAGGTCACGCGAGGAAAAAAGCTCAGCCTTATTTTATATCTGATATCAAATATTTTGCACTGTGTCTTTGGCACGCGACTTTGTAACCTTGTGTTAGAAGATTTTTTTTGTATTAATTGGAGACTATAATAGCGGTTCTATAACTTTATAGAGTGATTTTTACAAATCCACATATTTGAGTGCTCAAGGTAAATAGCAGTTTTCTTCTTGGCTTAAGTTCTTCAATACTCTGGGCCTAAATCCACATCAAGTAGTATTACTGGACTACTTGCCGTTTACAGAATAATTGTACTGTTTAGCATAGAAGATAAAATTCAGCAGAGTAGCATTACTTCCAGTGACTGAAGCTCAATTTAGCTTTTGTTCTTTGCTTGTATCAGAGGATCTTATTAAAATTAAACTTTTTCAAACAATTTAATTGTCCAAGAAAGTGTGCTTGATTGAATTCTTGTGCTAACTTGAAGTAGTGTTGGTTAAAAATCTGAGTAGATTGCAGCTGTGATCTGAACAGCTAACCTTGGCTGCAGCTGAATTATTTTTACGGTTTTTATATTTAACTCTGCAGAACTATCATTCCAAGAAATATTGCATCTTGCCCAAGAATTTTTAGGAAAAAAGAAGGAAATTGAGTCTCGGGGTCTATTTTTTGTTTTATTGATCAGTTCTCTGTAACTTGGTCTTTCTTGCCATCCTACCTGGCTCAAAGGAAACTGATTTATTTTGTGGCATTTATTTGTTTATTTAGAGATACTGCATGGGTACATGCACTTCCGGCCCAGCGAGCCCATGCTGCTTGATTACACCCATGTGGCCTTTGGAATGTGGGAGGAAACCCATGCGGTGATGGGGAGAACATACAAACTCCTTACAGGCGGTGGCGGAAATTGAACCCAGGTTGCTGGAGCTGCAAGGCGCTACAACCAATACTGTGCACGTCAGTGTCCTTTTCAGTAAACTGTGTCGAGCTCAGTAAACTTCTGGATAAGAGCCATGCAAAGTTATCCAACTTTTACTTTCTTATTGCCCCCCCCCCCCAATTGGTATGTGGTGAACCCGTAGCCATTTTTTTTCCCCCTTTTAAAACCTATTCGCAGAAATTCAGTTCACAGATGGCTGTGAAGGCCAAGTCGCTGGGTATATTTAAAGTGGAGGTTGATGGGTTCTTATTAGTCAAGGTGTTAAAGGTTATGAGGAGAAGGCAGAAGAATGGGGTTTAGAGGGATAATAAATTGGCCGTGATGGAATGGTGGAGCAGACTCGATGGGCTGAATGGCCTAATTCTGCTGCTATGTCTTGTGAACACTGATCATTTGTACACACGCTCAAAAAGGATCATTAACTCATAAAAGGGATCTGACTAGCATCTTAAGTTGCACAAGCAAAACCTCCTTTTTATTTGCACACTGCAAGTGAAAGCCTTTTATTATGCTTCACACATTAAAGGGCTGTGTGGATATAATTTGATTTCTACTCAACAATGCTTGCTGTTCTGTCAGCACTGATGTTTCAATCTGATCTTCCTCTGGTAACATGGCAGCAGCAGTCACTTTATTTTCTGCTTGGCTGTGGTCCAGTGAATGTGCAGCATTGCTTAGTAATCACTGCCCTGCTCAGTTAACCGTATGATTCTGCGAATGATGCAATGTTTGTTAATGGACAGACTTGCCCTTGCCTTAACTGTTTGCCAGATGGTGGACTGGAAATGCCAGTAACATGGCATCTGAACGCAGCAGTCTACCAAAATTGCTCAGTCGACTAGATGGTGAATTCACATGTTAGTGAAGAATTATATCAAGTGTTCTTGGTTCGAAAGTTCTACTATCACTCCTTCTATGGCCTGTATCTTTGAGAATTGATTTTAAAGTTCTCTCACTTGTTTTTAAAGCTCTTAATGATGGAAACATAGAAAACCTACAGCACAATACAGGCCCTTCAGCCCACAGAGTTGTGCCGAACATGTCTCTACCTTAGAAATTACTAAGCTTACCCATAGCCCTCTATTTTTCTAAGCTCCATGTACCTATTCAAAAGTCTCTTAAAAGACTCTATCGTATCCGCCTCCACCACTGTTGCCGGCAGCCAATTCCACGCACTCACCACTCTTTGCATGTAAAACAAAAACTTACCCCTGATATCTCCTCTGCACCTACTCCCCAGCACCTTAAACCTGTGTCCTCTTGTGGCAACTATTTCAGCCCTGGAATAAAGCCTCTGACTATCCACACGATCAATGCCTCTCATCATCTTATACACCTCTATCAGGTCACCCCTCATCCTCCGTCGCTCCAAGGAAAAAAGGCCGAGTTCACTCAACCTATTTTCATAAGGCATGCTCCCCAATCCAGGCAACATCCTTGTGAATCTCCTCTGCACCCTTCCTATGGTTTCCACATCCTTTCTGAAGGGAGGCGACCAGAAGTGAGCACAGTACTTCAAGTAGGATCTGACCAGGGTCCTATATAGCTGCAACATTACCCCTCAGCTCCTAAATTCAATTCCAAGATTAATGAAGATCGATACACCATATGCCTTCTTAACCACAGGGTCGACCTGCACAGCTGCTTTGAGCGTCCTATGGACTCGGACTCCGAAATCCCTGTGATCCTCCACACTACCAAGAGTCTTACCATTACTACTATATTCTGCCATCATATTTGACCTACCAAAATGAACCACTTCACACTTATCTGGGTTGAACTCCATCCGCCACTTCTCAGCCCAGTTTTGCATCCTATCGCTGTCCCGCTGTAACCTCTGACAGCCCTCCACGCTATCCACAACCCTCCAACCTTTGTGTCATCAGCAAACTTACTAACTCATCCCTCCACTCCTCATCCAGGTCATTTATAAAAATCACGAAGAGTAAGGGTCCCAGAACTGATCCCTGAGGCACACCACTGGTCACCAACCTCCATGCAGAATATGACCCGTATACAACCACTCTTTGCCTTCTGTGGGCAAGCCAGTTCTGGATCCACAAAGCAATGTCCCCTTGGATCCCATGCCTCCTTACTTTCTCAATAAGCCTTGCATGGGGTACCTTATCAAATGCTTTGCTGAAATCCATATACAGAACATCTACTGCTCTTCCATCATCAATGCGTTTAGTCACATCCTCAAAAGATTCAATCAGGCTCGTAAGGCATGACCTGCCCTTGACAAAGCCATGCTGACTTTTCCTAATCATATTATACCTCTCCAAATGTTCGTAAATTCTGCCTCTCAGGATCTTCTCCATCAATCTACCAACTTCTGAAGTAAGACTCACTGGTCTATAATTTCCTGGGCTATCTCTACTCCCTTTCTTGAATAAAGGAACAACATCTGCCGGAACAACATCCAATCCTCCGGAACCTCTCCCGTCCCCATTGATGATGCCTAGATCATCGCCAGAGGCTCAGCAGTCTCCTTCCCTGCCTCCCACAGTAGCCTGGGATACATCTCATCCAGTCCCGGCGATTTATCCAACTTAATGCTTTCCAAAAGCTCCAGCATATCCTCTTTCTTAATATCTACATGCTCAAGCTTTTCAGTCTGCTGCAAGTCATCACAAGATCCTTTTCCATAGTGAATGCTGAAGTAAAGTATTCATTAAGTAGCTCTTCTATTTCCTCCGGAACTCTGATCTGGGACTGGAGTTCATCACAGGATCGCTTTCGTTTTATAACGCTGCTCGACCTCTTAGATCTTCTTCCAACAGTCTCTTAAATTTAAACGATCTCCCTCATAAGATATTTGGCAGGTCAGCTTTTTTGAACTGCGCTCCTAAACTGTGGAATCCAATACCTAAAACTATAAGAAATGCAGACTCGGTTGATAAATTTAACCGCCAACTCAAAACCTATTTATTTAACCTTGCTTGTAACAAACAGCTTTGTGTCTTTTATTTTCATGTTTATTTTTATTTTTTATTTTATTTTTATATTTGTACTTTATTCCATTGTAAAGCACTTTGAACTACATCATCTATGAAAAGTGCTCCATAATTAAAGTAGCTGTTATTATTAAAATTCTGGGCAATAGGAATGATCTTTCAACTTTTAGAATAAAAATACTTGAAACAATTCTTTACTAACTTGTGAACTTCAATTTGTTGGGGTACAGAATGAAAGTTTTTTTTTCCAATTCTCTCCCTCTTGTTTGAATTCAAATCGAATGAGAGAGCACAATCTTTTGATATGGCACTAAGACCTGTGTGACTTTTCTGTATAGCTTATCAGTTAGGTTTTCCTTAATCAGTATTTTTATGAGTTCAGTTTGTTTAATGCACTGCTTCAAACCAGACATACTGGTAATCCTTTCAAAAGAATCAAAATTTGGAAAAATCCCAGTGCTCTGTTGATGTATAAGATGCTCTGCTTTGTGATTGCTGCTCACCTTAACTTCCAGGTCTATTAACAGAATGGCAAAATCAAAGTAAATTTATTATTAAATTGGGTTTGAGATATAATGGGTTGAGAGGAATGATAAATCAGCCTTGATGGAATGGCAGGGCTGACTCGATGGGCTGAATGGCCTAATTTTGCTCCTATGTCTTGTGATTTTATATACTACCTTGAGATTCATTTTCTTGCAAGCATTTACAAGAAAATAAAGAATTAAATGGAATTTATGAAAAGCTCTTCATAAAGACTGACAAAGCACCAATGTGCAAGGCAAACAATTGAGCAAATTTGAAAATATCTCTCCAAAAAGTTTCCAAAGTAGGGCAAGACCAAAACATATGAGTTAAAGAGGCTATCTGCCCCGAACATCTATCACAGAAAGGATTAATATGCGAGTAAAAACGCGCTAACTTATCTTTGGACATATGTGCTCTATGAACCACTTTAAATTGAATTAGGGAATGTTTAGCACAAATAGAGGAAGTATTAACTAATTGTAAAATCTGCCCCCAATCATCCACAGAAATGGTAAGCCCCAATTCCTGTTCCCAATCTACCCTAATCTTATCAAATGGAGCTTTCCTAAGTTTCATAATAATATTATAAATCATAGCCGATGCACCTTTCTGACATGGATTAAGGTTAATTATCGAATCTAAAATATATATAGGAGGAAGCATTGGAAAGGAAGAAAGTATAGTACTTAGGAAATTTCTAACTTGTAAATATCTAAAAAAATGTATTCTTGATAAGTTATATTTATTAGATAATTGTTCAAAAGACATAAGGGAACCATCTAAAAATAAATCCAAAAACCGTAAAATACCCTTAGTCTTCCAAGTTTGAAAAGCGCGATCCGTAAAAGAGGGAGGAAAAAATATGTTACCTAAAATAGGAGTCGCTAACCCGAATTGATTAAGATCAAAAAATTTTCTGAATTGAAACCAAATGCGCAAAGCATATTTAACTATCGGGTTAGAGACCTGCTTAAGGCGTTTTGAATCAAAAGGAAGAGAGGAACCTAAAATAGAGCCAAGTGTATAACCCTGAACAGATTGTAATTCCAATGCTACCCATTTAGGAATAGATAGTATGTCCCGGTCAAGTAACCAAAATTTCATATGTCGAATATTAATAGCCCAATAATAAAATCTAAAGTTAGGTAATGCTAAACCTCCATCTCTCTTAGCTTTCTGTAAATGTATTTTACCCAGTCTCGGATTCTTATTCTGCCAAATAAATGAAGAAATTTTAGAGTCAACTTTATCAAAAAAAGATTTAGGAACGAAAATTGGTAATGCCTGAAACACATATAAAAATTTTGGCAAAAAAAACATCTTAACTGCATTAATACGACCAATCAAAGTTAAATATAAGGGAAACCATTTAGATGAAAGTTGAGTAATATGGTCTATTAATGGTAAAAAGTTAGTCTTAAATAAATCTTTATGTTTACAAGTAATTTTAATCCCAAGATATGAAAAGTAATTATTAATCAATTTAAATGGAAATTTATAATATAAGGGAAGATGTTTATTAATCGGAAAAAGTTCACTCTTACTAAGATTTAATTTATAACCTGAGAAAAGACCAAATTGTGCTAATAACTCTAAAACAGCAGGAATGGATCTCTCAGGATTAGAAATATATAAAAGTAAATCATCAGCATAGAGTGATAATTTATGGGACTTTAATCCCCGAGTTATCCCAGTAATATTTGAAGATTCTCGAATAGCAATTGCAAGAGGTTCTAATGCAATATCAAATAATAGGGGACTAAGAGGACAGCCTTGTCGAGTACCACGAAAGAGAGGAAAAAAAGGTGAGTTTAAGGAGTTAGTACGAACCGAGGCTACAGGGGAGTGATATAACAGTTTAATCCAGGATATAAATTTCAAGCTAAAATTAAACATTTCAAGCACCTTAAATAAATAAGGCCATTCTACTCTATCAAAAGCTTTCTCGGCATCTAAAGAAATAACACACTCAGGAACATTTTGTGAGGGAGTATAAACGATATTTAACAATGTACGAATATTATAAAAAGAGTAACGACCTTTAATAAAACCCGTTTGGTCTTCCGAAATAATAGAAGGAAGTACTTTTTCTAGTCTATTTGCTAATAACTTGGAAAAAACTTTAGAATCAACATTTAATAAAGATATTGGTCTATAAGATGCACATTGAGCAGGGTCTTTATCCTTCTTTAGTATTAAAGAAATTGATGCTCTATTAAAAGATTCCGGAAGTTTACCAAGTTTCAAAGAAGCCTCAAAAACCTTATAGAGCCAAGGAATCAATAAAGAAGCAAAACATTTATAAAATTCAACGGTAAACCCATCAGGGCCAGGAGCTTTCCCCAGATTCATAGAAAAAATAACATTCTTAATCTCATCCATTGTAATGGAAGTATCTAATAAAGAAGACATATCCTGTGAAATCTGAGGGAAGTCTAACTTATCTAAAAAATCATTCATATATTTAGAATCTCGAGGAGACTCTGATTGATATAAAGAAGAATAAAAATCGCAAAAGGTTTGATTAATCCCCACATGATCCAATATCAATCGATCATTTTGGTTATAAATCTGATTGATTTGAGATTTAACATAATTAGATTTCAATTGATTAGCCAGCAGCTTGCCAATTTTATCACTGTGAACATAAAAATCACTTCTTGTTTTCTTTAATTGGTTTACAATCGAGGACGAGAGTAGTAAACTGTGTTCCATTTGAAGTTCAGTTCTTTGTTTGTATAGCTCCTCAGAAGGAGCCATAACATATTTCTTATCAATTTCTTTAATCTTGTCCACAATTGCCATCTCCTCCTGCTTCTGTTTCTTCCTCAAAGCAACGGAATACGAAATAATCTGACCCCGAATATAGGCTTTAAAAGTGTCCCAAAGAGTGTTAACCGAAATATCTTCTGTATGGTTAATTGTAAAAAAAAAGCTCAATCTGTTCATTCATAAAATTAACAAAGTCCGAGTCCTGAAGCAACAGCGAATTAAAACGCCATTGTCTATTGTTTGGTATATTGGCCATAATTTTAATAGAAAGCTTAAGTGGAGCATGATCCGAAATGGTTATAGAATCATAATCACATTTAATCACTGAAGGAATGAGACGAGAATCAATGAAAAAATAATCAATTCTTGAATAGGAATGATGAACATGTGAAAAGAAGGAAAAATCTTTTTCCTGAGGATGCAGAAAACGCCAAATGTCCGTCGACCCAGAATCAGAAAGGAAAAAATTAATCAAATTTGCAGATTTATTAGGTAAAGTCCGTAAAGGAGCCGAACGGTCCAAAGCTGGAGATAAACAGGTATTAAGATCTCCGCCCCAAATCAATGAAAACTCGTTCAAATTCGGAAACTGATCAAACAATGATTTATAAAATTCCGGACAATCCATATTAGGAGCATAAACATTAACCAAAACTACTTTTTTATTAAATAGTAAACCACTAACCAGTAAAAATCTACCATTCGGATCAGAGATAATATCCTGTTGTATAAAAGTAACTGAGGAGTCTATAAAAATAGAGACGCCTCGAATCTTAGCATTGGAGTTCGAATGAAATTGTTGTCCCTTCCAAAATTTGAAAAAACGTAGTCTGTCCCCCCTCCGTACATGGGTCTCTTGTAAAAATAAAATTTGTGCTTTAAGTCTCCGGAACACTTTAAAAACTTTTTTCCTTTTAATAGGATGATTAAGACCATTAGTATTCCAGGAGACAAAATTAATAATAGACTCCATAAATCCTAAAGTCAACCCATAACAAGGAGGATTGACAATAGGCGCGAAAAGTGCTCCATAATTAAAGTAGCTGTTATTATTAAAATTCTGGGCAATAGGAATGATCTTTCAACTTTTAGAATAAAAATACTTGAAACAATTCTTTACTAACTTGTGAACTTCAATTTGTTGGGGTACAGAATGAAAGTTTTTTTTTCCAATTCTCTCCCTCTTGTTTGAATTCAAATCGAATGAGAGAGCACAATCTTTTGATATGGCACTAAGACCTGTGTGACTTTTCTGTATAGCTTATCAGTTAGGTTTTCCTTAATCAGTATTTTTATGAGTTCAGTTTGTTTAATGCACTGCTTCAAACCAGACATACTGGTAATCCTTTCAAAAGAATCAAAATTTGGAAAAATCCCAGTGCTCTGTTGATGTATAAGATGCTCTGCTTTGTGATTGCTGCTCACCTTAACTTCCAGGTCTATTAACAGAATGGCAAAATCAAAGTAAATTTATTATTAAATTGGGTTTGAGATATAATGGGTTGAGAGGAATGATAAATCAGCCTTGATGGAATGGCAGGGCTGACTCGATGGGCTGAATGGCCTAATTTTGCTCCTATGTCTTGTGATTTTATATACTACCTTGAGATTCATTTTCTTGCAAGCATTTACAAGAAAATAAAGAATTAAATGGAATTTATGAAAAGCTCTTCATAAAGACTGACAAAGCACCAATGTGCAAGGCAAACAATTGAGCAAATTTAAATAAATACTGCTGAGAACATGAATTGTAGAGGCCTTGAAAGTGAATCTGTTTTAAAATGTATTTAAAGTGTTCGTTTTAAAGTACAGTTAGCCCTCCGTATCCGCGGGGGTTTGGTTCTGGGACCCCCCGCGGATACCAAATTCCGCGGATGCTCAAGTCTTGTATATAAAATGGCGTAGTATTTGCATATAACCTACGCACATTCTCCGGTATACTTTAACTCATCTCTAGATTACCTATAATACCTAATACAATGTAAATGCTATGTAAATAGTTGTTATCCTGTATTGTTTAGGGAATACTGACAAGAAAAAAAAGTCTGTACATGTTCAGTACAGACGCAACCATCGTAGCTGTTCTGAGCAGTGACAGTGGCGAAAAGCGAAAATAGCGTTCAGCGTTTGTTTTGCTGTCAGCAAAACAAACACTCAGCATCAAGCTGCCATAGCTTTGAACTGCGTGAGATTTTCGCTGCGATTGACAGTGCTGCAATGATTGCAGAAAAGTATGACTTTAATTTTGAAAGGGCACGTAAGTTTAGGGCAGGTTTGCAGGATGTCTTGAGTGTTTGCAAAGAACTGTATGATAGAAAAATGCACGAACCTTCCAGTGTGCTCACTGTCTTCCCGATTTTGGTAAGTGAAACTACAATGTACTGTACATGCATTATTTCTCCTTGATATAGGCTGTGTATTTATCATATAATTCCTGCTTTTACTATATGTTAGTGTTATTTTAGGTTTTATGTGTTATTTGGTATGATTTGGTAGGTTATTTTTTGGGTCTGGGAACACTCAAAAATTTTTCCCATATACATTAATGGTAATTGCTTCTTCGCTTTACTTTCGGATAGCGGGGGAAACCTGTACATTGGAAATGCTATGTAAATAGTTGTTACACTGTATTGTTTAGGGAATAAGAAGAAAGAGAGAACTTCCAGGTTTTTTTTTCCGATTCCGATCCGCGGTTGGTTGAATCCGCGGATACAGAGGGCCGACTGTATATGCCAAATCTTGTTTGTGCTTGCTGGCTGGCAGCATCTGGTAAATTGTTTCTTTTGGTTTCTGTTTGCAGGTTCTGGTGGCTTGGAGTTTGCTGATGCAGGCGACAATGGTGATCTTCCCCCAAGCTGCAAAAGACTCAAGGTTGAAAAGGATTTCCAGACGGCTGCCCAAGCAGAATCTACTGCCAGACCACCCAGTGTTTCCCATCGCGATGCCCCCTTTCCCCAGACAAACGGCTTTGTCAGTCAGAGTCATCTGGAAGCCAGCATGGAAGTTACACTGGAAGAAGACTGTAGTCTTGAGGAATCTTCCTTGTACTGTGAAAGTCTCAGCCAAACCAAAGTACCGGGTGATGAGGAACTGTACAAATGTTCGTACTGCAGTTACACTGCTGAGCAGGCGGACAAATTGAAGCATCATTTCCTGATTCACGAAGGCCAGAAGGCATCACAGTGTGTCGAAGAACCTGACCAGTCCCAGAAACGGCCAGTCGAGTGCACTGGCTGTCACGTTGCCTGCAATCATACGATAGCCCCAGCTCGGCACTCGAACCAGCCTTCAACGGAAATAAAGGGTGGCGCAGTCTCGGGGAAACCTGTGTCCTTGCAAGCAGGTAATACCTCTGCCGCCGTGGGAGGAGAGAAGAAATTTTACAACTGCTCGTATTGCAACTACACATCATCACTAATGGGGAATCTACAACGCCATATCCGCATTCACCTTGGAGAAAAGCCCTTCAAGTGCGACCAGTGTTACTATGCGACCGGCCAGTCAGGGAACCTGAAACGGCACAAGCTAATCCACACCCAGAAGAAGTCATTCATGTGTAACCAGTGTGACTATGCTTCCGTCCAGATGGGTAATCTCAAACGGCACATGCTGACACACTCGAGGAAAAAGTGCTTCAAATGCGGACAGTGTGAGTACGAAGGGGAAAGTATGGCTGATTTAATGAGGCACAAGCAAAACCACAAAGATGACAAAGGGTTAATGGACAGTCCACAAGCAGACACAGTCGAGGTGAAGGAAATTAGTGAGGACAAGCCTTATAAATGTTTGTATTGCAGCTACGCCTCGCCGCTGCTGGGGAACTTGCAGCGGCACACGCGCATCCATCTGGGGGAAAAGCCCTTCAAATGTGACAAATGCAGTTATTCTTCTTGTCAGATGGGGAACCTCAAACGTCATCTGCTGACGCACACGCGTGAGAAGATGCTCAACTGTCGCCATTGCGGCTACGTCTGTAGTAATGTGATTGATTTGAGGCAGCACAGACAGATTCACGTTAAAGACAAGCTGTCACGAGATGAGGAGAAACCTCCAGTGAGCAAGCAAAGTACCAGCAATCCAGTCTCAACCGAGCCAGCCCAAACAGGCGCCGGGGATAAAAAGCCTTACAAATGTTCATATTGTGATTATACGTCGTTATTACTGGGGAATCTCCAAAGGCACACCCGAATTCATCTTGGAGAGAAACCCTTTAAATGTGACCAGTGTGACTATGCAACCTATCAGTCTGGGCACCTCAAGAGGCACAGACAAACTCATATGCACAAAAGGTCACTCAAGTGCCGCTTGTGTGACTGTGTCTGTGGTAACTTGACGGAACTTAAGCAACATCAACAAGAGCACACAACCAACAGCGCAAGTGGGGAGAAGAAGCCTTATAAATGTACGTACTGTAATTACGTGTCGTCCTTATCGGGGAATCTCCAGAGACACCTGCGCATTCACCTGGGAGAAAAACCCTTCAAGTGCGACCAATGCGAATACGCGTCTCACCAGTCCGGAAACCTCAAGCGGCACCTGTTAACACACACGCGGCCAAAGTCCTTCAAGTGCGGCATCTGCTACTGTACGTGCGCCAGTGCAGAGGAGCTCAGGGACCATAAGGAGGGTCACATCAAGAAAGAGTCACTGGCGTGGGAGGGGAGTGAGAAGCCTCAGGAGCTCTATACCTGTAAGCTGTGTAGTTTTGTCTCAGAGTATCCGGGTCATCTCATGAGGCACATGAAAACTCACAACGCAGAAAAGCCGTACAAGTGCCACTACTGTTCATACGCCACAGTGCAGCAGGGTAATCTCAAGCGGCACATATTGATCCACACCGGGGAAAAGCCCTTCCAGTGCGACGAGTGTAGTTACACCTGTAGCCGGATGGAGAATCTGAAGCGGCACAAACAAACGCACTTGGAGAAGGCCTCGCCAGACGAAGGCGAAGGCAGCAGCTTGGCAAAATCTGAGAAATCCTTTCCTTGTGAGCTGTGCGATTTTAAAGCACGGTACCCCAGTATCCTTGCGAGGCACGTGAAAACTCACGTGGATGTGGCCGAGAAGGTAGAGGGGGCCCAAAGGAATGGGCCAGATATAAAGCCCTTTAAGTGTGACTGGTGCACTTACTGTAGCAGCAGTGCGACGAGCTGGAAAGCGCACGTACAGAGTCACCTGAGCAATGACACGGCATCAGAGCACCAGGAGGAAAGCAAGAGCGAACCTGCCCCGAAAGATTTCTCTTGCAACCTGTGTGACTTCATTACCCAGTACCCAGATGACCTAATGAGGCACATTAAAACACACAACATGGACTCCGTACGCAATGATCCCCAGACCCCTTCTGCTGAGGTACATACAGGTAAAGATAGTAGAAACATTTTCTCGTGTAAGTCGTGCAATTTTGTTACCCAGTACCCTAACCATTTCATAATGCACATGAAAACGCACATGAAAACTCTCAGCACTAGCAATAGTGAATACCAGTGTTCTCATTGCAACTACAGCACCAAGCAAAGTGGCAATTTCAAGCGTCACATCCAGATTCACTTGGGTATAAAGCCATATAAATGTAAAAAGTGCAGCTATGCTTCAATTAACTTTGCAAACTTGAAGAGGCACTTACAGACCCATATCAAGCAAGCGTCTGACCAAACTGATTCCTCCTCATCCAATACGTTTGAACTTTTCCAACAGAGCATAAAAACGGAGAGCGAGGATGATCCCTGCTCGCAGGAAGAACGTCTTGAAAATGATGACAAGTGGCCCAGCTGTAGAAATTTGAAATGGAAGAGACAGTATAAATGCTCTCAGTGCTTTTACAAAAGTACCGAGCTGGGAAACCTCAACAGACACATCAGGAGTCACAGAGGAGAAAAACCCTTTAAGTGTACTCAGTGCGATTATGCTTCCACCCAGATGGTCAACGTTAGGCGGCACCTTCAAACGCACACAGAAAAGAAGTCCTTCCAATGCACCCAGTGCAAGTTTGTGTGTGAGAGCAGAGTGGCCCTTAAGCTCCACAAGCAGAGTCACGAGGCGAGTGCGGAGATAAAGCAGGAGGGGGAGAGTGAAAGTAGCATTAGCAAAGAACAGAAAGTCTTCACTTGCAAGTTGTGTAGCTTTGCCTCTCAGTATCAGAGCAACCTCATAAGACACATGAATATACACAACTATAAGAGGCCATATAAATGTTCACAGTGTAACTACGTCTCTGCCCAGATGGGCAATCTGAAGCGACACATGAGGAACCATCTCCAGAGTGAAACCTTCCAGTGTGAGCAGTGCAACTATTCATGTGCTTCCATGACTAACCTCAAACGACATACCAGGGTTCACACAAGTCAAAATCCGACCGTAGAATAAAGGGAAATCTTGCGTTGGAAAGGTCAACGAGCCCACGGTTCAACAAGTTAAATTGTTGTGATGGGCAGCATTCAGAATCTTAGAGCACTGATGTAGAACCTGTCACTTCTCCCAGTGATGGCCATGTGCGGGCACTCATGCCTCTTCAGTGCCAGCAATTACAGAGTCTAATGGGCCTCAATAGGGAAAAACAAACATTGGGGAGAGCTTTACAACGATACTTGAAATCACTGTAAATCTTAAAAATGCATTTGTGAACATAAGTTCTGTTTGAACATAGCACAGTGGAGTTTTCCCTGAAGGTCTCTTTGGGGTGTACACCTGTTTTGCTTTTTGGTAAATTCCAATTAAGAAGGTGAAAATCAGAGGCCAAACTTTCAGACAACTATCAAACTTAAGTTGCTCTATGAGGAGGAATTTTACTCAAAGTGATTGGTTATATTAAAACAAGAAAAAGTATAATAGCATTCATACTATTGTTAAATTTGGGCATATGGGTCCAGGAGGGAAGCTGATTTTTTTTTCCATCCACATCATTGCTTTAAGTTTAAGATGATGTAAATAGGCATTAACAGGTAAATAACCAACTGATTGTACATTAGCAGATAAGAGTGACTGCAGATCCATAATCTAGCAGTGATCGCTGAACAGCTATGTAGACAAAGCTGTCCTTGAATTTAATTTCCTTGTGGGGCTGAGCCTTTTTCTTTTGGCTTCCCAGGAATCCTACAGTAGCTTTACACTGGGGTTGTTGATTTAGTTTAAATTTGAGCTGTGTTCAATCACATTAAATACTAAAGCATGGGTTGTGATTTTTTTTGATAATTTATATATTTAGTAATAATCAGAGAAAATTCGTTATTCTGTGTTTCTGAATTTCATCTCAATCTGTTACTCTACCAAACAACATATAAGTTCATTGATCCACTTGATCTGTTCTGATTGTGTCATTGATACTTCCTTTAAAACTTCCCTGTGAATTATAAATATAACCAATTATCCCAGGGGGTTGCCGACCTGAGGCTCACAGACTCCTTGATTAATGGTAGGGGGTCAATGGCGCACAAAAGGTTGGGAGCCCCTGAATTAGCCAGTGTGGATTTAATTCCCTAAAAGTGGATCCAGCCTTGGTCGTAATAGAACTTGAACAACTCTAGTTTCATTCTGACTTCACCAGAAGTGGGATATCTACTTCAGAGAATGAGACCAGAAAACCCGCTTGATCTAGTTGTAGTGCAGGGTTTCTCTTTAGTGGAATATCACTGTGATGTGCAACATCCCACCATTGTGGGAAATGATGTGGTCTGCAGATTTGAAACTCCAAACTTGGTTGCTGCAACACTGCAGAAAGCAAGGTGACTGTTAAACTGGAAGCAGATTACATTTTAGGTTTGAATGGTCTTGGAATAAACTGAACAAGTTCTCTGGCAACTAGCACAGGTACTTAATGTCATTTTTGGGTAATGTGTTCAAAACGTCCCAGTCACCTACTTTGTAACTGGATATGTGTAAATATCTCAGGTATGGTATATCTCCATAACACTCTCGACATGGACAGTGTGTCAACTGGATCTATAAAGGCAAGATTTTATTTCTTCTTCTTCTTAAGCCCATCACTCCAACTGGGGCATAGGCTGCTGACAGCAGCTCACCTCACCAAAGTCTGCTGTCCTGGGCCACTCTTTTAGTCTTTCAAGGTGTAGCCCACTGAAAATCTTTCCTCTCCCAGGGGTGAGGTCTTTTGGCATTTCTGCATCTCCAGCTTTTTATGGGATGGAGTTGCTAGTCCCATGCCCAACCTTCCTCCTTTTGCAGTCAGGCTTGGGACTGTCCATGGCGGAGTTAGGATTTCATTTTCCCAGTTGAATGTTGAAGCAAGCTCTGTCCAAAGGTGCTGACCATTTAGATTTGGAGCCAGTGCATCCAAGGCAAAGGTGAAGAGCTGGTTTGATACTAGAAGAGTACAAAATGGCCTCTGTCACCTCCAACCACTTGTCAAATCTATATATGTCAGATCTGGGTCACATCGACTTGACTTAATTAGTTATTACTTTGGAGAGACTACTTGACCTGAGCAGTTCTAGAATTTTCAGATTTGTTCAAATCAAGGTTGGATCCTAATCGGTCTGTCCTTGATTTGAGATGGCGGTGAGTCAGGTTCATCAGTGCAAATGGACTCCAGTTCACCATGGGTCAGTCAGGGTCATCTTAGGCTTAAGGGTCAGTAAGAATGGCAATGTCAACAATGTTTGGATATCAAAGCAATGAATGAATAAACTTATTTCCCTCACACGTGACAAGCTCTTTGCTTTTGGAATTATGCCTGGGGGAACCACAATTCTCATACCTTTCTTAAAAGGAAATACAATCTTATTTTCTACGTGATTAACTTTACTCAGTGTTAAATGGGTGCCACGCTAGCGCAGTGGTTAGTGTGACAATGTTACAGTTCGGGACGTACTGGGGTTCAGAGTTCAATTCTGGTACTGTCTCGTACATTCTCCCCATGAATGTGTTGGTTTCGGCCGGGTGCTTCAGATTCCACAGTCCAAAGACGTACGAGTTAGTAGATTAATTGGCCATTGTAAATTGTCCTATGATTAGGCTAGGGTTTCTGTGCAGTGTAGCTCGTAGTGCCTGAAGGGTCTGATCTGCACCATATCTCTAAATAAAAAAGGCAACTAACTGTAATATCGCAGCAGGAATATTATCAAACCATGTGCTGAAGATCTATGGCCTGTCGTCTCAGCAGTGCCAATACACAGGCTTGGGTAACATAAAATTATTTAAATAAAATGAAATTTGAAATACTTTGGAAGCACTGGTTGAATATGTTAAAAGTTAGCAAAATAATGCTTTAGTCAGTTAATCAGAATCAGGTTTGATATCACTGGCATGTGTCATGAAATTTGTTTAGCAGCAGCAGTACATATTTTAAAAAATTATCAAATACAGTAAGAAATACACATTAAGTTAAATAAGTAGTGCACAAAGAGAGCAAAACAAACAATGAGGTAGTGTCCGTGGGTTCAGTGGGTTCATGGTGCAGGGGAAGAGGCTGTAAAGTTTCACTTGTCCACTCACCAAGAACCTTATTTAATAATTATACAAATTTTATTCAACATGAAATTTTAATGCCACTTTTTAACTTCCTGTAACTCTGAAAGAAATAGATTTTCTTAAATTTTGTTGTTCTGTCCGTCCAGTTTTTCCCTTCCTTTGAGTTAGCTTCCATCAACGGTTCTAAGCACTTCGTGATGCATCACAGTAACACTGATACATATTGAGACTGTCAAACTTAGAAAAATATTTTTTTCCCTCATTGAAACCTACAACAATGTTACTGATTGTGATTACTTTGCAAAATGCTGGAAGTACCCAGGAGGGAAAATAGCCAACATATAATCACATTCATAATAATATACACAAACTGCTGGAGGAACACAGCAGCTCAGGCACACCTATGGAAAGGAATAAAGAGAGCCGAGACCTATTCATAATTAGTATTTTTTTATTTAAAAAAAGATAACTGCATTTTCTTTTAGTTAACTTGGGCAGATTATAGATACTGCAGATCACAGTTCTGGAAACTAAATTTCTTCACAAGCCAATTGAACTTAAAGTTCACAAACAATATTTGTACTCTTGCTCTTATTTCCAAATTGTTAGCAACCTAGGTAGATCGATTAATGCAGTTGCAAAAACCATATTTTTGGCTGTGATTATTGTCATTAGGGGGCGCCACAGTAGCATAGCGGTTAGCACAACACTATCGCAGCTCAGGTTGTCAGACTTCAGGGTTCAGTTGTGACGTCCTCTGCAAGGTGTTTGTACATTCTCCCCATGACCGCGTGCCCTTCCTTCCACCTATCTGTGACCGCATGGATTCCTACACCTACCAGTTAGTAGGTTAATTGGTCATTGTAAATTGTCTTGTGGTTAGGCTAGGGTTAAATATGGAGGTTGCTGGGCAGTGTGGCTCATCGGGCCATTTGGGGCCTATTCTGCGCCTTGTCTCTAAATAAAACATAAATAAATAAGTCTAGTTAAATTTTACAAGTTGTACAGCACAGAAATGGCTCATCAGAGAACTTGGGTTAAAAAGGGCCATTTTTGTGGAATAGAATTCAAGGATTTGGGGGAAACTGATTTCATTCACTTTGGAGTTATTAATCAGGAGCTTAAATTAATCAAAAATGCAGATAGTGATTTAGGAGGATTCTTCCTGCTGAAGTCCTATCCACGGATACAGAAAGCAAAGGAGAGTAGAGATAGAAATGAATGCCGTTAAAGCAGATCTATTGACAGATTCAGTAGTTATAGAGCTTGTAGCACAGAAACACCCTTCAACCCATCTAGTTTATGCCAAGCTATTAATCAGCCTACTCCAATCGCCCTCAACCGCGACCATAGTCCTCCATACCCCTCATCCACTGGCAGCTCATTCCATACACTCAAGCTTCCCCTCATGTTCTCCTTTAACCATGACCTCTACTTCAAGTCTCATCCAACCTCCGTGGAAAAAGCCTGCTTGTATTTATCCTATCTATACCCCTCATAATTTTGTATGCCCCTATCAAATCTCAGCTCGATGATTAATATCTCCATTCAAATCACATTGTGTTGAGGAAACAAGTGATATCATATCTTTAAATCCAGCATCTTCACTGCCCAAGTAGAGGAACCCCTTACTGTGCAAATTTGCAGCTAGAATGAAGATGAGTGCAACTTGTAAATTTAACAATTGAAAAATTTCCACGTTGCAACACACACACTACACAGATCAATAAAACAAAAATTCATGATTTATATTGTAAAGCCTTTCCAGTTCATAGAACAGATTTGGTTTTAATATTTAAATTCCCCTACCAAAGGAAACATTCTCTTCACATTCACTATCTAGGCCTTTCAGCATTAGGTAGGTTTCAGTGAGATCTTCTCTCCTTTCTTTAAATTCCAGCACCTGCAGGCCCAGAACCTTCAACCACTGCTCATACAATAACCCTTTCATTCTCATGAACCTTCTTCGAACCCTCTCAGCACATCCTTTCTTAAATAAAGGGCCTAAAACTGCTCACAAATCTCCAAGCCAGGCCTCTCCGATGCCAAAGTCAGCATCGACTGTTTATTAATTTTCATTGATGCTGCCTGACCTGCTGAGTTCCTCCAGCATCTTGTGTGAGCTACTGTGGTAGCAATGAGGAGAGGGCATGTCCTAGGTGGTGGGGGTCCTCAATAACAGATGCTGCCTTTTTGAGGCATCGCCTTTTGAAGGTGTCCTCGATGCTGGGGAGGCTGGTGCCCATGATGGAGCTGGCTGAGTTTGCAGCTTTTTCCAGTGCTGTGCAGTGGCCCCTCCATACCCGATGCTGTTGCAAACAGTCAGAATGCTCTCCACTGTACATCTGCAGAAAGTAGTGAGTGCCTTTGGTGAAATACCAAAACTCCTAATGAAGTATGGCCGCTGTCTTTGCAATTGCATCATGGCAGATCCTCAGAGATATTGACTCCCAGGAGTTTAAGATATTGTATCATCAGCAAACATACTAATCAGATGACCTACTTCCCTGTCCGATTCATTGACGTATACAATGGTCCAGCATCAATCCCTGCAGCTCACCGCTTGCTCTTCAGGCTGGAGGTGTGTAACACCTCTGCCTCCCATCACTGAGCCAATTTTGGATGCAGTTTGCCAACAATCTAGGTGCTACGGTAGTACATTGTTTTGCGCTGTGCCGTTAAGTTTGCGGCATCAGAGTTCAGTTTTCAATCCCAGCGCCCCCTAAGCAGGTTTGTGCATTCTTTCCCCGTGTGTGTGTGTGTGTGTGTTGCTTTCCTCGCACAGTCCAGAGAACTACTGGTTAGTAGGTTAATTGGTCATTGTATTAGGCTGGGGTTAAATCGGTGAGTCACTGGGCTGTGTGGGTCAAAGGGCCTGGTATTTTCTTTTTCCCTAAGTCAAGGGTTCCCAACCTGGTGACCAGGGACTGCTCAGATAATGCAATAAAAATGTTGGGAACACCTGCTCTAACTAAATAAATACCTTGGATCTCTTGTGTCAAGAGCTTTCCTGAGGCCCGTATGAACCACGTCTTCTGACATGATTGCCAGCATAGAACTGTGCTGATTTCATTCCCTGCCCATCCAAGTGAGCGTAAACCCTGTCACTGCTGTAAGGCTCACCGGCCTGCAGTTCTCAGGGTTATCCCTCTGAACAAGGAGAAGTCGCAAGTTATCCTCTGGTCGTCTGGTGCCTTGCCTTGGCGAAATATCTCCTTGAAAACCCCAACAATATCCTCCCTTGATTCCCTTAGCATCCAGGGATGCATATTACCACCTAATATGCACTAATCTTTCTAACATTTCTTCCTACCATAGAACACACGAGATTCTGGAGATGCTGGAAGTTGAGAACAACACGCCCAAAATGCTGGAAGAACTCAGCAGGTCAGGCAGTATCTATTGGAGGGGAATAATGGTCGACATTTCGGGCCAAGACTCTTCATCAGGGCCGGAAAGAAAGGGGCAGAAGCTAGAATAAGAAGTCATGGGGGGGGGGAGGATGAAGAGTTGAAGGAGTACTAGCTAGATGGTGATAAGTGAAACCAGGTGAGGGGGAAGGAGAGTGAGAGAGGCAGGGTCTCGTCTAAAGCATCAACTATTTATACCGCTGCACTGATGCTGCCTGACCTGTTGAGTTCCTCCACAATTTTGTGTGCGCTTCAGCATACAGATGTGTCTGATATTAGTTGTGGTCAGCTGCAGAGTTGTACACTGCGACAGGTTTTCTAACTGAGAGCACCGTCGTCACAATCACAGGTTCTGAAAGAACTGATTATATACAGTCACAGGTCTCTTTTTTTCTGTGTGTCTCATTTTTACACAAAGTGCAGTGATGGAGTTACTCAGCCTGGCAGAGAAAGGCAGCGTTGCCACTGCAGATCAACGGCGGTTGCTTGGAACTGGGAAAACTGCGCGAGCTGCATGTCCTCAGATGTTCCGCAGACCAGGCCCTCGTGCCTCGGGGTTGACTGTGCATTCGCCGGGGAAGGAGATAGCAGAGCCGGCTGTGTGCTACTGAATTCCATGCTGGTTTGAGGGCCAGCCCCTCCTGTGTTTGCTTGGTGGGAGATAAAATGGATTGCATTTATCTGCAGCTGCCTTACGAGTAATGAGAAACCGTTGTGGATTTGTTCTTGCTCAAACATGGCTCCAGGGCAACATCCCATGCACCATCAATCTACGGGCCATGCCATTCAGCATTCTGGGCTATATTATTTATTTTTCTGCTTTCGTAATTATATGTGCTGTGTGATTTCTGTGTTTCGCACCTTGGCCCCAGATGAACGCTGTTTCGTTTGGTTATATTCTTGTGTATGGTTGAAAGACAATTAAACTTGAACTTTACATAGAATCATAAAAAGTAGAGCAGAGAAGCAGGCCCTTTGCCCCATCTGGTCCATGCCAAACCTTTTTACTCTCATCGACCTGCACAAGGACCATAGCTATACACCTGTGTTTCATGTACCTATCCAAACTCGGTTTAAATGTTGAAATCGAGCTCACATGCACCACTTCCACAATCTCACAGCCTTTGGAGTGAAGAAGTTTCCCCTCATGTTCCCCTTAACCTTTTCACCTTTTGCCCTTAACCCATGACCTCCAGCTGTAGTCCTACCCAACCTCAGTGGAAAAAGCCTGCTTGCATTTAATCTATCTATACCCCTCCTAACTTTGTATCTCAATAAAATTTCCTCTTAGTACTCCACATTCAATACAACAGAAATGCTCAGCAGGTTGGGTGGTGTTGGTGGAGATTTAAAACCAATTAGAACATTTCTCCATCCCACCTCCTACTCTGACTTCTCATTTTTTCTCTCCAGTCCAGATGAAGGGTCTCGGCCTGAAATGTCAACAGTTTACTCTTTTCCATAGAGGTTGTCTGGCCTGCAGAGTTCCTCCAGCATTTTGTGTGTGATGCTGCTGAATATTTTAAAAACTTTATCACAGGCAGTTTCACTCGCAAGACCTCCTAACTACAGCTAAACACAATCGTAATGGAAGATGCAGAGGAGGAGATATTTATCCTTGCCTGTGATTCTCAAGCAAATCCTGCATAAAATGTCGGCCATCTGCCCATCAGTTCATATGAAGTGAAATTGATGTGCCATCAATACAACCCATGACATCTGGAAAAAATAGTGTTTTTTTACATAACTGCTGTTAAAATTTTTATATTTAAAATTGAAATGAATGTTCTTTCCTAATTTAAGAACATTGCTTATATTAACAAAACAATTTAGTTGATCATCATAAGTTTATTCAGATCACAAAGGAACTACAAACAACAGCAAGTTGTATGTTTTTGTAATGTACCTCACTGAAACCTATTGAATATCAAAAGGCCTAGATAGAGTGGATGTGGAAAGGACCTCAGAATAGAGGGACAACCATTTAGAACAGAAATGAAGACATGTTTCTTTAGCCAGAGGGTGGTGAATTTGTGGAATTCATTTGCACGGATGGTTGTGGATGCCAAGTCATTCGGTACATTTAAAGCAGAGGTTGATAGTTTGTTGATTTGTCATGGTGTCAAAGGTTACTGGGAGAATGGGGTTGAGAGGGATATTCAAGCCTCAGTGGGAGATTCACTAAGTTGATTTAGTTCCACTATTCCTAGGTAAACTAGCATTTGTGTCACACAAACACACAAATTGGAAGTAGGTGCTTAAGTCCCTTCAGTCTGGTCAGGATGATGACAATGAACTTGTTGCACCCTCCAGTCTGTACTCCTGTCCACCCCTGACAACTTCTGCCCCTTGCCTACTGTGAGTCTACTTAGCATAAATGAGAGGGATTTTCTTCACTCGGAGGGTGATGAGAGTGTGGGACAAGTGTGCCAGCGAAAGTGATGGATGTGGGTTCAATTTCAACATTAAGAAAAATTTGGACAGGTACGTAGATGGGTGGTGTATGAGGCTATGGTCCAGATGCAGGTTGATGGGACTAGCCAGATTAATAGTTCAGTATGGACTAGATGGGCTGAAGAGCCTACTTCTGTGTTGTGGTGGTCTATGATTCTATAACTATAAATTCAAAGACTGCATTCACCACTCTGTATGCAAACTCTTGTAACCCACCAAGGAAAAATATATTTAAAAGAAAAATAACTGGCCAGTCATTTGAAATGGATGGAAGTTGAAGTCCCCCCCCCCCCCCCAGGAAATGACTTCCCAATTCTAAATACCTCTCCAGAAGGAAGCATCCTGTTGACATTCCTCATGTCCGGTACCAACAAGTGCCTTCAGTCTTCTAAACTCCTGTGGACGATTTGAGCCTGTCCAACCTTTCTAAGGCAGTGTCTGATTCCGGGTATCAGTTTCATAAACTCTGAATCGGCTTCCAATATACTTACGTCTCTCCTAAATAGATTACTATCACATTCTGTATTCCTTGAAACACAGGGGCAGAATTAGGCCAAACGGCCCATTGAGTCTGATCCACTATTCATTCACAGTTGACTTATTTTCCCTCTCCCTATTCTGGCTTATTCACATAATCTTTGATGCCATTACTAATTAAGACCATACAACCTTAAGATATAGAAGCAGGATTAGGCCATTTGGCCCATCAAGTCTGCTCCGCCATTTCATCATGGCTGATCCAATTTTCCTCTCAGATTCAATCTCCTGCCTTCTCCCCATATCCCTTCATGCCCTGACTGTTCAAGAATCTATCAACCCTTGTCTTAAAGACTCAGCCTCCACAGCTGCCTGTAGCAAAGAATTCCACAGAGTCACCACTCTCTGGCTAAAGAAATTCTTCCTTATCGTCACTCTAAAAGGATGCCCCTCTATTCTGAGGCTGTGTCCTCTGGTCTAAGACTGCCCAACCACAGGAACATCCTCTTCATATCCAGTCTATCAAGGCCTTTCACCATTCAATAGGATTTAATGAGGTCACCCATTATTCTTCTGAATTCTAGTGAATACAGGCACAGAGTCATCAAACACACTTCACTCATGCATTTCTAAATGACAATAAATGAGGACTGAGTGTCCTCATAATCTAATCTGACAAGCCTTTCAATCCTGGAATAATTTTTGTGAACCTCCTTTGAACCTTCCCCAATTTCACCATATCCTTTCTAAGATATGGGGCCCAAAACTGCTCACAATACTCCAAGAGAGGCCTCACCAGTGCTTTATAAATTAATGCTAACATTGCTTTTGCCTTCCTCACCACAGACTCAAACGGCATAATAACCTTTAGGGAATCCTGCACAAGGACTCAGAAATCCCTTTGCACCTCCATTTTTTTTGTTTTCTCTCAATTTAGAAAATAGTCCAATCCTTTCATTTCTTCTACCAAAGTGCATGACCATACACTTCTTGACACTATATTCCTGCTGCTAGTTCTTTGCCCATTCTCCGAATCTGTCTAAGCCTTCTGTAGGTTCTCTACTTCTTCAAAACTACCTGCCCCTCCACCTATCTTCATATCGTCTGCAAAATTTGCAACAAATATATCAATTCCATCATTCAAATCATTGGCACATTACGTAAAAGGAATTGATCCCAACACAGACCCCTGTGGAACACTACTAGTCACTAGCAGCCAACCAAAAAAGGCTCCCTTTATTCCCACTCCTTCCTGCCAATCAGCCACTGCTTTATCCACGCTAGAATCTTTCCCGTAATACCATGGGCTCGTAACTTGTTAAGCAGCCTCATGAGTGGCACCTTGTCAAAGGCCTTCTGAAAATCCAAGTACACAGCATCAACTGATTCTCCTTTGTCTATCCTGCTTGTTATTTCTTCAAAGAATTCCAACAAATTTGTCAGGCAAGATTTTCCCTTGAGTAAACCATACTGACTACAGTCTAATTCATCTTTTGCTTCCTAGTACCCCGAAACTACATCGTTAATAATTGAATCCAACATCTTCCCAACCACTGATATCAGAATAACTGGCCTATATTTTTCTTTCTTCTGCCTCTCTCCCTTCTTGAAGAGTGGAGTGACATTTGCACTTTTCTAGTCTTCCAGAACCATTCCAGAATCTAACGATTCTTGAAAGATCATACTAATGCCTCCAAAATCTCTTCAGCCACCTCTTTCAGAACCCTGGGGTGTACAGCATCTGGTCCAGGTGACTTATCTGCCTTCAGACCTTTCAGTTTCCCAAGAACCTTCTCTCTCGCTATGGTAACTTGACTCTTCATGACCCCTGACACCTGGAACTTCCACCATACTGCTAGTGTCTTCCACAGTGAAGATTGATGCAAAATGCTTATTCGGTTCATTCGCCATTTCCTACCTCTGCAACATCGTTTTCCAGTAGTCCTTTATCCACTCCCACTTCTTTTATGCTTTATGTATCTGAAGAAACTTTTGGTATCCTCTTTCAGATTATTAGCTAGCTTACTTTCATATTCCATCTTTACCTTCTTAATGACTTTTTTAGTTGCCTTCTGTTGATTTTAACTTCCCACTAATTTTTGTTCTATTATATGTCCTCTCTTTGGCTTTTATGTTAGCTTTGACTTCTCTTGTAAGCCATGGTTGTGTCATCTTGCCTTTAGAATACTTCTTCCTCTTTGGAATATATATATCCTTCTTCCTTTAAAATATTACAGTGGTAAGAGAGAGGAGTTGGCCAAAGTAATTTGGAAGGAGATGCTGGCAGGGATGACAGCAGGGCAGCAATGGTGTAAGTTTCTCGGAAAAATGAGGAAGGTGCAGGATAGATGTATTCCAAAAACGAAGAAATACTCAAATGGCAAAATAGTACAACCGTGGCTGACAAAGGAAGCCATAACTAATGTAAAAGCAAAAGAGAGGGCATACAACAACGCAAAAATTAATGGTAAGACAGAGGATTGGGAAGCTTTTAAAAACCTACAGAGAGCAACTAGAAGAATCATTAGGAGGGAAAAGATAAAATATGAAAGCAAGCTAGCAAACAATATCAAAGTGGATAGTAAAAGCTTTCTCAAGTATGTAAAAAAAAGAGAGATGAGAGTGGATATAGGACCACTAGTAAATGAGGCCGGAGAAATAATAACAGGGGACAAGGAGATGGCAGATTAACTAAGTGAGTATTTTGCATCAGCCTTCACCGTGGAAGACACTAGCTGTGCGCCCAACGTTGAAAGGTGTGAGGGAAGAGAAGTCAGTGAGGTTACCATTACAAGAGAGAAGGTGCTCAAAAAGCCAAAAGACCTAAGGGAATGTAAGTCACACGGACCAGATGAACTGCACCTTAGGTTTCTGAAAGAGGTAGTGGTAGAGATTGTGGAGGCATTAGTATTGATCTTTAAAAAAAAATCATTGGACTCTGGCATGATGCCAGAGGACTGGAAAATTGCAAATGTCACTCCACTGTTTAAGAAAGGAGGAAAGCGGCAGAAAGGAAATTATAGACCAGTTAGCCTGACCTCAATGGTTGGGAAGATGTTGGAGTCAATTGTTAGGGATGAGGTTATGGAGTACTTGGTGACAGAGGACAAGATAGGACAAAGTCAGCGTGGTTTCCTTAAGGGAAAATCTTGCCCGACAAACCTGTTAGAATTCTTTTGAGGAGATTACAAGTAGGGTAGATTAAGGGGATGCAGTGGATGTTGTATATTTGGACTTTCAGAAAGGCCTTTGACAATGTGCCACACGTGAGGCTGCTTACCAAGCTAAGAGCCCATGGTATTACAGGAAAGTTACCGGCATGGTTAGAGCATTAGCTGATTGGTAGGATACAGTGAGTGGGAACGAAAGGATCCTCTTCTGGTTGGCCGCCAGGGACTAGTGGTATTCCACAGGGGTTAGTGTTGGGACCACTTCTTTTTATGCTGTATATCAACGATTTAGATGATGGAATATATGGCTTTGTTGCCAAGTTTTCAGGTGATATGAAGATTGGTGAGGGGCAGGTAGTGTTGAGGAAACAGGTAGGATGCAGAAGAACTTAGACAGATTAGGGGAACGCGCCTGAAAGTAGTAAAAGAAATACAATGTTGGAAAATGCATGGTCATGCTCTTCGGTAGTAGAAATAAATGTGCAGATTATTTTCTAAACAGGGAGAAGTTCCAGAAATCTGAGATGCAAAGGGACTTAGGAATACTTGTACAGAACACCCTAAAGGTTAACTTGTCAGTTTCGGTGGTGAAGAAGTCAAATGCAGTGTTAGCATTCATTTCAAGAGGTCTAGGATACAAGAGCAGGGATGTGATGTTGAGGCATTATAAGGATCTGGTGAGGCCTCCCGCAGTATTGTGAACAGTTTTGGGCTCCTCATCTAAGAAAAAATGTGCTGGCATTGGAGAGGGTTCAGAGGAGGTTCACAAGGATGATTCTGGGAATGAAAGGGTTATCATATGAGGAACATTTAATAGCTGTGTGTTTGTATTTGCTGGAACTTGGAAGGATGATAGGGGATCTCTAACCTTTTGAATGTTAAAAGGCCTAGACAGAGTAGATGTGGTAAGGATGTTTCCCATGGTGGAGGAGTTTAGAACAAGACAACATAGCCTCAGGATAGAGGGGTGTCCATGTAAAACAGATGTGTGAGGATATTTCTTTAGCCAGAGGATGGTGAATTTGTGGAATTTGTTGCCACAGGCAGCTGTGGAGGCTGGATCGCTGGGTGTATTTAAGGCAGAGCTTGATAGGTTCTTGATTGGACATGACATCAAAGGTTACGGGGAGAAGGCCAGGGAGTGGGCTGAGGAGGGTCAGCCATGATTGAATGGCAGAGCAGACCCAATGGGCCAAATATCCTAATTCTAATCCTATGTTTTAGATCCTATACCTTCCGAATTGTTTCAGAAATTCCAGCCACTGCTGCTCTGCCACCTTCCCTACCAGTGTTCTTTTCCCAGTCAATTCTGACCAGCTCCTCTCTCACGCCTTTGTAATTCCCTTTACTCCACTGTAACACTGATACATCTGACTTCTTCTCAAATCTCAGGGAGCATTCGATCATATTATGATAACAAGGGTTCTTTTACCTTAAGGTCTCTAATCAACTCTGGGTCATTGCCTAGCTGATCCTCCAGTGGGCTCAACCACGAGCTGCTCTAAAAAGCCATCTTGTAGGTGTTCTAGAAATTCCCTGTCTTGGAATCCAGCATCAACCTGATTTTCCCAATCTACCTGCATATTGAAGTCCTCCTTGACTATTGTAACATTGCCTTTTTGGCATGCATTTTCTACCTCCTGAGGTAATTTGTAGACTACATCCTTACTACTGTTTGGCGCTCGGTACACAATTCCCATCAGGATCTTTTTACCTTTGCAGTTCCTTGGAGCCTAATTGCTTTATTACGCTCTATTCTTGGTTGGTGCGGCTGTAACAAAACCAAATTTCCCTCGGGATTAATAAAGTATATCTATCTATCTATCCACATTGATTCAACACCTTTGACCCTATGTCACCTCATTCTAAAGATTTGATTTCATCTTTTACCAACAGAACAACACCACCCCCTCTGCCTGCCTGTCCTTTTGATACAATGTGTATCCTTGGACATTAAGCTCTCAGCTATAATCTACTTTCAGCCATGATTCAGTGATGCCTGCAACAACATACATGCCAATCTGCAAATGTGCCGCGAGTTCATCTACTTTACTCCACGCGCATTCAAACGTACTGTTAACGCGGTCAGTCCTGTATTCACCCTTTTTGATTTTGTTGCCTTTTATGTTGCAACTCATCCTGTTGACTGCAATTGTGCCCTATGAACAGCCTCTCATTATCATTGCCTCTGTTTGTAAACCAGCCACCTCATCTTCAGCTTTATTATCGGCCTTTCCTACGATACTTCTTGCATTGAAATATATGCAGCTCAGGACAGTCGTTGCAACATGCTCAAAAGATTGCTAACTTTGCCTGAGGTCTTACCAACATATGGCTCCAGAACTGCTCCACTAACGGTTCTGGCACTCTGATTCCCATCGCCCTGCAACTCTAGTTTAATCCATTAACAAACCTTCCTGCAAGGATATTATGTCCCCCTCCAGTTCAGGTGCAAACTGTCCCTTCTGTACAGGTCGCACCTTCCCTGGAAGAGAGCCCAATAATCCAAAAATCTTATGCCCTCCCTCCTAAACCAACTCCTTAGACAGGTATTAAATTGTACAATCTTCGTAGTTCTGGCCTCACCAGCACATGGCATGTGTAGCACAACCCTGGAGGTCCTGCTCTTTAACTTAGCATCGAACTCCCTACGCAAAACCTCCAGGTTAAGAATCTTGGTTGCAGGAAGGCCAGGACTAGCGGCTCAGTTCTCCGGGGTTCTGTTGGTTTAGGTTTGATAGAATGGGAGGGATTAAAGGGGAAAGGGTGGCATTACCAGTCAGGGAAAATGTCATGGCAGTGCTCAGACAGGACAGACCGGAGAGCTTGTCCAGTGAGGCTTTATGGATAGAACTGTGGGATAGAAAGGTATGACCATGTTAATGGGATTATATTATAGACCACCCAACAGTCAGGGGGATTCAGAGGAGCAAATTTGTAGAGAGACTGTTGCAAGAAACAAAGTTGTGGTAGAAGGTGATTTTAACCTTCCACAAATTGACTGGGACTCCCATACTGTAAAAAGGTTGGTTAAGGAAACTTTAGTATACACAAGTCTCAACTCGAGTTTCTATTAGGGAATGAGACAGGGCTGGTGACAGAAGTTTGTGTTGGGGAACACTTTGCCTCTAGTAATCATTCTGAGACTGCCATCGGTCAGAGTTGATCATGGATATTGTGTCTCAGCTGTCTAGATAGGCAAGCCTGGGCAGTACGATATGGAGAGCAAGCTGTTTCCCATGTAGCAAGCTCCCCCTTTCCATGTAACTGATGAACCCAAAGGAACATCAGAGACCAATACAGTTTGGTACCAGCAGCGTCACAGGAGTTGCCAGTCAGCATTGAACTCAGTGTAGGACAGCCTGAGTGACTCCAGCTCCGGATTTTACCCCCCGGGTTTACTCCCGAAGCCTTCCCCACGAGTGAGTAAAGCCACGAGGCAGCGGAGGTTCTCCTTCTCCTAGCTGAGCTGCCAACCACAGCTGATGAGCCCCATCTGCCCGAATCAACTGGTTTTAAGGCATCAGTCACCTGCCTTTGCCCCTTCTCCTGTCAGTAGAAATGGTTCCGCCGGGCTTAGTAGATAAGCTACACGTGAAGGCCAGGAATTGAATTTAGTTGTCAGATGCTATTTGAGGCAAGCGCCATTGGGAACACTTAATAGATAATGGGAGCTTGTGCCCATTACCACCCCCAGCTATAACAACCTTAGGGAACCATCTAGTAATCATACTATTAGTTTCGAGGTAATCATAGAAAAAGATAGATCTGGCCCTCAGATTGAGATTCCAAGTTAGATAAAGGCTAATTTTGATGGTATCAGAAAGGATTTGTCAAGTGTGGATTGGGACAGATTGCTTTCTGGGAAATGTGTACTTGGTAAGTGGGCAGCCTTCAAAAGTGAAATTTTGGAAGTGCAGAGTTTGTATGTTCCTGTCAGAATAAAAGGCAAGGATCACAGGTTTATGGAACCTTGGCTTTTGAGAGATATTGAAGCTCTGGTTAAGAAAAAGAATGGTGTGCATACCAGGTAGAGACAGGTAGGAGCAAAAGGATAGCAAGGGTCAAAAATTGGAAGGCAGAGTGGAGTTCTGCATGGAGCCAAAAGAGATGAGGGAGATCTTAAATGGAATTTTTGCATCTGTATTTACTCAGGAGACTGACACAGCGTCTATAGAAATGAGGCAAACAGCAGCAAGGTCAGGACCCTTTACAGATTACAGAGGATGTGGTATTTGCTGTCTTGAGGCAAATTAGGGTGTATAAATTTCCATGGCCCAACAAGATGTTCCACTGGCCCCTGTGGAAAGTTAGTGCAGAAATTGCAGAGATATTTAAAACATCCTTTGCCACAGGTGAGGTGCTAGAGAATTGGAGGGTAGCTGTTGTTGTTCTGCCATTTAAAGGCTCTCAGAATAAGTCAGGAAATTACAGACCCAGTGAGCTTGACATCAGTAGTAAAGACGTTACTGGACGATATTCTGAGGGACTGGATATATGAGTATTTGGATAAACACAGACTGATTAGGGATAGTCAGCATGGCTTCATGTGTTACAGGGCAGGTCTTACAAGGTGAGTGATTGAGCACGCAGGAGAATGGAGGGATCTGGGAATACAGATGACAAGTATAAGACCATAAGATATTGGAGCAGAATTACATCTGACCCATCGCGTCTGCTCCACTATTCAATCATGACTGATCCTTTTTTTTCCCTTCTCCTCAACCCCAGTTCCTGGCCTTCACTCCGTAACCTTTGATGCCATGTCCAATCAAGAACCTATCAATCTCTGCCTTAAATACACCCAACGACCTGGCCTCCACAGCTGCATGTGGCAACAAATTCCACAAATTCACCACCCTTTGGCTAAAGAAATTTCTCCACATCTATTCTGAAAGGGCGCCCCTCTATCCTGAGGCTGTGCCCTCTTGTCCTAGTCTCTCCCACTATGGGAAACATCCTTTCCACATCTACTCTATCTAGGCCTTTCAACATTTGAAAGGTTTCAATGAGATCCACCCCACCCCCCTTTCCTTCTGAATTCCAGTGAGTACAGATCCAGGGCCATCAAACATTCCTCATATGATATCCCTTTCATTCCTGAAATCATCCTTGTGAACCTCCTCTGGACCCTCTCCAATGCCAGCACATCTTTTCTAAGATGAGGAGCCTAAAATTGTTCACAATACTCAAGGTGGGGCCTCACCAGTGCCTTATAATGCCTCAGCATCACATCCTTGCTCTTGTATTCTAGACCTCTTGAAATGAATGCTAACGTGGTATTTGCCTTCCTCACTACTGACTCAACCTGCAAGTTAACCTTCAGGGTGTTCTGCACAAGGACTCCCAAGTCCCTTTACATCTTAGATTCCTGGATTTTCTCCCCATTTAGAAAACAGTCTGTGCGTTTATTTCTACTACCAAAGTGCATGACCATGCATTTTCCAACATTGTATTTCTTTTATCACTTTCTTACCCATTCCCCAAATCAGTCTAAGTTCTTCTGCATCCTACCTCTTTCCTCAACACTACCTGCCCCTCCACCAATCTTTGTATCATCTGCAAACTTGGTAACAAAGCCATCTATTCCATCATCTAAATCATTGATATACAGCATAAAAAGCGGTCCAAACATCGACCCCTGCGGAACACCACTATTCACTGGCAGCCAACCAGAAATGGATCCTTTTATTCTCACTTGCTGCCTCCTACCAATCAACCAATGCTCTAACCACGTTAGTAACTTTCCTGTATTATCATAGGCTCTTAACTTGGTAAGCAGCATCATGTGTGTCCTTCTGGAAGTCCAAATATACAACATCCACTACACCCCCTTTACTTATCCTACTTGAAATCTCCTCAAAGAATTCCAATAGGTTCGTCAGGCAGGATTTTCCCTGAAGTAAACCATGCTGACTTTCTCCATCTTGTTCTGTGTCACCAAGTATTTTATCACCTCATCCTAACAATTAACTCTAGCATCTTCCCAACCACTGAGGTCAGGCTAACTAGTCAATAATTTTTTTTCTGCTGCCTTCTGGATGTAGTCTGGATGTAGGGTGTAAGTTGAATCAAGAGTTAAAATTGGCATGTTGCAAAGGTAATGCTACAGTTGTTATGGGGGACTTCGACATGCAGGTAGACTGGAGGAATCAGGCTGGTACTGGACCCCAAGAAAGGGAGTTTGTGGAGTCCCTCCGAGATGGATTCTTAGAACAGCTTGTACTGGAGCCGACCAGAGAGAACGCAATTCTAAATTTAGTGTTGTGCAATGAACCGGATTTGATCAGGGACCTCGAGGTAAAGGAACCATTAGGAGGTAGTGACCATAATATGATAAGTTTTAATCTACAATTTGAGAGGGAGAAGGGAAACTCGGAAGTGTCAGTATTACAGTTGAACAAAGGGAACTATGGTGCTATGAGGGAGGAGCTGGCCAAAGTTCAATAGAACAATACCCTAGAAGGGATAACAGTGGAACAGCAATGGCAAATGTTTCTGGGAATAATGCGGAAGGTGCAGGATCAGTTCGTTCCAAAGAGGAAGAAAGATCCTAAGGGGAGTAAGGGGAGGCCGTGGCTGACAAGGGAGGTAATGGACAGTATAAAAATAAAAGAGAAGAAGTATAACATAGCAAAGATGAGTGGGAAGCCGGAGGATTGGGAAACTTTTAAAGAGCAACAGAAAGTAACTAAAAAGGCAATACGTGGAGAAAAAATGAGGTATGAAGGTAAACTAGCCAAGAATATAAAGTAGGATAGTAAAAGCTTCTTTAGGTATGTGAAAAAGAAAAAAAATAGTTAAGACCAAATTTGGGCCCTTGAAGAAAGAAGCGGGTGAATTTATTATGGGGAACAAGGAAATGGCAGATGAGTTAAACAGGTACTTTGGATCTGTCTTCACTAGGGAAGACACAAACAATCTCCCAGATGTAATAGTGGCCAAAGGACCTAGGGTAATGGATGAATAGAAGGAAGTTTATATTAGGCACGAAGTGGTGTTGGATAGGCTGTTGGGTCTGAAGGCTGATAAGTCCCCGGGACCTGATGGTCTGCATCCCAGGGTACTTAAAGAGGTGGCTTTAGAAATCATGGATGCATTGATAATCATTTTCCAATGTTCTATAGAATCAGGATCAGTTCCTGTGAATTGGAGGGTGGCTAATGTTGTCCCTCTCTTCAAGAAGGGAGGAAGAAAGAAAACAGGGAATTATATACTGGTTAGCCTGACGTCGGTGGTGGGAAAGATGCTGGAGTCAATTATAAAAGATGAAATTACGACACATCCGGATAGTAGTAACAGGATTGGTCCGAGTCAGCATGGATTTACGAAGGGGAAATCGTGCTTGACTAATCTTCTGGAATTTTTTGAGTATGTTACTATGAAAATGGATAAGGGAGAGCCAGTGGATGTAGTGTACCTGGACTTTCAGAAAGCCTTTGATAAAGTCCCACATAGGAGATTAGTGGGCAAAATTAGGGCACATGGTTTTGGGGGCAGAGTACTGACATGGATTGAAAATTGGCTGGCTGACAGAAAACGGGACCTTTTCAGAATGGCAGGCGGTGACTAGTGGGGTACCGCAAGGCTCAGTGCTGGGACCCCAGTTGTTTACAATATATATTAATGACTTGGATGAGGGAATTAAATGCAGCATCTCCAAGTTTGCGGATGACACGAAGCTGGGCGGCAGTGTTAGCAGTGAGGAGGATGCTAAGAGGATGCAGGGTGACTTGGATAGGTTGGGTGAGTGGGCAAACTCATGGCAGATGCAATTTAATGTGGATAAATGTGAAGTTATCCACTTTGGTGGCAAAAATAGGAAAACAGATTATTATCTGAATGGTGGCCGATTAGGAAAAGGGGAGGTGCAACGAGACCTGGGTGTCATTATACACCAGTCATTGAAAGTGGGCATGCAGGTACAGCAGGCGGTGAAAAAGGCGAACGGTATGCTGGCATTTATAGCGAGAGGATTCGAGTACAGGAGCAGGGAGGTACTACTGCAGTTGTACAAGGCCTTGGTGAGACCACACCTGGAGTATTGTGTGCAGTTTTGGTCCCCTAATCTGAGGAAAGACATCCTTGCCATAGAGGGAGTACAAAGAAGGTTCACCAGATTGATTCCTGGGATGGCAGGTCTTTCATATGAAGAAAGACTGGATGAACTGGGCTTGTACTCGTTGGAATTTAGAAGATTGAGGGGGGATCTGATTGAAACGTATAAGATCCTAAAGGGATTGGACAGGCTAGATGCGGGAAGATTGTTCCCGATGTTGGGGAGGTCTAGAACGAGGGGTCACAGTTTGAGGATAGAGGGGAAGCCTTTTAGGACCGAGATTAGGAAAAACTTCTTCACACAGAGAGTGGTGAATCTGTGGAATTCTCTGCCACAGCAAACTGTTGAGGCCAGTTCATTAGCTATGTTTAAAAGGAAGTTAGATATGGCCCTTGTGGCTACAGGGGTCACGGGGTATGGAGGGAAGGCTGGGTTCTGAGTTGGATGATCAGCCATGATCATAATAAATGGCGGTGCAGGCTCGAAGGGCCGAATGGCCTACTCCTGCACCTATTTTCTATGTTTCTATGTTTCTAAAGAGTAGCGATCAACAGGTCCCTTTCGGAATGGCAGGCAGTGACCAGTGGGGTACCACAGAGTTCAGTGCTGGGACCGCAGCCGTTTACAATATATATTAATGATTTAGATGAGGGAATTAAAAGTAACTAGCAAATTTGCTGATGACACAAAGCTGGGTGACAGTGTGAAATGTGAGGAGGATGTTATGAGAATGCAGGGTGACTTGGACAGGCTGGGTGAGTGGGCAGATGCATGGCAGATGCAGTTTAATAAGGATAAATGTGAGGTTATCCACTTTGGTGGTAAGAACGGGAAGGCAGATTATTATCTAAATGGAGTCAAGTTAGGAAAAGGGGAAGCACAATGAGATCTAGGTGTTCTTGTACATCAGTCACTGAAAACAAGCATGCAAGTACAGCAGGCAGTGAAGAAAGCTAATGGCATGCTGGCCTTCATAACAAGGGGAATTGAGTATAAGAGCAAAGAGGTCCTTCTGCAGCTGTACAGTGCCCTGGTGAGACCACACCTGGAATACTGTGTGCAGTTTTGGTCTCCACATTTTAGGAAGAACATTCTTGCTATTGAGGGAGTGCAGCGTAGGTTCACAAGGTTAATTCCCGGGATGGTGGGACTGTCATATGTCGAAAGATTGGAGCGACTGGGCTTGTATACTCTGGAATTTAGAAGGCTGAGAGGGGATCTTATTGAAACATATAAGATTATTAAGGGATTGGACACGCTGCAGGCAGGAAGCATGTTCCCGCTGATGGGTGAGTCCAGAACCAGAGGCCACAGTTTAAGAGCCGACTCCAGCCTTGAACTCCAGGCTGGGTCTTTATGTAGGAAGAGGTGCAGTCGACGTTTCAGGCCAAGACCCTTTGTCAGGACTAACTGAAGGAAGAGTGAGTAAGAGATTTGAAAGTTGGAGGGGGAGGGGGAGATCCAAAATGATAGGAGAAGACAGGAGGGGGAGGGATAGAGCCAAGAGCTGGACAGGTGATAGGCAAAAGGGGATACGAGAGGATCATGGGACAGGAGGTCCAGGAAGAAAGACAAGGGGGGGGGGACCCAGAGGCTGGGCAAGAGGTATATTCAGAGGGACAGAGGGAGAAAAAGGAGAGTGAGAGAAAGAATGTGTGCATAAAAATAAGTAACAGATGGGGTACGAGGGGGAGGTGGGGCCTTAGTGGAAGTTAGAGAAGTCGATGTTCACGCCATCAGGTTGGAGGCTACCCAGACGGAATATAAGGTGTTGTTCCTCCAGCCTGAGTGTGGCTTCATCTTTACAGTAGAGGAGGCCGTGGATAGACATGTCAGAATGGGAATGGGATGTGGAATTAAAATGTGTGGCCACTGGGAGATCCTGCTTTCTCTGGCAGACAGAGCGTAGATGTTCAGCAAAGCGGTCTCCCAGTCTGCTTCGGGTCTCGCCAATATATAAAAGGCCACATCGGGAGCACCGGACGCAGTATATCACCCCAGTCGACTCACAGGTGAAGTGTTGCCTCACCTGGAAGGACTGTTTGGGGCCCTGAATGGTGGTAAGGGAGGAAGTGTAAGGGCATGTGTAGCACTTGTTCCGCTTACACGGATAAGTGCCAGGAGGGAGATCAGTGGGGAGGGATCGGGGGAACGAATGGACAAGGGAGTTGTGTAGGGAACGATCCCTGTGGAAAGCAGGGGGGGGGGTGAAGATGTGCTTAGTGGTGGGATCCCGTTGGAGGTGGTGGAAGTTACGGAGAATAATATGTTGGACCCGGAAGCTGGTGGGGTGGTAGGTGAGGACCAGGGGAACCCTATTCCTAGTGGGGTGGCGGGAGGATGGAGTGAGAGCAGATGTACGTGAAATGGGGGAGATGCGTTTGAGAGCAGAGTTGATAGTGGAGGAAGGGAAGCCTCTTTCTTTAAAAAAGGAAGACATCTCCCTCGTCCTAGAATGAAAAGCCTCATCCTGAGAGCAGATGCGGCGGAGACGGAGGAATTGCGAGAAGGGGATGGCGTTTTTGCAAGAGACAGGCTGAGAAGGGGAATAGTCCAGATAGCTGTGAGAGTCAGTAGGCTTATAGTAGACATCAGTGGATAAGCTGTCTCCAGAGACAGAGACAGAAAGATCTAGAAAGGGGAGGGAGATGTCGGAAATGGACCAGGTAAACTTGAGGGCAGGGTGAAAGTTGGAGTCAAAGTTAATAAAGTCACGAGTTCTGCATGCGTGCAGGAAGCAGCGCCAATGCAGTCGTCGATGTAGCGAAGGAAAAGTGGGGGACAGATACCAGAATAGGCACGGAACATAGATTGTTCCACAAAGCCAGCAAAAAGGCAGGCATAGCTAGGACCCATACGAGTGCCCATAGCTACACCTTTAGTTTGGAGGAAGTGGGAGGAGCCAAAGGAGAAATTATTAAGAGTAAGGACTAATTCCGCTAGACGGAGCAGAGTGGTGGTAGAGGGGAATTGATTAGGTCTGGAATCCAAAAAGAAGCGTAGCGCTTTGAGACCTTCCTGATGGGGGATGGAAGTATATAAGGACTGGACATCCATGGTGAAAATAAAGCGGTGGGGGCCAGGGAACTTAAAATCATCGAAAAGTTTAAGAGCGTGAGAAGTGTCACGAACATAGGTCGGAAGGGATTGAACAAGGGGTGATAAAACATCTGCACCTCTTCCTAGAGATGCTGCCTGGCCTGCTGCGTTCACCAGCAATTTTGATGTGTGTTGCTTGAATTTCCAGCATCTGCAGAATTCCTGTTGTTCGGGTCTTTATGTGCTGCTATTGTGACTCCCGTCTCCCCTTCCCCCACCAATACTCTGCAATCCCGTCTCCTTCAGATCCCATCGTCAGTTCCTGGGTCAGAGGCTCCATCTTCCTCTCACCCCAACCATCCCCCCTCTGATCCCAGCCGGGTCTTTACCATCCCCTCCGACCTTCAAATGTCGGAGGCAGAGCGCTCTGTCCTCAGTAAGGGCCTCACCTTTGTCCCCCTTCTCACCTCAGCGAGTTCCGTGTTCGCCATGATGCGGAACTCTTCTTCTGCCGTCTCCGTCTCCGAGCCTACTTCTTCGGCAAGGACTCTTCCACCCCCACCGATGACCCCTTCTCCCGTCTTCAACCCTCCTCTTCTTCATGGACACCCTGCTCTGGTCTTCTGCCTGCTCTGGATCTCTTTATTGCTAACTGCCGACTGGACATCAACCGTCTCGACTTCACCGCATCTTGTTCCCATTCCAACCTCACTCCTTCTGAACGCTCTGCTCTCCACTCCCTCCGCACTAATCCTAACCTTATTATTAAACCCGCCGATAAGGGGGTTGCTGTTGTAGTCTGGCGTACTGACCTCTACCTTGCCGAGGCACAGCAACAATTCGCGGATACCTCCTCTTATTTACCCCTCGATCGTGACCCCACTAAGGAGCACCAGGCATTTGTCTCCCACACCATCACCGACTTTATCCGCTCAGGGGATCTCCCATCCACTGCTACCAACCTTATAGTTCCCACACCTCGCACTTCCCATTTCTACCTCCTACCCAAGATCCACAAACCTGCCTGTCCTGGTAGACCTATTGTCTCAGCTTGCTCCTGCCCCACCGAACTCGTTTCTGCATACCTCGACACGGTTTTATCCCCCTTTGTTCAATCCCTTCCTACCTATATTCGTGACACTTCTCATTTCTTAAACTTTTCGATGATTTTAAGTTCCCTGGCCCCCACCGCTTTATTTTCACCACGGATATCCGGTCCCTATATACTTCCATCCCCCATCAGGAAGGTCTCAAAGCTCTCCACTTCTTTTTGGATTCCAGACCTAATCAGTTCCCCTCTACCACCACTCTGCTCCGTCTAGCGGAATTAGTCCTTACTCTTAATAATTTCTCCTTTGGCTCCTCCCACTTCCTCCAAACTAAAGGTGTAGCTATGGGCACCCGTATGGGTCCTAGCTATGCCTGCCTTTTTGTTGGCTTTGTGGAACAATCTATGTTCCGTACCTATTCTGCTATCTGCCCCCCGCCCCCAACTTTTCCTTCGCTACATCGACGACTGCATTGGCGCTGCTTCCTGCACGCATGCAGAACTCGTGACTTTATTAACTTTGACTCCAACTTTCACCCTGCCCTCAAGTTTACCTGGTCCATTTCCGACACCTCCCTCCCCTTTCTAGATCTTTCTGTCTCTGTCTCTGGAGACAGCTTATCCACTGATGTCTACAATAAGCCTACTGACTCTCACAGCTATCTGGACTATTCCTCTTCTCACCCTGTCTCTTGCAAAAATGCCATCCCCTTCTCGCAATTCCTCCGTCTCCGCCGCATCTGCTCTCAGCATGAGGCTTTTCATTCCAGGGCGAGGGAGATGTCCTTTTTTAAAGAAAGGGGCTTCCCTTCCTCGACCATCAACTCTGCTCTCAAACGCATCTCCCCCATTTCACGCACATCTGCTCTCACTCCATCCTCCCACCACCCCACTAGGAATAGGGTTCCCCTGGTCCTCATCTACCACCCCACCAGCCTCCGGGTCCAACATATTATTCTCCGTAACTTCCGCCACCCCCAACGGGATCCCACCACTAAACACACCTTTCCCTCCCTCCCCCCCCCCCCGCTTTCCGCAGGGATCGCTCCCTACGCGACTCCTTGCTCACTCGTCCCCCCCATCCCTTCCCACCGATCTCCCTCCAGGCGCTTATCCTTGTAAGCGGAACAAGTGCTACACATGCCCTTACACTTCCTCCCTTACCACCATTCAGGGCCCCAGACATTACTTCCAGGTGAGGCGACACTTCACCTGTGAGTCGGCTGGGGTGATATACTGCGTCCGGTGCTCCCGATGTGGCCTTCTATATATTGGCGAGACCTGACGCAGACTGGGAGACCGCTTTGCTGAACACCTACGCTCTGTCCACCAGAGAAAGCAGGATCTCCCAGTGGCCACACATTTTAATTCCACATTCCATTCTGATATGTCTATCCACGGCCTCCTCTACTGTAAAGATGAAGCCACACTCAGGCTGGAGGAACAACACCTTATATTCCGTCTGGGTAGCCTCCAACCTGATGGCATGAACATTGACTTCTCTAACTTCCGCTAATGCCCCACCTCTCCCTCATACCCCATCCGTTATTTATTTTTATACACACATTCTTTCTCTCTCCTTTTTCTCCCTCTGTCCCTCTGACTATACCCCTTGCCCATCCTCTGGATTCCGCCCCCCCCCCGTCTTTCTCCCGGTGCCTTCTGTCCCATGATCCTCTCATATCCCTTTTGCCTAATCACCTGTCCAGCTCTTGGCATCATCCCTCCCCCTCCTGTCTTCTCCCATCATTTTGGACCTCCCTCATCCTCCCACTTTCAAATCTCTTACTAACTCTTCCTTCAGTTAGTCCTGACGCAGGGTCTCAGCCTGAAATGTTGACTGTACCTCTTCCTAGAGATGCTGCCTGGCCTGCTGCGTTCACCAGCAACTTTGATGTGGGCCACAGTTTAAGAATTAGGGGTAGGCCATTTAGAACTGAGTTGAGGAAAAACTTTTTCACCCAGAGTGGTGGGTATATGGAATGCTCTGCCCCAGAAGGCTGTGGAGGCCAAGTCTCTGGATGCTTTCAAAAAAGAGATGGATAGAGCTTTTAAAGATAGCGGAATCAAAGGTTATGGGGATAGGGCAGGAACTGGATACTGATAGTGGACGATCAGCCATGATCACAGTGAATGGCGGCGCTGGCTCGAAGGGCCGAATGGCCTACTCCTGCACCTATTATCTATTGTCTTCCTCCTTTCTTAAAGAGTGGAGTGGCATTTGCAATTTTTCAGTCCTTTGGCACCATGCCAGAGTCCAATGATTTTTGAAAGATCAATACTAGTGCTACCACAATTTCTAACACTCATCTCTTTCAGAATCATCTGGTCTGGGTGGCTTATGCACCTTTAGGTCTTTCAGCTTTTTGAGCACCTTCTGTCTTGTAACAGTAACTGCTCCCAGTTCTCTTCCTTCACACTACAACATCTGGCATACTGCTCGTGCCTTCCACAAATAAAAATGACACAAAATGCTCATTTAGTTCATCAGCCGCCTCATTTTCTAGCGGTCTTATATCCACTCCCGTTTCTGTTTTATTTTTAACAAAAAAAACTTACTTTGAAAAAAAAGCTTTCTTTGATATGAAAGCAAGCCAGCAAATAATATTTCATTTTTTCCCCTTCTAATGTTTTTTTTAAGTTGCTCTCTGTAGGTTTTTAAAAACTTCCCAATCCTCTTATCTTCTCACTAATTTTTGCTTTGTGGTATGCCCTTTCTTTTGCTTTTACAATGGCTTTGACGTCCCTTGTCAGTAGTTGTACTATTTTACCATTTGAGTATTTCTTCATTTTTGGAATACATGTGCCCTGCACCTTCTTCATTTTTCCCAGAAACTCACACCACTGCTGCTCTGACATCCCTGCCAGCAGCTCCTTCCAATTTAGTTCGGCCAACTCCTCTCTCATACCATTGTAATTTCCCTTACTCCAATGAAATACTGCTACATCAGACTTTATTTTCTCCTTATCAAATTTCAAGTTGGACTCAGTCATATTGTAATCACTGGTCCCGAAGGGTTCTTTTGCCTTAAGCTCTCCAATTGCCTCCGGGTTCATTACATAACACCCAATCCAGTATAGCTGATCCCCTAGTAGGCTCAACGACAAACTGCCCTAAAGAGCCATCTCTTGGGCATTCAACAAACTCACTCTACTGAGATCCATTACCAAACTGATTTTCCCAATCAACCTGCATGTTAAAATCTCCCATAACTACCATAACATTGCCCTTTTGACTTGCCTTTAGGTAGGATAAATGCAAACAGGCTTTTTCTACTGAGGATGTGAGCGACTACTAGAGGTCATGGGTTAAGGGTGAAAGGTGAAATGCTGAAAGGAAACATGAGAGAGAATTTCACTCAGGATGGTGAGTGTGTGGAACCAGCTGCCAACACGAATGATGGATGCAGGTTCCACTTCAGCATTAAATAAAATTTGCATAGCTTTCACAGATTCACCAACCTCTGGCTAAAGAAGTTCCTCATCTCATCTCTGAGGTTATGTCCTCTGATCCGAGCCTCCTCCAGTATAGAAAACATCCTCTACATGTCCACACTCTCTATCGCTTTCAATAAGGTCTCCCCGATGCCCTATAAAACCAGAATAGTAGCTGCCTACTTTTGTCTGCAAATTTGTGTGCATTGCTCTGGATCTCCAGCATCAGCTGAATCTTCTGTTTTGTCTGCAATCGACCTTCAAATAAATTAACAAATGCTGATAACTCTCTTAATTGCTTGCTGTGCATGAATGCTACACCTTTTACAATTCGCGCCAGAGTGCCCCCTATCCCCTCTATATATTGGAGGTTTGTGATCTCTTGGCATTTCCACAATGTTTTTTTAAAAAATTCTCCTCTGGAATGGGTACTTTCACATTTTCTCGTGTTACTTATGCTCCAGTTGTCTCTGTCGCCTCCTTACAACTTCCCTCTATCTATGCATCCATCATCAGCAATCTGTCACTGTACCTTTCATCAGAGAGCTAAGCCTCAGGGTGCTGGCCCATTCCACCCAGCATGTCCATTCGGACCATAATTAACCCCATCTGCTGGCACTCTAGTTACTGTTTTAACATTTAACCTACTAACCTAGTCATTGGAGCCTGCCACAGTACCCTACTGTTCTTTGCTGTCAAAGGCCTTAGCTTTTGGCTCGGCCGAGGTTTTCAGTTCATATTTTGTTTCACTTATTAAGAAAGCCTCTGTGTTGTTAGTAAGGTGGTCTACCATGAAACTATGATATCTGTGCTGCCAGATTAACATTTCAAGTCACCTACTTCTGTCACCAAATAAAGTTTTAAAGTTCCCTGAACTAAATAAACCCACCGAGGCCACAAACTCACTTACTGAGATCTCATATCATGTGCATAATCACTACTGTTACACAACAGACATCTCACTGGCTAGGGTCAAGTTTAATCTTACTATGTATAACCACCAGCCTAAAGATTTAAGAAATAGTATTAGCAGGATTTAAAATAAACTGATGTAGCATGATATAGAAAATCTTAAGTCACTTAAGCATAATACCAAGAAACACCCTGGAATGAAGGCTTTTTCAGAAGTACATCTTCTCATCCCTTCATTTCCTGCCTCCAGCAAGGAGACAAACAAATGGCTGAATTTGAAACCTGTCACACACAGTAAAGTTCCGTTGCCTAAGGGACCTGGCAGTTCTTGAAGAACTTGTTAAATCTGATTAATACACTACATCCAACAGTAACTTATGCTTCTATTAAGTTGATGAAGTTGACTTCTTCATAATGCACTGGACTTCCAGCAATGTTTTAAGGCCACATTCTACAATTCAGTCAAATTCAACTGAAAACAATGGTGCAAAAAGATAGGTTGCAAAACCAGTCAGCAGTTTTTCAGGAAGGTATGACATTTAAAAGATGAGCTTGGGCTAAATGTAAAGAATTGATAGACAATTTCCAGCTACATTTTACATATACATTTTCAGGTGAATATGTATATTTATCTGTAGCTCATTAACACAACAGCAAATGATCTCAAAGAAATTCTGCAGATGTTGGAAACCCAGAGTGACACACAAAATAGTGGAGGAAATCAGATGAGGCAGCATGTAAACAGGAATAAGTCCTTGTGAAGAGTGTCAGACCAAAACATCAACTGTTTATTCATTTCCATACATGTTGTCTGACCTGTTGAGTACCTCTAGCTTTTGAGTGTCAACCTTTAGATTTCCCATCTGCAGAATCTCATATTCATCATGTGTCTTAGTTCTATATAATACAAGGCCTATTATGCAGGTGAAAAACAAATATTCACTATTAAAATCACATTATGAAAATAGTTTTATTTGCATATTATAGCTTTGCAATATAAAAATTAAATCAGCTTATCAGATTTCTGCTGGTATAGATACATACAGGAAAACAAGCTATAATACAGACTAGGCAATTAGTGTTACATTAAGGTGCATTACCAGGAAGTAAATAAGCAACTTTTTAAAGTCATAAGGTCAATATTAGAGCATAACGGTTAAACAGAGCAGAGTGATACCATTTATTGGAACAAGATCAAAGTATGAAATCTCACAACAACATAGGATGAAACAATTGGTACACAAGAAAACTTCAAATCTCAACATGGTGGAAAACAGAGAAAGATCCATACAGGCCATGCATTAATCTTGAAATTTTCAAACACTAACTCATACAGTTCCAGTTATAAAATCTTCAGATATGGCTGCACCAGTTATTCCATTCAAATCAAAAATCACAATTTTTCAAAAGATGTCTCTATCCCTTGTACCACTTCTATCAGAAACTAAGATTATTACTGCAGGCAGACTGAATATGGTCAAGCCTTTGGAAATACTTCTTGCTTTTACCCATCTACTTGGATAAGAACACTGACATATATTTAATATCTGATATTCATTTAGGACTGCACTTTCAAAAAAAAAAAGGGACAGTAGGTAGGATGATATTTGAAAATCTTATGCCCAACAGTAGTGATACAATGACAGATTCTTGGACTAAGTTCATAACATGATAGGAAAACTCACAGCTTAATTGTCAATCAACTCACTTGTACCCTAGGCACTTCAGCCCCAACAAATGTGCAGGTACCTCACAATTTAAGCATAATGGTCATAATGTTAAGAAAGTCACTCTTAAAGTGCTTCAAAAATGCAACATTTGGCATTCATGTTGTATTGGTTATTTTAAAGAAATTGTTCAAAATATCTTGATTTTTTAATGTTAATAAAAAGATTACCTTGATGGGAGAAGATAAACTTTTAAAGCACATGGCATGACTTTGAACCCTTTTAAAATACATACTTCTTATGGTCTGAAAGTGAAAAACTTTTCAACATGGCAAAATGGGGGGGGGGGGGAGGAAGAAAGAGGGGGAACAATATGGAAAAAAGTTCATGTTAACCTAATTCAAAGGAATCTATTCCACTCAAAAACAATTTACATAATGATATGCATGCTTTTTGTCTGCAAGGTGACAAGATTAAATATAGTTTCATAACATGATTTATCAACCTACTTTATGAACAAAGATTTAAAAATTGAACAAATTTAATTTGTAAAACTTTGCAGGAAACTCAGATGTACTATGTCTTACGAAAAATTGTCCAACAATCATGGGATCAGACTGACATCTTGATAAGCAGTGGAGTATGTGCAGGTATTCAATCATTATATTAAACTGAAGAAATAAAGACATGGAGATACGATTCATACAATTTTAGATGCTACTTCATAAAGAAGCAAAACGTAATTAGCCTTGCAATTATTCACTGCCGATAGGACAAATTCTATAGAAGTAATAGGAGCAATAACGAAATGGGTTTTGCAACATATAAGTGGGAGACATTCAAATCATGGTGGATACACGTAGACAAATCTATCATAAATAATTTTTTTTAAACAAACTGACTTAAGGTGCTAAACTGTGGTCCCTATTCATGTTTCTAATGTAGACATTTTATTATACATAATGCATTTTTGCCCAATCTGTTTTCTGTTAATGGAAATAAAAAAATTTCTAATGATATTGTACATTATATAGTACAAAAATAGTTAGTTTATATGTTATTGACTGCAATGAAAACAATGTTTCAATATACAGAATATTAAGAGACATTCCTTAAGTACTTCCGAATAATCACATACTTTGCTGTAAGGACTATTCGAAGTATTTGAATGCATGTCTAATTGTGTTAGATAACTTGTTTAAATAACTAAAGGAGATTCATATCACTAAAAGATCTCCTTTGAGACAGCTAATTATATGTCTATGCATAAATACAAGGACTACAATTATGGACCAAGTGGTTGGATTGCTTAAGCCTTCCACACATTTATAACAACCAGAGTAAATCTCTCATACACATATATACTGTATAATATTTCAACTTCTCCAGAGCCCAAATTGGAATGCTTTCTTGCAAAATTTATCAAAACAGGCTACAATTTGTCACTCAAAATTTAGCCCTAAAAGATCACCATTTTAAATTGCTGAGCCCATCAGGTATAAATTTGCAAGCTTAAAATTGGAAATTAAAAACAGGAACAGCAGCATATACAAGGCATTGAGCTTCCATTACGGCCTCTGCTTCAATATACTAAATCAGCTATATTTACATTTGTAAAAAGAATCACAAACACTGTGCATCTGCAAAATGTGGAAGCAGATAGCTTCATGGCCACAATGTTTAAGGTTCAAAAAATATTTTAAAGAATCTATTGTATTTGTCATCTCTGCCATGGACGGTCCCTAAGCCCAACTGCTAAAGGAGGGGTGTTGGGCATGGAGCTAGCAACCCCATCCTGTTACAGAAGCTCCAAAGACCTCATTCCTGAGTGAGGAAGGATACACCAGAAGATGGGTTACACCTGGAATAACTTGAAAGGCTGGCCCAGGACAGAGGACTCCGGTGAGCTGCTGTTGGTGGGCGGTCTATGCCCCAGTAGGGTTGTCAACCATCTTAAAGGAGTATCCAAGGATTTTTTTTTTGATAAAACAGCTTCCTCTCTCAATTTACAGCAATAGAGGTTGCATGACTCAAGGAAATCTATATTATGTAGTTTTAATAACTACCGAAAGGTACACCTGTCCACTGCTTCTATCAGATGGAAGTACCATGGATATTTCTACAGGAATTTTTCCACTCAGTGAAAAGGCCTACCAAAAGATACTTCTCTTTCATGGGAATCTGTGCGGTTCTTTTCTTGGTGAGAGGCATAAATAGGGAAATACATTTAATTTTGTCCTTGGCCCCTCCTAAAAAGATTATTCTGCTGTCACAGTGTCAGAAATTTCAGGGATTTAACCATGACTTCGAGTAACTTAATTTAAATAATAAGATGGTATAAACAAGCTCTGTATAAAAGAGATAATGCTGAGAAAATGAAAATTCATAAATTCGCATGGATTTTTAGTATTGTATTATAATTCTGGGCACCCTTTAAGTAGTGTTATGCATCAGACTTCAGAAACAGACACTTCTGGAAAGGATGCCAGAAAAATTAAGTCAATAGATTCAGAGAACAGTGTGTAACATTGACTTATATGGAATTTGTTTCTCATTATACACATAACCAAGACTTAGGTTATAAGTACTTATAATTTTGAGTTCTAATGCAGCTTTAATTCTCTGCATGGAACTATGTTATTTTGTGAGCTGAGGTTATCAAACATGTACTATCAAATGCAAGCAGAATTTCTGGATGAAAAGATACAATTTCATGAAGACAGAAAACACATATTTCCCATTTTCCTCTATTATTTGAGGTGTTCACAAATTAGTCACTGGAAAAAAGGACAATAATTTCACCCGAGAGGATGCAATTCCTGACATGTCTTTCCAGACACTATTTGAGAGCTGAAGTGCTCTGTAGATGGTCAAACAAGTATAATTATCTCGCTGTTCTCTGAAAATATAATTTTAATTTACAAAGTGGATAAAATTACAACTAAATCAAAACCATTCTACACTGTTAATGCATGATCTAGGGGGTTGTGAGGAACAGGTCCTAACCCGTTACGCCTACACTGTAATGGGATATTTCTGGTATATCTGGATTGTCAAACCTGTGTTGAGATTCTCGCTTTTCCATGAGGTATCTGAAATACTACAATTCTGTATTAGTTTCACAATCCATCAGGTTTTACTTTTGATCACTGTCTGCAATCATTTATTCTTACCGAATATTTTGAATTCAAGTCTATTCTTAATAGGTCTATATTTGTGAAATGTTGGAGGCCAAAATAAAGAAAACTGGAATTAAGACATAAACAGACTTACCATATCAGAATGTTCATCTTTCCTCAGAAGAGTTCTGACTGGATTGTGCAATCTATTTTTAACTGTTGCCTTGCTTTTAATATCACAATTCCTAGCTGCAGGATCTTTTTCCCCATGCATGCAGTGTTACAGTTTCAAGCTTTTCAAATCTCTATCTTGATCATCTGTCCAAATGTTATTCCATTGACTTGCAATCAAAGCAACACAGCATGTATGAATTTAATTGTATCAGCTTCAATTTTTTTCTTTGGGGTATTTAAAGTGGCTTTGAAAAGATATGAGGCATCAGACATTTTTAGATGCAAAGGACATTAAGAAAGACAATCTGACATCAGTAACATCAACCATAACTAACAGCAGTGAAGTACAGTGCCATTACCAGAAAGACACACAGCACTAAGTAACTGTTAATTATCAAAGGTCTTCAGGGCTTGAAAGCATACAAATATATCTGACTCAGACTGCTGGGTAGCCCGATTATGTTAAGGATGGCCAAAAGCAAATGTATTGAAGCTGTTGTCACTGGAAATCATTCTGGTCCTTTTTAGTAACACACAAAGGCCCAATCCTTTACACTAAGCTGCATGGTATCTGATTGTCCATGTTTACATCCAAGCATTGACTTTTCCAATCTTAACATGACAAATCTTTTCATGTAAGGTTGTATGACTGAATAGTTTCAAGTTTGTTATAATCAGAACACAATGGCATTCTTCTTATTTATTGAAGTTAACAGCCAACTTATCTTCTATTATTGATTCCCAAGCATGATTTGATATTGAAAGTACGGCAAGAGCAAACACTGCTATGTTGTTCAGTTTGATACTACATGATGTTACAGGTTGCTGTATAGGCAAGTTAATTAAGCCCTCTTTAGGCCTTTTACTGACAAGATTGTAACTCAGTGTTTGAACAGAATCACTCCATTCTGAATATTTGGTCAGAGTTTTTCAGCTGTAACAGTTCTGTTAAAATTACTTGATCAAATTACTTTGATTGACCTTGTACCTTGCTTTCAGAATGTATATATTGTGCACACACAGGATTAGGTTTGAAGGATTGCAGAGGGAAAGTACACATCATTAAAACAATCCAACTATGTTTCAACATTGGTCTGCTCCATGAATGCGTTGAGTTACAAACTTGCAGCCTTCCACAACCAGAGTGCTGCATCACAATGAAGTAAAATTAACTCAGAATTCACTTGAGAATCGTCCTAGGTCGCCACGTAGAATTAGAGCGATACTGTTGCACAGGAAAACAATGGATTTATGCAGATGAAAGGTGATAATGAGCCATAACCCATCAATATAAGACACAGGCAATACAACAGATAGCTAAACAATGGCAAATGTGCACTGAAATAAGGCAACTGAGAAACTAGAGGAGTAATTTTGCCACACAATGACCAATAGGTTTTCTCTGCAAATGGATTTTTTGAGCTGACTACACCTACATAATCAATGTGGTGCATAGCTATTACAAAGTCCTTAATTTCAACGTTGATCTGATGTCATTTCGTTATATAATATTTTACAAACCACTACTCCAATCTGTAAATATGTTAGCATTGTCATTTGTCCTTGTATTCACAAGATTAGACACTAACTCCACCTGGAAAACTACAGATTTCAGCTATTTTAAAAAATACTGTTAAATTCAATTGATATTGATGTGTAAACTTGAGGATCTTTTAGATTTTCAAAACAAATTTGAATCATTGTGCAAAATACTCTAGTAAACGATAACTTGGTGTTAATCATGATCATAGACATCACGACCCTTTAACATTGTTGCTTCTTGACATGCATCGCAACCAAAGATGACACCTTCCCAACAGCAGTCAAATCTTTCTCATTCAATTCAGTGCAAACCAGGCAGATGCAAGTGCAAGATTTTGGCTTCTCTCCAGGCAAGTAGATTGGTTCACTTGACAGACTTCACAAATCATCATCACCAATTCCCTCAAAAGCATAGTTACCGTGGAAGTCATTAGCACTGACATCACCAGAGGAATTGGAAGCGCTGATCCCGCGGATACTAACAGAAGAAAGTTTACTCTGCAAGCGGGAGGAAAAAAAAGCAAAAAAGTTAAACATCAAAACTAAACCATTAACATTTAAAATATTTAATTTCTCCAGCATATAATAGATAAATTGTGGTAAATTGAATGTGTAATGAATTTTCCTGATATTCTTTCACCGTTGATCTCACTTTTAATAATCAAAACCAGTTTTCTCACTGGTTTAGAAATGATCACTGTAGTAGGTTCTAACCCAGGATACAAATAAACAAAATCCTAATTAAGGACAAAAATCAGCAAACATCACGACTCCAAAGGTAGCTATTTGTTCCATGTACTTCTGCTGACACTGGGAAAGGGGTGTCTAATTTAGTTTTGCACCTCAGCCATTTCTCCATAAACTTACCAACCTTTATCTACCCATGAAATTACTTTTTGGAAACTCCTACAGAATTTATTTTCATCACTTTCCAATAAGGTGGTCTAAAGCCTAATTATTTACACTCTCGTCCTGATGAAGGGCCTCAGCCTCAAGTGTCGAGTGTTTATTCATTTCCGAAGATGCTGCCTGACCTGCTGTGTTCCTCCAGCATTTCTTGTGTGTTGCTCTGGATTTCCAGCATCTGCAAAATCTTGAGTTTTATCATTTACACTCATAACACTTTGCTGAATTACTTTTCATTGGTGAGCTTTAAGGAATTTCAGTTGTGTGAAGGAATTTGTAGGTCTTGGAAACAAACTACTCCAGTCATTTCACCCACTGGATCCTCTCCCTCATCTGGTTCCAGACAGGAATGTTGCCAAAGGCTTCAAAAGGATATAGTCCAGTTGGAAATGTGGAGAGAGAAATGGCAGATGGAGTTTATATGATTGAAGTGATGGGTATTGCTGGGTGGCGTGGCTTGAAGGCCTGCTCCACATTGTATTGCTCAATAAAATAAATGAGGTGTTGCACTTTGGGAGGTCAAATGTAAGAGAAAGGCAATCAGTAAATGGCAGACATGCAGGAGTCACTATTTTGTCCACTTTTTGCACTAATTATTTGTACCTTCAAAAGGCACCTCCTCCTTGAGGCTTCACCTTTTGATATGCCTCAAGAGGGCAGCACCCATTGTTAAGGGCCCCCATCACCCAGGACATGCCCACTTCTCATTGCTACCATGAAGTTAATGTTCCAGAATTCTGAAGATACACACTCAGCGTTTCAGGAACAGCTTCTTCCCGTCAGACTTCTGAACGGACAATGAACTTCTGAACATTACCTCATTTTTTTTGCTCTCTTTTTGAACCACCTACTGAATTTTTTTTGTATAACACATATAATTTAAGTGTTTTATTGGTTGGATTGAGTTGTTCTCTGATCTTGGCAATTCACTTGCAAACGTTGTCACCATATGAGAAGACATCATTGGTGCGCTATTAATTTGTGGTGTTCTATCCAAATGCTTGGCCATTGTATACTTAATCAACTGATTGAGTGTCATTACTGAAACTCAATTGTGATATAGGGAGGGGATCTTGTTACTGATTGGTTGTAGAAACATAGAAACATAGAAAATAGGTGCAGGAGTAGGCCATTCGGCCCTTCGAGCCTGCACCGCCATTTATTATGATCACGGCTGATCCTCCAACTCAGAACCCCACCCCAGCCTTCTCTCCATACCCCCTGACCCCCGTAGCCACAAGGGCCATATCGAACTCCCTCTTAAATATAGCCAATGAACTGGCCTCAACTGTTTCCTGTGGCAGAGAATTCCACAGATTCACCACTCTCTGTGTGAAGAAGTTTTTCCTCATCTCGGTCCTAAAAGGCTTCCCCTCTATCCTCAAATGTGGCCCCTCGTTCTGGACTTCCCCAACATTGGGAACAATCTTCCTGCATCGAGCCTGTCCAATCCCTTTAGGATTTTATACGTTTCAATCAGATCCCCCCTCAATCTTCTAAATTCCAACGAGTACAAGCCCAGTTCATCCAGTCTTTCTTCATATGAAAGTCCTGCCATCCCAGGAATCAATCTGGTGAACCTTCTTTGTACTCCCTCTATGGCAAGGATGTCTTTCCTCAGATTAGGGGACCAAAACTGCACACAATACTCCAGGTGTGGTCTCACCAAGGCCTTGTACAACTGCAGTAGTACCTCCCTGCTCCTGTACTCGAATCCTCTTGCTATAAATGCCAGCATACCATTCGCCTTTTCCACCATCTGCTGTACCTGCATGCCCACTTTCAATGACTGGTGTATAATGACACCCAGGTCTCGTTGCACCTCCCCTTTTCCTAATCGGCCACCATTCAGATAATAATCTGTTTTCCTATTTGTGTGGCAAACTGTGCATTGTGGTCTGGAATTTAGCCCACACTGGCTCATAAATAGGACAGAGATCCACGTCGGTTTATAGAATTGGTTGCGGAAAACCATGCTTCTAAGAATTCTCTTACATGCCACCTCTTTACTTGCGCCATGACTTTGAGTGATGCCCAGTTGAATTTGTGCTTCTCTCAATCTTCATGGGTCGAGACTAGGGAGAGTTGGTCATGCTATTTTATGGCCAGCTGATGCTCATAGATCCTTGTGGATAGTTTTCTCCCAGTTTGGCTGATAATAATAGCACACATAAAAGTTGGTGAATGCAGCAGGCCAGGCAGCATCTCTAGGAAGAGGTACAGTCAACGTTTCGGGGCGAGACCCTTCGTTAGTCCTGACGCAGGGTCTCAGCCCGAAACGTCGACTGTACCTCTTCCTAGAGATGCTGCCTGGCCTGCTGCGTTCACCAGCAACTTTTATGTGTGTTGCTTGAAATTCCAGCATCTGCAGATTTCCTCGTGTTTGCGTTAATAATAGCACAGTTTTCCACAAACAATTCTATAAACAGACATGTAGACCACGATCCTATTTATAAGCCATTGTGGGCTAAATTCCAGACCACAACAAAGAGTTAGCCACACAACTTATTGGTAATGAGACCTTCGCCCTACGTTCCAATTGAGTTTCCATAATGACAACCAATCAGCTGTTTGTTTCTCTCCGCATGCCATCAGTCTTATGAACACTTGAATTTTAGTCTATTATAAACCAAGTCCACCTGTACATACACAAGTATACCTCATTGTATATAGTTCACGATTATTTGCACTATTGTTTTGTTTGCTTTTTGATTCTGTACAGCGAGAGCTCAGGGAAACCGGCATCAAATTCCCTGTATGTGTCCACATACTTGGCGACAATAAAGGATTCGGATTCTGATTCTGATAAGTATATAAAGGCCAACCATTCAGAAGACACACCACAGTGCATTGATGACGTCTCCTCATATGGTGATGAAAAAATTGTAAATGAATGGGAAAGATCGGAGATTAGATTTAGATTAGATTCAACTTTATTGTCATTGTGCTGAGTACAGATACAAAGCCAATGAAATGCAGTTAGTATCTGACCAGAAATGCAAAGCATAGTGTTATTTACAAAATAACTGTGAATAAAAAGTAAGTGCTACAGCACACAAATATAAAAGTACTGAGACAGTACAATATGGGTGCAATACTGCTTAGCGCTGTGATGAGAGGTTCAGCCTCGGGGAAGAAGCTCTTCCTGTGCCTGCTGGTGTGGGAGCGGAGGCTCCTGTAGCATCTACTGGATGGGAGGAGAGTAAGAAGTCCATGGTTAGGGTGAGATGCATCCTTGATAATGCTTTTCGCCCTGCCCAGGCTGCGTTTATGGTAGATGTTCTCAATGGTGGGCAATTGGGTGCCGATAATCCGCTGGGCAGTTTTCACCACACGCTGGAGTGCTTTGCAGTCTGATACAGGACAATTGCCATACCACACTGAGATGCAATTGGTGAGTATGTTCTCAAAGGTACAGCAGTAAAAGTCCATTAGTATCCTGGGACAGAGGTGAGCTTTCTTGATGCTCCGCAGGAAATAAAGGTGCTGTTGCACCTTTTTGATCAGGACGGAGGAGTTCAGGGACCAGATGAGATCCTCGGAAAAGTGGACACCAAGGAATTTGAACCTTGATATATGCTCCACTACAGCTCTGATGATGTAGATGGGGACATGAGTGTGGCTCCTAGCATGCCTGAAGTCCACAATGATCTCCTTTGTCAGGCTGTTGAGGGCCAGGTTGTCGTCAGCATACCACGTGGCCAGGTGCTGGACGTCATCCCTGCAGACTGTCTCGTCATCCCCTCTGATCAGGCCAACCACCGTGGTGTTGTCTGTGAACTTGATTATGGAGTTAGAACCATGTACAGGAACGCAGTCATAGGTGAAAATGGAGTACAGAAGAGGGCTCAGCACACAGCCTTGAGGCACACTGGTGTTCAGGGTGAGGGTGGAGGAGGAGAGGTTGTCTAACTTAACCGATTGGGGTCTGTTAGTCAGAAAGTCCAAGGTCCAATTGCAGAGGGATGAGCTGATACCAAGCTGGCGAGTTTGGCGATCAGCTTGGAGGGGATCACAGTTTTGAAAGCCGAACTAAAGTCAATGAACAGCATTCTGACATAAGAGTTGGGGCTGTCCAGGTGGGTCAGGGCAGAGTGAAGTGCTGTGGAGATGATGTCCTCTGTTGACCTGTTGGTGCAATAGGCAAATTGATGGGGGGGGGGGCGGGGTCCAGGGTAGTGGGCAGACAGGATTTCAGATGTGATAGAACCAGTCTCTCAAAGCACTTTGCAATGATGAGGGTGAGTGCAATTGGACAGAAGTCATTCAGGCCCATGGCACTGGAATTCTTCGGCACTGGCACGATGGTGGCGATCTTGAAGCTTGTGGGGACAACTGCCTGGGCCAGGGACAGATTAAAAATGATCGTGAAGACCCTGGCCAACTGTCCTGCACAGACTCTGAGCACACGGCCAGGTATTCCATCCGGACCAACTGCCTTCCGTATATTCACCCTGCTCAGGGTGGCGCAAACATCGGAGGTGGAAAGTGAGAGAGGCAGTTCACCAGGTGGCAGATCTGCTTTGAGGGTGACCTCCTTGTTCTCTCGGTCAAAGCGAGCGTAGAAGAAGCAGGCTGGAAGGGGGCACAGTACTAGGTGGTTTGAAGTCTGTAATGACCTGTATGCCATGCCACATGCGCCGGGGGACCGAGGAGTTGAAATGCTCCTTGATTCTCTGTTTGTATATGTGTTTAGCCTGAGAGATTCCCCTCCTCAGGTTGGCCCTGGCTGAGCTGTAAGCCTCCCGGTCTCCAGACCTCAACTCAATCCAACCATCAACCACCTGAGCTACATATTGAGTTGTTTCCGGTTTTTAAAAAAATTACGTATGGCAATGTACTGCTGCCACAAAACAACAGATTCTGATTTTTCATATTATTGTAACTTAGTTGTATTTTTTATGTAAACAACAGGAATTCTGCAGATGCTGAAAATTCAAGCAACACACAAAGTTGCTGATGAACGCAGCAGGCCAGGCAGCATCTCTAGGAAGAGGTGCAGTCGACGTTTCAGGCCGAGACCCTTCGTCAGGACTAACTGAAGGAAGAGTGAGTAAGAGATTTGAAAGTGGGAGGGGGAGGGGGAGATCCAAAATGATAGGAGAAGACAGGAGGGGAAGGGATGGAGCCAAGAGCTGGACAGGTGATTGGCAAAAGGGATACGAGAGGATCATGGGACAGGAGGTCTGGGAAGAAAGACAGGGGGGGGGGGGAGCCCAGAGGATGGGCAAGGGGTATATTCAGAGGGACAAAGAGAGAAAAAGGAGAGTGAGAGAAAGAATGTGTGTATAAAAATAAATAACAGATGGGGTACGAGGGGGAGGTGGGGCATTAGCAGAAGTTAGAGAAGTCGATGTTCATGCCATCAGGTTGGAGGCTACCCAGACGGAATATAAGGTGTTGTTCCTCCAACCTGAGTGTGGCTTCATCTTTACAGTAGAGGAGGCCGTGGATAGACATGTTAGAATGGGAATGGGATGTGGAATTAAAATGTGTGGCCACTGGGAGATCCTGCTTTTTCTGGCGGACAGAGCGTAGGTGTTCAGCAAAGCAGTCTCTCAGTTTGCGTTGGGTCTCGCCAATATATAGAAGGCCACATCGGGAGCTCCGGACACAGTATATCACCCCAGCCGACTCACAGGTGAAGTGTCGCCTCACCTGGAAGGACAGTTTGGGGCCCTGAATGGTGGTAAGGGAGGAAGTGTAAGGGCATGTGTAGCACTTGTTCCGCTTACAAGGTTAAGTGCCAGGAGGGAGATCAGTGGGGAGGGATGGGGGGGGGGGGGGACAAATGGACAAGGGAGTCGCGTAGGGAGCGATCCCTGTGGAAAGCAGAGGGGGGGGGAGGGAAAGATGTGCTTAGTGGTGGGATCCCGTTGGAGGTGGCGGAAGTTACGGAGAATAATATGTTGGACCCGGAGGCTGGTGGGGTGGTAGGTGAGGACCGGGGAACCCTATTCCTAGTGGGGTGACGGGAGGATGGAGTGACAGCAGATGTTTTTTTTATTTTTTATGTATTGTACTGTACTGATGCTGTAACACAAATGTCATAACATATGTCATAGACAGTAACCCTGATTCTGATCATCAATTACAGCTGCAAATTATGGGCCCTGAAGTACTAGTTAAAAATAGGTAGCATTCTCCTGGGCAGCAGCAAATAGAGGTGCTTACGTAACATCTTTCACATTCAATTCCATGTTGAAAGAAAGTTGTTTAGTTCAGATGAGGTGATATGCAAGGGTTCGAATACTTCAACGTCAATGAAAGCAACAGTTAAATCAGATTGATACTTACTGAGAGTTTGACAACGGGATCTCTGTTGGAATCAGGTGAATCCTAAGGAATACAAAGTATGGAGCAATTAGGAATACTGTCTCCAATAATCTAATGTATTTTAACTTTAAAAAATAGTGCAGCAATATTGAGGTCACAATTAGCTTCGTGGGGTGACCAACAGAAATAATTCTGAAATGCTGCAATATCAGTGCTCCCTATTACACTCTCACAAGGTCAAATCTAAATGCAGTTAATGTTTGACAAAATGTTGCAAACAAAAACAACACCTGTAATACAAAATAGGAACAGTTGTAATCAATAAGGCAGCTGAAGCCTACCCTACCATTCAATAACATGGCCCGTCTGTGATAGATTCAGTTCCTTCTCTGCATCAGATCTCCATAGCTCTCAACCTTTCAAATACTTATCTATCACCACCTTAAATATGTTTAATAATCTAGCTTTCACCAGACTCTGGTTGAAAATTACACAATTTCCATACTCTTGGATAAATCCAAGTTTTAAATTACTAGTCCTTTATCTCGTAACTACAAGACTTTGTGAGCCCCCTCTAGCCAATCAAGCCCTTTGTTGGTCAGGTTTGATCATGGATGCTGCGCCCTAGCTGTCTACATATGCAGACAAGGGCGGTATGATATGGAGAGCAAGCTGTTGCTCATGTAGCAGGCTCCTCCTCTCAACACAGCTGATAAATCCAAAGGAACGTCAGAGACTGATAAAGTTTAGCACCAGTGGTGTTGCAAGGGTTGCTAGTCAGTGTTCAGATCAATGCAAGACTGACTGCCTTAGGAACTAACTCTGGATTTTTCCTCAGGGCTTACTCCCGAAGCCTTCACCATGAGTGGGTATAGTTGCAAGGCAGTGGAGGTTTGAGATCAGAGATTTCTTTCTCCTAGATGAGCTGCCAACCACGGCTGACGAGGCCCATCTTCCACCAGTAACAGCCCAAAGAAATCTCAACATCTACCCTAGCCAGTTAGTGGCTAGAAAGTTTGTGAATTCTGTAGAATCTTTTCTATTTCTGTATAAATATGACGTAAAATGTGATCAGATCTTCACACGTCCTAAAACTAGATAAAGAGAACCCAATTAAATAAATAACACAAACATTATATTTGTTCATATATTTATTGAGAAAAACAATCCAATGTTACACATATTTGATGGAAAAAGTATGTGAACCGTTGCTTCAGTAACTGGTGTGACCCTCCCTTGTACAGCAACAGCTTCAACCAAACGTTTCTGCTTACTGTTGATCAGTCCTGCGCATTGGTTTGGAGGAATTTTAGGCCATTCCTCCTTACAAAACTGCGCCAACTCTGGGATGTTGGTGGCTTCCATGCATGAACAGCTTGCTTCAGGTCCTCCCACAACCTTTCTGTAGGATTAAGGTGATTTGATTTGATTTGGCCTTTCAAAACCAAAATTTTCTTCCTTTTAAACCATTCTGTTGCGATTTACTCTTGCCTTTTAGATCATTGTCTTGTTGCATTATCCAACTTCTATTAAGATTTAGGTGACAGACTACTACTCTGATATTCTCATGTGAAATGTCTTCATACAATTTTGAATTCATTGTTCCCTCAATGATTGTCCAGGCCCTGAGGCAGCAAGGCAGTCCCAAACCATGATGCTCCTTCCACCATGTTTCACAGTTGGGATATAGTTTTGGTGTTGGTGCGCAGTGCCATTTTTCCTCCAAAAAAAAAAGGCAATGTGCTTTTCTTCCAAAAAGTTCAACTTTTGTTGATCTGTCCATAGAATGTTGTCCCAGATGCATTGTAGAACATTCAGGTGGTCTTTTGCAAACTTGAGATGTGCAGCAATGCTTGTTTTTCTGGAGAGAACTGGTTTCCTTGTGGTGTTCTTCCATGAACACCATTCTTGTTCAGTGTTTTTCTTATAGTGGACATATGAACAGAGACTTTAGCAAGTTCTAGGGACTTCTACAGGTCTCTTGCTGTTATCCTTGGGCTCTTTTCCAGTTCCTTCAGCATTGCACGTTGTGCCCAAGGTGTGATCTTTACAGGATGCCAACTTTTGGGGGGGGGGGGGGTAGCAAGAGTACTGAGTTTCCTCCATTTGTAGACAATTTCTCTTACTGTGGACTGATGAACACTCAGATCTTTAGAAATGCTTTTGGAGCCTTTTCAGCTTTGTACATCTCTACAATTCTTCTTCCAAGCTCCTCAGAAAGTTGTTTTGATGGAGGCATGGTACACATAAACAGATCTTTCTTGAGAAGAGGAGGCTCTGTGAGTAACCTGGAAAGTCTTTTTTTTAGAGCAGGGCACCTCTACAATCCACTCACCTGACTCCAAATATTTTTTGTAAAAGGCATTACCCAAGAAATTCACATACTTTTTGCAACAGATACATGTAATATTGAATCATTTTTCTCAATAAATAAATGAAGTATAATTTTTTGTGTTGTTTATTTAATTGGGTTCTCTTTATCTAGTTTTAGGGCTTGTGTGAAGATCTGATCACATTTTGGTCATTTATGCAGAAACAGAGAAAATTCTACAGGGTTCACAAACTTTCTAGCAGAACTGTAGGATCAAATGCTTGAATTAGGTCAGTCTGCATTCTCTTAAATGCTAATAAACACAGATCCAAACTGTCTGGCCTCACTTGATAGAACAACATTTCAAATTCAGGAATTAGCCTGGTGAGTCTCCTTTGGATGGCCTTCAATTCTTCCACAGGTTGGGGGTGAAGAAAGAGAGAGAAATTGCTGCACGCACTATTCTATAAGCCTATACAAAACCTCTAATTATAAACTCTAACTATTCTGTAAAAAAGGTCAAGATATTCGTTGAACCTGTCAGATTTATGCACTCAATTCAACTAAGTACCCCTCCCTCCACCCAGTGAACTTCATTTATTTGCAGTCACACTTCCCATTTAGATAGCAATTAGTTATTTGACTCTTCTCAAAGTTATGACTCCACTTTAAACTGCATTTGCCACTTTTCCCCCAATCATCCCATTGCAGGGGAGAAACTGAGAGCAAACAAATATTTTAAAATTACAATAATTACAGATTCATGTGCCATGGTAGTGTAGAGGTTCGTTGTTAGGTTGCATCTGGAAATTCCAGTTTGCGGACGATTTCCCTCCACGCTGCTCTGACATATTGGGAAATCATGTTCGTGGCAGGTTACAGCAGTGGTTTGCCTTTGCCTTCTGCTGGGTGAGTTTAAAGAGATCACCAGCTCTAGTGTAGAGGTTAGCACACTGCTATTACAACTCAGGATGTCAATTTGTATGTCTTCTCAGTGGAATAGGTGGGTTTTCTCCGGGTGCACCAGTTTCCTCCCACAGTCCAAAGGCTTACTGGTTATTGGTCATTGTAAGTTGTCCCATGATTAGGCAGGGGTTAAATCAGGGGTTGCTGGGCGTTGCGGCTCGAAGGGCCAAAAGGGCCTGCACTGCACGGTATCTTCAAATAAATAAACAAAATAAATGCAATATGGAGTAACGGCTTGATTTGAGTGAACACAATTTAAAAAAAAACACGTCATCAACTTTTTGAAGTCTGCATCAGTGCGTTCTGGGTTTGTATTAACCAGAATGATACAAGATACATTAATTCCCTCAGAGGACACAGTGATTAAGTTATCAATTATCCATCCAATTCAATTTCAAAGTAAACTTGCAAGGTAAATATTCTAACCAGAAGTGGTGGGGACTTCACAGCCTGCTGACTGTCTGATCGACGTAGCGCACCATTTATCCTCTTCTTCAGCATCTGTAGAGTGAGGAGAAAACTTTAGATCAAAATTCATGCTTCCTTTTGATGGAATACCCAGTACTTGCTCGAATGAAGGTGTGCACCATTTAAGATAAAGCCATTAACACCATCCAATGGCATGAAAAACATCAACACTATCAGAGTGCATCGTTGCTCGACTTGCCTGACAAATAAACTCCACTCTTGTGGGCAGCAGTGAAGGACTGAGTGAGCTGTTATCTCACAGCTCAGTGAAGGGATTTCAATCAGACCTTCGTTGCTGTCAGCCTGGAGTTTCAGCACTGTCCCCTTGACCACAAGGGTATCACAGTCGTGCAGTGGTTAGCGTGGCACTATTACAGCTCAGGGCGTCGGATTTTAGAGTTCAATTACAACATCTCTGTACGTCCTCCTGTGGAATGCATGGGTTTCCTCCTATAGTTCAAAGATGCACTGATTAGTAGGTTAAGGACGCGAAAATTTGCAGATGCTGGAAATCCAAGCAAGAGCCACAACATGCTGGAGGAACTCAGCAGGCCAGCCAGTAAACACTCAACATTTTTGGCAGAGACCCTTCAGCAAGACTGGCAGAAAAAAAAAACAGAAGTCAGACAAGAAAGTGGAGGGAAGGGAGGAAGAAATACAAGGTGATACATGAACCGGGAGGCTGGGAGGGGTGAAGTATAGAGCTGGGACGTTGATAGGTGAAGGGGATAAAGGGCTGGAGAAGGAGGAATCTCATAAGAGAGGATAGAAGAGCATGGAAGAAGGGGAAGGGGAGGAGCGTCAGAGGGAGGTGATGCACAGGTAAGGAGATAAGGTGAGAGGGGGTAAATGGGAACAGAAATGGTGAAGGGGGGAGGGGATTAGTAGGTCAATTGTACATTGTCCTGTGATTAGGCTAGGATTAACTGGGGGTTGCTGGTGGCGCTTACGGCTGGAAGGGCCTATTCTGCACTGTATCTCAATAAATAAACAAGACATAGGAGCAGAATTAGGTTGGTCGGCTCATCGAGCCTGCTCCATTGACTGTGCCATTTTCTTTGGGGTATTTTAGCTTTTCTCCAAAATCCCAGAAATATGTGGGATAATATACAAATTGGGCTCTGTAAATTACCCTAGGGTAGAGTCTGGAGGGAGTTGATGGACGTATGGGATAAAATAGGGTTATGTGGACTCAGAGGCCAAAGAGCACCATTTCCAGTGCTGTATAGCCTCATGACTTCACCACTTATAGACACCCTGCATGGAAATACGATTTTCTCTGAGCTACCCAACATCCTGGCAAACATCACCTTTCTTGCATTATCAGATAAAAATTTGAAACACCAAGTACTTTTATTATAAATAGTGGAGTGATACATGTCACCCCACCATTTTCCACACAGATACATAAAAATGGGTAATAAATTCCAGTGTACCTGCTGTATAAAAATCTAAAAAGCAGGACAATTTTTAAAATAGTACTAGGATCAAATTATTTCCCCTAGAATTAGGCACCTCAAGTTTTTTTTTAAACCAAGTTTACTTATTATTTAGAGATACAGCATGGAACAGGTTCTTCTAGCAACCCACCTATTTAACCCCAGCCTAATCACAGGACAAATTACAATGACCAATTAACTCACCAAAGGGTACGTCTTTGGACTGTGGGAGGAATCCTATGCACTCACAGGAATGACATACAAACTTCCTTATGCCAGAATTGAATTCCGAACTCTGATGCTCCGATCTGTAGTAGTTTCGCGTTACCACTTAGATACTGTGGTTACGTTATGCCTGTTACTTGTCAAACCTGCCTTCTGAGATCAAAACAAATGCACAATCTGCACTGTTTGCAGCAATAATTGGACCAATATATTGCAAAGTTACAGATCAGCCTATTAGAAAGTGTACATGTTTCTGGCCTAACAATTAAAAACAAAATTACCTTCTTTATATTGCCACCTGATTTCTTCACCATGAGCTCATCCACCATTGCTTGCAAGGAGATGCTCATCATTATTGCCTAATAAATAAATATTGATTAGGACAAATTTCAGCTACCATTATACACCTGAAAATAACAAATGCTCATAAAAAAATTAATACTGTTAAATGAAGTGGTTAAGCGGCACAAAGAATATTTGGTTCTGGTACCACTTTATACGTCATAGGCAGGTAGAGCCGGAAGACTGTGGGCAGTTCTCATTACCACATAATACGTATGGTAAGGTATGATATGATATTACACAGCAGATAGTGTCAAGGATGTGGCCTATATTAGAGCAACTCAGTTATGAATGTGTTTTCCTCTTGGCAAAGGGCAACCTGAATGAGGGACTGAAAATTTGAAAGAGCAACATTAGTGACAGCTAGCTTTGACCATAAGGCATAAGTCTGGAAGTAAGGTATAGGCGAATGAGTGGATCTGAGGAAGAAAAAGGAGGCTGAAATTGAACTCGAATGGGAGTTGAAGAGGGCAGTATTTACATGAAAGCTTAAAATACACAGAAAACACTACTGCAAAATGGGAATAGTATAAACATATACCTAATAGTTATCAAGAACATGGAGTACTATGGTTGAGACAATTCTGGCAAAAACACACTAGAATATTAATCTCCAATATAATAATAGGCAGTTAAAAGTCATCACTTCTGATTTCAGATCCCTGCTATGGTCACATCTGAATGTGACTTTAGATGACACCAATCATAAGATAAAATGAAGAAAAGCTAGTTCCAAACAGTGGTATGTCCAAATTAATTATTATATACCTGTGTGAAGTTTATTTGCCTTTATAAAGTGATTTCTGTATGCAAATAATCTCCCAAACTGACTTCACAGAAAACCAAAAGGGCTAATTGCCAGGTTTCTGTGAAGCTGGCACAAGACTGGGAATAAATAAAGATTTCTGGAATTAACAAATGATTTGGGTTCTGCTAATAACTGGTGGCTGTAAAGTATCATTCACTCAGAGCTACTTAATAAATGCTTTCCAGCCAGATAAGGAGTGCTTGGGAGTGAGGCCAAGGGGTAATCCACACTGTGTAATAATTTATGTTCAGTGAAATGAAAAATGCAGCCAGATAGCTATTATGCCTAGCAGAGCTTTGAACCAAGAATACAATGTAGGGTTGATTCAAAGTCCATTTTTACCCAGCCAGAAACACTGAGGAAAATAGCATCTTCCACTGCAATATATTTCCGATGATTTCATGTTCTGAACTGCCATTTAACACAGGATACAAGTCTATTTCCTGGGAATCATTTAAATTTTTTGTATTTTGATTTCCACAGATGCAGCATCACTCAAACAATTCTAAAGTTCATGAAATACAGTGCCTTGAAAAAGTATTCACATCTTACACGCTCATTTTCTAAATTTAAAATGTATTGAAATAGGTTTTATTTGAGCTGATCTATAACATTGCGTATTGTGTCAAATCAAAAGAAAAATTCCAAAATCTGTTAATTTACTAAAAATTAAAAACCAAAATTGTGAGGCTGAAGTATTAATCCTCTTTGCAATTACTATGCTAACTTTCCTCAGTAGCAATACATTACCTTCCCAACTCATCCAATTTGCTGATGTAGAAAATTGGAGGTTTGCCCTATTCCAATGAATTCATGAGAATAGATACCCCGTCTCCATGTAAGGTCCAGTAGTATGGGGTAGATTTTCAATAGACCAAACCAAAATGAAGACAAAAGAGCATTCAAGACAAGTCGGAGAAATGATAATAGAGAAGCACAAATCTGGGGAAGGGTACAAAACCATCTTAAAGACACTTTAAATACCTTGGAGCTCAGTGCCGTCTATCCAAAGGTTGGGCAGCTAAGCCTTTATTTTTCTGGAACACAGGACACTGAGAGGTGAACTCAGTGGTGTATGAAATCATGAGACGCGTTGATAGGTTGAATGTAAACTGTTTCTTCCTCAGGGAAAGGGGTGGCACAGTAGTGAGGTAGTTAGCACAACGTTTTACAATACCAGCAACCAAATTCAATTCCCACTGCTACCTGTAAGGAGTTTGTACATTCTCCCAGTAACAGTGTGGGTTTCCTCTGGGTGCTCCGGTTTCCTTCCATAGTTCAAAGACATACCAGTCGGTAGGTTTATTGGCCATTGTAAATTGTCCTGTGGTTAGGTTAGGATTAAATTGGGAAACTGCTGGATGGCGTGGCGCAAAGGGCCGGAAGGGCCTATTCTGTGCTGTACTTTGAAAAATAAATAAATCATGAAAAGGTGGAAAAAATATGAAAACACAGCCATATCTCCCAGGTCAGGCCATCCCTCTAATCCTAGCTACCAGCACGCATAAGAAAGGACATGTGATGTCAACAGTCACTGAGTGAGCTGCAGAAGTCAGTGGCTGCAACTGGAGATGAAGTTCATAGCTCCACATTCTCCAAGGCCTTGCACAAAAAGGGTAGTCATGGAAAAGTGTGAAGGAAGCAGCCCTGGCTTTAAAAAAAAAAGCATATCCTTGCCTGTAAAATCTTTGCAAAGTGTCACTTAGAAGATACTGTAAGGATGTGGAAGGTCTTATGATCAAATAAGACTAAAGTGGAACTTCTTTTGCCTCAATATGAAGAGGTACATGGGATGTAAAACTAATATTGCACATCAGAGTGATAACATCATCCCTACTGTGAAGTATGGTGGAGTTAGCAGCATGCTATGGGGGTGGTTTTCATAAGGGAATGGTAATCTGGTCAGGACTGATGGAAAGACGAATGCTGCTAAATACAGAGATCCTGCTAGCCTCTGCCAAAAAGCTTAAACGGGAGAAAGTTTGTCTTTCAGCTGGACGATGACCCAAAGTGCATTGTCAGAGCAACCATGGAGGTGCTTCAAATGAAGAAAATTGATGTCCTTGAGTGACCCAGAGCCCTGACTTTAAACCAATCGAACATCTCGGCAAGACCTCAAGATCGCTGCCCCCCAAACGAACCTGGCACAGCTTGAGCAATTTTGCAAGGAGGAACAGACAAATCTTGCTTCATCACATTGTGCAAATCTAATAAAGACTTATCTAAAAAGACAACTGGCTGTAATAGCTTCAAGATGTGGTTCAACTAAGTACTGAGCAAAGAGATGAATATTTTTGAATATTCAGTTTCTGAATTTTTAGTTTTTCAGTGTTTTACAATCTTCCCTGTTTTTGGGCTTTACTGTGAAACGAGAAGCATGTGATTCAAACAAAAATTTTCAGTTAATTTGATCAAAATTCCTGATTGTAATACTCAAATTATCTGAACAAAGTGTTGAGGACTGATTACTTTTCCAAGTCCTGTACTTAATGAAGTTTTTTTTGGGGAGAAATTCAGAAAATAAGAGCTCAACATTTTGCACAATATATCAAGATAAAACTTTGTCAATTCCTTGCACAGTGACTGGTCGGACCCTGGGGAGTCCTATGGAACAGAGGTACCTATGCGTGTGAGTGCATTGTTCTCCAATGCTGAAAACAGGAGGGTAGAGATTTAAGATCAGAGGTGTGAGATTTAAAAAAGATGTCAAGGACAGTTTCTTCAATCACTGGCTGGTGCATAAGCTACCAGAAATAGTTATTGTGCTGGGTATCTAGATAATTACATGGAGAGGACTTGTTTAGAGGGCTATGGGGAAATGTCAGCAGATAGAACCAGCTAGCTGGACAGTTGGCATGGACAAGTAGGTTGTTTCCATATTTTATAACTCTGACTCCTTGCATTAAAACTTCTAATCTTCAGTGCAAAATGGTCTTATTCGCTACTTGTGTGCACCAGTCAAAAAAGGGAAATATTAAAAAAAAACACAGCTACGTTCCCGTTGCATGAAGAAAAACTACGTTTAAAAAAAAAAGCCATTTCCGAAATACAAGGTTTCAATGATGGACCACTTAAAGCAAAACATTTTCATGCTGAAAATGAAACACATTTTACCTGTGGGCTAGAAATTGTCACCCACTGTAGCTTGTCTTTGCTCATCAGATACTCAAACGCCAGTTCAAGTTTGGTCTCAGTTTTTCCTGGGCTGCTTGCTGTACCATTTGTCATTGGAACCTGCTAACATTTAAAATATGTTCAATGTTCAAAGTAAATTTATTATCATAGCACATATGTCACCATGTACAACACTGAGATTCATTTCAAATATATTGCAAAAAGGTCTAAGCAGGCAAAACTCAATTAATATTGCACCTGCCAGTAATTTTCCCCAGAAAAATTTAAACATCACTTAAAAAAAATGGAGGTTCTCATTTAAACCAATACTAACCTAAACTTTAACAGGCATTTCAATGTTTTGTTGACAAAGCTTAATGTATGGATTTACTTTTATCTCAAGTGGCCCCCTCCAGCACAGTTTAACAAGATTCTTTTCTAGTTCTGAAAAAAGATCTTAGACTTCATTTGTTAACTACTTCTTTTCCCACAGATACAGCCTGACCTGCGTATTACCAGCATTTTAGATTTCAGATTTTCAGTATTTGCAGATTTTAAGATTTTCATTTACAAACAGACCCATGAAACAGAAATTGGATACTTGTTCTAATATTTTGCTGGTGTTATAAATTGTTCTCTCCAAGAACAAGAGTCAAAATTAATACGTTTAAAACACAGTAAAATATTTTCATTTTATCTAAAAAGGAATGATGGATATTTTTAAGGTTGATGAATCTGAAGTCAGTGCAGAGTGGGATGAATCCAAAATAAGATCTCTTTTTAGAAAAAGAGTAAAAGGCAATCCAACATTACAGAAAAATTCGATCAGAGTTCCTTGTGGATGTAACAATTACTGTCCTTAATATTACCACCATGGAGGTACACAAGCCTGAAGACCCACACTCAAAGATTTAAAAGTAGCTTTTTCACCTCTGCCATTTGATATCTGAATGGTCCATGTACCCCATTATTCCTGTTTTGCATTCTATTTTGTAATCTATAGCATGTTTAAGTCTGCACTGTTCTGCTGCTGCAAAAATTTACACGTCAATAAACCTGATTCTGAGATACTACATTTGGATGTTTAAGAACTATTCAATATGGTATGTGCCATGAAAGCGTCGTGGTTAGTGTGAAGTTTGGAGTTCAATTCCAGCACTGTCCTCAAGGAGCTTGTTATCCCCATTGACTGTGTGGGTGCTCTGGTTTCCTCCCTCTGTCCAAAGATTTACCATTTAGCAGGTTCATTAGTCATTGTAAATTGTCCTGTGATTGGTGTAGGATTAAATAGGTGGGCTGCTGAGTAGCGTGACCCAAGGGCCTATTCTGCGCTGTATCTCCAAATAAAATGGTGCCACATAAGAGTACTTAGGAATGGGTGTACCCTACTGACAAACAGGTGAGTGACATACACAACAAACGGTAAGGCCCAAGGGAGTGCTGATCAACAGAGAGACTTGGGGTACAAGTCAGTCGATCCTTGCAAGTGGTAGCACAGGTAGATAAGATGAAGTTCATTGGCTATGGTACAGAATATAAGAGCTCTTTTATGGTGTAATGAACAGAAAAGGTTAAAAGATGAGACATTGTATTACAACTTTATAAAACATTTATTAATGTACTCCTATAGCACAGTGCACATTTTGGGTTGCCACACAAGGATGTGATTGCACTGGATTGGGTGCAGAAGAGATTCAAGGAAAAAAACTGGATAGGCTAGGCTTGTTTTCCTTGAGGTGGAGATGAATGAAGGGTGACTCGATAGAGGTATATAAAAGGAGAGATGCAGAGCGTAGATGGTAACCACTTTGGTGGGGTTGACTAATATAGGTGGCATAGGTTTAAGAAAGGACATGAAGAGTGTATCAAAGGGGGAGAATGATGTGTTGCCCAAGGAAGCGGTGGAGACAGATTCTCTCATGACGTTTAGAAAACATGTGCGAAGTACTTAGACCATAAGACATAGGAGCAGAATTAGCCCATTCAGCCTTTTGAGTTTGCTCCACCATTCCATCATGGCTGATCCCAGATCACACACAACAGCCCTCTCACCATATCCCTTGATACACTGACCAATCAGGAAACAATTTTCGCTTTAAATATACCCATGGTCTTGACCTCCACAGCTGTCTGTGGCAGAGCATTCCACAGATTCATTATTCTCAGGATAAAAAAATTCCTCCTTACTTCTGTTCTAAAGGGTTGGCCCTCAATTTTGAGGCTGTGCCCTCAGGTTCTGGACACCCCCACCATAGGAAACATCCTGTCCACATCCACCTTATCTAGTCCTTTCAACATTCGGTAGGTTTCAATGAGATCCTCACCCCGCATTCTTCTAAACTCCAGTGAGTACCAGCCCAAAGCTGCCAAATGCTCCTCAAATGTTAACCCTTTCATTCCTGGTATCATCCTCATGAAACTCCTTTGGGCTCTCTTCAATGGCAACACATCCTTTCTGAGATAATGGGGTCCAAAACTGTTGACAATACTCTAAATGCGGACTGATTAGTGCAAAGAGACTGGGAAGAAGGTGCTGACGCCATTATTGAATGGCAGAATTGGCTCAAAGACTAGTCTCCTAGTTTTTATAATCTATTCCCCTTTAAATGAATGCCAACATTGCATTTGCCTTCTTTACCGCAGACTTAACCTGTAAATTAACTTTCTGGGAGTCTTGCACGAGGGCTCCCAAGTCCCTTTACAACTCTGATGTCTGAATTTTCTCCCCATTTAGTCTGCACTTTTGTTCCTTTTACCAAAATACACTATCATACATTTCCCAACTGTGTTCCATCTGCCACTTTTTTGCCCATTTTTCCAATTTGTCGAAGTCCTTCTGCAATCACATTACTTCTTCAGTGCTACCTATCCCTCCACCTATATTATCATCAGCAAACTTTGCTACAAAGCCATCAATTCCACTATAATTAACAAATAATAGGAAAATGTTGAACTGTTGTGACACAGAAGGCCACAGGATCAGACCAGAAAGGTAGATGGGTGGTATGAATGTGATGGGAATGATGTGTTTATAAAGAATATTGAGCGCAGTACATGGAAATTGCACAGGACATATTCCAGGAGCAGAATTAGGCCATTCGACCCATCGAGTCTGCTCTGCAATATATAATTACACAACAAGCAAATTATAAATAAAGATTCCAGTGGAGTTTAGGGAGATGATAGGTGATGTTGTTGGAATGAGACTCGGGGAAGGTTACAGGGTTATCGCTGAGAGGATATTCCTTCAGTGAGGTTGTCTACAAAAAGACGGCAGAGTTTCAAAATAATAACTACTCATTTAAAACAAAAGATGAGATATTTCTTCGAATGAATTGCTGGAATCTCTACCCTGGAAATATATGAGAACACTACTGAATGATTATGAATGGGAATAGAAAGGCGATTAAGGGGCAAAATGGTCAAGGGAGTATGCGAAGAGATTGAGAAGAAGGTGCTGAGGCTATTACTGAATGGCAGAGTTGGCTCCAAGACCCAATTAGTCTTATCCCGCTCGTTGCTTAAAGTATGGCAATGATGGGCAAGATCATCCCACAATTCCTCAATCTTCCATAACCGAAGAACATAAGACCATAAGACATCGGAGCAGGATTAGGCTATTCAGCCCATCGAGTGTTCTGTCTTTTCATTATGGCTGATTTTTTATCCCTCAATCCCATTCTCCTGACTTCTCCAAGTAACCTTTGATATCCTAATAAATCAAGAGCCTATCAATCTCTGCTTTAAATATACTCAATGACTTAGCCTCCACAGCCATTTGTAGCAATGTATTCCACAGATTCACCATCCTCAGATTTTATACTCTGGTCCTCTGAAAATGAATAATAACATTGCATTTGCTTCCTTACCACCAAATCAATTTGCAGGTTAACCTTTAAGGAATCCTGTATGAAAACTCCCAAGTTCCTTCGTGCTTCTGATTTTTGAATTTTCTCCCCATTTAGAAAGTCATTTTTGCCTTTTTTCCTTCTGCCAAAGGGCACGACTGTACACTTCCCCACACTATACTCTATCTGCAACTTCTTTTCCCATTTTCCCCAATCTGTCCAAGTCCCTCTGCAGATTCCGTGCTTCCTGAACACTACCTGCCCCGCCACCTATCTTCGTCTTGTATGCAAACTTGGCTACAAAGCCATCAATTCTGTCATCCAAATCATTGACATATAACATGCAGTGCCAACATTGACCACTTCTGGTGGCTGCCACCACCAGACTAGGTCCCCTTTATTCCCAATCTTTGCTTCCTGCCAAGCAGCCAATCTTCCATCCATGCTAGTACCTTTCCTGTAATATAACGGGCTCTTGCTAAGCACCCTCATCTATGGAAACTTGTCAAAGGTCTTCTGAATGAGTTGTTGTAAGCTGGCTGACCTAAAGTAAACCAGCTTACAACAAAAGTAAGGGTTTATTTTAGTCAATGGTATAATGTTTCAGCTAGGAGTGCAATAACTGCAAACAGCATTTGCAAAACTCTATAAACCAGCCTCAAGTCGTGACAGCTCTGGTATCTGTGCTGGAGATCTGCACAGCTTGGCCAGGAGCCAGCAGAGACTACCAGCCAGTGTGACAGCTAACCAATTGGACCAATATAAATGCAAGCACTCAGCTGCCCACTAATGACACCAATTCAGAAGATGACGAAACGTTTACAACCTAACCTCCAGGTTCGGCGAACAACCCTACAAACAAGCAGCCAACCTGAGCTACCTACCTTCTCTTTCATTTCAAACAGGAATGTATACTTTACACCTTTCAATAAAATTCTTTTTTCTTCTATTGCAGAACATATTCCAGTTTAGAATGGTATGCATGTCAATCATTAAGAAGTTGGTCATAAGTTGTTTGGGACTGAGGCCTCTATCTCTTACTGTTAATGACCAACTTCCTGACCACTTTCCTTAGAATTGCATGTGCGTGAAGAAATTATATTTGTAGTCATGAGTTGGTCAAAATGACAGAACCAATAATGGAACGAGGGCCTGCTTGTTCTTCAGGAATTGTTTAAGGGAATGATGAAGAGCAAAGTGTCAGTGGAAGCAGAAATAATCAGTATCAGTGCTCGAGGCTGATGGATTAAAATATTAATCAGGATATCACCAACATTCCCCTGCTCTTCAAATCAGTTTTTGTGTCAACCTACAGGCTGGATGACAAAACTGAAGTTTATTGTCTTTCACAAAAAGCACCCCAAACCACAAATGGCTATCCCAACATCTGCATCAAATTATCACTCCAGAATGATAAGTATACTCATCTCTCATTAGCGTTTAAATCATAGTTTGCTAACAAAAAAAAGTCATTGTTGACACCAAAGTTACTCATGAAAATTCAGAAAAGTGGATTGAATCAGTCATATTTCCAATTTTAAAAGCACCTGATAAATTTTCTAAAATATTTGGAAACAAGTTTCAGATAATTAAAATTTTACTATTTAAAGGAACAGTAATTTTAATTTAAAAATAATCAAACATGTAAAATTCTGTACAATATGAATACTCAAATAATGAGCAAGATGTTTCAAAATTTCTGTCCTACTCACCGAGGAAGTAACACGCCAGCACCTCATACGCGTGACCTTGAAACTGCCTTCTTTGATCTGATCATTGGGCAACTTGACATGGAAATTCAGTTCATTATTGCCAGCACTAACTATTACATGGCAACCTTTTTCTGGAAAATCAGTGATACAAGGATCAAATTTGATGTATCCATAATACTTCAGCGTTTGCGCCAGGCTGATAAACTGCACAGAAGGATAACAATTTACTTTTGCAAGTCTGTAAGATGAAATCAAGTTCACTTTAAAGTACAAATATATATAATCAAAGACTTCTCTAAATTAAAACAAAACTGAATAGCATACAAGCTTGCCAAGGCAGCAGAAAGACACCAAAATAAAATTACGAGAATGACATAACATCAGAGAAATCTTACTTGATTTGTTCTATATTGGGATAGCCCATAAGACACAGGAGCAAAATTAGGCCACTTGGCCAATCGAGTCAGCCCCACCATTCCATCACACTTGATTTATTATCTCTCAACTCCATTGTCCAGCCGTATTCCCATAATCTTTGATGCCCCTACCAGTCGGGAACTTATCAACCCCTGCTTTAAATATACACAATGACTTGGCTTCCACAACTGTTCATGGCAATGAATTCCTCAGATTCACCACAGAAATTCCTCATCTCCATTTTAAATGGACACCCCTCTATTCTGAGGCTGTGCTCTCTGGTCCAAGAATCAGCCACAACAGGAAACATCCTCTCCACATCCACTCTACCTTGGCCTTTCAATATTTCATAGGTTTCAATGGGATCGCTCCTCAGTCTTCTATCTTGGGATATATCGAGGTCTTAGAAAAATAACTCAAGCACTTAATTAATGCTGGACAGAATGAAAAGCAGACAAGTTATATTTTTGTATTACACTCTGGTAATGAGCAAAATCTGGTATCCATATGGAGGTTATTCGACAGTGCAGAGAAAATATTAATGAGGTTAGTTCTGGGGATTTAAGAACTAATTTCATGAGGGCATTAGTGGACAAATTCAAGGACTCTTCATCTTATGTTCTTGGATATTTATTGCTTATTTATTATCCCTCCCCACCTTTTTGTATTTGTTCAGTTTGTCAACTTTTGTCTTTTATACACTGGTTGTTTATCCACCTTGTGTGCAGTCTTTCATTGATCCTATTGTGTTTCTTTGTATTTACGATGTATGCCCGCAACAAAGTATTTGGCGTAGCATAAGATGACATGCATGTACTTTGACAATAAATACACTCTGAACTTTGAGATAGTAACCAAGACAAGACTACAGGTCCTGAATACCAGATAAACCTGCTTAAGGCTAATATCCTTACTGAAATTCAACTGCCAAAACCACATGCAATACCTTGTATGGGATTTAACCAAAACCCTGTGGAACTGATTTGTTGCACCATCATACCACTCCCCCAACTACTTTTACAAGGGTAGTATCCCACTCATTTTTGTACTTTTAGTTCTTAGCAACGGCTGCATGCACAATCAAATTCTTCTGCTCCTCCACAGTCGCTATTTAGAAAATTAATGCACCTTAATGTTCTGTTTATGTAGCTTAAGATGCTTCCTTTCATGGTGAACCAGGGAAATTTAGTACAAAGCCTGTATCCTAAAGAACATACAATGAATTACATTGCTACTATTTATAGGTCTGCTATTTGCCTACCAATTACCAAGCATAAGGCCACTTCAAATTCCTGTTTTGTTGCTAAACTTGTATGGAATATTATCAAATGTAGCTTGATAAATCACATTGCCAAACAAGTCTACAGGTAGTAGCAAAATGTAAAATACTGATATTATTGTGTTTAGTTTCAAAACTAATGCCAGTCAATTATAGGCTTCTCTTTTGTCAACCCATTCCAAACAAGATTATAGAACTTACCTCTTTTTTCGAACCTTTCTCTTGAAGTGATTTTAATTGTCGGTGCTGCTCCTTGTTGACAAGGATCCACCCACGTTCAATATCAGCTACCGTCTGTGACACAATTGAAAACATGGTTCAACTTTTTTTTTCCCCCCGATATATCAACAGCATCATAACTCAAAGATCATAGAAACCTTGTGGTTTAGATGGCAGCCATTTAGCTCATCATGTCCTTGAAGTAGAGAGAATGGCACTTCGCATGGAGGTGTCAGCCCTTTACCTTTTCCACCTATCACATCCCAGCTTCTCACTTGATTTCCCTCCCTCACCTGCCTACCTGGCTTCACCTATCACCTGCTAGCTTGTACTCCTCCCCACTCCCCCAACCTTCTTATTCTGGCTCTTTCCCCTTTTCTTTCCAGTTCTGATGAAGTGTCTCAGTCTGAAACGTTGACTGCTGAGTTCCTCCAGCATTTTGCGTGTGTTACAGTGGTTTATCATGGATTAAGGTCAGAATACCACATTAACTGTAAAAATAGCCCAAGAATTATAAGGAACTTAGAGGTAATTTGGGGCTATTTAAATATACTACTCAAAATGGAAGTGGTACCTCCAAAAATTGAGCAGGTTCTCAGTGCCACAGGGCAGTAACAAATCTATTATCATGTCCACAAGTACAGTGAGGTACAAGTACAATGAAAACCCTGCATGCAGCAGTATCATGGGCATGCTGGTTCAAACAATACACAGAACATAAATTATGCATAATTACACACAGCAAAGAGAAAAGTACAGCAAAAAATGACACAAGTACAAAACAAATAGACGTGCATAGTAGTGGAAGAAGTGGTCTGTTGTGTTCTGTTACTCAGGCAGGGTTCAGGTTTTGCAGGTCAAGTGCAAGCTTATTGTCCTTTCAACTATTTACATATATACTGCTAAACAAAACAACATCTCTCTGGATCAAAGTGACTCAACACCATACATATGACTCACACATAAAGTAATTTATTTGTGGTAATATAATCAAACAATAAGGAGCATTTACGAGGCAAGTTTAAAAAGTAAACGGGTATAACGCTTCTGGTGCTTCATATGTGGTGAGACCTGGGTGGTGGCAAGGAGTTCAGCAATCACACAGCCTAGCAGAGGCTATTTTCCATCCTAGCAGTTCTTGTCCTAATGCTTCGGTACCTCCTGCCTGAGGGCAAGCGATCAAAGACATTGTTGGACAGATAGGAGGAATCATTGACAATGTTAAGGGCCCTCCTGGCAAATGTCTTGGACCCTGATGATTCTCTCAGCAGTCCTCAAAATCCTTTGCAGGATCTTCTAGTCAGATACCTTGCAGTTCCTGTACCAGGCAGTGATGCAGCTGATCAGGACACACTCAATGGTGTTCCTGTAAAAAACTGGTTAGAATGGGAGCACGGGGAACTCCGCTCACCTCAGTCTTGTCAAGGAGTGGAGATGCTGCTGTGCTTTCTTAAATAAAGAGATTGGATCAATTCAAGACCGTAATGGTTGCAGGAAAATAGCTATTCCTGAACCTGGTAGAGTGGGATTTCAGGTTTCTATACCTCCTACCTGATGGAATCAGGGAGAAGAGGGTACAATTTGAATGGCGAGGATCCATTATGAATGTGGCCTCTTTCCTGCGATAGTCCCTCCTGTAGATGCTGCTAACTTTGGGGAGGGTTGTGTCTACTGCAATAGTCACCCAAGTCTATGAGAAAACTCAAAACCATGATAATGTGCCTTAAAAAGATTACTGCTGGTAACCTGCAACTTGTCTATTACATTATGTGAAAACATTGCTCAGCCAAGACTGCCTAAAGATACTTATCTGATTTCTAGCATTTTTAAGTCTTGATTCAGCACTTAATATACAAAACATTACATTGGCTATTCTGCTTCATTACATCTTGTAAGTTAACACAAATGTTCTTATAATGAAGTCTGATGATTACCAGATAAAAATACGATTAGTATTCTAAGGTATTCTAGCTTCTCTGGTTTTTATTATTTTTAAACTTTTTACTAGCAATTATTAATGTGCAAAGGGACTGCTTGTAAACTTCTGAAGGGAAGAACTCTTTACTGTACTTAAAGACAAATGAAAAGTTAAACATTACATATTTAGGGTAATTGATAATGGGTAAAGCCCCCCCACCACTGAGCACATCTACACAGAGCACTGTTGCAGGAAAGCAGCATCCATCATAATGGACCCCCATGATCCAGGCCATACTCTTTTCTTGCTGTACCATCAGCAAGGTGGTACAGGAGCCTCAGGACTCACACCACCAGGTTCAGGAACAGTTATTACCCTTCAACCATCAGGCTCTTAGCAATGGTGGTGGAGGGGGATACGATAGGGTCTTTTAAGAGACATTTAGATAGGTACATGGAGCTTAGTAAAATAGAGGGTGTAAGCCTAGTAATTTCTAAGGTAGGGACATATTCAGCACAACTCTGTGGGCTGAAGGGCCTGTATTGTGCTATAGGTTTTCTATGTTTCTATGTTCCTGAACCAGAGGGAATAACGACACTTGCCCCATCACTGAACTGTTCCCATAACATACACATCTTTCCCTCCCCCACTATCTCTGCATTCCGCAGGGATCGCTCCCTACGCAACTCCCTTGTCCATTCGTCTCCCCCATCCCTCCCCACTGATCTCCCTCCTGGCACTTATCCATGTAAGCGGAACAAGTGCTACACATGCCCTTACACTTCCTCCCTTACCACCATTCAGGGCCCCAAACAGTCCTTCCAGGTGAGGCAACACTTCACCTGTGAGTCGACTGGGGTGATATACTGCGTCCGGTGCTCCCGATGTGGCTTTTTATATATTGGCGAGACCCGACGCAGACTGGGAGACCGCTTTGCTGAACATCTACGCTCTGTCCGCCAGAGTAAGCAGGATCTCCCAGTGGCCACACATTTTAATTTCACATCCCATTCTGACATGTCTATCCACGGCCTCCTCTACTGTAAAGATGAAGCCACACTCAGGTTGGAGGAACAACACCTTATATTCCGTCTGGATAGCCTCCAACCTGATGGCATGAACATCGACTTCTCTAACTTCCACTAATGCCCCACCTCCCCCTCGTACCCCATCTGTTACTTATTTTTATACACACATTCTTTCTCTCACTCTCCTTTTTCTCCTTCTGTCCCTCTGAATATACCCGTTGCCCATCCTCTGGGTCCCCCCCCCCCTTGTCTTTCTTCCCGGACCTCCTGTCCCATGATCCTCTTGTATCCCTTTTGCCTATCACCTGTCCAGCTCTTAGCTCCATCCCTCCCCCTCCTGTCTTCTCCTATCATTTTGGATCTCCCCCTCCCCCTCCAACTTTCAAATCCCTTACTCACTCTTCCTTCAGTTAGTCCTGACGAAGGGTCTCGGCCTGAAACGTCAACTGTACCTCTTCCTAGAGATGCTGCCTGGACTGCTGCGTTCACCAGCAACTTTTATGTGTGTTGCTTGAATTTCCAGCATCTGCAGAATTCCTGTTGTTCCCATAACTTTTGGTCTCACTTTTAAGGATTCTTCATCTCATGTTCTCTATATTTATTGCTTATTTATTATTATAGTTATTTATTTTCTTCCTTTTTGCATTTGTGCAGTTTGTCTTTTGCACATTGGTTGTTTGTCTGTCCTGTTGGCTGAGGTCTTTCATGGATTCTATTATGTTTCTTTCTATTTACTGTGAATGCCCACAAGAAAATGAATCCCAGGGTTGTATATGGCAACATATATGTACTTTGATAATGAATTTACTTTGAACTTTGACTATACTGTTTCTGGACTGCAAATTAACTTGCTAACTAAGACCAGTCTTACCTGGGCATATAACAGATTCAATCCAATTCTACTTTCCATGACATCATTATCATAGGCAGAATCCCAATAGCTATAAACAAAGCAGTATTATTAGTACAGTCACTTACATGCATTTCATATTAATCTTCCCCAGAAGTTTGTCCTCCTGCTATCTTTAGCAACTAATGCTAATGGCAATCTCTTACCCATTTCAAAAACTCTTAGTAACATTGCTGGGTATTAGAAATTCAACAGCTGAAAAGAGAATGCACATCTATACCAAATGAAGAACTCAAATACGAAAACAAATACTGTAAATTGGTTTTAAATAGTGGATTTATGTTTATACCATTAAAAAAAATCTCAACAATTAGATGGAAAACTCATGAAGCATGGTTAACTTTCATGAATATATCCTCGGTCACTGTAAGAGATTTTTCCCACCATGTTCAAAAATTGAACTAACATTCTACAATGGCTCAAGCAGGGATTTGATGGATGGCATGAATCATAACATTGCTCACTGTTGGATCAATTGTTCTCTAGTCAAAAGAGCTTGGAATTAATTACATCTTCTCCCATCCCTACTTATTTGAATTAATAACTTATTTTAGACAAGAGAAACAATGCAAATATTTTCTCTTAATATATAACACAACTTTGTAAAATTGGAAAATCGTACAAGCCTTCAGTTTAAAAAGATGTTAATGGGCACATAAGCAAAATTAAATCTTATTGAATTAAGTTTAAAGCTTATCAGCAGTGCCTATTTATTCTTCCAATATGAAATCCAAAGAACTAATTTATATAAGAGATCTAAAAAATGTTCCAAAAGGCAGCATTGATCACATGGTACATGCACCATCTAAAGACTAATATGTTGAATGACTGCTACAGCTTCCTTGAGATTATACAATATTTGATGGAATTTTACCAATTAAAGACAAAACCCATAGCTCCTTTACTAGCTGAGCTACACACAACCAGAACTAATAAATTCAACTACAGGTCAACCTTCACTAATCTGACTACCTGTCATCCGGTTCCTTCAATAATCCGGCACTGATTATGCTTAATGTGATCCTTCTATAATTCAGCATTTTCACTAATCCGGCACTCCTCAGGTCCCAATGGTGCCGGATTAGTGAAGGTCGACCTGTAGTACAAATTGTTCAGTGACTTGCCAAATATTCCCAACATTCTCTTTTGTTTTACATCCATTACATTGCTAATGTTTTGCACCTCAGTTCCTTATTGTCCTCTTCCCTCAAGGTTTATCTGTGACTAATATCAGTCCCAAAGAGACTACCTGCAATGATTACACCAGCTTCTACATTCACCCGGGACTAATATCATTCCCAGAAAGGTCATCCGCAATGATTACACCAGCCTCTTATATTCATCTGGCACTAAAATCATTCCCAAAGGACCACCCGCATTGATTACAACAGCCTCGATATTCACCCAGTACTAATATCACCCCAAAATTGTCATTCTCTCCCCCAGTCTCTGCCCTATCACAAACATTTTTTTGTTGTTCTCTAAAATTTTTCTCTTTCTCTGGAATTTAATGTGCTTCATTTCTAACTTTTCCCAATTATAAAGAAGGATCATCCACCTAAAATATTACGTTGCTCTCTTCACAGATGCTGCTCGACCTAAGCAAATCCAGTATTTTGAATTTATTGCAAAATGTCTTCTGCAAAAAGCAGCAAGTTGTTAATTTTTAAAATAAATTGGAATTGCATGTTTAGAACCCAGATCAGTTATCTTCAGACAACTTGAAATAAAAAAGTATATATATTTTTACCTCTTTCGCAGCACTATTTTGTATTCTGAATTCTTCAAGCTTGTGACCGAAATATAGGGTAATTCAAACTCCTGTAGTTTTCGTACAACTTAGTAAGAATTCATAAAAATGAAGTTAATATCAAAAATAAACAAATTTAGAGTGTTATTCCTACTTCAGTTTATCTTTATAGATTTTTCCATTTCCTTCATATTATGTAATTGATCCTTTCTTCTGATTTCGAAGTCTACCACTAGTCCACCTATTGCCCGTCAATATCAGATTAAAAACATACAATATCCAGAACAGAAATAAGTGCTTAGCTCAAGATTATCTTTAATTTTGTGATACAGCACAGAGCAAGCCCTTCGAACTACACCACCCCAGCAACCCCCGACAAACCTGATCAACCCTAACTAATCATGGAACAAATTACAATGACCAATTAATCTACCTGGTATAATGTAGTACAATGCATGACCATTAATGACAGTGTTACATAAACGCACCCCAAATCAGATGCAGCCCACTAAACAGTTGCAATTCAAGGTCCCAGAGAGATCTCCTTACAGCCTTCATGTTATACTCAATACTGTAAGTCTATTCACAATTATAAACACTTTGAAATGTTACCAACTGGAATCATACTACTGCTGTGCCTGGTTAAGAAATTTGTAAAGTTGCTTTTTAAAAAAAATTTTAAGCAGAACATTTCTGAAAGGTTAATTAAATATTTGCTGAGTTTTGTTATTTACATTCGAAGTCCATTACACAGTATGGTGCAACTTTTGAACACTGCCTATCCAAATGCCAAGTAGAATAAGACTGTATATTCCTCCTCTTTCATTCAGTCTTTACGGCTGGCAGGAAGAGGCTGCGCAATATCATTTTACATTGGAACTGAAATCTGAATCCAGTAGACACAAAATGCTGTAATTACTAAATCAGCAAATCCATTGTTTAATTACTTATCAAATAAAAGCACTCCCAATTTTCATCCATTTCAAGAGAACTTTCCACCAAAATTCAAAAAAGAAAACTTTAATATGTCTTCTTCTGGGTTATGGAATAATTTAATTAATAAACTTACAAGAACAACCACCATCACTTCCTTCTCGGATAAGGAAAAGGCTGAAGTATCCGACTAGGTCATCAGGAAGATCTAGTTTCGAGGCAACTGCCTTTAATAATAATAAAAGCAGTGTTAGAACATTTCTGTTAATCAAAATACCAGAAATATTCTAAATTTCTACAAGTGAATACACCAAAGTCAAATGATTGGTTTCTGTTTTAGGCAAAGCAGCAGTGATCACAATCAACTGAAGAGCAACTAACCCTTGTAATTTTCTCCCAAGAGGGCAGGGAAGGTAAGAGATTGACATTTTTGCAGATACCAAAGTAATCAACGGATGAGATTGGTACAACCATGTGATATGGAGGTAAAAGATGAGCTGTGGTCTTACTGAATGCAGAGGGAAAAGATCAGCTTTGATTCACTCTTAATGCTGGAGCAGCAGAATAGACTATGCTCCTTTCTATTTTGATGCTCTTATAATTAAAAAAAAATGGTTCTTTATCTGATGTAATCCATTATGAGTACTAATTTAGCATAACCAAAAAATATTTATATGTAATGCATTAACACGGTATTGCATTAATCTTAACAGCAACACCAAGTGCAGCTGGAAAAATCTTGGATTTTTGATAATTTTCACAATACAAAAAATTTGGGAATATAGAAATACTAATTACTTGCAGATGATGAAATACAACACAGAAATGATACAGGTTTAAAAATCAGATATTTCCCTGGCAAGTACATTTGACTGTTTGTTGGCAGAGTTAAAATTATACTGATTGCACTTCACAAATACAAGATCTGAATCATTTTGCTGAAATTTGTATAAACTGTAGATTTATTCTTACCTCTAACACATCTTCTGTCTGATCTGAGCTGAAAATATTAACTTTCACTTTCTGTCCATTGGATAGACAGACATCCAGCTGTACTTCTTGAGTTGGAATCTGCTGAGTTTCCTAAACATACCAAATTGTTGAAACCATGAAGACCAGTTTTTCTATATATTTGTTAAAAAAATACAAGTTATCTCAGTTGTCATTGATTGATAATTAAGACATCTCTTCATTATCATATTACATTCAAATCAGTTAATTTGAAATCTGCAATTGAACCTGTAGATGAGAATGCCGCTGGTCTTGGTTGAAATGAATGAGTTATAAACTTCACACATCAAAGTTGCAGGTGAACGCAGCATCTCTAGGAAGAGGGCCGAAACGTCGACTGTACCTCTTCCTAGAGATGCTGCCTGGCCTGCTGCGTTCACCAGCAACTTTGATGTATGTTGCTTGAATTTCTAGCATCTGCAGAATTCCTCGTGTTGGAGTTATAAACTTGTAGCTTAGAAACACAGAAAACCTACAGCACAGTACAGGTCCTTTGGCACACAAAGCTGTTGAGAACTACTGAGGCTTACCCATAGCCCTCTATTTTTAAGCTCCATGTATCCATCCAGGAGTCTCTTAAAAGACCCCATCGTTTCCACCTCCACCACCGCTGCCGACAGCCCATTCCACGCACTCACCACTCTCTGCGTAAAAAACTTACCCGACATCTCCTCTATACCTACTTTCAAGCACATAAGAACATTGCCCTCTTGTGCTAGACATTTCAGTCCTGGGAAAAAAGCCTCTGACTATCCACACGATCAATGCCTCTCGTTATCTTGTACACCTCTTATCAGGTCACCTCTCATCCTCTGTCACTCCAAGGAGAAAAGGCCGAGTTCACTCAATCTATTCTCATAAGGCATGCTCCCCAATCCAGGCAACATTCTTGTAAATCTTCTCTGCACCCTTGCTATGGTTTCCACGTCCTTCCTGTTGTGAGGCAACCAGAATTAAGCACAGTACTCCAAGTGGGGTCTGACCAGGGTCCTATATAGCTGCTACATTACCTCTCGGCTCTTAAACTCAATCCCACGATTGATGAAGGCCAATGAACCATATGCCTTCTTAACCACAGAGTCAACATGCGTAGCAGCTTTGAGTGTCCTATGTACTCGAACCCCAAGATCCCTCTGATCCTCCACACTGCCAAGAGTCTTACCATTAATGCTATATTCTGCCATCATATTTGACCTACCAGAATGAACCACCTCACATTTATCTGGGTTGAACTCTATCTGCCACTTCTCAGCCTAGTTTTGCATGATATCAATGTCCCGCTGTAACCTCCAACAGCCCTCCACACTATCTACAACAGCCCCAACCTTTGTGTCATCAGCAAATTTACTAACCTATCCCTTCACTTCCTCATCCAGGTCATTTATATTAAAAAAAAAATCACAAAGAGTAGGGGTCCCAGAACAGATCCCTGAGGCACACCACTGGTCATCAGCCTCCATGCAGAATATGACCCATCTACAACCATTCTCTGCCTTCTGTGGGCAAGCCAGTTCTGGATCCACAAAGCAATGTCCCCTTAGGTCCCATGCCTCCTTACATTCTCAGTAAGCCTTGCATGAGGTACCTTATCAAATGCCTTGCTAAAATCCATATACACAACATCTATGGCTCTACCTTCATCAATGTGTTTAATCACATCCTCAAAAAATTCAATCAGGCTCATAAACCATGCTGACTATTCCTAATTATATTATGCCTCTCCAAATGTTCATAAATCCTGCCTCTCAGGATCTTCTCCATCAACTTACCAACCACTGAAGTAAGACTCACTGGCCTATAATTTCCTGGGCTATCCCTACTCCCTTTCTTGAATAAGGGAACATCCATAACCCTCCAATCCTTGGGAATCTCCCCCGTCCTCATTGATGATGCAAAGATCATCACCAGAGGCTCAGCAATCTCCTCCCTCGCTTCCCACAGTAGCCTGGCAGATATCCTGTCCGGTCCCAGTGACCTACCCAACTTGATGCTTTCCAAAAGCTCCAGCACATCCTCTTCCTTAATATCTACATGCTCAAGCTTTTCAGTCCACTGCAAGTCATCCCTACAATCACCAAGATCTATTTCCATAGTGAATACTGAAGCAAAGTATTCATTAGGTACCTCTGCCATTTCCTCCAGTTCCACACATATTTTTCCACTATCACACTTCATTAGTCCAATTCTCTCACATCTTATCCTCCTTGCTCTTCACATACTTGTAGAATGCCTTGGGGTTTTACTTAATCCTGTCCACCAAGGCCTTCTCATGGCGCCTTCTGGCTCTCCTAATTTCATTCTTAAACTCCTTCCTGCGAGCCTTATAATCTTCTAGATCTCTATCACTACCTAGTTTTGTTCTGAACCTTTTGTAAGTTCTTCTTTTCCTGTTGACTAGATTTACAACAGCCTTTGTACACCATGGTTCCTGTATACTTTCCTTGTCTCATTGGAACGTATCTAAGCAGAACCCCACGCAAATATCCCCTGAACATTTCCACATTTCTTCCGTACGTTTCTCTGAGAACATTTGTTTCCAATTTATGCTTCCAAGTTTCTGCCCGATAGCCTCACATTTCCCCTTACCCCAATTAAATGTTTCCCTAACTTGTCTGTTCCTATCCTTCTCCAATGCTATGGTAAAGAAGATAGAATTGTGATCACTATCTCCAAAATGCTCTCCCACTGAGAGACCTGACACCTGACCAGGTTCATTTCCCAATACCAGATCAAGTACAGCTCTTGTAGGCCTATCTACATATTGTGTCAAGAAACCTTCCTGAACACACCTAACAAACTTCACCCCATCTAAACCCCTCACTCTAGGGAAATGCCAATCAATATTTGGGAAATTAAAATCTCCCACAACAACCCTGTTATTGTCTTCCTATCTGCTCCTCGATATCCCTGTTACTATTGGATGGTCTATAAAAAAACACCCAGTAGAGTTATTGACCCCGTCCTATTCCTAACTTCCACCCACAGAGACTCCGTAGATAACCCCTCCATGACTTCCTCCTTTTCTGCAGCCATGACACCATCTCTGATCCATAGCGCCACGCCCCCACTTCTTTTGCCTCCCCCCCCCTGTCCTTTCTGAAACATCTAAAGCCTGGCACTTGAAGTAGCCATTCCTGCCCCTGCACCATCCAAGTCTCTGTGATGGCCACAACATCATAGCTCCAAGTGCTGATCCACGCTCTAAGCTCATCCACTTTATTCATAATACACCTCGCATTAAAATAGACACATCTCAAACCATCGGTCTGAGTGCGTCCCTTCTCTATCAGCTGCCTATCTTCCCTTTCGCACTGTTTCCAAACTTTCTCTATTTGTGAGCCAACCTCCCTTTCCTCCGTCACTTCAGTTTGGTTCCCACCCCCCAGCAATTCTAGTTTAAACTCTCCCCAATAGCCTTTGCAAACCTCCCCACCAGGATATTTGTCCCCCTGGGATTCAAGTGCAACCTGTCCTTTTTGTACAGGTCACACCTGCCCCAGAAGAGGCTCCAATGATCCAGAAATCCGAATCCTTGCCCCCTGCTCCAATCTCTCAGCTACGCATTTATCCTTCACCTCATTCTATTCCTATATTCTCTGTCATGTGGTACAGGCAGTAATCCTGAGATTAGTCCCTTTGAGGTCCTGCTTCTCAACTTCCTTCCTAACTCCCTGTAGTCTGCTTTCAGGACCTTCTCCCTCGATAATGGCTGAAGTCACCGATCTTGTAGACACTGCCCAGAAAGCGGCAATGGCAAATGTAGAAAAATTTGCCAAGAACAATCATGGTCATGGAAATACCATGGTCGGCCACGTCATATGACATGGCACATAATGAACAAGCGAACCTGCAGCTGAGTATCACTACAGATAGTGCTGCTGCCCAAGAGCTACAGCAACCCCAGTTCAATACTGACTTGTGGTCTATCTGCACGGCGTTTACACATTCTCTGTGGCTGCACAAGTTCACTCCAGCTTCCTGCTGTCAGAATTCAGACGAGACAGACAGAGACAAAGGAATAGAAATCGAATGGTTGTTGGTAAGTGAGAGATGAGTGGGGGATTGCTCTGAAAGTCAGATAGACCAAATGGCCTTGCTCAATATCATAGGGAAGCATGAAAGAAAAACATTGCAAGTAACACTACTCCCTCATTTTGCAAGGATCACATCCTTTATATCCTATTTTGCAGATTTTTAGCTCTAATTTTTTAAAGTGGCTGAAATGAAACAATTCCTTTGTTTTTTTCATTATAAAAAGTGCAGAGTTAAAGGAGCTACAATGTCATTTGACAATGATGGATATGCAGCAACTTTAATAATGGATGAACACGTCTCATTTTTCACTAAACACTGAGTGACAATGGAACTTTTTGTCAGTATTTTAAACCATCACTCTGGGGAAGATAAATCAACAGCTCAAAAGTTAAACTGATAAAATGCAAATTTTTGACAACATCTGGACTTTCAGGTGGTTCTGAAAAAAATCTTTGAAGGAAACATTATAACAGCATAACAAATAGTTGGGTGAATATGGGCTGAACAGACTTCAAAGTGCAATTAAAATGTAAAACTCTCCTAGGTACAGCAGCAGAGCAAAGGCAAAATTTCAAGTGATGAGATACAAAAGCCAAAATTAATTTTGTCTCCCTCCCAACCACCTGTCATTTTCTGTCAGTCACTTTATATACAAACATTCCTGTGTGCGGCATCACTTTATAGACATGTATATAAGCTATGTACTTCTTTACCTTATTGTGTTTTTGTGTGCTGCATTGGATCCAGAGTAGAAATTATTTTGTTCTCCTTACACTTGTGTCCTGGAAATTACATTAACTAATTTTGAAATATTCTCCAAGCTGAGAATTCTCACCAAGGTCAGTCAACATTTACTCTTCCATTGAAAAACTATCTTACTCGGCAGATAAAAGCTAAGATGATCTACAGGAAAGTAGATTGGCAGTCTAGATCATATATCATACCATGAAATTAGATACAAAAAAACACAGCAAAGCTGGAGTTATTAATTCAGCAAAATTGATGTGAAACAAAATAAAAATCACCTCTCAAGCCCCATGATGTGTTATCAGTATTAAGATGGTTTCCTTCAGTCCTTGGCCGATAGCTCAATTCAGTACTTTAATATCAATGGTAAACTGTTCTCTGGCATTCTTCTCGATTTGTTTTGTGGTTAATATGAATACCAACATACCTGCTGTGCCTTCCTGAGGAAGCTGTTGAATGCTTCACTGCTGCCAAGCAGGGAATCTTGGCGCACTAAGACAAGATAAGAATCAGTTAAGCCAAAGCACAAAAATTGTTCCTAAATAAATATTATCTAAATGTATATTCTCTCAGGTTTGGAAGATTTCAAAGTTAGTTGATAATTACTTCAACTCTAGGCAAGCAAGTTATTTTCATTTACAAAGGATGCAAAGAGTGTAAAACTCTTCAACTTTTTCAGGAGAGGACCAGCTTCTTTGTCTTGTGCCATAAGATTTCTTAATGGACAATGAACCAATGTACACCACCTCACTATTTATTCCCCATTTTTTTTTGTTCTTTTCACTACATGTGCATGCAGACACACAAACACATATACACAGGGTTATACCTGTCATTTTCAAGGACAGGAAAATCCATGCAATTATCTTTTGTTACAACTCCCATTTGAAAAGTAGAAGCATAGGGGCAGGAGAGGAGCAAATACAGTCGGCCCTCTTTATCCGATTGGTTCCGGGACCCCTCACAGATACTCAAGTCCCTTATTCAACCTGTCTCAATGCGGTGGACCTTAGAACCCAGCGGAACCCTGGACCTTATTTAACCTGTCTCAGTGCGCTGGACATTAGGACCCGACGGCGGAGCTCTGAATCTGCAGTTTTCCTGTTCACAAAAATAATCACGATCACGATTGAAAATAAAGTGTAAATAATAGTGATCAGAAAGAGGTGAAACGCCATTGGTCATTGCGTTAGGCTATAGTCGGTCAACGATCGGAACAATTTTAAAGGATAAAGTGGGAAAGGCCCTGCCCTGATTACTGCCCTACAATTATTACTAAGCAACGCAGTGGTTTAGTTATTGGGTTTTGGGTTTTTGATCCTTCACATCAACCCGGCACGGATGGAGAGCGCACTTGGGAGCGGTCTGTCACTGGATTGAAGTCGGGAATTTCCATTCCTGAGCCTGGTGCTGAAACATACGTTTCTTAAGTATTTTATATGCATAGAAAGGTAAAATATATACCTCCGCAGCCCTCCGGTGAAAAATGATATCGTATCCGTTAAATAGGGGCCATGGACAATTCTGATTTGTTGGAGACGGACGTCAAAGAGGAACATCTGGAAAAATTTCTGAAACGCTTGTTCGCCGCTGTCGTGACTGCGTGGTCGGGAATCTTTCGGAGGGAAGGCCTCAAAATCCCTGGCTTTGCCTGCTGTTGGCGACCGAGATGGAGGTCGAATCGCTCGGATAGAGATGGCACTCAGTACTCGGTGTCGGACAGCTGATTAGAGCTCGAAGTTTTCAGATGACTCAGAGTTGGACCGTGGTCGGGTATGGCAGGGAGAGTTTTCCTTCCTTCTCCCGTCTGCGTGAGATGTGGGACATTTGAGAGACTTTGAACTTTTACTGTGCTCATGGACTTCTTCATCAAGTTATGGTATTGTTGCACTGTTGTAACTATATGTTATAATTATGTGGTTTTGTTAGTTTTTTTTCCAGTCTTGGTCTGTCCTGTGTTTTGTGATATCACACCGGAGGAAATATGTATCATTTCTTAATGCATGCATTACTAAATGACAATAAAGTGTCTTCATAATCTAATCTAATATACTAAGACTAACGTTTGTTTGACTAACTGACGCTAAATAATACCGGATGTACCTGTTCTGACTTACTTAGTAAAAGAACTTCCGGTTTTTTTCGATCCCAATAACCTACGCACATCCTCCCGTATACTTTAAATAATCTCTAGATTACTTATATTGCCTAATACAATGTAAATGCTATGTAAAATAGTTGTTATACTGCATTGTTTAGGGAATAATGCCAAGAAAAATAAGTTTGTACATGCTTGAACAGCAAGTGCTGGAAGAGCACTTCCGGGTTTTCCTGATTTGTGGTTGGTTGGATTCAGGCATGCGGATCTCGTGGATAAGGAGGGCCGACTGTAACTCATTAATGAACACGAAGTCGTTATGCAGGCATACCTGTTTTCTGAAACTTTGTACAAATATTGGGTAATCCACAAAATCTAAAATTATATGCATTTTAGATTTCTTCTGTCTCAAATATATAGAAATATGTTTAAAAGATGCTTATAAGCTTAGATGGGCATAGGAGTAGCACATAACTACTATAAATACAGGGCTATTTAACAAGGTGCATATAGGTGACGGCAAGGAGACACCATTGAAGAAGCTAGAACATGGAACAGTACAACACAGGAAAAGGCCCTTCAGCCCACATTGTTGTGCCAATTAAATTAGTAATCAAATGGGTAACTAATCTCTTCAGCTGACACAATGTGCATATCCTTCCATTTTCCTCACATCAAGTGGTTATCTAAACATCTCTTAAAAGTTCCTAATGTTTCTAGCTCTATCACCACCCTAGACAGGGCATTCCAGGCACCCAACACTCTGTTCAAAAAAAAACCTGTTTTCAATAATGAGGTACAAGGGGCAAGTTCATGCTAAACTTAAATCAGAAAGAATCAAAGATATTAAATTGTAATAAGAATTTACATTTCTTCTGAACAATAGCTTTTAAAAAGTAACTTAAATGTAAATATTTTACAGATTTTTGCATTAACACAGGTGAAAAGCAATACATTCTTACCATTCTGAATATATTTTTCTAACTGCTCTCGACGTTGCTCAACTTCTGCAGTCGTTAGCGTGAATATCTTTTTAGGAGGAAAGTGAGGAAGTACATTGTTCCCATATTCCTTCCTCAGCTGAAAAATATATAGCAACTACTTAGAACTGAAACTTGGAGGTGCTTGCAGATTTCTATTTGAATAGAACATTAAAATATGTTGGTTCTAACAATGCGAAAAGTATTTCGACAAATCAATATAGGAAGCTCAGTTTAAAAAAAAAACAAAAATATTCACTTGTAGCTTTAAATACCATATATAGAAATAGTGCAATCACATATTTTTCTAAATCATTCATACTTTACAATTATTTCTACTAATTTGTAATGTAAAATTACAACCCTTCTGAACCATTGAAAAGTAATTGCTCTCAACTTCAACAGCTTCTGACATTCAATATGATGATTGATCTAAACATAGATTCTGCAGATGCTGGAAGTCCAGAGTAACACAAATTGCTGAAGGAACACAGGTCAGGCAGCATTTATGGAAAGGAATAAAAAGTAAACTGTTTAATCCTCTCCATAGATGCTGCATGACCCGAGTTCCCCCAGCATTTTGCATGTGCTACTGCCGTTGATCTATGCTGGCCTCAACTCCTCTTCTGTGAAGTTTCCCATATCCTTCAATTCCTTAGACATTAAAATACTCTATTTTCACCTTCATATATATCATATAACCTGGCCTGTGTGGTCCTCTGGGGCAGAGAATGCCACAGATTCACTATTCTCAGAAGACATTTCCTTGAACCCGAGTTTTAAACGTGGGGCTCTTGTTTGTAGCTATTGGTCCTTGTTCCTCGTTCCTCCACTAATAAAAAAACATCTCAATATCTGCTGTAAAGCCTCCTAGGATTTTATATTCAAATGGCTACCAAAGCTCAGTTTAATCAAACAGATTCACCTGTCTTGACAGGACAATCCTTTCATTCCAGGAATTAGCTTGGCGAATTACATTTGGACAGCCTCTAGATAGTCTTTATGAAGAATAAATGATTTATTTTTTTATATACTCTGCTGCTATTCAGCAGAGGAGTAAACCTGCGCACAGTCTAGGGTGTGGATTTGAATGTAACCAAAAACTCCTTTTCTTACACTTCAACCAATTTGCAACATGGACCAAAATGCTACTTGCCCTCCTAACTATCTGTTGGACCTACCTGTTAACTCAGATTCATAAACAAGAGCAACAAGTTCCCTCAGAATTTCACTCATTTGCAGCCTCTCCATTCATTTTCCACAAATGACCACCACTGCCAGTCAAATTTTAAATGGCACCTTCAAAAAAATCCAAACCTTTTGCTAACTGCAAAGTGTTTTGTATGCATGTATGTATTTATTTAGAGTAGGGGTTCCCAAACTGGGTCCACAGTTTCCTTGCTTAATGGTATTGGTCCATCGCATAAAATTTAGAAATTTATTGCGGAATAGGCCTTTTGAACTCCGCCACCCCAGCAAACCACGACAGTCCCAATTTAGCCCTAACCTTATCACAGGACAATTTATAATGACCAATTAACCCACCCGATATGTCTTTGGACCATTGGGAGGAAGTGTTACCATGCAAAAGTGATCAAAATCCACAGTATTTGCCATCCTCATTATAACCTTTTTCAGCCAACTCTCTCTGAACCAACATTTCTTTTGTAATGTACAAAATCTAAAAACACACCTGCTCATGTAGTCCATAAAGTTGACTGTATCGAACTCGACAATGTAACACACCATTTACATGAATATTGTAAGCCTGCAAAGGTAAAATTGGAGATTGTTGAATAGATTTACTCAGACAAATTAAGCATTGTTTTCATATAATGCTGTGAGAGTCATTTATTTACCTCAATTTTATATCATGCACCCCAATCCCCATAAAATAGTAAAAATTGGAATACTTGGATATATTATCTTTACTGTGTTGCAGTTACAGGTGACAATTTATTCTGTGAAGATCCTAAACTTTGGATTGCCTTTCCTACACCATCCCTCTTTTCTTCTTTTTATAAACTAGCTGTTTTGCCTGCCAGTTTTCTGTTTGTTCAGGGTTGCACATTTTTGGAATTCTCTACCAAGCAGGTTGCAAAGGCCAGCCTTTGAGCATCTTCCTAACCAACATTGATAAACTTTTGAATATTATGGTAACCATGGGATGAGGTTACTGCAATGGTAACTTGGTAGTTAGAAATAAGTAAAAAGAGAGTAAGAAATTTATGCTGATCTTGAGTCGAAGTAAAATTTATTATCCAAGTACAAATGTTACGATGTATTACCTTGAAATTCATCTTCTAGCAGGCGTTTACAAGAAAATAATACAATAACATTTACAAAATCTGACAAATAACCAATGTGTAAAAGACAAATTGTGCAAACAAGTAAACCTATAATACTGAGTAAATAAGGCTGGCTGGTAGTGTAATGGCACCTGCACCAGACTTTGAGGCAAGTTTGACTCTGGCTGGCTCCTTGCATGCTTCCACCCGTGCTGGGTTGAGCATTGAGCTAGCAACTCGGTCTTGTAAAAAAAACAGACAAAAATGCTGAAGAAATGGCAAGGTTGTTGCTCGATGTGCTACAAGGTGCAGTGAAGAACAACACACATGGAGTAAATGAGACTTTAGAGAGACCTCACTACAAGGATAGTGATACTCAATATAATTGTTCCAATTTACAATAGAGTAAACTATGTTAATTTTATTATTGATCTTTAATTTTCCTTTAAGTTATCAGTTAAGGCTCAACTAATGATGTAACAGTCGGTGGAAGGGATGGGATGGGCTACACCTAGGGATAGCTTGAAAGACTGATCGAAGACAAAGGACTCTAAGCTGCTATTGGCAGCCTATGCCCCAGTTGGAGTGATGGGCTTAAGGAGGGGGGAAATGGAGAGCGGTCTTCCATTGGCTTTTAAAAAAATTCAGCAAATAGGCAAGAGAGAAATTGGAAATTTTAGAAGATGGTGGATAGACAGTAGAAATAATTCAAAGCTTTCCCATTGACAAAGATGTAATATGGCACAAGATGGCTTCCGTTCTGCAAAATTATCAAATGGACATAAATGGAATGAGAGAGAAGTCTAATCATGTACTGCGACATGTGCAACCTATCAGATTTAAATAGTGTTTTAAAGGAAGCAAGGCTTTGAAATATCACAATATTCCAAAATTATGACTACCAAACAGATGGCTGATCTTTTCTACATCTATAGAGCACTGCTTTAACAGCTGTCAGCACCTTGAACTTAAAAGACAAAATTACATTAAGTAGAAATTTTATTTACACTTACTGCTGAGTAACCCCTTACTGGGGAGAACATGCACAAAGACATGTTACATACCCCGTAACTGGGTTGCCAAACCAGCAGAAATGGAACACTCGTTGGAGTCTGATTACTAGAAACTAATAAAGTTTTATTAACAAAAATAATACAGTACACTAACCGCAAGGATATAAATGTAACAGGTTAGCAATGATAGTATACACATATACACAGACATAGGGTAATAGGAATCAACCAAGCTCTGTTGCAGTCTAGGGGTAAAATGATCAGTCTTAAGGTGATGCAGAGTTCAGTTCAGTCTAGTGTAGTTCCAAGTAATCGCTGTTGTACCGGGCGGGGGGGGGGGGAAGAGAGGAGGGGGGCAGGGAGAGGTGGGGCAGGGAGGGAGAGATATGCGGTTGAGGTTTCAGGCAAACCTTTTGATGCCTTCTGATCCCGCTGTGGTCACCGACTGTGACCCCTCCGTTCCAGATGCGACCGTTCCTCCATGGTGAACCCGGCACCCAGGCAAGGGCGGACACATAACAGGTCCCCACCGGTCGTACCTTTACACCCTGTGAGCCTCTGGCCCATTCCCGCCAATCGGTCCTCCACACTCCCACCAACTTGTGAGGCACAATACTTTTTCCAGGGTCTCGTGGCGTGTGTGTTGTGCCTTAGCAAACCCGCTATTTTTTTTATCCCCCTGATGGGGTATCACCTGTCCACCACCAAACTTCACACTTCCTATTGTCTCAGCAGGATTGTTAATGAACAGTTCAGGTTCAAAGCAAACTGTCTGTGGCAGAGGCTAACATATTGAATTATGTGTCTCTCTCTCTCCCTCCCTCTCTCTCTCTCTCTCTCTCTCTCTCTCTCTCGTTATCTCTCTTATTAGCATTTTGAATGGCTCTCCATTGTCTCTCATAATCTCTCTCATTAACATCATCCGTTCTGCAACTCTGCTTGGCTTCACACATGACAGACATAAAACAGAAACAGGTGAAACTTGCAATGTTCTTAAGTCTAATAATTTGAAACATCAAGGCTCACACAAAGAACAGTAAAAAGAAAGCAGTGGAAATACACAGATAATCCTCGTCCAAAAATGTCTCCGTTGATTTTCTATAGATAGCTTAATGCATCACATATACATCAAACCACCAAAACAAAGTGAGTTGCATAGTTTTGCATCAAATCAACAAGGAATGCGATGAGTGCAGCACAATTTTCCTCAGCTAGACACTACAGAAATATCAGAAAACTGGACAGAACAGAAATCTAGATACAGTGCAACCGAAACAGGAAGCCATACCAAAAAACGTCAATAAATTTGTGTGGGAAAATGACTATTAAACTATTAATAAATTAGCATACCAGAAGTTAATTATTACATTTAAACCTGAAAGGTGTATAAAGTAATCCTTTGTCATGATCCTACATGAATTTGATAAGATCCCGTTCGGTAAGTTGATTCAGAAGATAATGATGCACGGGATTCAGGGTGAACTTTAAGTTTGGGTTCCTATATATACAGAAAGGGGCCAGAAAAAGGCCAGCAATATCATGAAGGATTCCACTCACACTGCTCATGGACTGATTGCCCCACTCCCATCAGGGTGGAAGTTACTTAGCGTCCACGCCAGGACCACCTAGACTCAAAAACAGTTTCTTTCCCCATCAGTAAGGCTGATCAACACCTTCAACCATTAACCCACCCCACTACCATACTTTATCATTTTCTGTTAGTCACCTTATGTACAGACATTCCTGTACCTAGCATCACTTTATAGATATAAATCTTAAGCATTTATATTTATGGTTTTTTAAAAATTATTGTGTTGTTCTGCTGCATCAGATCCAGAGTAACAATTATTTTGTTCCCCTTTACACTTGCATACCGGAAATGACATCAAACAATCTCAAGTCTTGGCACTTACTTGCCCATAGAGATAGGGGTGATGCTGTTATTCTGGCTGGAGGGCTGTGACCAGAGGCATTCTACAAGGACAAGTGCTGACCTCTATTGTTTGTGATTACATATCAATAACTACAAACTTTGTAGGATGAAAATGTAGGTGAGTAGATTATCAAGCTTGTGGATGACACCGAGACTGGTGGAATTGTGGACTGTGTAAAGTGGGATTTCTTTGCCTACAGATGGGCAGAGAAATGGCAGATGGAATGAAATCCCAGCAAGTATGAGGTGTTGCAGTTTGGTTAAATGAAAGGAGAGGTACACCCCTTAATAGCATTAAGATACAGAGGGATAATGGGATCCAGATCCTTAGTTCAGTGAGAGTGGTTACACAAATGGATAAGATGGTGAAGAAGGTGGCATGTTTGCCTTCAGTGATCATAAAACAAAGGAGTAAAATTAGGCCATTCGGCTTACTGAGTTTGCTCTGCCATTCCATCATGGCCGATTTATTATTCCTCAACCTCACTCCTCTGCCTTCTCCATGTAACCTTTGATGCCCTAGTTAATCGTGAACCCATCAACCTTTGCCTTAAATGTATCTAATGACTTAGCCCGCACGGCAGTCTGTGGCAATGAATTCCAGAGTCACCACCCACTGGCTAAGAAATTTTCCATCTTTGTTCTAAATGGACATCTCTCAATTGAGGCTATGCCCTCGGGTGCTAGACTCTCCCTCTAGAGAAAGCATCCTCTCTCCATGCACACAACCTAGGCCTTTCAACAGTCGATAGATTTCAATGAGATCTACCCTCATTCTTCTAAATTCCAGCAAATACAGGCCCAGAGCCATCAAATGCTCCTCAAATGGAAACCCTTTCATTCCCATGAAACCCACCTGGTTTCTTTGGCTGCTCAAGTCCTGCCAAACCCGTGAGATTGAGATGGCTCTCCCACCCCAAATCCTGGTTTGAGTGCATGCTGTGTTAATTGCTACCCTGTTACAACTCAGTGCCATGAAATAACAGACATCACACTGCATATAATTAAAGGATTTATATTTATGAATCTTAATTTAATTAAAGGGTTAGTAAAGAAAAGAAAGAAAAAAAAACAAAAAGTATCTATTATAATTAAACAGTCAAATGTGCACAAGTCAGAGCTCAACTCTTCCAAAAGTCATACATATTCACCGAACCTCAGTAGACCCCGGCACCGCTCCATCGAATCATGGTCCCCCATTGGGTCCAGTCCTTCAAATGGTTCTCTCCACTGTCTTCTCTCTTCCTCTACTGCTGAACAAAGGACCCAGCTCACACCGGTGTCAGACACACAACACAAAAACCCACTCCCCTGATTGGATGGTTCACATTCCAAAGCACCCATCATCTCAAACCATAACTCAAATACTGCTTTTACAGAAAGACTATTATGTTAGCAGTGAAACCTTTCCTAGGGTGCGACAACCCGAATCATTCTCATGAAACTTCTCTGGACCCTCTTCAATGTCAGCACACCTTTTCTTAGATAGGGGCACAAAACTGCTCACAATAGTCCAAGTGCAGACAAGACTCCAAATGCAGTCTGACCAATACCTTATAAAGCCTCAGCATTACATCCTTGCTTTTGTATTCTACTCCTCTTGAAATGAGTGCTAACAATGCATTCGGCTTCTTTACCGCTAACTCAACCGGCAAGTTAACCTTTAGGGAATCCTGCACGAGGACTCCCAAGTCCCTCTGTACCTCCGATTTTTAAATTTTCTCCCTATTTAGTAAATAATCTACGCCTTTATTCCTTCTGCCCAAGTGCATCACCATGTACTTTCTACACTATATTCCATCTATGTCTTTGCCCATTCCCCCAATCTATACAAGTCCTTCTGCATGAACCGTGCTTCCTCAACATTGCCTCCCCCTCCACGCACCTTCATATTGTCTGCCAACTTGCCAACAAAGCCATCCATTGCATCATCCACATTATTGATCATAACATAAAAAGTTGTCCCAACACCGACCCCTACAAACCAGAAAAAGGCCCCCTTTACTTCCACTCTGCCTTATGCTGATCAGCCAATCTTCTATCCATGGTGGTATCTTTCCTGTAATACCATGGGCTCTTATCTTGTTAAACAGCCTCATATATGGCACCTTGTCAAAGGTCTTCTGAAAATCCAAATAAACAACACCCACTGACTTTCCTTTGTCTATCCTGTGTTTTATTTCCTCAAAGAGTTCCAACAGATTTGTCAGGCAGGGTTTCTCCTTTACAAAACAACACTGACTTTGGCCTGCTTTATCATGTGCCTCCAACTATGCCAAAGCCTCATCCTCAATAACAGATGCCAACATCTTTCCAGCTGCTGAGGTCAGACCAACTGGTCTATCATTTCATTTTTTCTTTTGTTTCCCTCCGTTTTTAGAATGGGGTGACATTTGCAACTTTCCAGTCCTCAGGACATTCCAGAATCTAGTGATCCTTGAACGATCATTAATCCCTCCATAATCTCTTCAGCTACCTCTTTTAGACCCCCAGGGTGTAGACCATCCGGTTCTGAGGACTTAGCTAACTTCAGCCTTTTCAGCTTCCCAAGCACTTTTGCCTTAGTAATACAGTCGACCTTCACTAATTCGACTACCCGTAATCCGGTTTCTTCGATAATCCAGCACTGATTTCAAATATTCTGCGCAACTGTACCAATCTGCTGAGCATTGTTTTGGTTGAGCTAGATCTGTTCATGTGTTGGCGTGCTCTTGTAAGCACAGACAGGCCATTCCTGCTTGTTTTCCTGCATTTATTAATATCACTGGCTCTTTCTTAGCCCCAATGAGTAAAGGAAATGCACCTCGGGCTGTGAAGTGAAAACACCGCACATTATCCATTAAAGATAAGGTTGAACTCTTGAAAAAACTGGACAGTGGTGTATCGGTGAAAAGCTTGCGCGAGTGTTACAACATTGGCTCTTCCAGTGTACGATATAAAGAAACAGAAAGAAAAACTGCTACTTTTTTTGCTGACAGTGGCTCAAAGAAGCAGATGTACGTAAGAAAAATAATGATGAAGAGGTTAAATTATTTAAGTCTATCATTGGTAGTCCAAAGATAGCAGTAATTGGATGAGGTTGTAAGTCTATATTTAGGACCGTTGAAATAATATCAAAAATATCTTTCCAATATTTCTCCAACAAGGGACATGACCAAAACATGTGGGTTAAAGAAGCTATCTCGAAATGACATCTATCACATATTGGGTTAATGTAAGAGTAATAACGAGATAGTTTATCTTTGGACATATGAGCCCTGTGCACTACTTTAAACTGTATCAACACATGTTTAGCACATACAGAGGATGAATTCACCAACTGAAGAATTTTTTCCCATTTCTCAGTCACGAAGGATGATTGCATTTCTTACTTTAATGGCTAGAAGGTCCATTTTGTTGAATTGGAAAGAGATTAACCCTCCTAAGGTATTTCATTGGTTTTCACAAACTATGGTGTGTTTGAATTTGGAGATAATTAGAAGTGCAGTTTATGACCCTTCCATTAAGTTTGAAAAAACTTGGAGGCCATTCATTCAGCATTTTCACTTGATGTAATTTGATCATTTCCAAACTTATTTTATCTCTCTGTACTGTTGTTGGAGGGGAATGGAGTCGTCGACACTAAGGTTTTCTTCTTTTCCATTTTTAAGTTGTTAGTTTTGCCCAAGTCTTTTAGTTTAGTTGATTAATTCTGTTTTTCTTTGGGGATGGGGTTTGTTTTTTTTTCTTTTTCATGACTTTTTTTTCAGTTTTTTTTTGATTTGTATTACCCGTTGTCAGTTCTACATGATTAGGAGCTTTGTTAATTTACACTATTTGATTTTACAATTACTTTTCCTAAGTGTAACAATATTTCTCCTACTATTTGTATTATTGCTATGTTTTGTTTCTATACTTCGAAATTAATAAAAAGATTGAAAAAGAAAGAAAAATAATGAAAGACAGAAGAAGTTCGGAACTAGATAAAGTGCTGATAACGTGGTTTAATCTTCGTGTAAGTGAAGGTGTTGAACTATCTGGAGATATGGTGAAGGAACAAGCAGAAGTGTTTCATAAAGAACTAGGACTAGATTATGAGTGTGACTATAGTGAAGGCTGGCTTCATTGGTTCAAGCAGCGTCACAGCTTACAGTTTCGTGCAGTGTGTGGTGAAAAACGTTCCACAGACGAGGAAGCAGCAGCAGAGTCTGTTGACGAATTCGCCAAGTTAGTCTCCGATGAAAAATTAAGCCCTGAGCAGGTGTACAATGCTGTTCATCATTATACTGACTCGGAAATTGTGCAGATGGTTGTACATCCAGAGAAGGAAAGTATTGGAGGAGAGAGCAGTGATGAAGATAAGGAAGTTGCAGCAGAGAGACTTCCTGTTGACAGGCTAATTAAGTTGACAGGTGAATTGCTGAAAGGATTAGAACAATGGTGTTTTATAACTGAGCAAGAAATAATGGGTGTTTCAAGAAATAATGGCTAATCAGAGAGAGACCAAAATATATGAAACAGCTTACCTTGGAAGATATGTTCAAAACAATTGCTAGAAAAAGTGCAACAGGGGAGCTAACACTTCAAAATCCACTGCCATCAACTTCTGCTCACACAGATGTGCTGTCACCAACATCAACAGTTTTTGAACAAACTGTTGTGCCAGTTTCAGCACCAGTTCCTGATGCTTCACTCATTTTTCAAGATGAAGATGTTGATGATCCTGATAACCCCACACTTGCAGACATGTAACTTTGCCTAAAGGTATATTAAACGTCTCACTTTAGAAGCGGAAGTGCTCAACATATTTGTATAAGTTAATTGCTGTATATTTACCTGTATCCTTTATTTTATCTGTGCCTGTACAGTATATTACTTTATTAAAATCACACTTGCTACTCATTTAATATTTGTTTCATTATCTAACTTGTACTGATTTACATGATATTTTAAAGGTACGATGAGGCAGTTAGCTATTGCTTAATATGATCCTTCTGTAATTCGGCATTTTCACTAATCCAGCACTCCTCAGGTACCAATGGTGCCGATTAGTGAAGGTCCACCTGTATCAACACGATCATTTCTGTCTCCTGACTCTTGCACTTCTGGCATAGTTCTAGTGTCTTCCACAGTGAAGACCGACACAAAATACTTACATTCCATCACTTCTTTGTCCCAAATTACTACTTGTCCAGCATCATTCTCCAGTGGTCTGATATCCAATCTTGTCTCTCATTTGCTCTTTATATATCAGAAAAATCTTTTTGTATCCTCTGTTATTGGTTAGCATACCTTCATATTTCATTTTTTCCCCCTTCATGGCTTTTTTAATTGCCTTCTGTTGGCTCTTTTTAAACCTCACACTGTGTCAGCAAAGAATAACCTCTCACACTGATTGCAGCCAGCCGAAAATTGGTAGTAGTATGAAGTACCAGTGAGGATGAAAATTGGCAGCAGCGTAGAGTATGAGTGAGGACGAAAATTGGCAGCAGTGTTGAGTATGAGTGAGGACGTCATGCTGCAGCTATATAAAACTTCCGTTGTACAACTCTTGCAGTTTTGTGCACAACTCTCGTCATTCTATTACAGGAAGAATGTGCAGACTGTTACGATAATGCAGGAAGTTTACTAGGATGCTGTCTGGATTAGTGTGCATGAGCTCCAAGTAAAAGTTGGATAAACTCAGGTTGTTTTCCCTTGAGTGCTGGAGGCTGAGTGGAGACTTGATAGAGATGTTTAAAATTATCGGAGGCATAAACAGTTAGAATCTTTACCCCAGAACTGAAATGTCAAACTCTAGAGAATATGCTTTTAAAGTTAGAGGGTGAAGTTTAAAGATGATGTGAAAGGCATGTTTATTTTTTCAATTTTTTTTGTCACATAGAAAGGGTGAGATACTTGGAAAAGGTTAGCAGTGAAGCTAGCAGCTTGTTAGAGTTTAAGAGACTTTAAGATGGAACACGACCATCAAGGCAGTGGTGATTTAGTATAAACTGGCATCAAAATTGGCACATCGTGGGCCGAATAGTTTATCCAGTGCCGTACTGTTCTATATTATAAAAGCACAAATATTTAACAGGTGAAATAGAAACAAAATATATTTTAATCTATAATAGAAATCCACAAAATATTTTAGCAAGTTTAACTGCAAGCTATCAAATAATTCACAAATGTTATCTGTAAACTCAAAAAAAAGACATTGAGAAGATTAGGGAGCATTTATGCAAAAAGTCAGTTGACATTTCAGGAATTATTGTTTTAGGATTTTTTTCCCCATCTAACTCTCTTCCTTCCCTAATTAAATTAATAAACATGAATGAATCACCAAGGGAAAATTAAAGGTTATACAGAATCAATTAAGAAATGCAAATCAGCATTATGCCCAATTACTACAATGAGAGCTAATCGCCAATTAATATGTTAAGTTTAAAAGATTCGACCATTTAGCTTCTTGAAGTTCTAACTGGAACATGGTAGATTGTTTTCATATGAGGGGTCAGGATGACAAAGAACTAACTGATCAAAATCTGCTTCAATGTCAGGGTAGCAGTCCATCACCTGAAGCTTACTAGAAGATGGATGATGTAACAAGACAATGATCTGAAAAGCAAAAGTAAATCAACACAGAATAGTTTAAAAAGAAGAAAATTTATATTTTGGAATGGCCAAGTCAAAGTCCAGACCCTAACCAAATTGAGATGCTGCGGCATGACCTGAAGAAAATATTGATGACCTGAAGAAAATATTGATGAACTGAAACAGTTTTGTATGAAGGAATGGTCTAAAATTCCTCCTTGCCATTGTGCAAGTCTGATTAGAGGCTACAATAAACATTTAATGGAGGTTATTGCTGCTTGAAGGACATTCTACCAGTTATTAAATACAAGGGTTCACAAATTTTTTTGCAGCCTGGATTGTGAATGATTAAACACTGCATTCAATAATGACATGAAAAGTACAGGTGTTTGTGTGTTATTACTTAAGGCAGTTTGTGTTTGTCTATAATTGTGATTTAGACCATATTTTATGAGTAATTAATGCAGAAAGCCAGGTAATTGCAAAGAGTTCACAAACTTTTTCCTGCAACTGTATATCAGCAAATACGACACTGAGATTCATTTTCTTGTGGACATAATCAATCCATCATAGAATGATAACCATAACAGAACGAATGAAAGACTGCAGCAACTTGGGCATTCCACCCTGAAATCCACTCTGGTTTAAGAGCCTGAAGGTTGAGGGGTAATAACGGTTCCTGAACCTGATGGTGTGAGTCCTAAAGCTCCTGTACCTTCTTCCTGATGGCAGCAGCGAGAAGAGAGCATAGCCTGGTCGGTGCACATCCCTGTTGATGGATGCTGCTTTCCTGCTACAGTGTTCCATGCAGATGTGCTTAATGGTGGGGCGGGCTGGGCCCTATCCACTACTTTTCGTTTTCTTTTCCGTATAAGGGCATTTGTGTTTCCAGACTAGGCAGTGATGCAATCAGTCAGTATGCTCCCCACAGCACATCCATAGAAATTTGTCAAAGTTTTATATGACATACAGAATCTTTGCAAACTCCTAAGAAAGAGTAGTGTTTTCTTTGTAATGGCACTTAGGAGCTGGACACAGGACAGATCCTTTGAAATTATAACACCAAGTTATTGAAAAGTTGCTGACACGCTCCACCTCTAAGCCCCTGATGAGGACTGGCTCATGGACCTCTGGTTTCCTCCTCCTGAAATCAATCAGTTCCCTGGTCTTGCTGACACTGAGTGAGAGGTAGTTGTTGTGGCACCACTCAGCCAGATTTTCTACCTCCCTCCAACATGCTGATTCGTCACCACCTTCCATGCAGCTATTGCACTGGAGATGTGCTTAGCCTCAGTCACATATATAAAGCCAACACAGCAGGCACTTACAAGCTGGCTATGCACACAGCCTGGTTGTGCACCTGTGCTGACGGTGATTGTGGAGGAAATGCTGTTGCCAATTCAAACTGACTGAGGTTTGCAAGTGAGGAAATTGAAAATTCAATTGCACAAGGAGGTATTGAATCAATAGCTCCAAGACCTACATAGCTCCCTGTGCAACTGGATCCTCAATTTCTCACTTGCAGACCCCAGTCAGTTTGGAGTCTGAAATGTCTGAATTACATCCACTGAAGACAGATTTCAAATGGAACAAACATCTTCTTTTCAGAAATTCTGCACAACAAAGATGCACCTATGATTATTCATTTTCTGACTTATCAAATGTGAAATTACAGAACAGCATGGTGGAAACTATTTACTGCTTAATATCAGAAGAAATTCTATCTGAAGTTAGCAACACTGTAATATGCTTTAAAATTCTGAACTAGGTTTATAATGGAATCACAAAACAGATTGTAAACATATTTTGCCACTATATTTTCCACCAATGTGAGTTCATGATGGCTAAGACGACAAGTTATGCAACTATACCTTAAGTAGTAATACTGTTGCTTCCCAATCATTTAACTGGATTACATGTTCACAAAAATCTATTACATTTCAGAAGACCAAAATTTGGTCGGCATCAAAGTAGTCATGATGTCAGAAAATGGGGAAATATCAACCACTTAAACAAAGCCTCTACTTCATCAGGAGAATAAAGAAATTTGGCATGCCCCTGTCAACTCTTACCAATTTTTAATCAATGCAACATGAAACACATTCTATTTGGATGCATAACAGCGTGGTATGGAAACTGGTCTGCACATGACAAGAAATTGCAGGGTTATGGACACAGCTCAGCATAACACATGATCCAGTCTCCCCTCCATGAACTGTCTTTACTTCTCACTGCCTCAGTAAAGCAGCCAGCATAATCCACCATGGACATTTTCTCTTCTCCACTCTCCCATCAGGCAGAAGATACAAAAATCTGAAATCATGTATCACCAGGATCAAGGATAGCTTCTATTCTACTGTTATCACTCTTGAACAGACCTCATTATGATCTTGCACTTTATCACTTACATTAACTACACTTTTTTTGGTAGCTTTTACACTTTATTCTGCATTGTTATTATTTTACCTTATTCTAGACCAATGCACTCTGATATGATTTGATCTGTAATACTAATAACTTTATTGATCCTGAGTGGGAAATTATTTGTACAAATAATACACAAGTCAAGCTTTTCACCATCTTGAAACCAATACAAATAATGAATTTTTTTTTTTTTTTGAAGGTGCATCAGAGAACTATTTCTAAATTTAATTACAACATGATACAAACTGAAAAGCCGGTATGAGAGGAAGAACTTTCACTACACCACTACTGAAGATGAAACATTTTCATTACTACATTGAAACTTCAAGTCACATAATATTTAAGAATGGAGCTACGTCCATATTGCAATTTCTCAACAATAACATATACTCTCAATTATTTTGAGAACATTACACATTTACGCAGCCCTTAAAATTTAAAGCACCACTGCTTGTAAATAATCTGTATTGCAGAAACCAATAGGTATCAGACTACTCATCATATTTGTTACTTACATCAGTTATTTATATCACTGAGCATATGAACTTTAGTAATGACCAATATTTGTATAATAACTATAAAAAATTTGTGCAAAAATAACTCTTCAGTACCCAAACTAAAACATACCCTGAACCCCCAAGTTTTGGAAGTCACTCGCTGATGACCACTAAAAGTGAAGTTGCATTTAAAAAGATAGCATTTCAAGTCCATGCACCAAGCAGGAGCCCCATCTAACGAAGAGTCTGTAGATCTCATGAGTTCTACAGCTCAGAATCCAGAAAACCTGAGTGGGAGTAAATTATCCTCATTCTAATGTTGGTGTAGTAGTGAACAGCAGGGCAGGATGTCAAAGTACACAGCATGATACACATCTGTTAGAAAAGACTGACATTGCCTTTACTAGGACCTTTGCATTCTCTAAGCATAAGCAAGGTCAGAGACAAATAGAGAATATAACCAAACTTGTTCCTCTGTTTAACATGGAATAAAGACAAACCAGGAATTTATAAGTTCATGGGTCCTCCCTCAGTGGTAGAAAAATTATTGAAGATTCTTTGGGATAGGACCCACCCATTTCTGGAAAAGCAGAGATGTATCAGAGATAGTCAGCATGGCTACGTGTGGTGCCTGTCATGTCAAACAAATTTGATTGAGTTTTTTTTTGAGATGCTAACAATGATGATTGATGAAGGTAGAAAAGAGAATGCTGCATACACGGACTTTTAACAAACCCTTTGACAAGATCCATCATGGTAAGTTGATCCAGAAGATTTAGGCAAATGGGATCCATGGAGACATGGAAGACTGGATTTAAAATGGGCATATCTGTAAAAGACAGCAGGCCGTGTGTGGAGTGGCATTATTCTGAGTGGAGGTGTGTGATCTGCAGTACTGCACAGGGATTATTACTGGGCCTCTGTCTTAAATAACAGCAAAACATTAGCCACGCTCCAGCCTACTGAATGGGGTCCCTTGAAAAGGGGAGTGACTGGTATTGTCTGTTGCAACTGTGGTGAGGAGGGACACTTCAGGTGGGAAAGTGAAGGATGTGAAAACCTCTGGAAAGTGAGCCCACAGTTACTTAAGCAGAAAGGGAAGTCAGGAAATCTTGAAGAGACCCAGTGAGGGAATGGCCTGGCCTCTCCGGTGGGGCGGGGGAAACACACACACACACATTCCAATCAATGCATCAAGAAAGACACTAAAGTGAAAAACATTATTCCTGAGGGCTTAGTGGGGCCAAGCTCCAGTGTATCCGTATGAATCGAAGGTACTTATGTCAAAACCATACTTGACACAGGTTCTCAGGTTACTCTGCTGTACAGATCTTTCTACAACCAGTATTCGACGCATTTACCATTAACGCCACTTGGTGCCATAGTACTAATGACTACCTGTATGATAGTTACTTGTCGTTGAAGCTGGAGATTTTGGAGGCAGATGTGGGAATAGAGGAGGTCCTTGATACGTTAGTGTTGGTTTGTCCGGACCTGGTTGAGAAGGCTGAGGCTTCAATTCTTGTGGGAACAAATACTCCTGTTGTGAGGAGGCTAGTGGAAGCCTGCATGGAGAAAGCTGGAGAGAGCTTTCTGAAAACCTTTTCCATTCACCCTGCGTTCAGAGCCGCTTTTGAGGAAGTGCACGTCTGTCCTAGGCTGGATGATTAGCATAAATGAAGAACTGTATGGTACACCCAGTCCAAACCAGCCGTGTTATGGCCTGGGGAAGTGGGTAGAATGATGGGAAACCCCAAATTTCCCAGAATGTCTGAAGCTGAGGCCCTATTGGTGGATACTCTGGAAGACCAAGAAAAGGAGTCACACTTGGCTGCTGCGGTACTGGTGAGGTTGAACTGCAGAAGCCATTGGTTGTACAACTAAACCGGATGACAGTGATTGTCAGGAACACCTCGGACAGGGAAGTCACTCTCAGGCAGGGAAAGCCAATGGCACACTTTTTTCTGGTGACGGTAACTTCTAGTTTTCTGGTGAGACAAGCAGGAGTGAAACCATCTCCTGGAAAAGGAAAGTTGACAGCCAAGTCATTCAACTTTAGCGACTCCGGGTACCTGGAGGTTGGAAGAGGAGACTGACAGGCAAGATGAAGTTCGAAGGTGTGTTTTCTACTGGCAAGTTTGATGTAGGCTGTTTCAAGAGTACTCGCCACACTATTCGAGTGACAGAGGACACCTCTTTCCGAAAAAGGTCTCTGTGATTGGCGTCCGCAGAGATGAGGGACATTCGGCAGCATCTGCTGAAGCTGAAGGAAGCTGGGTTTACCACTGAGACCAGGAGTCCATATGTCCCCCAGAGTGATGGTGAGGAAGAAGAATGGGAAGGTACGAGGTGAATTGACTATGCGACGCTGAACCGGCACACAGTCCTGACCACTATACTATTCTGAGGATCGAAGATGCACTGGCCTGCCTGAGTGGAGCGAAGTGGTTCAGTGTACTGGACCTAAGGAGTGGTATCGGATACAAATGAGCGAGGCTGACAAAGAGAAGCCGGCATTCATATGTCCACTTGGATTCTTTCAGTTTGAAAGAATGACCCAGGACTTATCTGGAGCTCCGGCTACTTTCCAGTGTGTCATGGAGAAAGCTGTTGGGGATATGAACTTGCCTGAGGAGCTGGTGTACCTGTTTGATCTCAGTGTTCGGGTCCACCCTGGTAGAGCATGAGGCCAGGTTACTAAAGGTTTTAGGCTGTCTGCAAGCTAAAGGGTTAAAACTGTCACTGGACAAGTGCCAGTTCTACAAGACATCTGTCAACCACGTTGGGCACAATCTCACGGGATGGAGTAGATACGGATCTGTCAAAGACAGAGGCGGAGACCACATAGCCATTGAAATGGGCTATGGTGGATAAGTTAAGTAATATGGTACCAAGTTTGAGGTGAGGACTGACAACAATGCATGGACTTGTATCCTGACCTTGGCGAGATTGAATGCCACAGGCCATCGTTGGTTGGCAGCGCTATCTGCCTGTGATTTCAACCTGAAGTACCGGCTGGGGAGCTGGAACATTGATGCGGATGCATTGTCCCGACAGATGCATGAAGGGCTGGAAATGGACGGAGAGTGAGAAAGCGCTCCTGCCGCTGGAGTTAAAGTAATGCACCAGTTTTCCCTCACAGGGAAGTCAGAGACAAGGCGAGGGCAGGATTGAGCAGTGGATGATTTGTGAGCTTCTGGTTGTGCCATCCGATAAGCTTACTGCAACCTGACAAGTCCGAATACAAAGCAGTTGCCTGAGGTGAGCCCAGGGGAAGTGGCTGCCGCTCAGTAAGATGACCCTTGTATAGGTACTGTTTGGTCAGCTGTTGCGGAGGGGGATATGGCCTAAGCTGAAAAGATGAAACAGCCTGCGTATCTCTACTGCTGAGAGAATGAAATAAACTGTTGAGGAACCATGTTCTATACTGGGTCATATCTCCTCCTGACAGGCCTCTGCTTTCCCAGTTGGTTCTACCCGAGAAGTATCACAGGATTGTGTTGAGGGAGTTAGATATGGCCCTTGTGGCTAAAGGGATCAGGGGGTATGGAGAGAAGGCAGGTACAGGGTTCTGAGTTGGATGATCAGCCATGATCATACTGAATGGTGGTGCAGGCTCGAAGGGCCGAATGGCCTACTCCTGCACCTATTTTCTATGTTTCTAAGTCACTTCATGATGATTCAGGTCATTTGTAGTTTGACAAGACCAATGGATTGGTCAGAGATCGGTTCTACTGGCCCTGAATGAAATCTGAAGTTGATGAGTACTATAAGTCGTGCATTCAAGGTATTCGAAGGAAGACGCTCCCCACGAGGGCTGCTCCTTTATCCCATTTACAGAGTGTGGGGCTGGTATGTATGGATTTCGTCTCCACAGAGCCTGATTCCAGCAACTCGGCAAATGTCTTAGTTATTACTGATCACTACACCAGATATGCTCAAGCCTTCCCTACAAAGGATCAGAGGGTGGCCACCGTGGCCAAAATATTATGGGAGAAGTCTTTTGTTCATTATGATCTTCACAGACAGATACATAGCGATCAGGGAAGGGATTTTGAGAGTAGTCTCATACATGAGTTACGGCGCATGCCTGAAGTTGAGGACTACGCCTTATCATCCTCAGGGTGATCCCCAGCCTTAGAGGTTCAACCGGGCATTGCTAGACATGCTCGAAACCCTGGAGAACAGCAAGAAGAACAAATAAAGTCAGCATATTGGGCACCTGGTTCACTGCTACAACTGTACACAGAATGAAGCTACTAGATACTCGCCATATTACTTGAAGTTTGGGCACCAAGCAAGGTTGCCTGTTGACCTTTGTGGACTGGTGGGCAAGAATTGCCGAAGACCTATCTGAAGTATGCGTCTGACATGAGGAGGGAATTGCAAAGGAGTTATGAACTAGCAGAGTTTTCTGCCACCAAGCAGAATCAAGGAAGTGAGAGGAGATATGATCAAAAGATTAAGTTCTCTCAATTGATGCTTAGACACAGACCTCTCAAACAATTTGGGCCTACCAGGGAAACACAAGTTGGCTGACCACTGGGTGGCTACACCCTAAGTAGTGCAGAGTCAGATGCTAAACCTACCAGTTTTACTGGTGAAACCAGAGGACGGGAATATACCTGTCAAGATTCTCCATCGGAACCACCTTCTACCCCTGGGACAAGATGTACGTGTCGACTCAGAGCCTAATGTGGACCCTACACCTAGTAAGGGGGCTCAGCGGCGATGTGGGAGAACAGAAGGACAAGCAGTAGAATGGCCTGGAAGGGACTTGACCACTGAATATGGTATGGACTCAGAGGATGAGGAAATGGGAGTATGGTATATGCTAGCCCTATGCAAACTCTCCAATAATCGAAGGAGATTCCCAAACTTCCCCACTCTAATGCAGATAAAATGGAGGGGACTAGCACCGGACTGGCAGGCCTGCGGCTAGACAAAGAAGGGAGACTAGGCTCTAAAGTAACTGGGAATGAAGCTGAGCTCAGTTGAGTGACAAGGGGACCCGAGATGCCAGAAGGCACAAGGAATGGACAGGGACAAGCCTCTCCACGTAGACAGGAAAGACCCCAGAGTGTGTCCAAAATTGAAGTAGATGATGGGATAAGGAGGTCTCAAAGAGTCAAGAAACCCCCATATAGGCTGGCCTACGTTGCACCAGGGGTAAAGTGTGCTAGGCCTTTTCCACTTGAGATATGTCACTACCATTTACAAATGGATCAGAGATTCTGACATCACAAAATTCCTCTGAAAACTGATTAATGAGGGAATGATGAATTATTTCAAGTCATGAGGACATGACTATTTTGGTGGGGTCAAGAGTGTAATGCACAGGTAAAGGTTTTACTGCTGAAGGGTATTTCATGTAATGGTCTTTCTGTAGAAGCAGTTTGGGTTACTGTTGGAGAGGAGGGATGCTTAGGAATGTGGGCCATCCAATCAGGAGAGTGGAACAGGGAGAAGGTTCTAGAGAAGGCCAAGGGAGCAACTTTGTAACTGACAACGGTGGTGGGTCCTTGTCTTTTTTCAGTGGGAGATGAAGAAAGATGTTGGAGAGAACTGGCCGTAGGATTTGTTCTGGTGGGGAAATGTGATTTGACGGAGCCTGGGCACGGAGGCTTGCTGAGGATCATGAAAATAGCTTTTGGAAGATTTGAGCTCTGACCCGTGCACATTTGACTGTATTATAATGGGCCCTTTTGGGTTTTTTTCTCCTTTCTTTTTTTTTTACTAACTCTGGTTAAGTTAATGTTCACAAATATATTTTATAATTGTATGCAGTGTGTGATCTGTTATTTCATGCTACTGCAGGCAGTAAATCACACAGCATTTCACACAAACCGTTGTCTTCGAGTGGGAGAGACATCCCAACCCACGAATTTGGCAGGACCAAAGTCATATACTCCCTAGACGCATGAGGCCAGAGAAAGGTGGGTTCTCGCCGTGGAATCCAGTGGCTGCTAGCAAGGGGCTAACGAGCCACATTTCCAGAGACACCCAGTAAAAGGAGTTGCAAACAGAACTCTTGTACAATAGCATCAGTATCCAGGTTGAATATCACTGTCTTATAACGACATGAAATTTGTTGTTTTGCAGCTGCAGTCCAGTGCAAAGATATAAAAATATTATAAATTATAAAATAAATAGTATGAAGATGGAAAGTGTTCATGAACCACTCAGAAATCTGATGTTAGATGAGAAGAAGCTGCTTCTGAATTGTTTAGTGTGATCAAAAAAAGATGAACTCTTGATCTCTGATCAACTGTTGTGAATTATGTAATACACTTTTTGTAACTCTAACACTGTTCTGCATTGTTGCTTTTTCCTTTTTGTACTATCACAATATACTTATACAACCTGTCTGGGTTGCACGCAAACAAAAGCTTTTCACTGTCTCAGTACATGTGGCAACAATAAAACAATTAGCAGTTAATCCCACATCCCTCTACACATGGCTCATTCAAATGCCTCAAAATGTGGTTACAGTTTCTACCTCATCTGACAGCTTATTCCACATACCAACTACTGTGTTTTGGGGCACAAAGAAGATTAGTGGTAGCACAACCAGTTTATGAGGCCAACAATCACCAGTCGGGGTTCAATTCTTGCTACTGCCTGTAAGAAATCTATACGCTCTCCCTGTGATTGTGTGGGTTTCCTCGAAGTGCTCCTGTTTCTTCCCACAGTCCAAAGACACATGGGTTAGGGTTAGTGAGTTGCGAGCATTCTGTGTTGGGACCAGAAGGGTGGCAACACTTGTGAACTGCCCCAGCGCATCCCCGGACCGCGCTGATCATTGATGTAAACAACGCATTTCACAGTGTTTTGATGTAACAAAGCTAATCTTTAATCTCTACTGCATGAGAATCATCTTTAAATCTCCTCCCTCTCACTTTTCATTTAGTTTTAGACACCCCTACCATGGAAAATAGACTCCAGTCATCTACTCTACACCCTTGAATTTTGTAGACCTCTCATAAATTTCAGCCTCCTCTGCTTTAGGGAAAGCAGACCTAGCCTCTCCTTACAACTCAAGCCTTCCAACCTAGGTTACATCCTTCTGAATCCTTTCTGCACCCTGACTAGCTTAATTACAACAGCCAAAACTGCATACTACAAGTATGGGCTTCAACATTTCGCACAACAGTAAGATGGAATCCCAACTGCTGTATTCAGTGTCTCACTGAAGAACAGCATGCTATGTATGCCTTATTAATCACTCTATCTACCTGCGTGCCACTTTCAGGGAGTTATGTACTTGCATGTAAGGGTCTCCCAGTGCACCATCATTCACTGTACATGCATCCTGCTGCTGAACACAAGACTGAATGATGGAGATGAACAAAACAGTGAAAGAACTTGAGCAAAGGTGAGTAACCACCAGGAACTCAAGAAATGCAGCTACAATCGTTGCAAAGTCATCAAGGCAGCAAAACGACAATACAGGGACGAAGTCCAGACACAACTCTCAACCAACACACGCAGCTTATGGCAAGGTCTGCACACCATCGCAGACTTCAAAGCTAAACACAGTGGTGCTGCCAACATCGTTGCCTCTCTCCCAGATAAGCTAAATCTTTTTTACGCTCGGTTCGATGTCGCCAACACTGAGCCCCCCAAGGAGAGCAGCCGATGCAACCTGCACCCTTGTCATCTCTGAGGCTGAAGTACGCAGGTGTTTCCAACAAGTGGACAGCCACAGGGCTGCAGGACTGGACGGCATCTCAGGCCGGGTACTCAAGAGTGTGTGCGGCACAACTGGCAGGTGTGTTTACAGACATTTTTAATCTCTCCCTGTCCCAGTGTAGAGTGCCCTCCTGCTTCAGAACACCCACCATCGTCCCTGTACCTAAAAAGATCAAGGTAACGACTGGCAACCTGTCGCACTCACCTCAATAATAAGCAAATGCTCTGAGAGGCTTGTCAAGGACTACATCTGCAGCTTGCTACCACCCACACTGGACCCCCTACAATTCGCCTACCAACACAACCGCTTGACAGATGGTGCAACAGCCACAGCTCTACACACCAGGTATGTCCTTACACACCTGGAGAGGAGGATGTTTATGTGAGAATGCTGTTCTTGGACTACAATTCAGCATTCAACACCATAATTTCCTCCAGGCTTGACAAGAAGTTCAGAGACTTCGGCCTTCACCCTGTCTTGTGTAGCTGGATCCTGGACTTGCTGTCAGATCGCCAGCAGATGGTAAGAGTGGGCTCCCTCACCTCCACCTCTCAACAAAGGAGCCCACCAGGGCTGTGGCCTAGCCCTCTCCTTTTCTCTCCGTACACCCATGACTGAGTTACCACCCACAGGTACAATCTGCTAATTAAATTTGCAGATGATACTACACTGATTGGCCTTATCTCAAATGCTAACGAGGCAGCCTACAAAAGTCACTTCGACAACCTCTCCCTCAATGTCACAAAAATAAAGGAGCTGGTTGTGGACCACAGGAGGAGCGTAAACAGGCTCAACCCTATTGTCATCAATGGATCTGGGGTTGAGAGGTGAACAGCTTTAAGTTCCTTGGTATCCACATCACCAAGGACCTCACTTGGTCTGCACATACCAGCTGTGTGGTGAAAAAAGCACAATAGCACCTTTCACCTCAAATGGTTGAAGCAGTTGGCATGAGTCCCCAAATCCCAAGGACTTTCCACAAAAGCACAAATGACAGCATCCTGACTGCATCACTGCCTGGTATGGGAACTGTACTCCATCCCCCCACTCCCACCCCCCCATCGTAAGACTCTGCAGAGAGTGGCGAGAACAGCCCAGCACATCTCTGGATGTGAGATTCCCACTATTTAGGCCATTTATAGCGACAGAGGTGTAAAAAGGGCCCGAAGGATCATTGGGGACCCGAGTCACCCTAACCATAAACTGCTCCAGCTGCTATCATCTGGGAAACAGAACCGCAGCATTAAAACCAACTAACAGCCTCCAGGACAGCTTCTTCCACCAGTCCATCAGCCTGATTAATTCACGCTGACAACTGTACTTCTAAGGTACATGGACTGATCTGATGTATATGTCATTGTACATATTATTTATTAAAAATTACTACAATTTGCACATTGTACATGCAGAGGGAGACATAATGTAAAGATTTTTACTCATGTATATGAAGGATGTAAGAAATAAAGTCAATTCTTTAAAACATTTGCAGAGGCTGGCAAGTATGCAAAACTTTTTTAAAAAGATTTTTGCTGACTTGAAGTGAATGGAGAACAGAGCAATGTCAATTCCAAAGATCAGTGTCTGGAATGAACTAATTGAAATCAAATCATTAAGAAGATGTGACACAGAGTCCGACAGTATAGAATCATTGTGGATAGAGCAAGGGAACTGCAAGGGGAAAAAGATCCTGATGGGAGTTTTATACAGACCACCAAATAGTAAAAATGTGGTCTAGAAATTACAATGGGAGATAGAAACTGCATGCCAAAAGGGCAATTTTACAATAGTCATAAGGGATTTCAATTTGCAGGTAGACTGGGAAAATCAAATTGATGCTGGATTGATGCGGAGCTTGGGAGGGTTAATGACACCTAACGGCGACACCTTTGCTTGCATCTTTGGAAACAGCTCTATTTCCACCATTAGTATATTTATTTTTCCCTTTCAGGGTTCTTTTGAAGACCTTGACCTGGAGTTACATGCAGGCTTCGGTTCTTTGCGAGAATGGGACCCGTTCTCGGGGTTCCATGACTGGCTGTTAAATTCGACATACCAAGGGTTTGGTCTGAGAGTCTCACTTGTGTTTGGAAGCCCAAGATCTCAGAGGTCTGGAGACAGGCAGAGCAAGGGTTGGTGTCATAGCTGGAGACTTGTGTGTCGTCGGGGAGGCTGGAAAAACTTTCGCTGTGGGCCTGAAAACCTGAGGTCTTTGTGACCTTTGGACACAGAGCTCGAAAAAAAGCGACGAAACGGACTTTTAACATCATAAACCAGCAGGTTGTTGTTATGTCTCCTGATCATTGAGAAAATGGGGGGACCTCCCTCTCCCTTATTAGGGACAGAGAGAATCTGTGGTTTGTTGAATATAATGCAAAGCCTTTGGGGTAACTTTGGTCTGCGTTTTTGCCATCGTTTAGCACAAACTTGCACTCGGTGATGCTACCAATGCGCCTTTTTTTTGCTGGTTGGGGGAAGAGGGATTGTTGCTTGCTGCTGTTTACGTACGGGGGTGGACTTCAGGGTTCTCATGTTTAACTGTCATTTTTTCTTTAGGGTACCTCTGTTTTCATGGATGTTTGTGAAGAAAAAGCATTTCAGGATGTCCATTGTATACATTTCTCTGACATTAAACTGGACCTTTGAACCTTTGATTCCTGATTGGTGGGGGGGGAAGGGTGATTTCTAGAATGCCTACGATGGCTTTTTGGAGCAGTTTGATGTTGAGCTCAGTAGGAGATCAGCAATTCTGGATTGGGTGTTGTGCAATGAACTGGAATTAATTCAAGAGCTTAAGCTAAAAGAACCCTTAGGGGAAAAAAGATCATAAGGTGATCAAATTCACCCTGAATTTTGAGAAGCAGCTAAAATGAGATGTATCAGTATTATCGTGGAGTAAAGGGAATTAGAGGCATGAGAGAGGAGTTGGCCAGAATTGATTGGAAAAGAAAACTGGCAGGGATGATGGCAGAGCAGCAATGGCTGCGATTTCTGGAGGCAATTCGGAAGACACAAGATATATACATCCCAAGGAGGAAGAAGTATTCTGAAGGCTAGATGACACAACCATGGCTAACAAAAGAAGTCAAAGCCAATATAAAAGCCAAAGAGAAGGTATATAATAGAACAAAAATTACTGGGAAGTTGAAGGATTAGGAAGCTTTCAAATACTAACAGAAGGCAACTAAAAACAGACTGGAAAATTGCAAATGTCAGTCCAGGCTTTTAAGAAGGGAGAGGGGCAGAAGAAAGGAAACAATAGGGCAGTTAGTCTGACCTCAGTGGTTGGGAAAATGTTGGAGTCGATTGTTAAGGATGTGGTTTCAGAGTACTTAGAAGCAGATGTTAAAAAGTCCTTCATCAGCATGGTTTCCTCAAGGGAAAATCTTGCCTGACAAATCTGTTGGAATTCTTTGATGAAATAACAAGCAGGACAGACAACGGAGAATCGGTGGATTTTGTGTACTTAGATTTTCAGAAGGCCTTTGACAAGATGCCACACATGAGACTGCTTAACAAGCTACAAGGCCATGGTATTACAGGGAAAATTCAAGCATGGATAAAGCAGTGGTTGATTGGCAGGAATGAAAGAGTAGGAATAAAGGAAGCCTTTTCTGGTTGGCTACCGGTGACTAGTGGTGTTCTACAGGGGTCTGTTTTGGGACCAATTCTTTCTACATTATATGTTGATGAGTTGGATTATGGAATTGATAGCTTTGTTGCTATGTTTGCAGATGATACAAAGATAGGTGGAGGGGCAGGTAGTTTTGAGGAAGTAGAGAAGCTACAGAAGGACTGAGAGAGATTAGGAGAATGGAATACAGTGTTAAGAAGTGCACGGTCTTGCACTTTGGTAGAACAAGTAAAAGGGGTGACTATTTTCTAAATGGAGAGAAAGTACAAAAAAACTGAGGACTTGGGAGTGCTTGTGCAGGGTTCCCTAAAAGTTAATTTGCAGATTGAGTCTGTGGTGAGGAAGGCAAATGCGATGTTAGCACTCATTTCAAGAGGACGAAAGTATAAAAACAAGGATGTAATAATGTTGAGACTTTATAAACAATGGTGAGGCCTGCTCATGAAATTGATTCTAGAATTGAGTGGCTTGTCATGTGAAGAGCGTTTGATGACTCTGGGCCTGTATTCACTGGAATTCAGAAGAATGTCGGGTGACCTCATTGAAACCTATCAAATGGTGAAAGGCCTTGATGAAGTGGACGTGAAGAGGATGTTTCTAATGGTAGGGGAGTCTAAGACCAGAGGACAAGCCTCAGAATAGAGGGGTGTTCTTTTAGAACGGAGAAGTGGAGGGATTTATTTAGCCAGAGATTGGTGAATCTAGAATTTGTTGCCACAGGCAGCTATGGAGGCCAAGTCCTTATGTATATTTAAGGCAGGAGTTGATAGATTCTTGATTGGTCAGGGCTTGAAGGGATATGTGGAGAAGACAGGAGATTGGAGCCGAGAGGAAAATTGGATCAGCCATGATGAAATTGTGGAGTGGACTTGATGGGCCAAATGGCCTAATTCTTCTCCTATGTCTTATAGTCTAAGAATGGAGTGGGGCAATTTTGGATCAAAGAACTCAGGACATACGAGGGGTGACAAGGATACATGATTCAAACCTCATCACCAAAGCCAAATTGTGCCGAACAGTCTTGTTCACCGTCGGGAGATGTCAGGGGACAGGTGGACATCACAGCGAGAGCAGAATTCATGCTGAACCAAAAAATGTGGCTCCTGCCTTCCCAAAATTAGCAGAAGACATTTTCCGCCTATTTGACAAAAGATGTTGGGTGAGACAAGAACTAGAGGTCATGGGTTAAGCTGAAATGTTAAAGGGGAACATGAGCGGGAACTCCTTCACTCAAATGGGGTGCGAGTGTGGAACAAGCTACCACAGGAAATGGTGAATGTGTGTTTGATTTCAATATTTAAGAGCAATATGGAAAGGTACATTGATTATGGTGGGGTGGGGGTACATGGAGGGCTCTGGTCCAGATGCAGGTCAACGTGACTAGGCTGTTTAAATGGCTTGGGATAGATTAGATGGGCTGAAGGGCACACTTCTCTGCTGTAGTGTACTATGACGATGTTAGACAAGCACTCTGACAATGTAAAGAGAACAAAATGTCCAAGAGAGGGTGGCAATTTAGGGAAATCTTCAAGCTGATGAGTCCGGTACATAGCAGGACAGATTGGGACAGGATATTTGGGAATCCTCAGAGGTATCAGAGGGCACCACGGTGACATAGTGGTTAGAGCAATGTTATTACAGCTTGGGGTGTTCCAGGTTTCAGCTTTCAATCCTGGCACTGTTCTGTAAGGAGTCTCTGTACATCCTCCCTGTGGAATTCATGGGGTTTCCTCCTACAGTCCAAAAACGTACCAGGTAAGTTAATTGATTATTGTAAATTGTCCCATGATTAGGTTAGGGTTAATCGGGGTTGTGGGGTTGCTGGGGCAGCATGGGTCGAAGGGCCAGAAGGGCTTACTCTGCTCTGTATTGCTAAATAAATAAAATGAACAAATCAGTAAAACCAAGTAGTTACAGGTCTGTAACATGGACTTCAGCAGTTGGCAGAGCTTTGGGAACAATTCTCTGAGGGGATGTGGATAACATAAGAAATAGCAGCAGCATTGTCAGTGATCCCTCCCATCCATTCATCAATCTTTCGTTGGACATGGCAATAATGCTACGGTATCTCCTACCATCAGGCAGGAGGTACTGCAGCATTAGTACAAGGACTGTTAGGATGGAAAACAGCCTCCCCCCCGCCCCTGAGACTTCTGAACTCTGCCACCACCCATGTCTCAGCACGCATGAAGTGCCAGTGTTGTTATATTGTTTACTTTTTAAACTTGCGCTGTAAATACACCTTATTCGTTAATTTGTTTGTGGTCATATTATTTCTCAAGTTGTGTGTAAGTTATAAGTACTGTGTTGTACACTTTGGTCCAGAGGAACATTGTTTCGTTTGTACAGTTGAACGACAATAAACTAGACTCATGCTTGCTCTGCCTTCCGATAAGATGGCAGCTGGTTTTTTCCTACACTTCCTGCACTGGCCCTGTGTCTCTTAATTCCTTCAACATCTACAAAAGCAAAAAATAATCAAGAGGAAACAGCATGGATGCAACATTACAGCTTTTACAAATTTAGTTTTTGAGGAACTATAAAAGGAGAGTTGTTAAAGGCAGAGCATTTGATGTAATTTACAGTACTTTTGATATAGTCTGCTTAGATTTTACCAAGACACCCCATTGTAGACTTGTCAAGAAAGTCTGGTGCTACATTTATGATTCAAGGAAACTACTGCAGATTCTCTGCTGAGTAGATTTTGTAATTGGACAAGTTTTTTTTTTCTCCCTAGCTGGCTGCTGGAGGAGTATGGTGCAGCCAATTGTGTCAAAAAAAAAGTACCAGAAAAGGGCCAGTAACATCATGAAGGATCTCACCCACCCTGCCGTGGACTGTTTGTCCCACTCCCAACAGGGAGGAGGATACATAGCATCCATGCCAGGACCACCAGACGCAAAAACAGTTACTTTCCCCAAGCAGCAAGGCTGATCGACACCTCCACTACTTTGTTATTTCCCAGTAGTCATCATATCTAGAGCCCAGGTATAGTCTAGTCTCCTTTATAGACACACAGTGCCTTGAAAAAGTATTGCCTCCACAACTGTTTTCACATATTACTGTCTCATTTTCTAAATTTTAAAAATATTGAAGTAGAACTTGAGCTAATCTACAAAACATTGTGCATCATCAGATCAAAAGAAAAATTCCAAAACTTGCCAACAATTTACTAAAAATTAAAACCAAAATTGTAAAGTTGAAAAAGTATTAATCTTCTTTGTAATTACGACACTAACTTTCCTCAGGTGCAATACTGTATGTTACCTTACCAACTTAGCCAATTTGTTGATGTAGAAAATTGGATGATCACCTATTTTCACTGAATCCATAAGGATAAATACATCTTCTCCATCAGGTCCACCAGTATGATAGATATTCAACAGATCAAACCAAAATGAAGACAAAAACATTGAAGACAAGTCAGGGAAATGATACTACATAAGCAAAAATCTGGGGGAAGGGTACAAAACCATTTGAACATACCTTGGAGCTCAGTGCACTCCCATCATGTAAAAGTGGAAAACTATGAAACCACAGTCCACACTCCCTAGGCACAGACCATCCCTCTGAGCTTCATCACCAGAGAAGAATGATACTTGTAAGAGAGGCTACTGTAACGACAATAGTCACTCTGAGTGAGCTGCAGAGGTCAGTGGCTGCAAATGGAGATGAAGTTCATGGCTCCACAATCTCTAAGGCTTTGCACAAAAAGGGTATTTATGGAAGAGAGGCAATGAAGAAAGCCCGGCTGAAAAAAAACATACCCTTGCCTGCAAAATATTTGCAAAGTGCCACTTAGATTTTGTAAAGATGTGGAAGAATGTTTTGTTTTCAGATGAGACTCTAAAGTGGAACTCTTTTTGCCTCAATATGAAGCAGTATGCAGGGTGTAAATCTAATACTGCACATCAGCCAGATAACACCATCACACCAGGAAATCTGCAGATGCTGGAATTTCAAGCAACACACATAAAAGTTGCTGGTGAACGCAGCAGGCCAGGCATCATCTCTAGGAAGAGGTACAGTCGACGTTTCGGGCCGAGACCCTTCGTCAGGACTAACTGAAAGAAGAGCTAGTAAGAGATTTGAAAGTGGGTGGGTGAGGGGGAGGGGCAGATCCAAAATGATAGAAGACAGGAGGGGGAGGGATGGAGCCAAGAGCTGGACAGTTGATTGGCAAAAGGGATGAGAGGATCATGGGACAGAAGGCCTAGGGAGAAAGAAAAGGGGGAGGGGGGAAGCCCAGAGGATGGGCAAGGGGTATAGTGAGAGGGACAGAGGGAGAACACCATCCTTACTGTAAAGTATGGTGGAGGTAGCATCATGCTATGGGGATGCTTCCCAGAAGGGACAGGAAATCTGGTCAGGACTGATGGAAAGATAAATGCTGATAAATGCAGAAGAGATTCTGGATAAAACACCTGCTAACCTCTGCCAGAAAGCTTAAACTGGGGAGGAAGTTCACCTTGCAGCAGGAAATGATCCAAAGCACACTACCAGAGGAACCATGGATGCCTTCAAATGAAGAAAACTGATGCCCTTGAGTGCCCAATCAGATTCCTGACCATAACCTAATCGAACAGCTTTGGCAAGACCTCAAGATTGTTGTCCACCACTGCTTCCCAACTAACTTGGCATAGTTTGAGCAAGAAGGAATGGGCAAATTTTGGTCCATCACATTATGCAAAGCTAATAGAGATCAATCCAAAAAGACTACTGGCTGTAATAGCTGCAAGAGGTGGTTCAACTAAGTTTATTTTGAGCAGAGATGAATACTTTTTAACTGCTGACATTTCAGTTTTTGAATATTTAGTCTTTCATGCTTTACACTTTTCCTGTTTTGGGGAGCCCCACTGTGAAAAAAAGGAGCTCATGATTCACAAATATAAAAAAAATTCTGTTAAATTGATCAAAATGCCTGGCTGTAATACTCAGTTATGTGAACAAAGAGTTGGGGACTGAATACTTTTACAAGGCACTGTACAATCAATGCATAAGCTAAATTATGTAATTATATTTGTTTTTAATATTGTTATTTATCTTATTGTATTTTTGTGCCAATCAGATTCTAAATAACAATTATTTCGTTTTCCTTTACACTTGTGCACTGGAAATGACATTCAGCAATCTTGAAAAGCTGCAGACAGAGCCAGGGGGCAGCATGTACAAAATTAAATCTGAAAACCAAGAACCGTCAGCTTGATGTTATCTAAACTCAGAGCTTATTCTAACATGCAGATATTTATTCTTGTTTTGAGCTATTTCCTATCATTTAGACTAGATACAGCATCATTAATTTGAAAGAGCTTGTTAATTTTTTTCTTTTCTATTTCCTACTTTGTAGATCTTTAAATATGTCCCTTCGTGCTAATTGCCGAACTTGCTCTTCTGGGCCTGGCTGTATTTACTTTCAAAAGGATAGGGCACTTTCGCAGCTTGAACAATTCAACTTTTTACCAACCTAGTTTTCAAGTGGCGTTTACATAACTCCCGGCTAAAAACAACAACCCACAGAGCGTTAACAGAGATGCAATGAACAATTAATCCAGAGTAAGAGAAGTTGTGCAAGACCGAGGAATGGCTGCAGCAGTTTGGTCATCTTCCCTCAACCATTTCCTGCTCCCACCCCCAAACCCCCTCCAACGTGTCTGGAAAGTACTTGCTCAATGGGAGACGTTTGGTGAAAGGACACAAACGGGTGAGGTGAGATTTGGCTACCTCACCACAGTCAGTCACAGCACAGGACCGAGTGGGGAGACATGACGTCGGCCCACCACCCTGACCCTTCACACCCACCACCCATCTTCCCGGCACAGATTTGAGTTGATCTCGGTCCAACACTCCACGGCACGGAGCAGTGATCCAGTACCACATCACAACCCAACTCTCAGTTGGGTGGTAGAGGAGAGACTTCACCATCTCAGAAAGCCCCGCACGGTCTAGACAGAGAACCCCTCCCCTCAGAGACACCAAGCATGGACTGCTGGCCGAGTGAGAGAATCCCTTCTCTCCACTCAGGGCCCAACACAACCTAAGGAGAAAACCCCTCAGAGCCCCCCGTACGGCCTGCGGGCCGAGGGAGAGAACCAAACCGCTCCTCTTCACTCGCCCCCCCCCACCCACCCACCCACCCACTTACTCACCACGTACGAGGAACCGTTCTCGCCGCTCAGCACCTCCGTTTCAGGGATGGAGAAGTGCATGGTGTCGGGGGATACACACGAAGGGCAAGGGACGAGTCCACCGAAAGTTTCAGCGCTAGACCAGCCCGGGACACTTCAGCAGCCGCCGCCCGCCATCTTGAAAGCGCGATAGCTCAGAACGGGCGAAGAGGCGGAACTCGGGGACGGGGATGACCCCGCCCACTCCACGCCTACCGCCAACTGGATTGGGTAGATGTCAGGCAGAGCTGTTGTCGGTCACCGCGCGACCGCTCCGAACCGGGGGCGGAATCTGGAGTGGCCGCGCCTACTTCCCAATTACGGCCAATCGGATTGAAGAGATCGCCGACCGAACAGCTGTCAGTCATTGCTTGACCGCTCGGAACGGGGGAATGAGGGCGGGACTCCGGATTCGCCCCGCTCACTCTCCAAATGCCGCCGATCGGATTGGATAGCTCTCTAGCGGAGCGGCTGTCAGTCACTATGTGAGTGCCGACTGTCAGGCGATGCGGGGAGTTGAAACAAGTACCAGTCGGGAGGTTTGAGGACGGGTTAGGGGTATTTAATGAGGCTCCATGTAACCTCTAATGTCATTAAACGCTTAATATAAGCATGCTGTTGTGGACACAGGGAACTGGTACTCAGTGAACCTCACTTCCATCTTCTACAGACGTTTACACTCTATTTGAGACATGAGAGCCTGCAAAAGCTGGAAACCTGCAGCAATACACTCAGATGCTGGAGGAATACTGGATCCTGCAGAAAGAGACTTGGCCCAAGACGTTGATTATCCAATTCTCTCCACGGATGCTGATTGACCTGATGAGTTCCTCCTTCACTTTGTATGTGTATTTGCACACTGGGTGTGCGTCTCTATGTGTATGTGTGCACGGGGTGTAGCCTCTGGATGTGCACTCTTGTGTGTACTTATTTGCACGCAGCTTGTGCATTCTGTGTAGGAGTATTTGCACGCTGGATGTGCACTCCCTCCATATGTATGTGTGTTGTGAGCACGCTTGATTCCTGCCGAAGGGTTTTGGCCCGAAACGTCGACAATACTCTTTTTCTCCATAGATGCCGCCTGGCCTGCTGAGTTTCTCTAGCATTTTGTGCTTGTTGCTTGGGTTTTCAGCATCTGCAGATTTTCTCTTCTTTGCGACTCTTTGTGTATGTGCCCTTGGAGACGGCGTACTACCTGTACAGGAGCGTGTTTGCACACTGGGGTGTACACTTTCTGTATGAGTTTTTGTATACTGGGGGTGTGCACTCTGTATGGGTGTGTTGCACCTTGGGGTTGTGCACCCTGTACGAGTGTGTTTGCACTTTGCGCTCACTCTGAGTGTATACTCCGCTGTGAATGGGAGAGCCGGTCTGCGCAGGCGCAGTAGTTACCAGCCCGCGCCATGTCTGAGGGAAACGGGACCGTGTCCGGGCCTTCGGCCACCAATGCCGTATCAAACGCCATGCCTTCACCCGGTAAGGATTTGTTCACTCGTTCTCCTTCGCTAGTTCACGCTGAGGAAATGGTGACTGACCAAACTCCGTTTGGTTCTGCCTGGCTTTTCCTGGCCTCCGGCAGCTGCCGTGAAGCCTCGGGTTGGGAGTGGCGAAGGGCCGCGGACAGGCACCGCTCTCCCGCCCAGCGTCCACCCTGGACTGAATGGTCCGGGCCCGCTGCTTGCCCGGGTGAGAATGTCCAGGGATGGTTACACCAGAGACTGCAGATAACTGGAAATCCATAGCAACAGCACGCTCGCACACACAGCATGCTGAAGGCGCTGAGCAGGTCAGGGAGCATATGTAGAGAGAATGAAAAGTTGATGTTTTAGGCTGAGACCTTTCAATCAGGACATAGTTAGTAAGTTTGCTAATACTTAGATGGTATCATAAGCAAGAGAAAATCTGCAGATGCTGGAAATCCAAGCAACACACACAAAATGCTGGAGGAACTCAGCAGGCCAGGCAGCATCTATGGAAAAGAGTGCAGTCGACGTTTCGGGCCGCGATCCTTCATCAGGATAGGTGGTTTAGTGGGCAGGGGAGAAGGTGATCATTAATTGAAGGGGGATTTTGATGAGCTGACTATGTGGTCCAAGGTGGCGAATGGAGTTTAATTCGGATAAGTGTGAGATGCTGCAGTTTGGAATGGGAATTGGGATTATTGTCAAGTACTGAGCTACAGTGAAAATCCTCACTTGCTGAGATGCAATGAAAAGTTTGATTTAGGACATAAGAGTTTTTATAGATGCTGGACATCTGATGCTGGGTCTAGACCTCTCCATAGATGCTCTCTGACCTGCTGAGTTGCTCCAGCATTCTGTGTATGTTGTTGAAAAGCTTGATTTGATCTGTTGCCAGAGATTACAAATACTGTAATGAACCCAGGTAGCATGGTGGTTAGTGCAGTGCTATTGCAGCTCGGGGTGTTCCAGTGTTCGGAGTTCAATCTCAGTGCTGACTGTGTGGAGTTTGTACGATCTCTCAGTGAATGAGTGGGTTTCCTCTAGGTGCTCTGGTTTCCTCCCACAGTCCTAAAACATACCAGTTGGTAGGTTAATTGGCCATTGTAAAACTTCCTGTGATTAGGCTAGGGTTAAATCAGTGGGTTATGGGTTTTCAATTTCTCTAGTCATAAGCAGAAGTATTCTGTTAGCTTTTGTGATTACTTGCTATAGCTTTGTGCTTGCTTTCTGTGAATTATATTCTAGATAACCAACTGTCCTTCCATGTAGTCTGCCAGCATTTAGTGCACTTTATAAATTTTTTTAAACTGTTGGAATGGAGCTATATCTATCCGATTGCAGATAACTTTTGTCTTTTTAATCAGTCTTGCTGCTGAGGGGAAGGAGTTCCTCATGGCTGCTTCTCCTTTCACTGGCCAAGGGAAGTATTAATAACTTGTATATATAAGCATGTTTAACACAGACAATGTATTTCAAAGTTCTTTTGGATCATGGAAAAGTACAGCACAGAAACAGGCCCTTCAGCTAATCTAATAAATAAAGGCATCCGTTAGTCTTGCGAGACCATGGATCTGCGCCTGGAAATTCTTCACTCTCTAAGGTGCAGGCCTGGGCAAGGTTGTATGGAAGAGCAGCAGTTGCCCATGCTACAAGTCTCCCCTCTCCACGATACCAGTGTTGTCCAAGGGAAGGGCATTAGGACCCATACTGCTTGGCACCAATGTTGTCGCAGAGCAATGTCTGATTAAGTGCCTTGCTCAAGCAGACGTTGCCTCGGCTGGGGCTTGAACTCACAACCTTCAGGTCGCTAGTCCAATGCCTTAACCACTTGGCCACATGCCCACCCAGCTAATCTAGTCCATGCCAAAACCATTTAAACTGCCTGCTCCCATTAATCTACACTGGGACTACAGCCCTCCAAATCCCTATCATCCATGTACCTGTCCAAAGTTCACTTAAATGTTAAAATCGAGCTTCCATGCACCACTTGAATTGGCAGCTCGTTCCACACACTCACAACTGTCAAGAGAGAAGAAGTTTCCCCTCATGTTCCCCTTAAATGTTTCACCTTTCACCCTTGACTTGCAGTGGAAAAAGCCTGCTTATATTTACCCTATCTATGCCCCTCATAATTTTGTATCCCTCTATCAAATCTCAATCTTCTGCCTTCAAAGGAATAAAGTTCTAACCTATTCAATCTTTCCTTATAACTCAGGTCCTTCTGACCCAGCAACATCCTTGTAAATTTTCACTGTACTCTTTTAGCCTTATTTATATCTTTCCTGTATGTAAGTGACCAAAACTGCGCACAATGCTCCAAATAAGGCCTCACCAAAGTCTGTACAACTTCAGCATAGCATCCCAACTCCTGTACTCATACTTTGAATTATGAAGGCCAATGTGCTGAAGGCTTTCTTTATGACCCTATCTACTTGGAATGAATTATGGGCCTGTATCTCAGATCTCTTTGTTCTACGACGTTCCTTAGTGCCCTACTGTTCACTGTGTAAGACCTACCCTGTGTTAGACTTACTCCTACCAAAGTGTAACACCTTGCACTTGTCTGTATTAATTTCCTTCTACCATTTTTCAGCCCATTTTTCCGCCCATTTTTCCAGCTGGTCCAGATCCCTCTGTAAGCCATGATAGCCTTCCTTGCTGTCTACTACACCCCCAATCTGCAATGGGATAAAGTGCAAACATGAAAATAAAAGATGTTCCTTAAAAGCAAGGTTAAATAAATGGGTTTTGAGTTGGCGTTTAAAAGTGTCAGCTGAGTCTGCATTCTTGCATTAGTTTTAGGTACTGAGTGCCACAGTTTATGAGCAGAGTTTAAAAAAAATAAACTTCCGAGAACAGTTTCGTTATAAACTGTGAGGTGTCAGTTCCCTTGTATCAGATTAACGTTGCTTTCATAGAACACACATCTAAGGCATTCTAAAGCACTGTAAAGTTTGCTGTCTTTCTAAAACTTGTATCTCTTTCTGGAATTCCTTGTTTACATTTCCAGCGACAAAATGTATTATTCATCCTGTGATACGCTGCATAAATGGTGATGAGTTGCCACCCTGAACTGTAGCCAATAAATTTCATTGCATTTTTTTTGGGAGATACAGTGCGGAACAGGCCCTTATGGCCCAGTGAGTCACGCCATACAGTAACCCACCTATTTAACCCTAGCAGAGTTACAGGACAATTTACAATGACCAATTAACCTACTAACCGGTATGTCTTTTGACTGTGGGAGGAATCCAGAGCACCCAGAGGAAATCCACACACTCCTGGGGAAAAGCTACAAACTTTCTTGCTGAAGATGGCGGAATTGAACTCTAACATCCAATGACGCGAGCTGTAGTAGTGTCATGTTAACTGCTACACTGCCGTGGCGCCTTCTGGATTGGTAAACTACTTCAGAGAGCAGTAAAGCATCTGAAATCATAGTGCTGATTTGCTGTTGCTGTTAAAAGGAAGACTTCCATATACGTGGAGAACCTTTCACAGTTGGTTATCAAAAAAAACACTTCATAGCTAGTTAAATATTTCTCAAATGAAATCACTGTTGTAATGGAAGTAACACAGCCAGTTAGTATGTAGGACGTGTTGCATATGACAATGACAGATAATCTAATTTTGTGATGTGGAGTTGAAAGATGAATAATGGGTGGGGACTGGGCATAACCTTCTCTCCTTCAGCCCCCACAAACATAGTTGGTGGACTGATCGTTGAGTATGTAGAGGGGTGTGGGGCAAAGAGGCAAATAGAATTCAGAGAATTGCTATCTAGCACTGAGATAGATGAAGTAGTTAGTTATCAAATAGAGTAAAGGAACAGATGTGTAATGGTGCAATTCCACAGATTCCTGAGTGGTTATGAATGCTGCGATTACTGGAAGACACAGGAAATGAGTAGAGACATTAGGCTGGAATTGTATAAAACACCACCAAAAAACTGCTTGATTCTTAGCACAACAGGACAGAAATCATCTCCATTTCATGTCTACCACATGGTATTGTTTTGACCACTTTAGCCTTCAGGGATCCGAATGCATTGTGGCCCGGGATCCAGCAAAGCTCTTATTGCTGTAATCATCTTAGATGTAATATTGCAAATCAGCCCCCAACAAGCTCTCCGCAGATCAGCTGAACAACGGGGGAACACTTCAACTTTCTATTCTAACTACAAAACCAGTCCTTTGTTTGGGGCAAGGGTTGGTTGTGTTCTCAGAAACGGTGTGTGTTGCAACTTTTTTTTCTGTATTATAAAGGCCAGGTATTGACCCATGCATTGAGTGGGGGTGAATTTTATATCTCAGATTTTCTGGTAGTGATTTGTGTATGAGTGACTCTCAGTTACCCAAATGGCCATAATGCATAGGTTACTTGTATTTAATATTTCAATTTGCCTGCTGCCAAGAAGCAAAATAAAGTAATCAAATGTGATGTACCTTTTCTTTTCCAAAGGTCAGTTATTCTTAATCAAATTGCTGCTTTTTCTGGATTGGAATTTGTTTGGTGTTTGAGAATTGACAAAATAAGACCCAAAAAAAAAGCACGACACTTAAAGCACAGACCATTTTGAAAGGACGTTTATATGTTTAAAATGTATATTGTCACATAGTAATGAATATTTTCTCTGCTTTTGTGTATTTTAGATGAAGAGAATAAGAGCGTCCAGCAACAAAAGGTAGGTTCTTTAAATGACCATTGTAGAAATCTGTTAGAAATAGAAAATAGAAAACTTTGAGTTGGTGGCGAGCTGTATGAACAATAATTTATAGGGAAAGGTTGAATAGGTTAGGACTTTATCCCCAAGAGTGTACAGTAGAAGATTTGACAGAAGTATACAAAATGATGAGGGGTACAGATAAGTAAATGCAAGCAGGGTTTTTCCACTGAGGGCGGGCGAGATTACAACTGGAGGTCATTGGTTAAGGGTAACAGGTGAAATGCTTAAGGGGAACATGAGGGGGAACTTCTTCACTCAGAGGGTGGTGAATGTGGAACGAGTTGCCGGCACAAGTGGTGAATGCGGATTCAGTTTCAGCATTTAAGAGAAATTTGGACAGGTACATGGATGGGAGGGATATGGAAGACTGTGGTCTGAGTGCAGGTTGATGAGACTGGGCAGATTAATGGTTTGGTATGGACTCTGTGGGTTGAAGGGCTTGTTTCTATGCTGTGGTAATATGGAAAGATAAGCAGGAAGGCAAAGGAGGTGGGGTGGCGCTCTGAGATCAGGGCGATTGTGAGAGACGAAATAACATCTACGGAGCAGAATGTTGAGTCCATCTGGGTAGAGATTAAGAATAGTAAAGGGAAAAAAATCACTGGTGGGAGTTGTCTATAGGCCACCTAATAAAAATATTGCAGTGGCAGAGGCGATTAACCAAGAAGTAACTTGAGGCTTGTGAGAATAGAACGGCAGTTGTCATGGGGGATTTTAACTTCCACATAGTTTGGGTGAATCAGGTTGGTCAAGGAAGTCTTGAGGACTTCATAGAATGCATCCGTGATGGCTTTCTTGAGCAGCGTGTTAGTGAACCTACAAGGGAAAATGCTATCTTAGATCTAGTCCTGTGTAATGATACAGGTAAGATTAACAATCTTGTAGTCAGGGATCCTCTTGGAAAGAGTGATCATAGTATGATTGAATTTCGCCTACAGGTGGAGGAGGAAATAGTTGAATCTAAAACTAGTTTATTATGCTTGAACAAGGGAGACTATAACAGGATGAGGGAGGAGTTGGCTAATGTGGATTGGGAGCACAGGCAATTTGGTAGGACAGTTGAGGAACAGTGGAAGACTTTCAAAGAGATTTTTCACACTGCTCAGCAAAAGTAAGGACAGTAAGTGTGGGGAGATCCAGCCTTGTATAACTAAGGAAATAAAAGATAGTGTCAAATTAAAAGCTCGTGTACTAAGTCGCAAAGAGTAGTAGGAGACTGGAGGATTGGGAAATCTTTAAAAAGCAACAAAGAATAACTGAACGAGAAGCAAGGAAAGGGAAGATAGAGTATGAAAGTAAATTAGCACAAAATATAAAAACAGATAGCAAAAGTTTTTATAAATATATAAAGCGGAAGAAGGTGGCTAAAGTCAACACAGGTCCCTTGGAAGATGAGAATGGGAAATTGATATTGGGTGATAAGGAAATGGCTGAAGCATTGAATGACTATTTTGTCTTCGCAGTGGAGGACATGTGTAATATGCCAAAGAAGGATGTTATGGATGAAATAGGAGGTGAGGACCTTGATAAAATCACTGTCACTAAAGAGCTAGTGATGAGCAAACTAGAGGGCCTGAAGGTAGATAAGTCTCCTGGTCCTGATGGGATGCATCCCAGGGTGCTGAGGGAATTGGCGGAGGTTATAGTAGACCGGTTGGTAATCACTTATCAAAACTCTGTAGACTCTGGGGAGGTCCCGGCGTATTGGAAGACAGCAAATGTCACACCATTTTTTAAGAAGGATGTAGGCAAAAGACAGGCAACTATAGGCCAGTTAGCTTAACATCTGTAGTCGGGAAAATGCTTGAAGCTGTCATTAAGGAAGAAATAGCAAAAGATTTGGAAAGGAGTGGTTCCATTAGACAGATACAGCATGGATTCGGAAAGTGCAGGTCCTGTTTGACAAACTTACCGGAGTTCTTTGAGGACATAATGAGTGCAGTGGATAGGGGGGAACAGGTGGATGTCGTATACTTGGATTTCCAGAAGGCATTTGATAAGGTGCCGCTCAAGAGGCTTATAAATAGGATATGGATGCATGGAGTCGGAGGAAGTGTATTGGCATGGATAGTGGATTATTTAACCAAAAGAAGGCAGAGAGTTGGTATAAATGGGTGTTTCTCCGGCTGGCAGTTGGTGGTGAGTGGGGTGCCGCAGGGGTCTGTGCTGGGCCTGCAGTTGTTTACCATTTACATTGATGATTTGGAAGAGGGGACTGAGTGTAGCGTAACAAAGTTTGCTGTTGACACTAAACTGAGTGGAAAAACAAGTTGCACAGAGGATGTGGAGAGTCTGCAGAGGGATATAGATAGGTTAAGTGAGTGGGCCAAGGTCTGGCAGATGGAATGCAACGTTGGTAAATACAAGATCATCCACTTTGGAAGGGATAATAGAAGAGCCGATTGTCTTTTTTTAATAAATCCTGTTTGATCCATATGTATTAATTTTGGTAAGTATTTAGATAATCTACTAGATAAAATTTTTGCTATTATTTTATAATCTTCATTCAACAAAGAAATAGGCCTATATGATGCTGGTTTTAAAGGATCTCTCTCTTTTTGGCAATACTAATAAAATGGCTGTCGAAAAAGATTCTGGAAGTTTATATGTTCTTTCTGCTTGACGTATTAACTCCATAAAAGGAGAAATTAATAAATCTTTAAACTTCTTGTAAAATTCAGGCGGGAAACCATCCTGTCCTGGAGATTTATTACTCTGAAGTGATCCTAAAACTTCTTCAACCTCTTTTAATGTACAAACGTTTGTAAAAGGCATATCTAATCCCTTCTGTTCTTTCGAGTTCAATTTTGGGAGAGTTATTTGTGATAAAAATCTTTCTATCTCATTAACGTCATTTTGAGATGCGGATTGATATAATTCAGAGTAAAAACTTTTAAATGTTTTGTTAATTTCTAAAGGTTTATAAGTAATTTTATTTGCACTTGTTCTAATTGCATTTATCGTTTTGGAAGCCTGTTCTGTTTTCAACTGCCAGGCAAGAATCTTGTGTGATCTCTCACCTAACTCATAATACCTCTGCTTAGTTCTCATAATTGCTTTTCTCGTTCGAATACGATGATGTAACTCGGTTACTTAGTATAATTGATTTAGCACAAAAGAGGGAGGAAATGAGTGTGGCAGTAGCTTTGGATGCAGAAAAAGCATTTGATAGATTGGAATGGGATTTTTTATTTAAAATACTGGAAAAATATGGGTTAGGAGTACCTTTTATAAACTGGATTAAAACCTTAAATTCTAATCCCAACGCTAAAGTAGTGTCAAATGGCCAAATTTCAGCACCATTCCAGTTAAAAAGGTCAACTAGACAAGGCTGTCCATTATCACCTGCTTTATTTGTATTGGCGGTAGAACCATTAGCTGAATTAATTACAAAAACAACAGGAATTCTGCAGATGCTGGAAATTCAAGCAACATACATCAAAGTTGCTGGTGAACGCAGCAGGCCAGGCAGCATCTATAGGAAGAGGCGCAGTCGACGTTTCAGGTCGAGACCCTTCGTCAGGACTAACTGAACTCTTCCTTCAGTTAGTCCTGACGAAGGGTCTCGGCCTGAAACGTCGACTGCGCCTCTTCCTATAGATGCTGCCTGGCCTGCTGCGTTCACCAGCAACTTTGATGTATGTAGCTGAATTAATTAGAACTGATTCCGATATTAAGGGTTTTAGAGTTAATGGGGAGGAATATAAGATTATTTTATTGGCTGATGGTATTTTGATCTATTTAACAAACCTATTGCATTCATTGCTAAATTATCTTCTAGATTGGAAGAATATGGGAAAGTATCAGGGTATAAAATAAATAGGGATAAAAGTGAAATTTTACCCCTTACTAAAGGAAACTATAGTCAATGTTGATTAGCAACTCAATTTAGATGGCTGATATTTAGGTATAAGAGTTGATAATGATATAAAGAATTTATATAAATTAAATTATTTAGCACTATTGAAAAAAATTCAAGAAGATCTTGATAAATGGATGACATTACCAATAACAGTAGTGGGTAGAGTTAATGCTGTAAAAATGAATATATTTCCTAGATTACAGTATCTATTTCAAATTCTACCAGTACAATTGCCGCAGAAGTTTTTTCAAGAGTTAAATAAATGTGTGAGGAAATTTCTTTGGAAAGGTAAGATGTCAAGAATATCGTTGGAAAAATTGACATGGAAGTTTGATTTAGGAGGGTTACAACTTCCAAATTTTAAGAATTATTGTAAAGCAAATCAACTTAAATTTATTGCATCTTTTTTTGACGAACAAAAACCGGCATGGATTAGAATAGAATTAGATAAGACAGGAGAAAATACATCGGAAGATTTTATATATAAATGGGAATCTAAATGGATACGGGAAAAGAAAGAATCTCCTGTATTAAAACATTTGATCTATGGAATGAGATAAATGTTGATGATGAAATAAAGAAATTTTTATTAGTGAGGAGACCTTTGATTCAAAATAGACTTATTCCTTTTACAATGGATAATCAACTTTTATATAATTGGTATCAAAAAGCGATTAGATGTATAGGAGACTGTTATGAAGGAGGTATATTGATGTCATTTGAACAATTAAAGAATAAATATAAAATATCAAATAACACTTCTTTTGTTATTTTCAATTAGGGCTTATTTAAGAGATGAACTGGGTCAAACAATGTTATTGCCGAAACCTAATGAAATTGAAACTTTAATTCAAAAAGGAAAAATTAAAACATTTACCTCTTTTATGTATAATCTGATTCAAAAACAGACACTTAAACAAGGAATCCATAAGTCAAGACAAAAATGGGAAACGGATTTGAATATTAATATTGATGAGACAAGTTGATCAAGACTATGTCTCGACAGTATGACAAATACAATAAATGTTTGACTCAGATTAGTACAATATAATTTTTTTACATCAATTATATATTATACCGCAAAAAAAATAAATAGTTAAATTCAAAGTTATCTGATCAATGTTTTCGGTGTAATCAGGAAATTGGTACTTTCTTACATTCTACTTGGTCTTGTTTCAAAATTCAACCTTTTTGGATAAATTTAGGAGTTTTATTGGAACAAATTATTGGAACAAAACTTCCACATAACCCAATATTATTTTTATTAGGTGACATTGAAGGGATAAAACCGAAACTTAAATTGAATAAATATCAGAAATAATTTATAAAAATTGCATTGGCAGTAGCCAAAAAGGCTGTTACAGTTACTTGAAAATCGGATTCATATTTAAGTATGGATTGTTGGAATAATGAAATCTTTAGCTGTATTCCACTTGAAAAAATTACTTATAATTTAAGGAATAAATATGATACATTTTTGAGTATTTGGTGCCCTTATTTACAAAAGATAAGATTGTATATATAGGTGCTCTGATGATAAAGATGTTGGTCCTCCGGGGAAAGAATCAAATACATATATTAAATTTATTTTGAATCCCATGGAGCATGTGGAGACCTTCCAATATCCAGACAGTCTTTCTTTCTTTCTTTCTTTTTTTTTGTCTTTTTTTTTCTTTTTTTTTAGGTAGGGGTATGTTACGGGGGGAAGAGTTAAGGGGAGGGGGGAAAGGTAGATATTCTATGTAATTAAATTTGAAAATTGAATAAAAAGTTTTTAAAAGGAATAATAGAAGAGCAGATTATTATTTAAATGGTGAAAGACTGCAGCATGCTGTTGTGCAGAGGGACTTGGCAGTGCTTGTTCACGAATCACAAAAAGTTGGCTTGCAGGTACAACAGATTATTAAGAAGGCAAATGCAATGTGGCCTTCATTGCTAGAGGGATTGAATTCAAGAGCAGGGAGGTCATGCTGCAACTGTACAGCGTACTGGTGAGGCCGCACCTGGAGTACTGTGTGCAGATCTGGTCTCTATACTTGAGGAAGAATATACTGGCTTTGGAGGCAGTGCAGAGGAGGTTCACCAAGTTGATTCCAGGGATGAAGGGGTTAACCTATGAGGAGAGATTGAGTCGCCTGGGACTATACTCTCTGGAATTCAGAAGAATGAGAGGGGATCTTTTAGAAACATACAAAATTTTGAAAGGGATAGATAAGACAGAAGTAGGAAAGTAGTTTCCATTGGTAGGTGAGACTAGAACTAGGGGACATTGCCTCACGATTCAGGGGAGAAGATTTAGGATGGAGATGAGGAGAAACTGTTTTTCCCAGAGAGTGATGAATATGTGGAATTCTGTGCCCAGGGAAGCAGTTGAGGCTTCTTCACTAAATATATTTAAGATACAGTTAGATAGGTTTTTACATAGTATGGGAATTAAGGGTTATGGGGGAAAGGCAAGTAGATGGAGCTGAGTTTACAGACAGATCAGCCATGATCTTATTGAATGCTGGGGAAGGCTCAATGGGCCGGATGGCCTACGCCTGCTCCTATTTCTTATGTTCTTATGTTGTGTTCTATGACTGTAAGCAGCTGTACCAGGAATGATGGGAGGAAAAGATTGCATGGAGACAACACTAAGAGCAGGAGAAGAAACATTGGCAAAGGATGAGCGACTAGTAGACTAAATTCAATTGGTCTTGGTTGATCATAGTGCAGTGAAATGATAGCTGTACTTGGTGTATCTACACTGGACTCTTCTGGGACAATATGGACTAATTTCCTAGCAGACATGAAATTGTGACTTGGGTCAGGAAGTGACTGATCGTGTTTCCCAAGTAGCCCTGAAATGATGTTTGATGCCTTTCACTCTGCTGTGGTGGGATATGGATTCTCAACAACCTGGTGCTGAGAGTTTTAGAAAAATATTTTTAGAAAGGGCAACACTTAGAGATTAGTTTTCTTAAAGCTGCATCTACTAGACGTACTAGGCCACTATTATACTTAGTTAAGGAATGCCTACTGTTCCATGCCTGGACTGCATTGTAGTAAGTCAGATCACTTGGCTGTCTTTTCCCCTACCTGCGTACAGGCAGAGGCTAAAGAGTAAAGCTTCAGAGATCAGGACCACAAAGAGGTGGTTGCGGAAGGCAGAGGTGCTGTTCCGGGATTGCATCGAGTCAGTGGACTCTGTAAACTTACTGATCAGATGTTGATGATGAAACCTACATCAGGATGCTCTTTATCATCCACTGCTCGGCATTCAATACCATCATCCCCTCAAAACTAATCAATAAGCTCCAAGTGCTTGGTCTCCTTGTGCAACTGGATTCTGGATTTCCTCACTTGCAGCCCCCAGTCTGTTTGGATTGACAACAACATCTCCTCCACAGCCTGCAGCAGTACAGGTGCACCACAAAGCTGTGTGCTTAGCCCCCTGCTCTTCTCACTTTACACTTATGACTGTGTGGCTTAAAGTACAGCTCCAATGCCATAATTTAAGTTTGCTGATGACACCACTGTCATAGGCCAAATCAAAAGTGGTGATGAATCAGCATATAGGAGGGAGACTGAAAACCTGGCTAAGTGCTGTTGTAACAATAACTTCCTGCTCAATGTCAGCAAGACCTAGGAGCTCATGCTAAACCTGGAAGAAACTAGAGGTCCATGTGCCTGTCTTCATTGGAGGTTCAGAGGTGGATAGGGCTAGCAACTTCAAATTCCTAGGTGTTATTATTTTGGAGGACCTAATGCAATTATAAAGAAAGCACAGCAGCACCTCTACTACCTTAGGAGTTGGTGGAGATTCTGCATGACTTATAAAACTTTGACAATCCTCTATAGATATGTGGTGGAGAGTATATTGTCTGGCTGCATCACGGCCTGGTATAGAAACACCAATGCCCTTGAATGGAAAATTCCTACAAAAAGTAGTGTATTTGGCCCAGTCCATCATGGGTAAAGCCCTTCCAACCATTGAGCACATTTACGTGAACCACTTTCGCAGGAAAGCAGCATCCATTATCAGGGACCCCCACCACCCAGGACATTCTCTCTCTTTGCTGCTGCCATTGGGAAGCAGGTAGAAGAGCATCAATACTCATACCACCAGGTTCAGGAACAGTTATTTCCCCTCAGTTCCCCAAAGGGGATAACTTCACTTGCCCCATCATTGAAGTGTTCCCACAAATGGACTCACTTTCAAGGACTCTTCAAGTCATGATCTCAATATTAATTGCTTTTTTATTTTTTATTATTATTATTCTTTTTGCATTTGCCCAGTTTGTTGTCTTCTGCAGTCTGGTTGGATGCCCAAGTTGGGTGGTCTTTCATTGATTCTGTTATGGTTATTAATCTATAAACATATTGAGTATGCCCACAAGAAAATGAATCTCAGGGTTGTATATGGTGACATATATCTACTTTGATAATTTATTTTTAAGATTTGAGGTATTTTAGTGAATTTCTTGTTACCTGACAACATAATAATACACACTTTAGAATTAGAATTAATCTAACTAAATTATTTCTTTTAAAAGAATAGTATAGCACAGTACCGGGCCTTCACCCCATGTGCTGATCTATATAAACCTACGTCATGATCCCTCCTTGCATAGCTCAAAACCCTTCATTTTTCTTTCATCGATGTGCCCAACTAAGAGTTTCTTAAATGTCCCTAGTGTATCAGTCTCTACCACCATTCCTGGCATCCACCACCGTGTGTATTTAAAAAAGAAAAAAATACAAACAACCTCTGTCATCATCTTAAACTTTACTTAATACACCTTTCACTCAATCCATCAAGACTGCTGTACCATTCCATCTTGGCCAATTTATTATCCGTCAGAACCCTATTCTACCTTCTCCATGCAACCTTTGATGCCCTGACTAACCAAGAACCTGTGAACCTGTCAACCTCTGCTTTAAGTATACTTGATGATTTAGCCTTTTCAGCTGTCCGTGGTAATGAATCCCACAGGTTCACCACCCTCTGGCTGAAGAAATTCCTCCTCATCTCTCTTCTAAATGGGTGTCTCTCTATTCAGAGGCTGTACTCTCTGGTCTTTGACTCACCCACGATTGGAGACATCCGCTCCATCTAGGCCTTTCAATGCTCAATGGGTTTTCATGAGATTCTGACCCCCCCCCCCATTCTTCTGAAGTTGAATGAGTACAGGCCTAGAGCCATCAAATGCTCCTCCTACATTAACCCTTTCTTTATCATGAACCTCTCTGGGTGCTTTCCAATGCTAACACATCTTTTAGATAAGAGGCCCAAAACTGCTCACAATACTCCAAGTGCCAATGCCTTGTAAAGCCTCAACATTACATCCTTGCTCTTATATTCTAGTCCCTCAAAATCAATGCTAGCATTACATTTGTGTTCCTTATCATTGACTCAACTTGCAAGTTCCCTTTTAGGGAATCCTGCACAAGAACTCTCAAGTCCCTTTGCACCTCTGATTTTTGAATTTTTTCCCCATTAAAAAAAAATAGTTTACGTCTTTATTCCTTCTACCATAGGACATGACCATGCACTTCCCTACACTATATTCAATCTAATAACTAACTCAGAACAGGCGCTTCTGGCCCAGTGAGCCACACTGCCCAGCAACCCATTTATTTAACCCTAGCTTAATCACAGGACAATTTGCAATGACTAATTACCCTACTAACCAGTACGATTTTGGACTGTGGGAGGAATCCTATGGGGGTCACGTACAGACTCCTTACAAATGGCATTGGAATTGAACTCCGAACTCTGACGCCCTGTGCTGTAATAGTGTTCCACTGACTGCTACAAAACCACTGCGCCCCATTTTGTGGGTTTTTTAAAATTAGTATGTTCTTTATCTTATTGTGTTTTTTTTTTGTGCTGTACTGGATCCAGAGTAACAATTATTTTGTTCTACTTTACACTTTTGTACCAGAAATGACATTAAGCAGACTTGAATTTTGAATCTTCTATTCTACATTTTATGAATATGCAAAAATACTTAAATGTCTGCATTAATTTCAATCATTGCTACCTGTAATACTACCTTTGCCAACTCAATGCACCTAATTCTAGCAGAAACAAAAATAAAACACCACCTTAACAAAGGAATTTTTAAGTATGGAATAACTTATTTAGAAAATAGTTGCTTTTTATCTTGTTAGGTTTGTTTTGTCTGGATGGATAAGATAAGTGTTTTTTCTGTGTATGGTTATCTTTGATCGTTCTGATCTGTTACTGTATAAATGTCATGTGATGTGGCACTTTCAAATTCCTGGATAGTAAGACGAGCAAATTGACTTCATTCAAATTGCTATTAACTGAGGTCTTGTGCTGTCCCAATTCTAACTTCTAAAAGGTCACAACACTATCCAAAAAGAGAAGTAAATCCAAAGTAGATTAGTGTAATCAGCCTGGTCTTGCTGACAACACTGTTGAAATGCAATATTCCACTCTCTTCTGGGGATCTCTAGCCCATGATTACATTTGGGGTGGTCATGAGAACTTCATCCATTGGTAGCACACAGAGCCCTTGTGTAACAATTCACCCACCTGCCCCGTCTGTGGGTGGGTTTCCATTCTCCATTCTGGTTACCCTATCTCCCTCTCTCTTCTCAGCTGACAATTACCTCCCTCGGGTGCCATTTCTCCTTCCCTTTCTTCCATGGTCCACTGTCCTCTCCTATGAGTTTCCTTCTTATTCAGCCCTTTACCTTTTCCACTTATCCCCTCCCAACTACTCAGTTCATCCCTCCCTGCACCAATCTATGCACTTCCCCTTCACCTGGTCTCATCTGTCTCCTGCCAGCTTGTACTTCTTTCCCTCCCTCCCATCTTCCTATTCTGGCTTCTTCCCCTTCCTTTCCAGTCCTGGTGAAGAGTCTTGGCCCGAAACGTCAACTGCTTATTTCCCTGCAGAGATGTTGCCTGACCTGCTGAGTTCATCCAGCGCCTTGTGTGTTGCCTGGGACCCACAAAATCAGAGGGGAAGGAAGTTATCCTTGATCCCGAGGGATTTCCTAAGAAAAATATCTACTCTTTTGTAAACCATTTACTTTACAGTGTCAAGAAATCATTCGCGCATTTGTTGTATTCATTGTGGGTGGTCATACAAAATAGGATTTGTGGATCAGCTGGGCTCTCCTACCTATTGTGTACTGTGAAGGTTAATGATTACAGTATCCTGAGGATAACAGAGATTCTTTGCGGTCTCCTAATGAAAGTATCTCATTTTGTGAATCTCTAATATCCTATACGGTTATCATTGGCCTCCTCCTCTCTTCTGGGAGAAGAATATATGGATGCTGATCAGAGGGAATCCCTGGTAGCTGCCAGTTTTCTCTTGCTTCTGCTCTCCAGGTTTTTCATTGTATTACAGGCTCCTGCTCCCTGAGCAGTACCTGATGTCATTGATTGGAGAGATTGTGTAGCATGCAGCAGGTAAGGATGAAAGTTGCATGTCTACATTGTGGGTTCCTGCAAAGTGCCCCTAGACCTATGCCGGCAATGGGATCCCGTTTCAGGAGATGTTGGTATGTTCCATTCTGAGGCTCCTGTACCTGTGCTCAGCTGCTGTAGCGGAGACTGCTTTTGTGACTGCTGACATCAGTCCAGAGCCAAGCTGGTGTACCAAGGATCCAACTCACCAATCCCACTCCAGCCTAGGCTGAGGTGCCTCCAAATTCAAAGTAAATTTTATTATCCAAGTGCATGTATGTCACCGTATACAGTCCTGAATTCATGTTCTTGTGGGTATACTCAAATCAATAGAATAACTGTAATAGAATCGTTGAAAGACTACCTAATTTGGGCAGTCAGTGCAAAAGACCACAAACAGTGCAAATACAAAAAGAAGATATAATATAAATAAATAAGCAATAAATACCAAGAACATGAGATGAAGAGTCCTTGAGTCCATTGTTTTCAGACACCCTTAGGACTGTTGCCTTTTGTGCTTCTCAGAAAATTAATTTTCACAATTAGGCAATTCTAAAGATCCCCAACAAGTTGTACTTTTAGGGAAATTTTTCCTTCTGCAGCACGGGTTCCCAACCTGAGGTCCACAAACCCCTTGGTTAATGGTAGGGGTCCATGGCATAAAATAAGTTGGGGAACCCTGGAGAGGTTGTGGATTATTAAGTGATGTCAGAGTACAGCCAATGGCAAATATTCAGAAAGGGAACCAGTTACGTTTAATATCATTGGCATGTGTCATGAAATATGTTCTTTTGTGGCAGCAGTACTTAATAAAAAAAATTATTAGTTGGAGTAATTATATATAAAATTCTATCTATATATATATCTTAAATAAGTAGTGCAAAAAGAGGTTTTGTAGCTTGTTGTTTAGTGCTGAGGCTGTGATAGTGTTGAACACTGAGCTGTAAAAACTAAACAGCATCCTGACAGATATTGCTATTGTCCAGATGGTCCAAGGCTGAGTGAGATTGCATCCACTGTCACCCATTGTGGCGATAGTCAGCAATGTTGGCAAATTCCACTGTACAGAATGGGTTCTGTTCTGCATTTTCCACAGCTAATTGGCATTCCTTTCTTTTGTCTCTGGTACAGTGCATCTCCATTGGATTGCTTCTGCTTAATTTCATTACAGCCACTGGAATTGCTTTCTGGGTCATCTGTTTTCTTGAGACTCCTCTGAAGTATTTTATTTCCTTTCTCATACCATTCATGACTGAAACCTAGTTTATCCTTTTCTTTGCTTCTTGTGACCCGTGCCCTCTTTCAAGCTCTCAGACTGTTTAATATTATAAATTGAATCCGTTGAAGATATTTTCTCATGTGATTGTGAAAACTGAGCATCTGTAGTACTAACCAGAGCCAAAACCCGATATGGCTCCCTTCTTAGCTAATCTGGCTTTTGACTTTCATACTTGCATGCATATTAAAGTTAAATAGTTAAACATTGTGGGAAGTGAAAATGGGTGTGATTCATTAACTAGCTTTATTCACACTTTGGAAATGACTACATCGTGTGGTGACACAACAGCAGCTAGTGGAGCTGTCGCCTTATAGCTCAGAATCTGAATCTATGCCAATCGAAACCTCTGGCCTGGTCTGCATGGAATTTCATATATATCAGGGATCAGGGGTCCCCAACCTGTTTTGCACCGCGGACTGGTTTAATATTGACAATATTCTTCCGGACGGGGGGGGGTGGGGTGTTAATCATGACCGGAATATCGGTGATGTCAACTATAAGTCACTTATAAGTGGCTAATACACTCAATTTCGTTTCTAAAAGGGTTTATCTAACGAATTTAATATTAAACACTGTGTGTATTTTCCTCGCATGAATATAGTGATAAGTCACTTATATAAGTCAATAGCATCATAACATTTTAAGTAACGTTTGGATATTAAACACACAGCGCATAGTTTCCCCATATGAACATATAAAATCATATATATATATATGAAATAGGCTACTGAATATACTTCCCCTGGGTTCTCTGGTGTCCTTCCGTATCCCAAAGACATGCAGGTCAATACGGTAACCAGCTACTGTAAATTACACTTGGTCTATAGGTGTGTTTTAAAATTTCCGGGGAGTTAATCTGAATGTCGGGAGGATAGTGAGAAGAAACAGTCATGATGGATGTAGATAGAGTAAATGGCTTTTTCCATGAGGTTCGGTGAGAATATAACTAAATGTCATGGGTTAAGGGTGAAAGGAGAAATGTCAAAGGTGAACATGATGGGGAGCATTGTCACTCAGAGGGTGTTGAAAATGTGGAACGAGCTGCCAGCGGAAGTGGTGGATGCGGGTTGGTTTTAACATTTAAGAGAAATTTGGATCGGTACATGGATGGGAGGGGTATGGAGGGTTATGGACCAGGTCAATGGGACTTGGCAGATTAGTAGTTTGGCAATGACTAGATGGGCAGAAGGGCCTGTTTCTATGCTGTAGTGTTCCATGCCTCTATAATTAATAGAGGATGGGCTTGCTCTTAATACCAGCATGGACTTGATTGCCCAGAATGTAATACCATTCCTGGCAAACTAGTAACTCACTAACTTCGTTTACTTTAAGGAGAATATGGAGATTGAAATAAAGCACACTATATCCTTGGGAGGGGGGGAGGGGGAAGGTTTCTTTTTCTCATTTAGTCTTCTCAGGTAGCTTTTGCACCTCTCTTTGCAGCCTCTTCCATACTCTGAGCTAAACACTAGTGATCCGGAGACGGAATCACATCCCACATTGGCAGTCACATCTTTTAGGGATGAGTAAAACTTATGGGCAGCATGGTAGCATAGTCGTTGTACAACACTTTACAGTATAGGCCAACCAGGTTCAATTCCCACCCCTGCCTATTAGGAGTTTGGGTGCTCTGGTTTCCTCCCACAGTCCAATGACATACCGGTTGGTAGGTTAATTAGTCAATGTAAATTGTCCCATGATTAGGCTAGGATTAAATTGGTGCATTGCTGGGCAACAAGGCTGGAAGGGTCAGAAGGGCCTACTCTAAGCTCAATCTCAATAAAATCAGAAAAAAAGAAAATATTTATTTTCCTATATCTCTTTTCATCATATAGTTACTGGTGGGGTCAACAATTAATGGCTCTATTACATTATGGTAACATGCCCTTCCAGTTCACCCATTTGACCACTTAACCTACTAACTTGCACGTCTTTAGATTGTAGGAGGAAATTGGAGCACCCGAAAGAAACTCACACAGTTTCGGGGAGAATGTACAGACTGCTTACTGACAGCGGCAGAATTGAACCCGGGTCGTTGGCACTGTATTAGCATAACTGCTATGCTGCCTATTTCCTTAAATCTTCAATCCTCCTCTCCACTTTTCAAAAAACACCTTTTTTTTTAAAAGCAAGTATTCATCCTTGCTTTCATAGATTAGAATCCATTTTATATTTTTAGTCTTCAGACAGTTTTCAAAAGAGCTGTTCAAAAGTCTTGGGCACCCTGGATTTTTTTTAAGCAACACACATCAAAGTTGCTGGTGAACGCAGCAGGCCAGGCAGCATCTCTAGGAAGAGGTACTGTACCTCTTCCAAGAGATGCTGCCTGGCCTGCTGCGTTCACCAGCAACTTTGATGTGTGTTGCTTGAATTTCCAGCAGCTGCAGAATTCCTGTTGTCTGGATTTTTTTAATGTGGTTTCAGATGGTATTGCCTCCACAGAGGCCCGATCTCAACATCATCAAGGCTGTCTGGGATTACTTGGTGAGATAGAAGCAAGCAAGACAGCTAAAGTCTGCAGAAGAACTGTGGCCAGTTTTGGAAGATGTTTGGAACAACCTACAAGCCGATTTTCTTATAAATTGCAAGACAATGAACATAAGAGAATTATTGCACTTTTAAAGGCAAAGGGTAGTCACACCAAATATTGATTTGATTTAGTTTTTTACTGCTGGCTGCACTTTATAATACGTTTTTGATATTTAGAAACTTTCCATTTCATTGTTTTGAAAACATGTTCGCTTTACAGAATTTTCTTATACATGTGCCTAAGACTTTTGCACAGTACTGTAAGTGTAACATGTTGGTACTGAGAGTATTCAGTCTGTGGCTCTTCATTTTTGGGCAGGTTTTGGCATACTTTCTCTTCTTACGGCCTACAATAGACCAGTTTTCAAAGGATGTTGACAGGGTGGCAGAAAGAACACAATGGATTGAATGTGCTTTGTATTTGTGGATAGTGTGCTGAAAGCTTTTTTCCTCCTTTTTGTAAAACGTTTCCGGTTCAGTAAACAGTTTGCTTCACCAGTTGTTTATTCACACACCAGGAATGTACAGTGGGACATTAACAATTTGTGTTCTCAGCTGTTTTAAAAAGGCAACATCCATCATTAAGGACCCCTATTACCCAGGACATGTCTTGTTTTTCATTGCTACCATCAGGAAGGAGGTACAGGAGCCTGAAGGCACACACTCAGCAGTTCAGGAACAGCTTCTTTCCCTCTGCCATCCAATTTCTAAATGGACATTGAACCTATGAATACTACCTCACTACTTTTTTAAAATTTTTGTTTTTGTACTAATTTAACTATTTAATATACGAAACATAGAAAACCTACAGCACAATACAGGCCCTTCGACCCACAAAGTTGTGCTGAACATGTCCCTACCTTATAAATTACTAGGGTTACCCATAGCCCTCTATTTTTCTAAGCTCCATATACCTATCCAAAAGTCTCTTAAAAGACCCTATCGTATCAGCCTCCACCACTGTTGCTGGCAGCCCATTCCACGCACTCACCACTCTCTGTGTTTTAAAAAAATAAATAAATAAATTACCCCTGACATTGCCTCTCTACCTACTCCCCGGCACCGTAAACCTGTACCCTCTTGTGGCAACCATTTCAGCCCTGGGAAAAAGCCTCTGACTATCCACATGATCAATACCTCTCAATATCTTGTACACCTCTATCAGGTCACCTCTCATCCTCCCTCACTCCAAGGAGAAAAGGCCAAATTCACTCAACCTGTTTTCATAAGGCATGCTCCCTCATCCAGGCAACATCCTTGTAAATCTCCTCTGCACCCGTTCTATTGTTTTCACATCCTTCCTGTAGTGAGGTGACTAGAACTGAGCACAGTACTCCAGGAGGGGTCTGACTTGGGTCCTATATAGCTGTAACATTACCTCTCGGGTCCTAAATTCAATTCCATGATTGATGAAGGCCAATACATCATAATGCCTTCTTAACCATAGAGTCAACCTGTGCAGCAGCTTTGAGCGTCCTATGGACTTGAACCCCAAGATCCCTCTGATACTCCACACTGCCAAGAGTCTTACCATTAATACTATATTTTTCCATCATATTTGACCTACCAAAATGAACTACTTCACACTTATCTGGGTTGAACTCCATCTGCCACTTCTCGGCCCAGTTTTGCATCTTGTCAATGTCCCACTCTAACCTCTGACAGCCCTCCACACTATCTACAACATCCCCAACCTTTGTGTTATCAGCAGGTTTACTAACCCATCCCTCCACTTCCTCATTCAGATCGTTTATAAAAATCATGAAGAGGAGGGGTCCCAGAACTGATCCCTGACGCACACCACTGGTCACCGACCTCCATGTGGAATATGACCCGTCTACAACCACTCTTTGCCTTCTGTGGGCAAGCCAGTTCTGGATCCACAAAGCAATGTCCCCTTGGATCCTATGCCTCCTTACTTTCTCAATAAGCCTTGCATGGGGTACCTTATCAAATGCCTTGCTGAAATTCATATACACTACATCTACTGCTCTTCCTTCATCAATGTGTTTAGTCACATCCTCAAAAAATCTCAGTCAGGCTCATAAGGCATGAACTGCCCTTGACAAAGTCATGCTGACTATGCCTAACCATATTATACCTCTCCAAACATTCATAAATCATCGGCAGTGGCTCAGCAATCTCCTCACTCGCCTCCCACAGTAGTCTGGGGTACACCTTATCCAGTCCCGGTGACTTATCCAACTTGATGCTTTCCAAAAGCTCCAGCATGTCCTCTTTCTTAATATCTATATGCTCAAGCTTTTCACTCCGCTGCAAGTCATCCCTACAATCACCAAGATCCTTTTCCATAGTGAATACTGCAGTAAAGTATTCATTAAGTACCTCTGCTATTTCCTCCGGTTCCATACATACTTTCCCACTGTCACACTTGATAGGTCCTATTCTTTCACGTCTTATCCTCTTGCTCTTCACATACTTGTAGAATGTCTTGAGGGTTTTCCTTAATCCTGGCCGCCAAGGCCTTCTCATGGCCCCTTCTGGCTCTCCTAATTTCCTTCTTAAGCTGCTTCCTGTTAGCCTTATAATCTTCGAGATCTCTAACATTACCTAGCTCTCTGAACCTTTGGTAAGCTTTTCTTCTTGACTAGATTTGTACACAACAGTTCCTGTACCCTACCATAACTTCCCTGTCTCATTGGAACGTACCGATGCAGAACTCCACACAAGTATCATAGAATAGTACAACACAGTACAGGCCCTTCGGTTGTGCCAACCCTCAAACCCTGCTTCCCATATAACCCCCCACCTTAAATTCCTCCATATACCTGTCTAGTAGTCTCTTAAACTTCACGAGTGTATCTGCCTCCACCACTGACACAGGCAGTGCATTCCACGCACCAACCACTCTCTGAGCAAAAAACCTTCCTCTAATATCCCCCTTGAACTTCCAACCCCTTACCTTAAAGCCATGTCCTCTTGTATTGAGCAGTGGTGCCCTGGGGAAGAGGCGCTGGCTATCCACTCTATCTATTCTTATTATCTTGTACACCTCTATCATGTCTCCTCTCATTCTCCTTCTCTCCAAAGAGCTTAGCTCCCTTAATCTCTGATCATAATGCATACTTTCTAAACCAGGCAGCATCCTGGTAAATCTCCTCTGTACCCTTTCCAATGCTTCCACATCCTTCCTATAGTGAGGTGACCAGAACTGGACACAGTACTCCAAGTGTGGCCTAACCAGAGTTTTATAGAGCTGCATCATTACATCGCGACTCTTAAACTCTATCCCTTGACTTATGAAAGCTAACACCCCATAAGCTTTCTTAACTACCCTAACTACCTGTGAGGCAACTTTCAGGGATCTGTGGACATGTACGCCCAGATCCCTCTGCTCCTCCACACTACCAAGTATCCCCTGAACATTTGCCACATTTCTTCCGTGCCTTTCCCTGAGAACATCTGTTCCCAATAAACTTACTGTACTTAAGTTTTCTCCTGTTATCTGTTGCATTGTGCTGCCACAAAGACAATAAATTTCATGACATATGCTGGTGATATTAAACCTGATTCTGATTAAGATTTTCTTTACTCATTTTTTTTTGTTCCTGAATTCAGTAAATCGTGGTAATAGGTTGTATTATGGGCAGCGTCTGTAATGCCTTCTTTGTCCTGGACGCATGCAAGTCCTGCTGTGATGGTAAACTGCAGACAATGACCTTTTCTGCTTTCCTGACCGATATATTGAAATAACCGATAAATCATTAACCCAAATAGCATGCCTCTGGTGAACAGAAGCAATATTTCATACCTGGATTTCATGAGTAAGTTAATGTGTATGTTTGCTGCATGCCATGTCGATATCAGTTGTCTTAAACTTTAATGAGTCTTAAATGATACTTGATAATTCACTGGCAATTGCAGGTTTTCATTTTTTTTGCAATACACATCAAAGTTGCTGGTGAATGCAGCAGGCCAGGCAGCATCTCCAGGAAGAGGCACAGTCGACATTTCAGGCCGAGACCCTTTGTCAGGACTAACTGAAGGAAGAGTTAGTAAGAGATTTGAAAGTGGGAGGGGGAGGGGGAGATCCAAAATGATAGGGGAAGACAGGAGGGGGAGGGATGGAGCCAAGAACTGGACAGGTGATTGGCAAAAGGGATATGAGAGGATCATGGGACAGGAGGCCCAGGGAGAAAGACAAGGGTGGGGAGGGGAAACCCAGAGGATGAGCAAGGGGTATAGTCAGAGGGACAGAGGGAGAAAAAGGAGAGTGAGAGAAAGAATGTGTGTATATAAATAATTAACAAATGGGGAACGATGGGGAGGTGGGGCATTAGCGGAAGTTAGAGAAGTCGATGTTCATGCCATCAGGTTGGAGGCTACCCAGACGGAATATAAGGTGTTGTTCCTCCAACCTGAGTGTGGTTTCATCTTTACAGTAGAGGAGGCCGTAGACAGACATGTCAGAATGGGAATGGGATGTGGAATTAAAATGTGTGGCCACTGGGAGATCCTGCTTTCTCTGGCGGACAGAGCGTAGGTGTTCAGCAAAGCGGTCTCCCGGTCTGCGTCGGGTTTCGCCAATATATAGAAGGCCACATTGGGAGCACCGGACGCAGTATATCATCCCAGCCGACTCACAGGTGAAGTGTCGCCTCACCTGGAAGGACTGTCTGGGGCCCTGAATGGTGGTAAGGGAGGAAGGGTAAGGGCATGTGTAGCACTTGTTCCGCTTACAAGGATAAGTGCCAGGAGGGAGATCAGTGGGGAGGGATGGGGGGGACAAATGAACAAGGGAGTCGCGTAGGGAGTGATCCCTGCAGAAAGCAGAGAGGAGAGGGAGGAAAAGATGTGCTTAGTAGTGGGATCTCGTTGGAGGTGGTGGGAGTTACGGAGAATAATATGTTGGACCCGGAGGCTGCTGGGGTGGTAGGTGAGGACCAGGGGAACCCTATTCCTAGTGGGGTGGCAGGAGGATGGAGTGAGAGCAGATGTATGTGAAATGGGGGAGACAAACAACAACAGCAGGAATTCTGCAGATTCTGGAAATACAAGCAACGCAAATCAAAGTTGCTGGTGAACACAGCAGGCCAGGCAGCATCTCTAGGAAGAGATTATCTCGCCATTGATCTCGCCGGCTCCAACACCTCAGGGCATATTCAAAACCTGGACTCCAGCAACGACCATGGACACCTTTAAAGCGATTGCGCAACCACCAACTGCGACTCCAGCCTTGAACTCCAGGCCGGGTCTTTATGTGCTGCTGTTGTGACTCCCGTCTCCCTTTCCCCCACCAATACTCTGCAATCCCGTCTCCTTCAGATCCCATCGTCAGCTCCTGGGTACTCAGAGGCTCCATCTTCCTCTCACCCCAACCCTCCCCTCTCCACTGACACCCCCAGCTCCCCACTCCCCCCTCTGATCCCAGTTGTCATCCATGCAGGGTCTTTACCATCCCCTCCGACCTTCAACTGTCGGAGGCAGAACGCTCTGTCCTCAGTAAGGGCCTCACCTTTGTCCCCCTTTGCCCACACCTCAGCGAGTTCCGCATTCGCCATGATGCGGAACTCTTCTTCCTCCGTCTCCGTCTCCGAGCCTACTTCTTCGGCAAGGACTCTTCCACCCCCACCGATGACCCCTTCTCCCGTCTTCAACCCTCCTCTTCTTCATGGACACCCCGCTCTGGTCTTCTGCCTGCTCTGGATCTCTTTATCGCTAACTGCCGTCGGGACATCAACCATCTCGACTTCACCGCACCTGGTCTCCATTCCAACCTCACTCCTTCGGAACGCTCTGCTCTCCACTCCCTCCGCACTAATCCTAACCTTATTATTAAACCCGCCGATAAGCGGGGTGCTGTTGTAGTCTGGCGTACTGACCTCTACCTTGCCGAGGCACAGCAACAACTCGCGGATACCTCCTCTTATTTACCCCTCGATCGTGACCCCACTAAGGAGCACCAGACCATTGTCTCCCACATCATCACCGACTTTATCTACTCAGGGGATCTCCCATCCACTGCTACCAACCTTATAGTTCCCACACCTCGCACTTCCCGTTTCTACCTCCTACCCAAGATCCACAAATCTGCCTGTCCTGGCCGACCTATTGTCTCAGCTTGCTCCTGCCCCACCGAACTCGTTTCTGCATACCTCGACACGGTTTTATCCCCCCTTGTTCAATCCCTTCCTACCTATGTTCGTGACACTTCTCATGCTCTTAAACTTTTCGATGATTTTAAGTTCCCTGGCCCCCACCGCTTTATTTTCACCATGGATGTCCAGTCCCTATATACTTCCATCCCCCATCAGGAAGGTCTCAGAGCTCTACGCTTCTTTTTGGATTCCAGACCTAATCAGTTCCCCTCTACCACCACTGCTCCGTCTAGCGGAATTAGTCCTTATTCTTAATAATTTCTCCTTTGGCTCCTCCCACTTCTTCCAAACTAAAGGTGTAGCTATGGGCACCCGTATGGGTCCTAGCTATGCCTGCCTTTTTGTTGGCTTTGTGCAACAATCTATGTTCTGTGCCTATTCTGGTATCTGTCCCCCACTTTTCCTTCGCTACATCGACGACTGCATTGGCGCTGCTTCCTGCACGCATGCAGAGCTCGTTGACTTTATTAACTTTGCCTCCAACTTTCACCCTGCCCTCAAGTTTACCTGGCCCATTTCTGATACCTCCCTCCCCTTTCTAGATCTTTCTGTCTTTGTCTCTGGAGACAGCTTATCCACTGATGTCTACTATAAGCCTACTGACTCTCACAGCTATCTGGACTATTCCTCTTCTCACCCTGTCTCTTGCAAAAATGCCATCCCCTTCTCCCAATTCCTCTGTCTCCACCGCATCTGCTCTCAGGATGAGGCTTTTCATTCTAGGACGAGGGAGATGTCCTCCTTTTTTAAAGGGAGGGGCTTCCCTTCCTCCACTATCAACTCTGCTCTTAAACGCATCTCCCCCATTTCACGTACATCTGCTCTCACTCCATCTCCCCGCCACCCCACTAGGAATAGGGTTCCTCTGGTCCTCACCTACCACCCCAGCAGCCTCTGGGTCCCACATATTATTCTCTGTAACTTCCGCCACCTCCAACGGGATCCCACCACTAAGCACATCTTTCTCTCTCCCCCCCCCGCTTTCCGCAGGGATCGCTCCCTACGCGACTCCCTTGTCCATTCGTCCCCCCCATTCCTCCCCACTGATCTCCCTCCTGGCACTTATCCGTGTAAGCGGAATAAGTGCTACACATGCCCTTACACTTCCTCCCTTACCACCATTCAGGGCCCCAAACAGTCCTTCCAGGCGACACTTCACCTGTGAGTCGGCTGGGGTGATATACTGCGTCCGGTGCTCCCGATGTGGCCTTTTATATATTGGCGAGACCCGATGCAGACTGGGAGACCGCTTTGCTGAACACCTACGCTCTGTCCGCCAGAGAAAGCAGGATCTCCCAGTGGCCACACATTTTAATTCCACATTCCATTCCCATTCTGACATGTCTATCCACGGCCTACTCTACTGCAAAGATGAAGCCACACTCAGGTTGGAGGAACAACACCTTATATTCCGTCTGGGTAGCCTCCAACCTGATGGCATGAACATCGACTTCTCTAACTTCCGCTAATGTCCCACCTCCCCCTCGTACCCCATCTGTTATTTATTTTTATACACACATTCTTTCTCTCACTCTCCTTTTTCTCCCTCTGCCCCTCTGAATATACCCCTTGCCTATTCTCTGGGTCCCCCCCCCCACCTTGTCTTTCTTCCTGGACCTCCTGTCCCATAATCCTCTCATATCTCTTTTGCCAATCACCTGTCTAGCTCTTGGCTCCATCCCTCCCCCTCCTGTCTTCCCCTATCATTTTGGATCTCCCCCTCCCCCTCCAACTTTCAAATCTCTTACTCACTCTTCCTTCAGTTAGTCCTGACGAAGGGTCTCGGCCTGAAACGTCGACTGTATCTCTTCCTAGAGATGCTGCCTGGCCTGCTGTGAAATGGGGGAGATGCGTTTGAGAGCAGAGTTGATAGTGGAGGAAGGGAAGCCCCTTTCTTTAAAAAAGGGGGACATCTCCCTTGTCCTGGAATGAAAAGCCTCATGCTGAGAGCAGATGAAGCGGAGACGGAGGAATTGCGAGAAGGGGATGGCATTTTTGCAAGAGACAGAGTGAGAAGAGGAATAGTCCAGATAGCTGTGAGAGTCAGTAGGCTTATAGTAGACATCAGTGGATAAGCTGTCTCCAGGGACAGAGACAGAAAGATCTAGAAAGGGGAGGGAGGTGTCGGAAATGGACCAGGTAAACTTGAGGGCAGGGTGAAAATTGGAGGCAAAGTTAATAAAGTCAACGAGCTCAGCATGCGTGCAGGAAGCAGCGCCAATGCAGTCGTCGATGTAGCAAAGGAAAAGTGGGGGACAGACACCTCCACTATCAACTCTGCTCTCAAACGCATCTCCCTCCTAAGCACATCTTTCCCTCCCCCTCCTCTGCTTTCCGCAGGGATCGCTCCCTACACGACTCCCTTGTCCATTTGTTCCCCCCCATCCCTCCCCACTGATCTCCCTCCTGGCACTTATCCTTGTAAGCAGAACAAGTGCTACACATGCCCTTACACTTCCTCCCTTGCCACCATTCAGGGCCCCAAACAGTCCTTCCAGGTGAGGCAACACTTCACCTGTGAGTCGGCTGGGGTGATATACTGCATCCGGTGCTCCCGATGTGGCCTTCTATATATTGGCGAGACCCGACGCAGACTGGGAGTCCGCTTTGCTGAACACCTACGCTCTGTCCGCCAGAGAAAGCAGGATCTCCCAGTGGCCACACATTTTAATTCCACATCCCATTCCCATTCTGACATGTCTATCCACGGCCTCCTCTACTGTAAAGACGAAGCCACACTCAGGTTGGAGGAACAACACCTTATATTCCGTCTGGGTAGCCTCCAACCTGATGGCATGAACATCGACTTCTCTAACTTCCGCTAATGCCCCACCTCCCCCTCGTACCCCATCTGTTAATTATTTTTATACACACATTCTTTCTCTCACTCTCCTTTTTCTCCCTCTGTCCCTCTGACTATACCCCTTGCCCATCCTCTGGGTTCCCCCCTCCTTGCCTTTCTCCCCGGATCTTCTGTCCCATGATCTTTTCGTATCCCTTTTGCCAATCACCTGTCCAGCTCTTGGCTCCATCCCTCCCCCTCCTGTCTTCTCCTGTCATTTTGGATCTCCCCCTCCCCCTCCCACTTTCAAATCTCTTACTAACTCTTCCTTCAGTTAGTCCTGACGAAGGGTCTTGGCCCGAAACGCCGACTGTACCTCTTCCTAGAGATGCTGCCTGGCCTGCTGCGCTCACCAGCAACTTTGATGCGTGTTGCTTGAATTTCCAGCATCTGCAGAATTCCTGTTGTTTTCATTTTTTTTTCTGTTTTTATTTGAAATATTCTCTATTCACCCCTACCCATTCACACAAATAAAGGTAAAATTCAGTTTTCTCTCTTAGAAAACCACTGCTTTGTCGTAATAAACACAAGAGATTCTGCAGATGCTGGAAATCCAGAACAACACACACAAAGTGATAGAGGGACTCATCAAGTCAGGCAGCATCCATGGAATCGAATAAACCGTGGATGTTTCAAACTAAGAGTCCTGAAGAAGGGTCTCAGCCTAGATTTTCGACTGTTTATTCTTCACCATGGATGCTGCTGTCCTGATGAGTTCCTCCAGCATTTTGTGTTATTTGTTGTGTTCTGGTAGTTTAGTGGATTGAGTCCAGCTCTCAGCCTTGAATAATACTGTACGTACCATAGGTGTGCATGGTTCCCCAGCCCCATTTGAACAACTTCTGCAGGAACACCATCAGGAGTGTCAGGCTGCATCATTGTGTGGTACGGAATTTGCAAGGCATTGAACAGCAACACCGTACAGAAGATAGTTAAAAACTACTGAGAGGATTACTGGGGTCTCCCCCCCCCCCCCAGCAACTGTGACATTTACCAGAAGCAATGTATAGAAGGGCCTGAGGCATTGTTGAGGATCCCTACCACCAAACCCACAATCACTTTGTGCCACTACCATCAGGAAGGAGGTATGGGAACATAAGGATTAGGACAGACAGGCTGGGTAACAACTTCTTTCCTCAGGCTTTCAGATTAGTGAACGCCCTGCTACCACCGAGGTCTCACCACTAGGACAACGAGCTGTTTACTGTTTAGCCGCAGTGTGCACTGCATGCACTTTGAATGATACTTCACTATCTTATTTGGGGCAATGTTTTGTTTTATGTGCTGTGTGGATATATGTTTTGTGGGTGCACTGTGGTCTGGAGGAATCTTGTTTCATTTTGGTTGTATCGTTGCAGTTAGTGCAAAGCTATTACAGTCTGGGACATTCTGGAGTTCAGAGTTCAGTTCTGGCGCGGTTCTGTAAGCCCTCTGCACGGAGTGTGTAGGTTTTCCCTGGGTGTTCTGATTTCCCCCTAAAGTCCAAAGATTGGGTTAATTGGTGATTGTAAATTGTCCTGTGATTAGGTTATGGTTAATTGGCAACATGCCACAAGGGCCTACCCAGTGCTATATTGCTAAATAAATAAATATGCACCGTCAGATGATGGTAAACTTGAACTTGGAAAACCAACAAGCTAAGTCTTCCCCAGACCAGTTCAATGCCATACAAAAGTTAATATTTTCCTGTTTTTTTTCTGATAGCTAGGGCAAGAATTGTCCAAAGAAGAAAAGCAGCGATTAAGGAAAGAGAAAAAGCAACTGAAGAAAAACAAGAAGGAAGGCAAGACTCCAGATATTGGAAGTTCTTTTACAACCGATGTCCCAAAAAAACAACAGAAAGGTATATTATCTTCTAATGTTAATTTATTTTTGGCATTAGGTCCAGAGTTTTAGGGGTTATCACAAAGCTTGTTTTGTAACACTAACAGTGGTATAAAACCTTTTCACTGTGATGCATAGTATACCTCTTTGGGAAGCTTCAAGTGGTTGCTCAAGGTCTGCACGACATGATGGGCTGAATGGCCAGATTCTGCTTTTATGACTTGTAATTTATGAGTTAGGAGTAGACCACTGGATTTCTCAGCCTTACCTCACCATTCAATGGAATTGCGCTTCGATTCCTCAAAGGCCAGTAGAAGCAGAAGACCAAATGATTCAGTGAGAGAAAGCCACGGTAGCGTTGCGGCTGACACGATGCTCTTACAACTTGGGGCATCAGAGTTTGGAGTTCAATCCCAGGATCTTCTGTAAGGCGTTTGAACATTCTCCCTGTGGAATGAATGGGTTTGTCCTGGCTGACCTGGTTTCATTCCAGAGTCCAAAGATGTACCAGTTGGTAGGTTAACTGGTCATTGTAAATTGTCCCATGATTAGGCTTGGGTTAAATTGCGGGTTGCTGGACGGCTCAAAGAGCTAAAAGGGCCTGTTCCGCGTTTTATCTCTCTAAATAAGTAAATAAAGTATTTTTAGTCTCTGATTCCTTATTTTTAAGCAGTGACCTGTAAACAATTTCAAACTTGCACAGTCATGGGGAGAATGTATATAGACAGCAGCAGGAATTGAACCCCAGTGTTACAGCTGCACCACCGTGTCACCCCTAAGGTAAAGAGATCAAAACTTCTGCCAGAAGTAAGCTCAGCTTCTGCCAAATAACAGTAATTGGTAGAAATTACTGCTTTGTAATTTTATAATTTTACAAATTACAGTGGATTCTGGTTAATTAAGCCATCAGTTAAGCAGGATTTGCTTAAACAACAATAGAACTCTTAAAGAACAACTGCAAATCGAGAAGGTCAGTGTGATTTCCTTCGTTTATTTGGGGTACGATGCCACAAATTAATTGGAAAAGGAGATTGCTACTAAACAATTACTAACATCAGTCACATTGCAATTGTGTGGCTGGACACTATACCATGCTTCGAGCGAACACTTTTAAAATGACATCATTTGTGTGTGTTTATATTCTGAAAGCAGTGATTTTTGTCACTGATCTTTGGTGTGAAATGAGCAGTAAGACAATGCAGAACTGTTTTGCTCACAGCGGTTTCAAGCATTCAGGCTTGGGGATGCCAGAAATAGACTGGAGTGAAAATAAAATGATTTCACTGCTTCAGTAAGTTAGGAACTATGAAGAATTCAAAGGTATTGACAAACACCTTGAATGTTACAATGAAAGTGAAGAGTGCAAGTGTCAAAAGCATTGTTTGAAGGCAGTTCATTATCTGCACCAGGTTTTGTTCATTTACAGTCAATCAAAGGAACACAGCAGTGTACACTGGGTTAATTATGATTATGAGGGCACGCAGACCCCTTTTATTGTAATTTAGTAATTCATGCATTAAGAAATGATAAAAATGTTTTTCCAGAATGATATCACGAAAACACATGACAAATCGACTTAAAAACTAACAAAAACCACATAATTATAACATATAGCAGGGGTCCCCAACCTTTTTTGCACTGCGGACCGGTTTCATATTGACAATATTCTTGCGGACTGGCCGACCGGGGGAGGGGCGGGGGTATGGTTGCCAACGGACAAGAGTAGCAGTCAAATACATTGTGTTTACCCAGAGAAAGACTACAATGACCATAAAGCCTTGCGCGGGCACCAGTGCGCATGTGTGACTTGTGAATGCATGTACCTGCCGATTATTTTTTTACGTATCGTTTTGGGCAATTCTGTTCGGGGGGAGGGGGGTGTTAATCACGACCGGAATATTGGTGATAAGTGGCTAATACGCTCAATTTCGTTTTTCAAAGGGTTTATCTAACCAATTTAATATTAAACAAACACACAGCGCATATCTTCCTCACATGAAAATAGCGGTAAGTCAATTCAGGGGAGGACAGGGAAGCTTGAAGTAAGTGTTGAATGAACTTCCAGTAGAAGTGGTAGAGGCAGGTTCGATATTATCACTTAAAGAAAAATTGGATAGGTATATGGACAGGAAAGGAATGGAAGGTTATGGGCTGAGTGCAGGTTGGTGGGACTAGAAGGGCAGAGATGGCCTGTTTCCGTGCTGTAATTGTTATATGGTTATATAACTCAATAGCATAATAACATTTTAAGTAACGTTTGGATATTAAACACACAGCGCATATTTTCCCCGTATGAACGTATAAAATCATTGCAACGCACCAATAACGCTGAATCAGTGGGAGCCCTGGGCTTGTTTTCCTGCAACAAGACGGTGCCATCGAGGGGTGATGGGAGACAGCGATACTCAAACGGGGTTCCTTATGTCCAGTCTATTCCGCAATTTAGTTTTTGTCACATTCATTGCAGAGATATGTTGGAAATGGAAGCAACGTTTTCGGTGCTTCCGTGGTTATCTCAGGATATTGAGCCTTGAGTTTGATCCAGAATGCCGGTAGAGATGTTATGTCAAACATACTTTTCAGCCCGTCGTCATTTGCAAGCTCGAGGAGTTGATCTTCTTCCCTCGCTGACATGGATGACAAGTGGGTAATGACCTTGCGTGTGTAATGGCTCAACAGTGGGCGTGACAGGGAATAAGGAAAGGTGCAGCTGACTCATATCACCAAATCATATCGTTTCCTCGCGGCCCAGCAGGGAATGAGGAAAGGTGCCGCTGACAGGGAAAGGTACCGCCCGTGACAGGGAATGATGAAAGGTGCAGCTGAATCATATCACCAAATCATATCGTTTGCTTGTGGCCCGGTAGCCCACTGACATATAGTTACAACAGTGCAAAGCAATACCGTAATTTGATAAGAACAGACCATGGCGCAGTAAAAGTCTCAGAGTCTCTCTAAGTCCCATCATCTCACGCAGACGGTAAACCTCCAGTGCCGCCAACTTGCCGATGCAGCATCCCGGAAGCATCCGACCACAGTCCAACTCCGAGTCCATCTGAAAAACTCCGAGCCTCCGACCACCTCCCGACATCGATGCACCGAGCACCATCTCTGCCGAGCGTTTCGACCCCAGCCCCGGCAACAGGCGATAAGCAAAGCCAGGGATTTGGGGCCTACGTCTCCAGAGATTCTTGATCGCACAGTAACAGCGGCAGCGAAGCAGGCATTTCAGAAGTTGCTCCAGATGTTCCTCTGCACTTCACAGCTGTCCCCATCAAATCCAGATTGATGCATGGTACCCCTAGTTACACATATTGATATTCTATCGGAACAGCCACGCTCGCTGCCTCGCGCCACCATCTTCTCCTTCCTCCTTAGTTCCTCTGTTGATAACTATTAGGAAATAATACACAGTTTTATGGTACTGTAATATTATTGGTAGTGTTCGAATTTGATCTGTATTTCATTTAAAGGCATGATTTGTTACTCAGTTAAATGGTAGGTTGTCTTTTTTTAACTATTTCCATGACAATTCAGTTAATTGGGATAGCCACTTAATTGGGCCAAAATGTACTTGTCCCAATGTGTCCCAATTAAATGGAACCCAGTGTATATGCTTTGGAAAACTAGATTACCTACAGTCACCTCTTCAAAGCATTGGAATACCATCAATGCTGTTATCTTAAAATTTATTTATAGGTGCAGTGCAAAACGGCCCTTCTGGCCTAGCAAACCTCCAATTTCCGTTCAAAGACGTACCAGTTAATGGGTTAATTGGTGAATGCAAATTGTTCTGTGATTAGGATAGGGTCCAGTCAGTGGGTTGCTGGGTGGAGCGGTTTGTTGGGCCAGAAGGGCCTGTTCCATGCTGTATCTCTAAACAAGTAAAAATGAACATTTGCGGTGAAATATTATTTGTCTCAGTATTATTGCAGGGCCAAATTATTGAAGAAAATTGAAGATTTTGTTCTTGATCATTGACATATTTGTCTCAGAGGAGGATTGTTATTCATACTTGAAACTTCAGCTCCTCATAACTTAATGCTGTATGCTGTCCTGTGGTGGAACTATTATGCCTGCTCTGCACGGAAGGAAGGAGAAACAACAGATGAATCTTCCCAAGTTGTGTGCACATACTCTTTCTCCTCAGCAGGCAGCTTCAGAGACACCAGCTTGACTTTTAGTCATAGCACTTGTAAAAGTGAAAAGAACAGATAAGTTTGAAATATTGTCAACTAAAATGGAAGAGCTCCATAGAAGGCGAAAGGTATTATAAAAACCTGCTGATGGATTTGAGCAGCATTTATTTTTTTCCAAGTTGAACCCACCATTGTAGGTGAAGTTACCACATTATATTTTCTTCCATTTTATTTGAAAATTATGTCCAATGATGCTTATGATGTTTGTCTGAGAAGACTTCAGTTGCTGTCCATTGGTCATACCAGAAAAGGACTTACCAATTACCTGTGGAAGTGAAGATTAATAACCATTTAGATGTCATATTTAGTCTCAGAACATAGAACACTACTGCACAGTACAGGCCTTTCAGCCCATGGTGTTGTGCTGACTTTTTAACCTATAATCAGATCAATCTGAAGCTTCTCTGCCCTCCAATCTTCTTTCATCCATATGACTGTCTAAGAGTCTCTTGAATGTCCTTAATGTACAGTAGCATGCAAAAGTTTGGGCACCCCTGGACAAAATTTCTGTCACTGTGAATAGTTAAGTGAGTAGAAGATGAACTGATCTCCAAAAATCATAAAGTTAAAGATGAAACGTTCTTTTCAACATTTTAAGCAAGATTAGTGTATTTGTTTTGTATAATTTTAGAGAGGGGAGAAAAAAGGAAAGGAGCATCATGCAAAAGTTTGTGCACCCCAAGAGATTTGAGCTCTCAGATAACTTTTACCAAGGTCTCAGACCTTGTTTGGGCTATGGCTTGTTCACAGATGATGCAAATTTCAAAGCTTTATAAATACCCTGACTCCTCAAATCAGCAGCCATGGGCTCCTCTAAGCTGCTGCCTAGCACTCTGAAAATTAAAATAAATGATGCCCACAAAGCAGAAGAAGGCTATAGATAGATAGATATACTTTATTGATCCCGAGGGAAATTGGGTTTCGTTACAGCCGCACCAACCAAGAATAGAGCATAAATATAGCAATACAAAAACCCCCAACAATCAAACAACAAAATGCAAACTATGCCAGATGGAAAAAAAGTCCAGGACCAGTCTATTGGCTCAGTGTGTCTGACCCTCCATGGGAGGAGCTGCAAGTTCGATGGCCACAGGCAGGAACGACCTCCCGTGCTGCCCAGTGTTGAATCTCGGTGGAATGTGGCCGAAGTCCAACATTAAAAAGCTCAATACCCGGTCTACAAACACGTTCCTCAATCGTAATATGCCCCGGATTGCACCATCTGTTGTTAATCAGAACAGTAAGCACCCAACTCCATTACGCTTACCGCTCTCAGTGCACTTCCGGTCAGCCGGAATGGTCTGGAAGCCGTCCATGGAGAGGTTTTGATCGGGTATGTCCTCATGCAGCCCCATTCCAGTGAAACACATCACACTGCACTCCCGAAATGTTCTCTGAAGCCTGGCTAGCGCCATGAACTCATCCATTTTATTACCCACCAAACTCCTCTTCTCCTTAAGTCTCTGTTGTCTCGACCTCTTTCCTCGACTTTGTGAACCCCCTCTGCATTCTCTGTGTGTTTTCCTCCAGATTTCAGCAGGGGTGTCCGCCGCTCTGCTTGCTAAACCGGCCGGCATTAGCGCAAGCAGCTGGTCCCTGGAATGAACACTGCGACCATGCTTCTGTCCCGCGTGTCGGGATGTAACTATTTCCAGCGCTAAAAACCCAAATAAAACTCTCTACCAGCATGTTAGAGAGGGTGCAGCTTCGACGTGTTACCGTGAGAAAAAAAATACAAAAAATAACGTAAGTTAAAAAGTAAGAAGGAAAAAGTAAGAATCCGTTCGGAACGGCTGTAACAGGCTGCATGCACGACTGGCGCATGTGCACTATACGAAGATAGCAAAGTGTTTTCAGGTAGCCGTTTCCTCAGTTCGTAATGTAATTAAGAAATGGCAGTTAACAGGAACGGTGGAGGTCAAGTTGAGGTCTGCAAGACCAAAAAAACTTCCCCAGAGAACTGATCATAGGATTGCTAGAAAGGCAAATCAAAACCCCTGTTTGACTGCAAAAGTCCTTCAGGAAGATTTAGTAGACTCTGGAGTGGTGGTGCACTGTTCTACTGTGCAGTGACACCTGCACAAATATGACCTTCATGGAAGAGTCATCAGAAGAAAGCCTTTTCTGCGTCCTCACCACAAAATTCAGCGTCAGATGTTTGCAAAGGAACATCTAAACAAGCCTGATGCATTTTGGAAACAAGTCCTGTGGACTGATGAAGTTAAAATAGAACTTTTTGGCCGCCATGAGCAAAAGTATGTTTGGAGAAAAGAGGGTGCAGAATTTCATGAAAAGAACACCTCCAACTGTTAAGCACAGGGGTGGATCGATCATGCTTTGGGCTTATGTTGCAGCCAGTGGCACAGGGAACATTTCACTGGTAGAGGGAAGAATGAATTCAATTAAACACCAGCAAATTCTGGAAGCAAACATCACACTGTCTGTAAAAAGGCTGAAGATGAAAAGAGGATAGCTTCTACAACAGGATAATGATCCTAAACACACCTCAAAATCCACAATGGACTACCTCAAGAGGTGCAAGCTGAAGGTTTTGCCTTGACCCTCACAGTCCCCCAATCTAAACATCATCGAGAATCTGTGGATAGACCTCAAAAGAGCAGTGCATGCAAGATGGCCCAAGAATCTCACAGAATTAGAAGCCTTTTGCATGGAAGAATGGGCGAAAACCCCACAAACAAGAATTGAAAGACTCGTAGCTGGCTACAGAAAGCGTTTACAAGCTGTGATACTTGCCAAAGGGTTTGTTACTAAGTACTGACCATGCAGGGTGCCCAAACTTTTGCTTCAGGCACTTTTTCTTTTTTGTTATTTTGAAACTAAAAAATGAAAATAAAGTATTTTTGCTTAAAATATTGAAAAAAATGTATCATCTTTAACTTTATGCCTTTTGGAAATCAGGTCATCTTTTACTTGCTTAGCTATTCACAGTAACAGAAGTTTTGACCTGAGGTGCCCAAACTTTTGCATACCTCTGTATGTGCCTCTACCACCACTCCGGCAATACATTCCACACACCCACTACTTCCTTATGTTTATATAAAGAAAAACACCAACCCCTGACATCTCCCCTATACTTCCCTCCCAGCACCTTAAAATTATGCCCCCTTGTTTTAAATGTTTCCTCCATGGTTAAAAGTCTCTGACTTCCACTAGATCTATATTTCTCATCATTTAATGCGCCTCTATCAAGTCACCTCTTTTCCTCCTTCTTTCCCAAGGGAAAAGGCCTAGCTTACTCAATCTATCTTTATTAGACATGCTCTTTAAACCAGGCAGCATCCTGGTAAATCTCCTCTGCACTCTCCGTAAAACTTCCACATCCTTCCTATAATGGCACGACCAGAACTGAACACAATGTTCCAAGTGTGGTCTAACAGGGTTTTATAGATTTGCAATATCACCTCGAGTCCTTGAATTCAATTCCCCAAATAATGAAGGTCAACACACCATACACCTTCTTAACAACCCTATCAATTTGTGCTGCAACTTTGAGGGATCTATAGCTGGAAACTTCAAGCTCCTTCTATGTCCTTCATACTGTTAACAACCCTGCCAAGAATGTAAAAGAACAGCTAAGTTTGAAATCCCTTACTCACTCTTCCTTCAGTTAGTCCTGACAAAGGGTCTCGGCCTGAAACGTCGACTGCACTTCTTCCTACAGATGCTGCCTGGCCTGCTGCGTTCACCAGCAACTTTGATGTGTGTAGCTAAGTTTGAAATATTGTCAACTAAAATGATAGAGCATTATAGAAGGTGAAAAGCATAACAGAAGCCTGCTGCTGAATTTGAGGATCATTTTTCATTTTGAATCTACCATGGTAGCTGAAGTTACCCCATTATATTTTTCTTCCCTTTTACTTCAATGTTTTGTGCAATGATGCTCATTAGGTTTGTCTTAGAAGACTTGAATTAGTGTTGATTAATCATACTGGAAAACGTGTCACTAATTGCACGTGAGGGTGAAGATCAATAATCAAATAGATGTCATATTTAGTCTCAGGAGCATAGAACACTATAGCACAGTACAGGCCCTTCAGCATGATTTGTGCCAGCCTTATAACCTACAACAAGATCAATCTAATGTTTCCCTCCCACGTCACTCTCCAGTTTTCTATCATCCATGTGCCTGTCCAAGAGTCTTTTATATTTTCCTAAATGTATCTACCTCTATCACCTCCCTGGCAGCGTGTTCCACACATCCACCGCTGTGTGTAGAAGTGTGTGAATGAATGAATGGATGGATGGATGGATAAATAATTCTCACCTCTGATATCCTCCCCATATTTTCCTCCAAAATTATGGCGTCAGCTGTTAGCCATTTCTGCCTTGGGAAAAAGGGATTGGTAATGCACTCTACACCTTTATCAAGTCACCTCTCATCCTCGATAGAGGGATAGATGTCGACTCTCCTGATAAATTTGAGAGGTTGATCGTGGAAGCTAAATTTAAAACATTGTGATTAGCCTTGCCTCCATTATCTTGTCTTTTACAGATGCAACGGCAAATGCAGCATCAGGCGACACACCTATTGGTAATGAAAAGGGTCCAGTAGGAAAAACAAAAAGTGAACTGAGAGCGGAGCGTAAAGCAAAGCAGGATGATCGTATGAAACAATCCAAGAAATCAGATCAGAGCCAACCTGTTGCTTCAATGAAGACAAAGTCTGTCCCTAGTGAGCCTCTGCAAGGTAACAAAAGCACATTAACTGCAATCATTGTAGGGTGAGACTGAGGAAAAGGAAGTAGATAATTATAAACATTTTTTCATCTTCTAAGATTGTTTCTGGTACGCCAGTGTAAAGGACAACAAAATAATTGCTACTCTGGATCTGAAGCAGCAGAAAAATAAACAATTAGATAAGGATCACAATAATATATAAAACACATTAAAATACATAAGATGGCTTGTATACATTGATTGTATGCCCATAAAGTAATGCTAGGCATGGGAGTGTCTGTACATAAAGTGATAGACAGGAAGACAGGAAATGATGAAGTAGTGGTGGGTGAGTGGGGTGATGGTTGGGTTAGTAGTTGATCAGCCTTACTGCTTGGGGAAAGTGACTGTTTTTGAATCTGTGGTCCTGGCGTGGGTGCTATGTAGCCTCCGCCCTGATGGGAGTGGAGCAAACAGTCCATGAGCAGGGTAGGTGGGATCCTTCATGAAGTTACTGACCCTTTAAAGCTTTAAATAGAATAAAGAGAATCAGGAAGAAACCTTGTGGCCCATTGGTTCTATGCCAAAATTTCAATATCTGTCCTGTCATACAACCGTAGCTATTTATTCCGTTAACGTTTCTGGTTATTGGACCAAGTTTTGAATAACAAACAATGTTTTATCTCTGCCTTGAAGGGGTTGTCTACTGGGGGGTCCTCAGGTGGCTGTAGAGGCTGGTTTGGGATGCACATATTCCGTGGGCAAGAGTAAGTGGTGGCTATGGTTAGCAGTTGGGTCTTTTGGTTGTTTATTCTCTCCTTTCGCAGCTGCCAGTTGTTCTCTGCGGCACAGCGGAGATTGCTCTCATGTAGCGCAGCTCCCTCTTGAACAGATTTCTTCCAGGTATATCTATTGAATGCAAGGTCTTCCCAGTTTTTAGATGTAATGCTGAATTCCTTCAGGCTGTTTTTGATATCTTTGAAGCGTTTCCTTTGCCCACCTCCCTTCAACTGGCAGTAAGGGATCTGTTCGAGTAGATGTGAGTTAGGTATCCAAGTGACATGACCTAGCCATCAGAGTTGGTGTTGCTTTATCGTGGTGGAAATGTGCTTAATGAAATTTAGTCCAGACCTGAGATTTATACAGTGCTCTGCAATTGCAGTGCGAACTATTTTCTTTGACTGTTAATGTGGTCACAAAACTAAGTATTCTTTAGAGATGCTAGAGAAAGAAATTGTAAACTGTATAATGTATATTATACTACTTTTCATTTAAGTGTGTTTGTCACTGTTTTGAGGAATGAGAACGTCTGTGTTCTTTTTTGGCAGTAGTAAAACGGCTCCCGGATTATGTGCAAGCAGATGACCCTGCAGCTCTTAAAAAGTTGGCAAAAAAACTGGAACGGCAACAGGTACCTTTTAAGTCTGAAAATCTATTTTAAACATTTTTTGGCATTTTCAAATTTGAAGTAGAGTTTATTATACAGCTATATATCCTGACATTAACTATCAGAAGAGAGGTACCTACAAATACTTTACAAGGTGTTCTTCTCATTTCAAATGGGGAGAACACCTGGTGCAGTATTTCCTTTAAAGTGCAGAATACCTTTGGAGCTATATGTGTGTTAGGTGTCCATCTCTGATTATGTCTTTGTGTACAATGTGTGCAATATCCTCAGGTGCAGGTACAGCATAGCTATTTTAATTAATGTTTACTTTGTCCTTTTTTTTCCAACCCCCTCCCCACAATTAAAATAATTGTAAACAAAATTATGATAATAAGTTGAGTAAAAAGTTTAAGGGGAACATAGGAAATTTCTTAACTCAGAGGGAGGTGAGTGTGTGGAATAAGCTGCCAGCTCAAGTAGGGCATGTGGAGGTGCCCTACCCTTTTTAAAAAAAAGATACACAAAGTCAGGTTACTGACAGAGCCTCCTCTACTCAAGAAAGATCTGTTTATGTGCACCATGCCTTGATCAAAGCAACTTTCAGAGGACCTTAGAAGAAGAATTGTAGAGATGCATGAAGTTGGTAAAGGCTACAAAAGCATTTCTAAAGACCTGGGTGTTCATCAGTCCACAGTAAGATAATTTTTTTACCAGTGGAGGAAATGCAGTACGGTGGCTATTCTCTGTAGGAGTGGGTGTCCTGCAAATATCACACCAAGAGCACAACATGCAAGTCTGAAGAATGTGAAAAAGAACCCGTTAACAGCAAAAGACTTGTAGAAATCTCTAGAACTTGCTAAAGTCTCTGTTCATGTGTCCACTATAAGAAAAACACTGAACAAGAATAGTGATCATGGAAGGACATCATGAAGGAAACCAGTGCTCTCCAAAAAAGACATTGCTGCACGTCTCAAGTTGGTAAAAGACCACCAGGATGTTCCACAGTGCTCCTGGAACAATGTTCAGAGGATAGATGAGACAAAAGTTGAACCTTCTGGTAGAAATGCACACCGCTATGTTTGAAGGGAAAAGAGCACTGCAAACCAATACCAAAGCCTCATCCCAACTGTGAATCATGGTGGAAGGAGCGTCATGGTTTGGGGCGGCTTTGCTGCCTCAGGGCTTGGTCAGCTTGCAGTCATTGAGGGATCAGTGAATTCAAAATTGTATCAAGACCTTTTACAGGAGAATGTCAGGGTAGCAGTCCTTCACTTGAAGCTTAATAGAAGTTGGATGATGCGACAAGACAATGATCCAAAACACAAGAGTAAACTAACAACAGAATGGCTTAGGGAGAGGAAAATTTGTGGTTTGGAGTGGCCAAGTCAGTGTCCAGACCTTAACCGAATTGAGATGCTGTGACATGATCTGAAGAGGGCTGTTCATGCAAGCTATCCCAGAGACATTGATGAACTGAAACAGTTTTGGATGGAGGAATGGTTTAAAATTCCTGCTCGCCATTGTGCAAGTCGGATCAGCAGCTACAGGAAATGTTTGGTGGAGGTTATTGCTGCTAAAGGAGGTTCTACCAGTTATTAAATACAAGGGTCCATATTTTTTTCCCGCCTGAACTGTGAATCATTAAACAATGTGTTCAATAAAGACATGAAAAGTAAAATTGTTTGTGTGTTATTAGGTTAGGCAGATTGTGTTTGCCTATTGTGACTTGGATAAAGATCAAAACTCATTTTATGAGTAATTAATGCAGAAAACCAGCTAATTACAAAGGGTTCACAACCTTTTTCTTCTGCATATGGATAATAAATTTACTTTGAACTTTGAAATACGTATTTTACATTAAAAGTATTTATTCCTTTTATTGTAGGTTCCACTTAGGCAAGATTATGGCAACAAAGTTGGTCTGTTTTTACACTTGCACCAGTACAGCCGCAAAATGCCGCTAACCCAGCAACTAACGTGAGTAGATCTATTCAGTATATTGGTTGTATTTATTAAGATTAAGATTAGCTTTATTTTTCAGATGTATGTTGAAACATACAGCAAAATGCATTGTTTACATCAAATCAAATTAGTCAGGATTGTGCTGGGGAGCCTGCAAGGGTCGCCACACTTTCAGCACGCCCTAACCTCTATGTCTTCGGAACGTAGAAGGAAACTGGATCATCTGGAGGTATCCTACACGGTCATGGGAAGAACATGCAAATTCCTTACAGACAGTGGCGGCAAAGGAGTCCCAATCTTATAGCTGGCACTGTAATAATGTGCTAAGCACTATGCTACCGTGCTTGCTGAGTGTAGTATCAGAAACTACTTCAAGTAAATTGAAGCATGATGTATCTGCTCTTAGATACAGTGTTAGCCATTTCTGTCCCTTACAAGTGCCCTCTTTATATGTCATTGTTCCCTATAATATTGAAGTTCATTTGCATTTATAAGTCTGTTTCAAACTAATTATTCCCTAGGATTATAAAACAACCCTTTGGCAGAGAATACCATTATTTTCAATCCTAATGAAGGGTCTTGGCCTGAAGTGTTGACTATAGATCCTGCCTGACCTGCTCAGCTCCCCCAGCATTTTGTGTGTGTGGCTCTGGATTTTCAGCATCTGCAGAATCTCTTGTGTTGACTGTAATTTTCCATTTGAAATCTTGTGCAAAGCTTGTTTTTTCATGAATAATTTAACATGTTATTCTGGGATAGAAGCACAGGGATACCCAACAACACACAATACAATTTTATAGCATTAACTCTTAGCTTTTTAAATTAAGTTCCCTTTGGGAAGATTGTGCTGTCTAGTGTGTGGTAAAGGTGGTGGGTTAGCTCCTATCATAGAGTACCACATCACAGTACAGGCCCTTCAGCTGACGATATTGTGTTGACCTTTAACCTACTCTTAAGATCAATCTAACCCTTCCCTCCCACATAGCCCTCCATTTTTCCATCATCCTAGAAAGTGATGTGAAGTCAGGTGGATGGGGAAGGTGGGATGAAGTAAGAAGCTGGGAGGTGATAGGTGGAAAAGCCAAAGGGCTGGAGAAGAAGGAATTTGATAGCGGTAAGCAGACCATAGAGGAAAGGGAATGAGGAGGAGACCGGAGGAAGGTGATAGGGAAGTGAAGAGAAGGCGTCAGTTGGGGGAGGGGCAGAGGGAAAAGTTACTGGACATTGTAACCTGAGTTGGTTGTTAGTATGTTTACGTTTGGTCAGATTTGTAGAATTTCAGATGCAACCATTCAAATCTTAAACAATTTTTGTGTTATTGAACAATGTCTTGTAATGAATTTTCAGTGCAATTTCTCATTGATGTAACTGCTTAGTTGTGCTTTTAAATCGCTTCTGTCAGAATTTACGTTTTCATCAATAAACATTTGATTGAATATTGACTGGTTTTTGAAAAGACCGATCATGATTTAACTTGCACAAAAGTAATGTTCCTGATTGCACTGAGGTTTTCAGCTCCTGTCCTAATTATAATGCAATTGACCCTCATTATTGAGACCTGCACAACCAACTTTCTCTTTGATTCTGTGCAGCACGCCCTCAACTGTGCTTCATCCTGCTATTGTACGTCTTGGATTACAATATTCTCAAGGCATTATTACAGGGTCGAACGCACGATGTATAGCATTACTACATGCTTTTAAACAGGTATGGAATACAATGGTTTTGTCGGTATTATTAACAAAATTATATCATTTGTCTTCACCTCCTCTTCCTTTACAACTCTGTTGCTTTCTGAGATAGGATATTTGTGTGCTATAACTAGAACACCTAGTTTTTTTAGTTTGTGAGTTTGAATTTGTATGCTGCTGCATGGAACTATTTCAGTCTGTTAATAAGTTTTTGCAATGCCAGATTTCCTTTTGTCTTTGGCAGATTTACTGCAGAGCTACATCTGCGCCAGGTTAACAACATATTTACTTCTCTAACGTTACCATTTTTCATGCTTTGTTCTTATGGAGTCTTTGGAGGAGACCTAGTTTATCTCGTGTATGGTTCCTGTCAGCTCAGATTGTATTTTTTTTAATGCCAGGGAGACCAATATTCTTCTTTCGTTTTCAGTTTTCTGCAACAGGTCTGACCTGCTTTTCATGTTCTTTCTTTCCTCTATTTCCCTTTGTAACTTAGCTAATTTATCTAATGTCACTTTGTGCACAATTCAGGAAGTAATCCAGAGATGATCACTTCTAAGTACTTGTACGCTTTCAATGAAAATGTACTTGCTTGTTATATCACAACTACTGACCATCAGCTAAGAAATAGAATCAGAACACAGAACAGTACAGCACGGGAACAGGTCCTTCAGCCCACAATGTTGTGCCAAAACAGTTAAATTAGTAATCAAACGACCAATTAAACTGATCCCTTTTGCCTATATAATGTGTATAATCTTCCATTTTGCTCACGTTCATGTGCCTATCGAAACTTCTCTTAAAGGTCCCTTGTGTATCTGTCTCTACCACCATCCTGGACAGCACGTTCCAGGCACCCACGATTCTCTGTTTTAAAAAAAACACAACTTGCCCCTCACAGCTCCTTTGAACTTACCCCTCTCGCCTTAAATATATTCCCTGTGGTGTTAGACAGTTCAACCTTGGGGGGGGGGGGGAAGACAAGACAGTATCTACTCTATCTGTGCCTCTCATAATCTTATAAACCTCTATCAAATCTCCCCTTGGCCTTTGTCGCTCCAGAGAGAGCAACCCAAGTTTGTCCGATCTATCGTTATAGCACAAGCTCTCTAATCCACCTAGCATCCCAGTAAACCTCTTCTGCTCCCTCTCCAAAGTTTTGACATCCTTCCTTAAATGGGATGATCAGAACTATGTGCAATATTTCGGATGTGACCTAACTAAAGTTTTATAAAGCTGCACCGTAACTTCCTGACTTTTGCCTGGATAGCACGTTCTTAACTGACATGGAGCTAATGGGTAGAGTGGCCTCCTCCTGCTAAAACCCCATCACATGTCTGTGCTTCTGCACTAAGGATGATTGATTGATGGTTGTCCATCATGTCGGACGATGACAGAAAACCTGCGTGGGAGAGTTTTCAAAGTGGAAAAGTCATTGCACTAGGGCAGCTCCACTCTTGACCTTAGAAGTCTGAGTCCAGTGGTATGAACAGGTGTCACAAACTGGGGTCTTTCTTGGTTACAGTGGATGACCATGATGTCTTCTGTATTTTGTCATGCCCTTCGCTCTCCACAGAGCATTGCAATACCATATTTCTAGCTGTTGGATCTCATCTGCCTAGTCCGCTGGAGCTGACTTCACATACTAGGACAGGCATGTCCCTATCTCACCAGGGTAGCCGGCGGCCCCACCACGCGTAACACTGTGATAAAGCGTGAGGTTCTTACTATGTGTTCTATCGCGCAGTCATGTACATTGGTGACGAGCAGACCCAAAAGGAGGTCTTCACTGCCAGTTCGACTCAAAGACAAGTGTGCCTGCCATTCATTGCTACAGTCAGCAGTCACTTTACCTAGTTAGCTGTTTGAAGTGGTGGGAAGATGGCGGCACGACGCAGCTCGCAGTGGCCACTCCGGTGGTGATGTCTGTTATTTGTCAAGTAGGGTGCCTTGCACAATCCTGATTTGATGGAGACGGACGTGAGAGCACGGAAGAACAACTGGTGAAACTTCTGAAATGCCTGCTTCGCTGCTGCTGCTACTGTGTGATCCAGAATCTCCGGAGGGGAAGGCCCCGCGTCCTCGGCTTTGCTTGTTGCTCGGCGGCCGGGGCGGGGTCAAAGCGCTCAGCAGAGGATGGTGCTCGGAGAGGCTGTGTCGGAGGGGCTGGTCGGAGGCTCAAAGTTTTCGGACGGACTCAGAGTCCGCTGCAGTCAGGTGCTTCCAATGGTGCTGCATCAGCGAGTTGGCGGTGCTTGGAGATACTTTGAGTTCAGAGTAATGTGTGACCACACGTTGCATGTTGAAATAACATTGGGTGGAGGGGGGAGTGGAATCTGCATTATTTTGATAACCTGACTAATTTCTTTTGTATTTGGTGTCACTGCCTTCAAGCAAACTTTGTGACCATCCTTTCTTGTTTTTAGGTTATCCATGATTATTCAACTCCACCCAATGAAGAGTTGTCAAGAGACTTGGTCAATAAACTCAAACCGTACATCAGGTATTTCTTTATTTGAGCAGTTGAACAATAAAAGTCTTTATTGAGTATTTGTAAGTTCTTTTCGTTAAGCTGGAGTGTTTTCTTTTGATGAAAGTTCTGTAGTTTACAGTTGATCTTGCAGAATGACAATGACCATCGAACATAACCGAACAGTACAGGCCATTTGGCCCATGATGTTGTACTGGTCTTTTAACCTACTCTGAGATAAATCTAACTCTTCCCTCTCACATAGCCCTCCATTTTTCTTTCATCCGTTTCCATATTTAAGAGTTTCTTAAATACCCCTAATGTATCTGCCTCTATCACCACCAGCACTGTGTTCCACACACACACACCACTCTCTACGTAAAAAAATTCATACCTCCCCCCATAATGCAAAATTATGCTTCTTTGTGTTAACTATTTCTGTAATGGGAAGAAGGCTCTGGCTGTCGTGCGGTCTATGCCTGTAACCATCTTTTAGACTTCCTATCAAGTCACCTGTCATCGTTCCTCTCTCCGAAGACAAAAGCCATAGCTTGGTTAATCTATCAGAATCAGGTTTATTATCACGGCATGTGACGTGAAATTTGTTAACTTAGCAGAAGCAGTTCAATGCAATACATAATATAGAAGAAAAAAATAATAAGTAAAATAAATATAAAAATAAATAAGTACATCAGTTACAGTATATGTATATTGAATAGAGTAAAAAACGTGCAAAAATCAGAAATACTGTAAATTTTTTTTTTAAAGTGAGGTAGTGTTCAAGGGTTCAATGTCCATTTAGGAATCGGATGGCAGAGGGAAAGAAGCTGTTTTTGAATCGCTGAGTGTGTGCCTTCAGGCTTGTGGACCTCTTACCTGATGGTAACAGTGAGAAAAGGCATGCCCTGGGTGCTGGAGGTCCTTAATGGACGCTGCCTTTCTGAGATACCGCTCCCTGAAGATGTCCTGGGTACTTTGTAGGCTAGTACCCAAAATGGAGCTGACTAGATTCTGCAGCTTCTTTCGTTTCTGTGCAGTAGCCCTCCCGCCCATACCAGACAGTGATGCAGCCTGTCAGAATGCTCTCCATAGTGCATCTATAGACATGCTCTCATGCTTCATGAGACATGCTCTCTAATAATAAATTAGAGAGAGTCCTGTCGAAGGGTCTCGGCCGGAAACATCGACTATACTCTTCCATAGAAGCTGCCTGGCCTGCTGAGTTCCTCCAGCATTTTGTTGTGTGTTGCTAGCGTATCTTGTGCTCTCTTATACAGATGAAGGGAGACACAAACAAACCTATCCCACCCGTCCAAACCTTCAACCACCAATACTTTGTCATTTTCTGTCAGTCACCTTATGTATAGACACTCCTGTGCCTAGCGTCACTTTATGGACACACAATCCATCTATGTATATAAACTATCTTATGTATTTATATTTATTGTGTTTTTTATTATTAGCGTGTTCTTTATCTTATTGTTTTTTTGTGATGCTTTGGATCAGGAGTAACAATTATTTCATTCTTCTTTACACTCGTGTACTGGAAATGACATATAAACAATCTTGAAATGATAAATGTGTTTGTATTTCTTTTCATCTGTATTGTTATTATCATGTACATTTCAACATTTGAATGAAAGCCTGCGTGCTGATCTTTTGACTGTGTATAACCAAGCTATAATCTAAATCCAACTAGTGTAGAATCTTCACAGGGAAATTTTATTCTGTGCTTTACTTGCTTCGATTATAAAGGAAGAAAAATAGCATAAGGAAGGGGTCTCTCTGATAATCTGGCTCAGTGAATAGTGCAACTTTAGTTTATATGACAATAATAAGAATCTAACAACTCCCACCCCCTCCTACCCCTTAAATATAATTTGTCAAAACATCTGATGCGTATTTGGACTGTGCAAAAATCAGCTTAATAGAAATTGTGAAATTTGAATGTAAGTGAATTTTAAAAGGATGAAGACATTTTTCGAAAGGGTAGTTACTATATGAGGAATAAACATAGAGGTATTCAGTCTGTGGGATTGTTGCACAAAAGCAAAGCTGAAGAGGATCCAGAAAGGCCTGTTACTGGGCTGTATCTAAATAAATACATTGAAGCACTTGCCTATATTATAGTTTTATGTGATATGGTGGAGATAGGTCTCTACCAAAGGCAATCCTTCCCTTCGCTAGCCTGCAGCTCACCCTTGGGAGCAGGTGCTGGATGATCCTATATGCAGTTGGTGCTAAAGAGTATTGTGATGGTTTTGGTCAGCCGTCTTGTAGACACTGCTCAGAAGAAGGCAATGACAAACCACTTCTGTAGAAAATTGGCCAAGAGTAATCATGGTCATGGATAGATAAAGAGCAAGAGTGTAAAGGGGGTCTTCCCCATAGACAGATTAAAGACAGATAGAAGACCGTGATCACCAGTGTCATACGACACAACACATAATGATGATGATCCAATGATTGATTACTATAATTCAGCATAATCTTGTTTTGAAAATGATTTACAAATCCTGGATATACTTGTGTGTATTTTTGTTGATAATAGTGTTTCTGTCTTTAAGTTTTCTGAATCAGTGCCGCTCGCTCTCAGCAAGTATGGGAAATGCTATAAAGTTCATCAAAAAGGAAATCTCTAATGTTGCCAGAAGTGTGAGAGAGGATGAGGTGAGATTACGACTTCACACTTTTAATTTGTTAAGGGGAAAGAAGTATTGGTATTTTAAGTTTCAGAAAGATTCATTGGATTTTTATTGTGTCTTGAGACAGATTTTGAGTGGAATTGAACTTTATAAGGGAGAAAGAAAAAGATCTTAACTCATTAAATATTGACTTTATGTCCATTTCCCATTTTGTGATTAACTCAAATCAAAATAAATCCAGTTGTCAATTCTGAGAGTATTTTCACTGTGTGAACATACAAAATAGGCTTGTTAATATGCCTAATTCCTCTTAAAACTCTGAAACCCTTTAATTGGAATACTTTATCAGAGGAAGTGCCCATCAGTCTCTTCTTTCAGAGCTTTGTAACCAAGTTTTAGTTAGTTAAGCCCATCATTCCTACTCGGGCATAGGCTGCTGACAGCAGCTCGCCAGTCTCCTCTGCCTTGGGACAACCATGCAAGTTGTCCCAAGGTTTAGCCCATCTTCCTGGTGTTAGCTTCATGATTGCGTCACCAGATGTTGTTTAGCTGGCCTCTTTCCTGCTTTCTCTGGGGATTCCACATTAGCGCATGCCTGGTGATGTTGGTACTTGGGTTACGCAGTGTGTGTCCTATCCATCCCCATCTTCTTTTCTTCCCTGGTTGATGGAAGGATGATCAGCCCTGTGGCTTCCATAGACTTGCACTTTCACCACACGACTACATGTGTCTTCTAGACAAAGATCCTTCCTCTCTCAGGGATGAGGCCTTTAGAGCTTCTGTTGGTGTTCCTGGAACTCTGTTTTTCACTGGATGGAGTTGCTAGCCTCATGCCCGACCCTCCTCCTTTTGAAACCGTGTTTGGGACTGTCCATGGTGGAATTCAGCATGTTCTAGCATGTAGGTAATTGATGCTTGGTTTGATTAGGTAGGAAGAAAATAAATCATTGTCCAAATGACATTGGAAAAAAAAATCTGCTGAACCAAATATGATTTTAAAAAAATTTCATACTTCCTCAATTTACAATGGGATTATACACAATTTTTCCAAATGATAATTGCAATAATTGCTTAGGTCTCAAAAAAGTCAGTGATCGGGGACTTTGTATTTTCATTTCTTGCTTATTTTAATCAAGGATCAACTTTATTTGCCATATACATTTCTGTGTATTAGGAATTTGCTGTGGTGTGTTGTTCAGCGCGAGACATGGAATAAAAAACAACATTCAACAATTATAAATAATAAAGATTATTTATTTGTAAGGCGCCTCATTTGTAAGGAGTTTGTATGTCCTCCCTGTGAACTTGAGTTTCCTCCCACAGTCCAAAGATGTACCAGTTAGTGGATTAATTGGTCCTTGTAAGTTGTCCCATGATTAGGCTAGGGTTAAACCAGTGGGTTGCTGGCTGTGAAGGACCTGTTCCATGCTGCATCTCTAAATAAGCAATTAACATTTAAAAACTGTAATTAGTGAGCAGGAAGTATTTCCATATTAATGGAAAGGTCTTTTAAAGGATTTAGCAGCAAAAGGATTGCTTCTGGCAGCATTTCTGCTGGAAAGAGCATCTTACTTTATGCCAGTTTATGTTTCATATTTCTTTAAGCCAAAAGAGTTGTTCAAGCCATGTGAGTCCTTGCCAGCTTTTGAGCAATTCACTATTTCCTGTTAGACTACTATCTCTCAGATGCTCGTTAACTCACCCTGACTCTCCTATCATTTCCTATTTGTGGTCATTCACAGTGGCCATTTAATCTACCCGCATGTCTTTGGGATGTTGGGAAAAAAATGGAGCATACCAGGATGCTGCTTGGATCAGAGGGCATTTCTTATGAGGACATGTTGAACGAGCTTTGGAGTGAAGAAGGATGAGAGGAGATTTACTAGAGGTGTACAAGATAATAAGAGGCATAGATCAGGTGGACAGCCAGAGGCCTTTGAAATGAGATCACCCTTGCTTACTGCAGATGATTAGATGAGAATGACTGTGACAGTGTGTAATCAACCTAGAAGAACATAGCATCCATTTACACAGGGGTGCTGGAGACAGATGAGACAAGAGTAATGGAAAGATGTGAAACACACCCAACGAAAAAGGGACATTTGCTTTACTGACTTAAAAGCGTCCTCGGTTGTCAGCTTGTAGTTTCTATTGACTTTTAACACCTAGGTTGTGAATGGCGATTGATCTTACAAGTAAGGAATTCAAACATATACAATTTAGCAAGTGGTCAGTAGCTGTACTGATGAGCCAATTTTGTATAAAGATAGCAGTTTTCTGTCCTGGCTTCAGAATAGTGTGGTAACAGGGGTCACGCTGTTCCCCTTGTGCACTAGTAAAATAAAGAATGTTTGAGTCATAAGAGTGCATTTGTTCTGGGTTTGTTATTTTATTTTATTATTGGTGACAACAGGCACGTCGACTGAAAAAAAAATGGAGGGCTATATTGGAGGGAAGAGTTAGATTGGTCTTAGAGTAGGTTAAAAGGTCAGAACATTTTAGTTTATTTAGAGATACAGCACAGAAATAGCCCTTCTAGCCCTTCGAGCTGCACCCCCCAGCAAACCCGATTTAGTCCTAACCTAATCAAGGGACAATTTACAAAGGCCAGTTAACCTACTGGGTATGTCTTTTTACTGTGGAAAGAAACTGGAGGACCTGGTGAAAACCTACGCATTCCATGGGAAGGACGAGGCAGAGACTCTTTACAAAGAACGCTGGGATCCAATTCTGGACTCAGATCCCCCCCCCAAGGCTGTGATAAGATCTCGCTAACTGTTACGCTGCCGTGGCACCCCATATCCTGGCCCTGCATTCACATTGTGATTATTTGATAGGTGTCAGAAAAGCCTACAAAAAGTAGTGGACACAGCCCTGCCCACCCCAGGCAAAGCCCTGCCCACCATTGAGCACATCTACAAGGAGCGCTGACACAAGAAAGCAGTATCCACCATCAAGGACCCCAAACATCCAGGCTGTGCTCTCTTCTTGCTGCTGCCGTTGTGCAGGAGGTCCCACACCATCAGGGTTACCTCAACTCTGATTCCACTACTACAGAGTCACTTTCAAGGACTCGATAACTTATTTTCTCAGTATGATTTGTTTATCTGTGTTGGCACAGTTTGTCTCCTTTTGCACATTGGTTGTTTGTGTAGCTTTTCACTGATTTTATTGTATTTCTCTGTTCTATTGTGAATGCTTGGAGGAAAATGCATCTCTAGATAGTATAAGATTTCATGGATGTTTTTGGATAATAAATTTAAGTTGAACTTCAATGTCTTCTCTGACAGCAGCACGTAATTTCCTGACTTTGAGATTGGCACAGAGTGGAATTGCTCTTACACAAAAAGCTTCAGGAAGATAAACTTGATTGGTTTTCATAATTAGTTTGCAGGAAGTAATTTTTTAAAAACCGTTTGATGCAGGCAGATTCATGGATATCTCTACTGCAGAGGTCAGTGGGAATAAGTGAGCAGACAAGCTCACTAATGGGATTATTTAATCAGTTTTTTGTACGTGTCTGCATGATGTATTTTGGTCCTCTAGCATCAGTCAGTCAGCTGGTAGGTCAAGTTCATACTAAATATATTCACTTCAATTCGGCGGCATCCATGAAAGCAGCAAGTTCCCCTTTCGCAGCACTGCGCAGCTGATTCAAGATTTTACAATGTCATTTCCTGCACATGAGTATAAAGGGGAATGAAAAATTGTACTCCAGGTCTGATGCAACCCCAGAAAAAAACACAATAAGATTAGAAACATAACAATAAAAAAAAACAAATATAAATATGCAAGATAGCTTGTATACATACGAAAATTGAATGCCTATAATATGACGTTAGGCACAGAGGTGTCTGTACATAAGGTGACTGACAGGAAATGATAAACTAGTGGTTGTGGCAGAGGAGAGGGTTAGTGGGTGGAGATATTGATCAGCCTTGCTGCTTGGAGCAAGTAACTGTTTTTGAGTCTGGTGGTCCTGGTTTGCTACATCATTCCCTTTTTTTAAAAAAAAGGGTAATTTAAAATCCTCAAACACGAGGAATTCTGCAGATGCTGGAAATTCAAGCAACACATGTCAAAGTTGCTGGTGAACGCAGCAGGCCAGGCAGCATCTCTAGTAAGAGGTACAGTCGACATTTCAGGCTGAGACCCTTAAAAATCCTGTCTGTTTACTTTTGGGACTGTTTTTAAGGAGGTTCTGGACGAATAGTATACACATCCTATTTACTTTCATTGAACAATTCATGAACATTTAATACTGCAGTTTTGATTGCCATACATTTAAGAATACACTTAAGAAATTTCTTTTGCCAGAGGATGGTGAATCTGAAATTTATTGCCATAGATGGCTGTGGAGTCTAAATCATTGGGGATATTTAAAACAAAGGTTGAAAGGTTCTTAATTAGTCAGGGCATGAAAGGTTATGGGGATAATAAATTAGCCATGATGGAATGGCAGAGCGGATTTGATACACCAAATGGCCTAATTCTGCTCCTGTGTCTTATGGTCATAACATCTAATAATTATATTTTCCCTTATGCCTTGATTATGTAAAAATAAGATATGTCTGTGACGCGACCTTCTGTATTCCTTCTAGGCTAAGACCATGTTGTTAGAGCGTATAGATAACTATGTAAAAGAGAAGATCCACTTGGCTGCAGAGGCTATATCAAAATCAGCGGTTGAGAAAATTAATGATGGTGATGTAATTCTGGTTTATGCATGGTAAGTGACTCTAAATAACGCAACTTTCCAGCATCTGCAGAATTCCTACCAGCAGCTACAGCAAACATTGGTGCCATCTTACAGGAAATGAAAAATAGTTTACTTACTAAGAGTGCTCCATTTTCATAAATGTGCTCTTGCCCTGCACTTTCTCGGTACTGTAACTCTTTATTCTGCACTGTTGTTCTCTTCATTTTAAAGATGAACATTAGTTTTATTTGTCACATGTACATCAGATGCAGTGAAATGTGTCATTTGCATCAACGACCAACACAGTTCATGGACTGGGGGGAACCCACAAGTGTCACTGCACATTCTGGCACCGACATGGCATGCCCACAACTTACCTGTATGTCTTTGGAATGTGAGAGGAAATTGGAGCAGGCAGAGGAAACGTACGTAGTCTCAGAGAGTGAATAAACACCTTACAAACAGCATGGAGATCATGCAAATATTTTTCACTGTATCTCAGTACATGTGACAGTAATAAACTAGTTCAGTAGTTCCATTTAATATCAAAGAACGTACACAATGTACAGCCTGAAGTTCTTGTTCTTCACAGACATCCACGAAAACAGAAGAATGCCCCAAAGAATGAGTGACAGTAAAGCATGTTAGAACCCCAAAGCCCCCCTTCTCCCCCCTCCCACGTACAAGCAGCAGCAAAACAATGGCCCTCTCTTCCCCCACTTACTTCAGCATTAAAAGCATCAGCACCCTCCCCTGTCAAGCAAGCAATAGCAAAGCCCCAATAAAGACCATAATCTGCAGTACAACGGGAACTAATAGTTCACCGGACAACTCAACATACCACAGGCTTGATCTGTACCTGATAAAGGGACAGAGGTGTCACACTTTCACAGCGAGAGGGGGTACCAACAAAAACAAGCAACTCACTCATTTACTGTATTAAAGTATGCTGCATCACTTTTTTCTGAGTTCTCCAACTTTAGAATCGGCAACAAACCACCCCCCCCACCCACCAATGAGAGAGAGAGAGAGCCATTGGAGTACAGAGCTCCTGAAAGCTGATCTGCTGTTCCTGATAGTCCTTTTTCTCCTGTGATGCTTCAGTTTGCGGCAACAACATAGAATCAGCTCGTCCCCAGGGCTGCAAGGGCTCGGAACTCCAAAGGCACATTCGTCTTCTAGGCTGTGTCCTTGGAATATCGAAAAACAGCCAGTCAGTGAGCCCTGAGAGCAAGGACCAACATCGTAAAGTTCCAAAGTTAGAGTGCCAACTAGTTAACCTATTTTACCATATTTTAATACATTTTCTCACTTTAGATTTTAGTACACATTAGAATCGGTCCTCCCTCCCCCCATCACTATTTATGAACAACATCAATCATGGAACAGTACAATACAGGAACAGGCCCTTCGGCCCACAGTGTTGTACTGAACCAGTTAAATCAGTAATCAAATGGATAACTAAGCTAATACCATCTGCCTAGACAATGTCCTTATCCTTCCATTTTCCTCACATTCATGTGTCTGTCTGAACATCTCACAAAAGCACCTGATGTACCAGCCTCTGCTACCCCGGGCAGTACATTCCAGGCACCCACTACTCTTTGTGTGTTTTTTTAGAAAAGCAAGCTTTCTCCTCGCATCTCCTTTGTTATTATCTTCTCCCCCCCCCCCCATTTTACATGCATGCCTTCTGGTATTTAGAATTTCAATCTTGGAAAAAGATATTGTCTGTCAAGTCTATCTATGCCTCTCAATCTTATAAACCTCTATCAGATCTCCGCTCAGCCTCCACTGCTCCAGAAAAAACAACCCAAGTTTGTCCAACCTCATTATAGCATAGTCCCTGTAATCCAGACAGCATCTTGGTGAACCTTTTCTTCATCCTCTCCAAAGCCTTGACAGCTTTCTTATTATGTTCTTCAGTGTTACTGAATTGTACGTTGCATACCGATGCCTCAAATTGAGTTCTCTTTTTAAGGAGGTTTTAATTTGTTCAGTTCTTCCTTAGTAAACTCCATTCTTTGTGATGCTCATAAACGTAAGAAGTTCAAGGTTGTAGTGGTGGACAGCCGGCCTAAACTCGAAGGAAGAGAGACCCTCCGGAAACTAGTTAAAAACGGGATTCATTGCACCTATGTTCTGATTGGTGCTTTGGCCTACATTCTGCCAGAGGTATGCTTTTAAATTCCCTGGTATCTTTTTTCTAATTACTGGCCTATCGTGAAAAGCTGGTTTCAGAAAATGGAATTCTACTTTTACTTCAGTACGGATGAACATAGGCAAATGTAGAAGAAAGTAAAACACCTCTACATTTAACTTATCCAGTTGGTGATGCTAAAATATTTGGCATATCAGGCAACTTCAGGGAAACAGAGTTAATAAGACCCATCATCGGAAATAGCAAGGAGATTAAATAAGTTCATTTTGATTGGAGAAGACGAGTAGAGTTGATTGATAGAACAGAAATAACGCTTGGATTGGTTGAAACTTGTATTCCTGTGCGAGAGGTTTAGAGGGTCACAAAGAAATGTGAAACAGCACACAAATGGAGAAGGGGAAAGTGGTTGCTGTCACAAACACATTACTTATATCAAAAGTGGCCACTTCTGATATAGAGGGAGAAGGTTAGTTCTTGGAAGGTGGAATACAATATTGAGTCAAAATGAATCTATAGTTTGGCATATTTAAGTTCTCCATAGTTTGCTTCTCAGAAGTTTTCTTGGGCCTTAGGTGTTGCTTTGGGGTCTCTTGAGTGAACTTACAAAGATTGTGATTTCAAACCAGAGAAGAATATTGGGAGGCTCATGTTAGGCAGTGCATCTGTGTATTCAGTGAGCAACACGGGTGGGGGGGGGGGGCGTTAAAAAAAAAGGCAGGAAAGAATAAAAATGTCTAGAAAACAAGATATGCTAGTATGAACAACTGGACTTGTAGAAAGGGGAATGCACAGGTTGTAAGAAGTATAATGGAGAAACATAGAACCAAACGAAGGTACAGTAAATTACCTCATTTACCAATTTGATTCATTCAAAGAAATAATTCAAACTTCTGAAGTTTGTGATTTCAACATTTGGTAGAATTTTGGATAATTATATGGACAAGAGGAGTATGGAGGGATGTGGTCCAGTAGCACGTCAGTGGGACTATGCAGTATAGTAGTTCAGCATTGGCCTGTTTCAGTGCTGTAGTGCTCTATGCCTCCAAAACCAGAAACAAGTGAAAGTAGAGAGAGGAAGATGAGCTGAGTGAGTGTTGTTTTTTTTAATTCTTTGACTTTATTTAAAATCTCAGCTATCAGACTATCATTAAGTTCATAACATAGACTGAAAAATGTATAAAAAATAATGTACAGTACACTTTTTTGTGGTTGATGAAGTTTGTTCAGGACTCAGTGTAAAAGTTCTGCCATGCATGACAGGAATTAATTGAGATGATTTTGGTTTTTATTTTCTTTGTCGTTTTCTGCTCAGGTCTCTAAGGTGTTCTTAGGAGCCCACGCCCTTCTTGCTAATGGTTATGTGATGTCACGTGTGGGAACGTCACAAATAGCTCTTTTGGCAAAAGCGTATAATGTGCCAGTCCTGGTGTGCTGTGAAACGCACAAGTTTTGTGAAAGAGTTCAGACAGATTCGTTTGTATCAAATGAACTGGGTAAGTAGTTTTCCAACCTGTTCTTTGAACAAGGAAGATGTGACAACATCAAGTTCAAATTTATTTGTTATTTTAACTATACACGTGTACACTGTCAAACAAAACAGTGTCTCCTCCCAGACCAAGGTGCACAACGCAGTGCATGTAACTCACACGCAACACATAAAGTAATACAGCCACAAGTAAATAATAAGGTGCATTGACGACACAAGTTAAAAAGTAAACAGTATATTGCTACTGCTGCCAGAAGCGCCAGGCTCAGTTTCATACGTACTAAGAGCTTGCTGATATTGTCTTGCAAGTGTTTGAGGGAAGATCAGTTCGCTAATAAGTTGTGTGTTAAAATGTAAGTAATGCTTTCTTTAGGAATCTGCTTCTGCTGAATGCATTAGGGTTCTGTCTCAAACTGCCATTGCTCTCACTGAAAGAATAAATGGGAATTGCCCTTCGCTTGATAAGAGTTTGGAAAGGGAATTGCTGGGGTCTGAAGTTAAAATAAATCTGCCCTTTAGGCTGTATACTAAGCATAAAAAGTTTCTACTTTAATCTTGTGAGAACTGAAGGACTCTAAAGTGAACATCTTAAAAAGATAACAAAGGAATTGTCTTCCCCGTCTCAAACATAATTAATGAACCACTTTCAGAAAAACCTGCCAACCAGATCAGGGGCGCTAGCCATCCCACCATTGTGGACATCTTTAAAATGCGATACCTAAAGAAGGTGACATCAATCTTTATGGACCAGGACATGCTCTCTTCTCATTACTACCATCAAGGAGGATGTACCGGGCCCTGAAGGCACACACTCAGCATTTTAGGAACAGCTTTTTCCCCCTCTGTCATCAGATTCCTGAATGGTCCATAAACATTACCTCACCATTTTGTTCTCCTTTTTCACTCCTTATTATCTTTATATATATTTCTTAGTATAGTTTATAGTGTATTTTATGTATTGCATTGTACTGCTGCAGCTAATAGTCAGCGATAATAAACCTGACTCTGATTCACTTTCTGTTGTGCTTGTTTTGGTTCGTGACATTACCACTGCTCTATATTTTAAATTATACTTTGTGGATTATGCCAATCACCCAAGCAGTAAAAGTCACCACTCATTAGTTATAGATTCCTTTCACTTGTAGAGTTGGGTTTGAATCCAGGTCTGTCTGTTAAGAAAACTATTGATTTTAAGCTCAGCTGAGCTCTGAGAGGTAGGATGTTTTACCAGAGTTGGTCAGTGGTGAACATAGAACATAGAAATCTACAACACATTACAGGTCCTTCGGCCCACAATGTTGTGCCGACCATGTAACCTACTCTAGAAACTGCCTAGAATTTCCCTCCTGCATAGCCCTCTATTTTTCTAAGCTCCATGTACCTATCTAAGAGGCTATTGTATCCACTTCCAGCACCACCGCTGCCGGCAGTGTATTCCACATACCCACCACACTCTTGTGGAAAAACTTACCCCTGGCATTCCCTCAATACCTGTTTCTAAGAACCTTGATTATCTATGCCCCCCGTGTTAGCCATTTCAGCCCTGGGAAAAAGCCTCTGCTGCTGACCAATTCCTAACAAGCTTCATCACTGCCTGGTCTGGAAACTGTAATGCGGCGGACAGGAATGCTCTACAACAGGTAGTCAAAACTTCCCAACGAATCACTGATGCCAGCGTACCCATCAGGAAGGATGTATATACAGAAAGGTGTTGGAAAAGGGCCAATAAAATCCCACCCACCCTGCTCATGGACTGTTTGTCCCACTCCCATTAGGGAGGAAGCTACATAGCATCCGTGCTTGGACTGCCAGTCTCAAAATTAGTTACTTTCCCTAAGCAGTAAGGCTGACTGACACCTTGACCCACTAACCCAACCCACCACTACTTTATACTTTCCTGTCAGTCACCCTATGTTCAGACACTCCTGTGTCTAGTGTCACTATAGATATACAATCAATCTAAGTATATAAGCTGTCTTTTGTATTTTTACTTACTGTATTTTTAATTATTGTATTCTTTATGTTGTGTTTTTTTCAGTCACACCGGATCTGGAGTTATAATCATTTTGTTCTCCTTTTCATCTAGATGCTACTCCTTTGCCTTTCATGGCTTTCATTTCTGTTGATCTCCATGTATACAATGCACTCCACTTCTTAAAAGATGTGGTGTTCTCATTGACTATTCTATACTGGACACTAGACACTAGAATACTACAGCACAGTACAGGCCCTTCAGCCCTCGATGTTGTGCCGACCCATATATTCTTTAAAAAAAGTACTAAACCCACGCTAGAGGGATAGTATCACGGCTATAGAAAGGGAGGACGCTGCAGAGGGAGTGTCCACTGAGTCGGTGTGGGTGGAAGTCAGAAATAGGAAGGGATCAATCACTGTGCTGGGAGTAGTCTATAGGCCCCCAAATAGCCCTCGGGACACCGAGGAGCAGATAAGCAGGCTGATTTTAGAATGGTGCAGGAAATACAGGGTTATACTTATGGGTGATTTCAACTTCCCTCATATTGGACTGTTACCTCCTGTCTGCAATGGGGATAGATGGGGCTGAATTTGTCAGGTGTGTTCAAGAAGGATTCCTGACACAGTATGTGGACCGGCCAACGAGAGGAGGGGCCATACTGGATCTAGTTCTGAGTAATGAACCTGGTCTAGAAGACTCGTACGGCCAGATTTGGGAACAGCTTCTTTCCAACTGTGATAAGACTGCTGAACGGATCCTGACCCGGATCCGGGCTGTACCCTCTAAATATCCAGGCCTGCCTCCTGGTTTTTTTTTTTGCACTACCTTACTTTCCCTTTTCTATTTTCTATTTATGATTTATAATTTAAATTTTTAATATTTACTATCGATTTGTAATCCAAGGAGCGCGAAGCGCAGAATCAAATATCGCTGTGATGATTGTACGCTCTAGTATCAATTGTTCGGTGACATAAAGTAAAGTAAACTCAAGTGGCGGACCTCTTGGTGGGGGGAGCATTTTGGTGAGAGTGATCACAACTCCCTTAGCTTCAGCATAGCTATGGAAAAGGATAAAAACAGACAAAATGGGAAAGTGCTTAACTGGAGAAGGGCTAACTATGAAGGGATGATGCAGGAACTAGCGAGAGTAAATTGGCTGACGAAACACGTGAGGCAACTCATCAAGAGGAAGAAGGAAGCATATCTTAGAAGCAGGAAGCAGGAGGGGCTCATGAGAAATATAGGGTAGCCAGGAAGGAGCTTAAGCAAGGACTTAGGAGAGCTCGAAGGGGGCATGAGAAGGCCTCGGCATGTAGGATTAAGGAGAACCCCAAGGTGTTCTATTCATATGTGAAGAACAAAAGGATTACAAGAATGAAGGTGGGGCCGCTAAAGGATAAAGAAGGCAACAAGTGCCTGGAGGTGGAGGAAGTTGGGGAGGTCCTAAATGAATACTTTGCTTCAGTATTCACAAGTGAAAAGGACCTTGATCAGGGTGAGATCGAAATAGAACAGGCCTGTGTGCTGGACAATGTGGAGATTAAGGAAGAAGAAGTGTTGGATCTTCTTAAAAACATCAAGATTGATAAGTCCCCAGGGTTGGACATGATGTACCCCAGGCTGCTGTGGGAAGTGAGAGAAGAGATCGCTGGAGCAGTAGCTATGATCTTTGAATCCTCTTTGGCTGCAGGGGAGGTGCCGGAGGATTGGAGAATGGCAAATGTAGTTCCCTTGTTTAAAAAAGGTAATAGGGAGAATCCTGGGAGCTATAGATCTTACCTCGGTGGTCTGCAAACTTTTGGAAAGGATTTTTAAGGATAGGTTCTACGAGCATTTGGAGAAGTACAGTCTACTCAAGGATAGTCAACATGGCTTTGTGAAGGGAAGGTCGTGCCTCACGAGCCTAACTGAGTTTTATGAAGAGGTAACAAAAGAAATTGATGAGGGTAGGGTGGTAGATGTGGTCTACATCAGGGGTCCCCAACCTTTTTTGCATTGCGGACCGGTTTAATATTAACAATATTCTTGCGGACTGGCCGACCCCGGGGGTGGGGGGGGGGGGGGGCGGTGGTAGGGTTGCTACCGGACAAGAGTTAGCAGTCAAATACGTTGTGTTTACCCCGAGCAGACTACAATGACCATGACGCCTTGTGTGGGCAGCAGTGCGCATGCGTAACTTGCGCATGTGTGTACCTTCCGATTTTTTTCTACAAATCCTCTTTGACGATTCTGTATCGGGGGGGGGGGGGGGGTGTTAATCACAACCGGAATATAGGTGATAACGGCTAATACACTTAATTTCGTTACTAAAAAGTTTTATCTAACAAATTTAATATTAAACACACAGCGCATATTTTCCTCACATGAATATAGTGAGAAGTCAATTATCTGGAGAGGACAGGGAAGCTTGAAGAAAGTGTTGAAGGAACTTTCAGTAGAAGTGGTAGAGGCAGGTTCGATATTACCATTTAAAGAAAAATTGAATAGGTATATGGACAGGAAAGGAATGGAGGGTTATGGGCTGAATCTATTCCGCAATTTAGTTTTCTGCATTCATTGCAGAGATACGTTGGAAATGGAAGCAACGTTTTCAGTTCTTTCGTGGCTATCTCAGGATACTTAGCCTTGACTTTGATCGAGAATACCAGTAGAGATGCTATGTCAAACATACTTTTCAGCCCGCCGTCATTTGCAAGCTCGAGGAGTTGATCTCCTTCCCGTGCTGACATGGATGACGCGCGGGTAATGACCCCGCTTGCGTTCAGGCTCAACAGTGGACGTGGCAGGGAATGAGGAAAGGTGCAGCTGACTCGTATCGTTTCCTCGCGGCCCAGTAGCGCATACTCTGCGGCCCGGTGGTTGGAGACCGCTGGTCTACATGGATTTTAGCAAGGCATTTGACAAGGTCCCCGACGAGAGATTCATCCAGAAAGTCATGAGGCATGGGATCAGTGGAACCTTGGCTGTTTGGATAAAAAATTGGCTTACAGGAAGAAAGCAGAGGGTAGTAGTGGAAGGAAAATGTTCTGCCTGGAGGTCAATGACTAGTGGAGTGCTGCAAGGATCTGTGCTGGGAGCCCTGCTCTTTATGATTTTTATAAATGACCTGGACGAAGAGGTGGAAGGATGGGTGAGTAAGTTTGCGGATGACACGAGGATTGGAGGAGTTGTGGATGGAGCTGTAGGTTTTCAGAGGTTACAAGAGGATATAGACAGGATGCAGAGCTGGGCAGAAAAGTGGCAGATGGAGTTCAATCCAGATAAGTGTGAGGTGATGCATTTTGGAAGGACAAACCAGAAGGCTGAGTACAGTGTTAATGGTCGGTTACTTAAGAGTGTGGATGAACAGAGGGACCTTGGGGTTCAAATCCACACATCCCTCAAGGTCGCTGCACAAATTGATAGGATGGTTAAGAAGGCCTATGGGATGCTAGGCTTCATTAATAGGGGGATTGAGTTCAAGAGAAGAGAGGTCACGTTGCAACTCTACAAATCTCTGGTGAGAACACACTTTATTGTGTTCAGTTCTGGTCACCTCATTATAGGAAGGATGTGGAAGCTATGGAGATGGTGCAGAGGAGATTTTCCAGGAGGTTGCCTGGATTGGAAAACAAGTCTTATGAGGCAAGATTAGCAGAGCTGGGACTTTTCTCTTTGGAGCGTTGAAGGATGAGAGGGGACTTGATAGAGGTCTACAAGATTATGAGAGGCATAGATAGGGTGGGTAGCCAGTACCTGTTTCCCAGGGCACGAATAGCAAACACCAGAGGGCATATAGACAAAGTCAAGGGAGGGAAGTTTAGGGGAGACATCAGGGTAAGTTTTTTACACAGAAGGTTGTGGGTGCCTGGAATGACTTGCCAGGGATGGTGGTGGATTAGGGGTATTTAAGAGCCTCTTGGACAGGCACGTGGATGAAAGAAAAATAGAGGGATACCTACCATATCGTTGCTGGCCCTTTGGAATGTGGGAGCAACACTCAAAATCAGTACTCAGTTGAAAAGTGTCCTTAGAAAGCTTTTGCTTTCCTCTCTGTAGCCAGTTTAGGTCACAGTGTGAAAATCTGATCTTGTCACCTGTGCATACAGAAGTATCAGATTATTATCCTTAGTGCTGTCAGGCCAGTTGTGTCCTGACAGACAAATGTGCCTATGGATTCTTTTTAGTCCTTAAGATGGATCTCAGCCCAAAATGTCAACTGTTTATTCCTCTTCACAGATGCTGCCTGACCTGCTGAGTTCCTCCCGAATTTTGTGTGTGTTTCCAGATCTGCCAAATCTCTTGTGTTTATAATGTGCTTATAGTTCAGTATGGTTTAAATAGGATAGATTTTTTTCCCATTGAATTATTTTCAGTGAAAAGTCAGTGTTGCAATTGGATGTTCTAATAAGGAAGACTTGTGCTGATAAGCCTTTCATGACATAGAGAAGTGTCAGTTTAGCCAGAGGATGGTGAGTCTTTGAAACTCATTGCCACAGACAGTTGTGGAGGCCAAGTCATTGAGTATATTTAAGGTAGAGGTTAATAAGTTCTTCATTAAGGTTATGGGGAGAAGGCAGGAGAATGGGGTTGAAAGGGATAATAAATCAGCCATGATGGAATGGTGGAGAAGATCCGATGGGCTAAACAGCCTAATTCTGCTCTTGTATCTTATGGTCTTGGCACTGCTGGGGATCTGAAAATGATTAATGACTGATGCAGTACAATTATGTGCAGTTTAACCATCACATTAAATTTTCAAAATGCTCTGTTGCAGATGACCCTGATGACCTTTTGATGACCCGGGATGGAAGAACCCCTCTTCGGAACTGGCAGGAGAATCCAAAACTGCGCCTTCTGAATTTGGTATACGATGTGACGCCACCTGACTTTGTTGATTTGGTAATCACAGACTTGGGGATGATCCCTTGTACCTCAGTACCAGTCGTACTGCGTGTAAAGAATGTGGAATATTAAGACTTTGAAGCCGCTTGGTGGATGGAACTAAACAGCAATGTTTTCTCTGGCATGTAATAATAAAGTTATTCTATTCACGCTTGTGTGCTTCTGTGGACAAAGATGATTAAGCATTTTGCTGAGATAAAGACGTATATTTCCACATAATTGTGTCTCCTCTCAGAAGATATTTCTTACCCATCCTCCTCACTGATTCACTGATCTGTGGGTGAGAGGACAGACTGGAACAGTAATACTATTGCAGGTTAACTTTGCACATTGCACAAGGTGAGTGAGTCAATCCCATCATACATTACATTAACATACTCTTGCAATTAACTGATACTGGCATTTAATGAAAAAATTCCAGTGTATCAGAGAGCCCCGTCGTTCAAAGGAGAATGAAATAGAAGAGGGCTTTATGGAAATAAATGTTAGGGAAGAACTATGGAAATCTTCACTCATTACTGTAGAGAGGGAATATTCTCTAGAGTGTTGTTGCAAGGAAGCAGATTCACAGGTTCAGTAAAGGGACAGAAGACACCAACTACGTGTGAGTTATAACTTTATTAACAGACAAGGACTAAAACTGAAAGTTACGCAGATACTTATCTAAGTGTGTGCACGGGCTCTCTGTCTGCAGCCCACTTCCAATCTTTTCATGGCACCGGCCACATTACCCCCAGTCCATACAGTGAACCGAGAGAGAGCCCCACATGCGCTACATTTATACACCAGCGGTAATTTGATACCAGAAACAGGTACCATGCTGACAAAAGCAACCAATGGAAGGCTGCAGCATTCTTCAAAAGTGCCAGTTGATAACTAACATGATGGCAGCTTTCAACCAACAGATAATGTTAACCCTTTCATGGTACAAGCGTTGAGAGGAAAGTGAAGATTCTTACTGTTCTCCATTGAGTGTCAGTCAATATAATTTTCAGCCTTTAGGTGAAATTGTAGATGTGTCAGAGGTTCCTGGTACGCCAACCGGTTAAACTTCACTTGAAGCAACAGTTTTGTTTTGCCACCATACTCAATGATAGAGGAACTCAACAGGTCAGGCAGCATCTATGGAGAAACTTCCCTTCTCCCCATGATTCAGACCCCCAAACAGTCCTTCCAGGTGAGGCAACACTTCACCTGCAAGTCTGGCGGGGTCATCTACTGTATCCAGTGCTCCAGGTGAGACCCGATGTAGATTGGGGGATTGCGTTGCGGAGCACCCTTGCACTGTCCACCACAAAAGGCAAATTTTTCGGTGGCCATGGCTTCCTCTACTGCCATGATGAGGACACTCTCAGGCTGAAGGAGCAAAACTCTACGCTGTCTGGGTAGTCTCTGACCTGGCGGCATAAGCAGCAATTTCTGGTAATCACTCCTCCCAGCCCCTTCTCTCTTTTACCATTCCCAGCGTACCCATTCTCCTCTTTATGCCTGCCCATCACATTCCTGTGGTGCCTCTTCTTCACTTTCTTCCATGGTCACTCCTATAAGCTACCCACCTCCCCCCTCACCTGGTCTCACCTATCACCTACCAGCTTGTACTCCCCATTCCTCACCACCTTATTCCGGCTTCTTTTTGTCCCCTTCAGTTCTCGTCCTGATTGAGGGTCTCGGCCCAAAACATTGACTGTTCATTCTTCTCCATATATGCTGCCTGGCCTCCAGCATTTTGTGTGTGTTACTCTGGATTTCCAGCAGCTGTAGAATCTCTTGTGTATAAGTTTTGTTGGTGTGGATTCTTCACATTCCTATCCTTCATTAATGTGTGTTCTCCTGATGCTGCTAAACATACAGTTGTGATACTAGGTGATCAACACTGGTGCAACTCGGGTGTGTGCTTAGCTCACTGCTCTACTCTCTATACCCATGACTGTGTGGCTAGGCATAGCTCTAATACTATCTATAAATTTGCTGATGTTAGAACTATTGTTGGTAGAATCTCAGATGGAGACAAGAGGGCGTACAGGAGCGAGATATGCCAACTAGAGGAGTGGTGTCACAGCAACAGCCTTTGCACTCAATGTTAGTAAGATGAAAGATCTGATTGTGGACGTCAGGAAGGGTAAGGTGAAGGAACACATACCAATCCTCATAGAGGGATCAGAAGAGAGAGTGAGCAGTTTCAGTTCTTGGGTGTCAAGATCTTTGAGAACCTAACCAGCTATAAAGAAGTTAAGACTGTACTTCATTAGGAGTTTGAAGAGATTTGGCATGTCAACAAATACACTCTAAAGCTCCTATAGATGTACAGTGGAGAGCATTCTGATAGGCTGCATCACTTTCTGGGATGGGGGGGGGGGGTTTACTGCACAGGACCGAAAGAAGCTGCAGAGGGTTGTAAATTTAGTCGGCTTCATCTTTGGTACAGTACCAGCCTACAAAGTATCCAGGACATGTTCAAGGAGCGGTGTCTCAGAAAGGCAGCTTCCATTATTCAGGACCCCCAGCACCCAGGGCAAGCCTGTTTTTCTCATTGTTACCATTAGATAGAAGCCTGAAGGCACACGCTCAGCAATTCAGGAACCTGCCATCCGATTCCTACAAACCCCATTTCCAGAAAAGTTGGGATATTTTCCAAAATGCAATAAAAGCAAAAATCTATGATATGTTAATTCACATGAACCTTTATTTAACTGACAAAAGTACAAAGAAAAGATTTTCAATAGTTTTACTGACCAACTTAATTGTATTTTGTAAACATACACAAATTTAGAATTTGATGGCTGCAACACACTCAACAAAAGTTGGGACAGAGTTAAAATAAGATTGAAAAGTGCACAGAATATTCAAGTAACACTGGTTTGGAAGACTCCACATTAAGCAGGCTAATTGGTAGCAGGTGAGGTATCATGACTGGGTATAAAAGTTGCGTCTATCAAAGGCTCAGTCTTTGCAAGCAAGGATGGGTCGTGGCTCACCCCTTTGTGCCAAAATTTGTGAGAGAATTGTCAGTCAGTTCAAAAGGAACATTTCTCAACGCAAGATTGCAGAGAATTTAGGTCTTTCAATGTCTACAGTACATAATATTGTGAAAAGATTCAGAGACATCTCAGTGCGAAAAGGGCAAGGTCGGAAACCACTGTTGAATGTGCGTGATCTTCGAGCCCTCAGGCAGCACTGCCTAAGAAACCGTCATGCTACTGTGACAATTATAGCCACCTGGGCTCGGGAGTACATCGGAAAACCATTGTCACTCAACACAGTCCATCGCTGCATCCAGAAATGCAACTTGAAACTGTATTACGCAAGGAGGAAGTCATACATCAACTCTATGCAGAAACGCCGATGAGTTTTCTGGGCCCAAGCTCATCTCAGTTGGACCGAAAGACTGTGGAACCGTGTGCTGTGGTCAGATGTGTCCACATTTCAGCTAGTTTTCGGAAAAAACGGGCAGAGTTCTCCGTGCCAAAGATGAAAGCGACCATCCAGATTGTTATCAGCGAAAGGTGCAAAAGCCAGCATCTGTGATGGTATGGGGGTGCATCAGTGCCCACGGCATGGGTGAGTTGCATGTATGTGAAGGTACCATTGACTCTGAGGCGTATATTAGGATTTTAGAGAGACATATGTTGCCATCAAGGTAACGTCCCTTCCTGGGACGTCCATGCTTATTTCAGCAGGACAGTGCCAGACCACATTCTGCATGGCTACAACAGCGTGGCTTTGTAGACACAGAGTGCGTGTGCTTGACTGGCCTGCTGCCAGTCCAGATCTATCTCCTATTGAAAATGTATGGCGCATCATGAAGAGGAGAATCAGACAACGGAGACCACGGACTGTTGAGCAGCTGAAGTCTTATATCAAGCAAGAACGGACAAAATTTCCAATTGCAAATCTACTACAATTAGTATCCCCAGTTCCAAAACGATTAAAAAGTGTTATTAAAAGGAAAGGTGATGTAACACAATGGTAAACTTGCCTCTGTCCCAACTTTTGTTGAGTGTGTTGCAGCCATCAAATTCTAAATTTGTGTATGTTTACACAATACAATTAAGTTGGTCAGTAAAACTATTGAAAATCTTTTCTTTGTACTTTTGTCAGTTAAATAAAGGTTCACGTGAATTAACATATCACAGATTTTTGTTTTTATTGCATTTTGGAAAATATCCCAACTTTTCTGGAAATGGGGTTTGTAAATGGACATTGAACCCATGAACAGTACCTCACTTTTTTAACATATATAATTTCTGTTTTGCACAAATTTTAATTTATTCAATATACATACACCATACTTAATTGGTTTATTTATTTTTTCTTCTATATTATGTTGAAATGCTGCTGCTAAGTTAACAAATATCACGATACATGCCGGTGATAATAAACCTGATTCCGATTCTGACTAACTTTCCACATATAGACTGGAACTTCCACACTGTAGAAGCACTGAATGGAAAAGAGTTTATCAAGTGTGTGCAGGAAAGTTTCCATAATCAGTACACAGAAGTTCCAAATGGGGAGAGTGTGATACTGGATCTCCTATTAGGGAATGAAACATGGGAGGTGACAAAGGTTTGTGCAAAGGAACACTTTGCATCTATTGATTATAATGCCATTGGTTTCAAGATAATTATGGAAAAGGATATGTCTAGTCCTCAGGTTCAGATTCTAAATTGGAGAACGGCCAGTTTTGGTGGTATCAGAAAGGATCTGGCTAGTGTGGATTGAGACATGTTGTTTTGGTAAGTGGGAGGTGTACTTGGTAAGTGAGAGACCTTCAAAAGTGAAATTTTGAGGGTACAGACTTTGTATATTTCTGTCAGACTAAAAGACAAGGATAATGTGTGTAAGGAGCCTTGGTTTTTGAGAGATATTCAGGCCCTGTTTAAGAAAAAGGAGGAGGTGCATAGCAGGTATAGGTGGGTAGGAACAAATGAGGTACTAAAAAATTCAAGGGAACAATTAAGAAAATCAGGAGGGCTAAAAGAAGGCATGAGGCAGCTCTAGCAGACAAGGTGAAGGAGAATTCCAAGGACTTCTACAGATACATTAAGAGCAAAAGGAGAGCAATGGACAAAATTGGTGATCTGGAAGGTCAGAATGCTAACCTATGTGTGGAGCAGAAGGAGATAAGAGAGATAGAAACATAGAAACATAGAAAATAGGTGCAGGAGTAGGCCATTCGGCCCTTCGAGCCTGCACCGCCATTTATTATGATCATGGCTGATCATACAACTCAGAACCCTGCCCCAGCCTTCCCTCTATACCCCCTGACCCCTGTAGCCACAAGGGCCATATCTAACTCCCTCTTAAACATAGCCAATGAACTGGCCTCAACAGTTTCCTGTGGCAGAGAATTCCACAGATTCACCACTCTCTGTGTGAAGAAGTTTTTCCTAATCTCGGTCCTAAAAGGCTTCCCCTCTATCCTCAAACTGTAACCCCTCGTTCTGGACTTCCCCAACATCGGGAACAATCTTCCTGCATCTAGCCTGTCCAATCCCTTTAGGATCTTATACGTTTCAATCAGATCCCCCCTCAATCTTCTATATTCCAACGAGTACAAGCCCAGTTCATCCAGTCTTTCTTCATATGAAAGTCCTGCCATCCCAGGAATCAATCTGGTGAACCTTCTTTGTACTCCCTCTATGGCAAAGATGTCTTTCCTCAGATTAGGGGACCAAAACTGCACACAATACTCCAGGTGTGGTCTCACCAAGGCCTTGTATAACTGCAGTAGTACCTCCCTGCTCCTGTACTCGAATCCTCTCGCTATAAATGCCAGCATACCATTTGCCTTTTTCACCGCCTGCTGTACCTGCATGCCCACTTTCAATGACTGGTGTATAATGACACCCAGGTCTCGTTGCACCTCCCCTTTTCCTAATCGGCCACCATTCAGATAATAATCTGTTTTCCTATTTTTGCCACCAAAGTGGATAACTTCACATTTATCCACATTAAATTGCATCTGCCATGAGTTTGCCCACTCACCCAACCTATCCAAGTCACCCTGCATCCTCTTAGCATCCTCCTCACTGCTAACACTGCCACCCAGCTTCGTGTCATCCGCAAACTTGGAGATGCTGCATTTAATTCCCTCATCCAAGTCATTAATATATATTGTAAACAACTGGGGTCCCAGCACTGAGCCTTGCGGTACCCCACTAGTCACCGCCTGCCATTCTGAAAAGGTCCCGTTTATTCCCATTCTTTGCTTCCTGTCTGCTAACCAATTCTCCACCCACACCAATACCTTACCCCCAATACCGTGTGCTTTAAGTTTGCACACTAATCTCCTGCGTGGGACCTTGTCAAAAGCCTTTTGAAAATCCAAATATACCACATCCACTGGTTCTCCCCTATCCACTCTACTAGTTACGTCCTCAAAAAATTCTATGAGATTCATCAGACATGATTTTCCTTTCACAAATCCATGCTGACTTTGTCCGATCATTTCACCGCTTTCCAAATATGCTGTTATCACATCCTTGATAACTGACTCCAGCAGTTTCCCCACCACCGACGTTAGGCTAACCGGTCTATAATTCCCCGGTTTCTCTCTCCCTCCTTTTTTAAAAAGTGGGGTTACATTAGCCACCCTCCAATCCTCAGGAACTAGTCCAGAATCTAACGAGTTTTGAAAAATTATCACTAATGCATCCACTATTTCTTGGGCTACTTCCTTAAGCACGCTAGGATGCAGACCATCTGGCCCTGGGGATTTATCTGCCTTCAATCCCTTCAATTTACCTCACACCACTTCCTTACTAACATGTATTTCACTCAGTTCCTCCATCTCACTGGACCCTCTGTCCCTTACTATTTCTGGAAGATTATTTATGTCCTCCTTAGTGAAGACAGAACCAAAGTAATTATTCAATTGGTATGCCATGTCCTTGCTCCCCATAATCAATTCACCTGTTTCTGTCTGCAGGGGACCTACATTTGTCTTTACCAGTCTTTTCCTTTTTACATATCTATAAAAGCTTTTACAGTCCGTTTTTATGTTCCCCGCCAGTTTTCTCTCATAATCTTTTTTCCCCTTCCTAATTAAGCCCTTTGTCCTCCTCTGCTGAACTCTGAATTTCTCCCAGTCCTCAGGTGAGCCACTTTCTCTGGCTAATTTGTATGCTACTTCTTTGGAATTGATACTATCTCTAATTTCTCTTGTCAGCCACGGGTGCACTACCATCAAATAGATTTTTTTTTTATTTGTGCTTAAATGGGAGATGGACGCCAAGCATATAGATATGAGGCAAAGCAGCAGCATGGTCATAGACCCTATACAGATTACCAGATTACAGACTGCAGACGAAGACATTTTTGCACATTTGGCTGGATAAGTCTCCAAAGCTAGACACTGTTCTCTTGGGCCCTGTGGGAGGCCAGTACAGAACTTGCAGGGGCCCAAGCAGAGATACTTAAAACAAACTTGGCCACAGGTCAGGTGCCGGAGGATTGGAGGATAACTAATGTTCTGTTGTTTAAGAAATGCTCTAAGAATAAGCCAGGAAATTGTAGGCTGGTGAGCCTGACATCTTTAGTGGGAAAGTTATTCGAAACTATTCTAAGGGACCAGCTGTATAAGTATTTGAATAGACAGACTTATTAGGGATAGTCAACATGGCTTTGTGTGTGGTAAGTCATGCCTAACTAATCATAGAGTTTTTCGAGGAAGTTACTAGGAAAATTGATGAAGGCAAAGCAGTGGATGTTGTCTACGTAGACTTTAGCAAGGCTTTTGACAAGGTCCTGCATGAGAGGTTGGTCAAGAAGGCTTAGTCACTTGACATTTGAAGATGAGATAGTAAATTGGATTAGACATTGGCTTTGTGGGAGAAGCCAGAGAGTGGTAGTAGATGGTTGCCGCTCTGACTGGAGGCCTGTGACTAGCAGTGTATCACAGGGACTGGTGCTGGGTCCATTGTTGCTTGTCATCTATGTCAATGATTTAGATAATAATATGGTAAACTGGATCAGCAAAGTTGCGGATGACACAGAGATTGGGGGTATAGTGAACAGCAAGGAAGCGGGATCTAGACCAGCTGGAAAAATGGGCTGAGAAATGGCAGATGGAATTTAATGTAGCCAAGTGTAAGGTGTTGTACTTTGGTAGGACTAACCAGGTCTTACACAGTAAGCGGCTGGGCACTGAGGAGCACAGTAGAACAGAGGGATATGGGAATAGAAACATAGAAACATAGAAAATAGGTGCAGGAGTAGGCCATTCAGCCCTTCGAGCCTGCACCGCCATTTATTATGATCATGGCTGATCATCCAACTCAGAACCCTGCCCCAGCCTTCCCTCCATACCCCCTGATCCCCGTAGCCACAAGGGTCATATCTAACTCCCTCTTAAATATAGCCAATGAACTGGCCTCAACTGTTTCCTGTGGCAGAGAATTCCACAGATTCACCACTCTCTGTGTGAAGAAGCTTTTCCTAATCTCGGTCCTAAAAGGCTTCCCCTTTATCCTCAAACTGTGACCCCTCATTCTGGACTTCCCCAACATCGGGGACAATCTTCCTGCATCTAGCCTGTCCAATCCCTTTAGGATTTTATACGTTTCAATCAGATCCCCCCTCAATCTTCTAAATTCCAACGAGTACAAGCCCAGTTCATCCAGTCTTTCTTCATATGAAAGTCCTGCCATCCCAGGAATCAATCTGGTGAACCTTCTTTGTACTTCCTCTATGGCAAGGATGTCTTTCCTCAGATTAGGGGACCAAAACTGCACACAATACTTCCTTGAAAGTTGTGTCACAGGTAGATAGGGTTGTATTAAAGCTTTTGGCACTCTGGGCTTCATAAATCAATGTACTGAGTACAGGAGTTGGGATGGTATGTTTAAATTGTATAAGATGTTGGTGAGGTCTAATTTGGAGTATCGTGTGCAGTTTTGGTCACCTACCTACAGGAAAGATGTAAATAAGATTGAAAGAGTGCCGAGAAAATTTACAAGGAAACGGTGAATAGGATAGGGCCTTATTCCCTAGAAAGTAGAAGATTGAGGGAAGATTTGATAGAGGTCATGTTTTCTGCCTCTGTCACTCTTCAATTAAGGAGATTGTATGTTCTCTCTGTGAACATGTGGGTTTTCGCTGTGTACTCTGGTATCCTCCCACAGTCCAGAGACCAACTGGCTAGTAGGTTAATTGGTCATTGTAAATTGTACTGTGATTAGGCTCGGGTTAAATGGGTGGCAGCACAGCTTGTTGGGTGAATATTCGTCACTGGGCAATTCTGTATAAAAAGGGTATTTCCATGTTCAGGCTTCAGGCCCATGCTGTTTTCCTTAAGCTCAAGTATAATAAAGTACAATTGTTGAATGAGTGTGTTTTCAGAGTCCAGTTAATTGGTGAAGACACCTCAGTCATAAAACCTAGAACAGTACAGCACAGGAATAGGTTCTTTGGCCCAAAATCTGGCCGAACCAATTAAATTAGTCATCAAAATGCCCAACTGGACTAATCTCCTCTGCCTACACAATGACCATGTCCCTCTATTTTCCTCATAATCCTTTGGGAGAATGAGAGGTGTGATTAATCCACACATCAAACACTACCAAGGGTCTACTTGTCTGAAATTACTGCACTGGCAATGTTTTTTGATGCTGCTAACCAAGCTCACTTTTTAGAAAAAAAAGTTTGACCTAAATATTGTTATATTTGTAGCTGGGGTTGCAGGAAGAAGGTTCACCCAACAGATGGCAGTAATGTTTTGAATAGTAATAGAGCTTTCTGTGCAGGATTTCTTGTTTTGTTGAAACAACATGCACTCAGTGGAATCTTTATTAGGTACAGCTGCTCATGATTTATTTTATTTTTTTGAATTTATCAAGATACCTTTGGTCTAAAAAGCAGAACAGGCCCTTCCAGCCCTTCGAGATGCAACACCCAATTTAACACTAGGCTAGTCACGGGGCAATTTACAATTAACTTACCAACTGGTACGTCTTTGGACTGTGGGAGAAAACTGGAGCACCCAGAGAAAGCCCGAATGGAACATACAAACTCTTTACAAGAATTGAACCCAAGTCACTGGTGCTGTAAAGCATCGTGCTAGCCACTATCCTATGGTGCCACTCTAAAACAAGTTTCTAATCAGCAATCATGTGGCATACATGGTCAAGAGGTTCAGCTGCTCTTTAGACCAAACATCAGAATGGCAAAGAAATGCGATCTAAGTGACTTTGACTGTGGAATGGCTGGTGGCGCCAGATGGGGTGATTTGAGTATCTTAGAAACTATGAATCTCCTGGAACTTTTACACACAACATTTTCGGGAGTTAACAGAGGATGGTGCGGAAAACAAAAAAAAACATTCAGTGAGCAGCAGTTCTGCGTGTGAAAATGCTTTGCTAATGCGGGAGAGCAGAGTGGAATGACTAGACTGGTTTAAGCTGCCAGGACTGTAACCCAAATAACCACGTGTGACAACAGTGGTGTGCAGAAGAGCATCTTAGAATGTACAACATGTCAAACCTTGAAGTGGATAGACTACAGTATGAGAACAGCATGAATGTCCACTCAGTGGCCACTTTATTAAGTACAGGAGACAGTGAATAAAGTGTCTACTGAGTGTATACATACTTTGATATTAAGACTATAAGGCATAGGAGTCAAATTAGGCCACTCAGCCCATCGAGTCTGCTCCACCATTCCATCATGGCTGAGTTATTATTCTCTCAACCCCAATCTCCTGCCTTCTTCCCATAGCCTTGGATGCTCTGACTAATCAAAAAGCTGTGAAGCTCCGCTTTAAATATTCTTAATGACTTGGCCTCCACAGCTTTCTGTTGGAATGAATTACACTAATTCACCAAACTCTGGCTGAAGAAATTCCTCATCTCTGTTCTAAAAGAACGTCCCTCTATCCTGAGGCTGTGCCTTCTGATCCTAGACTCACCTACTAAAGGAAACATCCTCTCCACATCTACTCTACCCAGGCCTTTCAATATCAATAGGCTTCAATGAGATCCCCACTTTTTCTTCTACACAGAGTACGGGCCCAGAGCCATCAAACACTCCTCATAAGCACGAGAAAATCTGCAGATGCTGGAAATCCAAGGCAACACACACAAAATGTTGGAGGAACTCAGCAAGTCAGGTAGCATCTATGGAAAGGAATAAACAGTCCACCCTTCATCTGGACTGGAAATTAAGATGAGAAGTTGGAGGAAGAAGGTGTGGGGAGGGAAGGGAGAAGTATAAAGTGATAGGTGATAGTCAAGTCAAGTCAAGTCGCTTTTATTGTCATTTCAACCATAACTGCTGGTACAGTACACAGTAAAAACGAAACAACATTCCTCCAGGACCATGGTGCTGCATCAAGCAACACACATAAAAGTTGCTAGTGAACGCAGCAGGCCAGCCAGAAATCTCTCCCCCTCCCCCTCCCACTTTCAAATCTTTTACTAGCTCTTCCTTAAGTTAGTCCTGACGAAGGGTCTCAGCCCGAAACGTCGACTGTACCTCTTCCTAGAGATGCTGCCTGGCCTGCTGCGTCCACCAGCAACTTTTATGTGTTTTGCTTGAAATTCCAGCATCTGCAGATTCCCTCGTGTTTGCGTTTTTAAACAAAACTACACTAGTCTACCCGAAACAACACAAAACTACACTAGACTACGTGAAACAACACAAAACTATATTAGACTATGTGAAACAACACAAAACTACGTTAGACTTCAGATCTACACGGGACTATATAAAGTGCACAAAACAGTGCAAGTCAGTACAATAATTAATAAACAAGACAATAGGAACAGTAAAGGACAAATTACAATATAATAATAAATGATGTAAATGTTATTGTAAACAATGTTTTAGCAGGAATTGAGAAAGAAATAAGCAAAAATTGCAAAGGGAGTGGAGTGGTGTTCAGTTGAGTGTATGTGTGTGTGTAGGTTGGTGTCAGACTAGACGCTGGGAATTGAGGAGTCTGATGGCTTGGGGGAAGAAACTATTGCACAGTCTGGTCGTGAAAGCCCGAATGCTTTGGTACCTTTTGCCAGATGGCAGGAGGGAAAAGAGTTTGTATGAGGGGTGCGTGGGGTCCTTCATAATGCTGTTAGCTTTGCGGATGCAGCTAGTGGTGTAAATGTCTGTAATGGCGGGAAGAGAGACCCCGATGATCCCTTCAGCTCACCTCACTATTCGCTGCAGGGTCTTGCGATCCGAGATGGTGCAATTTCCGAACCAGGCCGTGATGCAGCTGCTCAGGATACTCTCGATACATTCTCTGTAGAATATGGTGAGGATGGGGGATGGAAGATGGACTTTTCTCAGCCTTCGCAGAAAGTAGAGAACTGCTGGGCTTTCTTGGCTATGGAGCTGGTGTTGAGGGACCAGGTGAAATTCTCTTCCGGGTGAACACCAAGAAATTTGGTGCTCTTAACGTTCTCTTCAGAGGAGCTGTGGCTGTTCAGCTGAGAGTGGTCCATGAGAGGGAGAGGGTGTGAAGTAAAGAGCTGTGAAGTTGATAGGTAAAAGAGATAAAGGGCTGGAGGAGGGGGAATCTGATAGGAGAGGGTAGAAGACCATGGAAGAAAGGGAAGGAGGAGGAGCACCAGAGGGAGGTGATGGGCAGGTAAGGAAGAAGGTGAGAGAGTGAAACAGGAATGGTGAATGGTGAAGGAGAGGGAGCATTATGGGAAGTTAGAGAGATCAATGTTCATGCCATCAGTTTGGAGGCTACCTGGAAGGAATATAAGATGTTGCTCCTCCAACCTGATGGTGGCGTCATTGAGGCAGTAGAGGAGGCCTTTTGACTGACGTGTCGGAATGGGAATGGGAAGTAGAATCGAAATGGGTGGCTTCCGGGAGTTTTTTTCTGGTGAAGCAGTCTCCCAATCTACTTTGAGTCTCGCTGGAGGCCACACCGGGAGCACCGGATACAGTAGATGACCCCAAGGGACTCTCAGGTGAAGTGTTACCTCACCTGGAAGGACTGTTTGGGGCCCTGAATGGTAGTGAGGGAGGAGGTATAGGGTTAGGTGTGGCACTTGTTGTGTTTGCAAGGGTAAGTACCAGGAGGGAGATCAGTGGGGCGGGTTGAGATGTATAGGGAACGATCCCTGTGGGGAGTGGAAAATTGGGGGGGGGGGGTGGTGAAGGAAAGATGTGCTTGGTAGTGGGATCCCATCAGAGATGGAAGAAGTTACAAAGAATTATGTGTTGGATATGGAGGCTAATTTGGTGGTAGGTGACGGCAAGAGGAATCTTATCCCTTATATTGTGGTTGGAGGATGGGGTGAGGGCAGACGTAAGTGAAATGGAAGGAGATGCGGGTGATGTTAGCATTGGTGATGGAGGAAGGAAAACCCCCTTTCTTTGAAAAAGGAGGACATCTCATTAGTTCTGAATGAAAAGCCTCATCCTGAGAGCAGATGCAGCGGAGAAGAAGGAACTGACAGAAGGGGATGGCATTCTTGCAAGTGACGGGGAGGAAGCGGTAGCTGTCAGAGCCAGTGTGTTTATAAAAGTTACCGGTGGATAGACTGTCTCCAGAGATAGAGACAGTAAGATCGAGAAAGGGGAGGGAGGTGTCGGAAATGGTCCAGGTAAATTTGAGGGCAGGGTGGAAGTTGAAGGCGAAGTTGATGAGTGCAGGAAGCAGCACCAATGTCCATGTGGTGTAGGAAGAGGTGGGGTGTGATACCCCTGTAGGCTTGGAGCATGGACTGTCCATGTAGCCGACGTAAAGGCAGACATAGCTGGCACCCATGCGAGTGCCCATGGCTGCCCCTTTGGTTTGATGGAAGTGGGAGGAGCTGAAGGAGAAATTATTGAGAATGAAATCCAGTTCCACCAGATGGGGGAGAGTGGTGGTGAAGGGGAAATGGTTGGGTCTGTTGTCAAGAACGAAACAGAGAGCTGTAAGGCTCTCCTGATGGGGTTGGGGGTGTATAGGGTCTGGCAATCCATAGTGAAAATAAGACGATCAGGGCCAGGGAACTTGAAGTCATTGTAAAGATGAGAGCATGTGCAGTATCATGGATGTAGGGACAATGGGACTGAGCCAGGGAGGATAAAGCAGTGTCAAGGTATGCAGATATAAGTTCAGTGGGGCAAAAACAATGACCCTACCCGGTAAGCAGGTTTCTGGATTTTGGGTAGGAGGTAGAAATGGGAAGAGTGGGGTGCGGGAACTATGAGGTTGGCAGTGGATGGGAGATGCCCAGAGTTAATAAGGTCAGTGATGGTGTGGGAGACAATGGCCTTAGTGGGGTCCTATTGGAAGAGTAAGTAAGAGTCACCTGGCCTCAAAACAACTACACCACCACCCCTTATCTATGGGTTTGGTGGTGACGTTCAGATTAGTGCAGAGAGAGTGGAGAGCTGCATATTCGGAAGGAGTGAGGTTTGAATAGGAGAGTGGTAAAGTCAGGACAGTTGATGTCTCGTCGGCAGCGAACAATAAAACACTCCTTATATGTTAACCCTTTTATTCCCAGAATCATTCTCATAAACCTCTCAAAAGCCAACACGTCTTTTCTTAGATAAGGGATCCAAAATTGCACACAATATTCCAGGTGTGGTCTGGTCAATGCCTTATAAAGCCTCAGCATCACATCCTATTCTAGACCTCTTTAAATGAATGCTAAGGTTGCATTTGCTTTCCTTATCACTCCCTCAAACTGCAAGTTAACCTTTACGGAATCCTGCACAAGGACTCCGAAGTCCCTTCGCACCTTGAATTTTTGATAAGTTTTTCTCCATTTAGAAAATAGTCTATGCCTTTATTCCTTCTACCAAAGTGCATGACCATTCAATTCCCATCACTATATTCCATCTGGCACTTCTTTGCCCATTCTCCTAAACTGTTCAAGTTCTTTGGTAGGCTCCCTGCATCCTTAACATTACCTGCCCTTCCACCCATGTTTGTATCATCTGAAAACTTGGCCACAAAGCCATCAATTTCAACATCCAAATCAATATTTATATAAATAAAATAAATTTACTTTGAAATTTGAACTTCCCTTCGACCTTTCAGGGATTTCATTATTTATACTGTTTCCATTTACCTTCTTTCAACCACATTGTCCTTCGTTAGGCACGTGGTCTTATGGTCTTATATGTCTGTAACTTCACTGGTTTTATTTATTGAGAGATACAGCACAGAGCAGGCCCTGCTGGGCCAATGAGACGCTCCATTGGCAACCCATCGACTTAACCCTTATCCTAATCACAGCTCTATTTACAATGGCCTATTAAACCAGTAACCAGTGCGTCTTTGGACTGTGGGAGGAAACTGGAACACCCAGAGGAAACCCATGTGCACACAGGAAGGATGTACAAACTCCTTACAGAGGACGCTGGGATTGAACACCGAACTCTGACACCCCGAGCTGTCATAGCGGTGCACTAATTGCTACGTTACCATGTTACCATGGCACCCATGGTCTCTTGTCATCTTGAGGATTCTTCCTCATATTTGGTTTTGTCACAAATTTTGCCATATCCTCAATAAGTCTGTTCAAATCATTTACGTTTGTGGTAATCACAATTTATTCCACAGCAGAACAGAAATATACACACAAACTACATTATGTCATTCAGGAAGTATTAATCCCCAATAAATCCTTCAGACAGAATCTTCTCGAAATTCCTTTCCTAGCGGCTTCAATTATTACTCAATTGTTTTGCTTGGTATTATTACATTTCTACTTATCAAAGGTCAAAGTTCAAAGTACATTCATTAGCAAAGTATGTATGCCATTTGCACCCTTGAGATCCATCTTCTTGCAGGCAGCCACAAAACAAAGAAGCACAATAGAATCCATGAAAACCACCCACACCACAAACAGCCATGCATCCAATATGCAAAAAGAACAAGTCATGCAAACAATAAACAAATAACAACAGAACATGAACCACAGAGTCCCCAATGGTGAGTCCACAGTCACAGAGCCAGTTCAGTGCTATAGCCGGTCCAGGGGCCCGATGGCTGCAGGCCACAGCCACGGAGCCAAATAGCTGCAGGCTGCAGCCATGGAGCCAGTTCAGCACTACAGCACGTGCAGCAGCCTGATGGCTGCAGGCCACAGCGCCAGAGCCAGGTTCAGCACTGCAGCCAATCCAGGAGCCTGCTGGATGCAGGCCGCAGCCCCAGGTACAGGCTTCAGTGCGGAGACAAGTGTGGGTGGCTGCAGGCCGCAGTTGCAGAGTCAGTTCAGAGCCGAGGTGAGTGAAGCCTCACAGTCTCCTTTCCTTCCTTTCCTTTGATGCCATTTCTAATTCTGAATAACTTGGAAAGATGCACGAAGAATCTTTTTACCGTTTCAGCATTCAATATCCTCAAGTAGAGAACAATGGGTCAGCAGGTGATTAATACCTCCGATTCATTAACTGTTAAAGCATGTTCTTTCAACTATTATGTCAATCTGTGGTTCATACGCTCATTTCTCTGGAAATGACAAAGAAAAATATGAAGGTAAATCATACAAACGAATTTATTTATTTATTTGCCTGTCTATCTGTCTATTTATCTATCTGTTTCTATAGTATATCTGTCTATCTATCTATCTATCTGCCTGTCTATCTGTTTATTTAGAGATCAATTACACCCAGTTAGAAACATAGAAACATAGAAAACCTACAGCACAATACAGGCCCTTCAGCCCACAAAGTTGTGTCGAACATGCCCCTACCTTAGAACTACCTAGGTTTTACCAATAGCCCTCTATTTTTTTAAGCTCCATGTATCTATCCAGGAATCTCTTAAAAGACCCTATCGTTTTTGCCTCCACCACCGCTGTCGGTAGCCCATTCCACGCACTCACTGCTCTCTGCATAAAAAACTTACCCTTGACATCTCCTCTGTACCTACTTCCAGGCACCTTAAAACTATGCCCTCTCATGCTCGCCATTTCAGCCCTGGGGAAAAGCCTCTGACTATCCACACAATCAATGCCTCTCATTATCTTATACACCTCTATCAGGTCACCTCTCATCCTCCATCGCTCCAAGGAGAAAAGGACAAGTTCACTCAACCTTTTCTCATAAGGCATGCTCCCCAATCCAGGTAACATCCTTGTAAGTCTCCTCTGCACCCTCTCTATGGTTTCCATGTCCTTCCTGTAGTGAGGTGACCAGAATTGAGCACAGATTAATTGAGGTGACCGGATTACATCTATATGACCAATTAACTGGCATGTCTTTGGACTGTGGCAGGAAACCAGAGCACCCAGAGGAAATCCACATGCTCATGAGTAGAACATAGAAACTCCTTACAGACAGCAGTGGAAATTAGCCCGGGTTTCTGGTGCCGTAATGTGCTACACTAGCCTTCATCCCAGAAAGTTTCAGAACAGCAGCATTAACGTTCAGTTTGTGGTGAACCAGCATTGATTGAAATTTCTAACCCGCAATTAAGTGCGCTGTCAAAGGCTTTTAAATAGAACATAGAGCAGCACAGCATAGAAACAGATTCTGTGCACCACACTGTCTGTGATAACAAAATATAACCAAACTCAAACCGCTGGAGGAAATCAGCAGGTCAGGCAGCATCTATGGAAAGGAATAACCAGTTGATGTTTTGAGCTGAGAACCTTCATCAGGGCAGAGGCCTCGGCCCAGAACATCAACTGTTTATTCCCTTCTGTTGATGCTGCCTGGCCTGCTGAGTTCCTCCAGCGGTTTGAGTGTGTTGCCTTCGATGTCCGGCATCAGCAGATTTTCTGATGTTTGTGATGTAATCAAACCCGTCTGCTTACACATGGTCCGTATCTCCTCGAATCCCTGTGCAGTGTATTTATGTGTCTGCCTAAATGCCTCTGTGGTGTCAGTGTTATGTCTGCTTCCACAACAGTGTGTCCCTACACATTCCCTCTCTCACCTTAAAGCTCTGTCCTCTAATATTTGATATTTCTACCCTGGAGACAAATCCTTGACTAGATACCCCATCTATGCCTCATAATTTTATAAACTTGCTTTGTTTACTCTGGAGCATCAGCAGCTGAGGTTCTCTCCTCAAAATATCAGATTTGTTTGTCTAACCTCTCCTCGTAGTTAATTCTGTCTAACCTGGCCAATGTCCTGGTGAACCTCTTCTGCATCTGGTACAAGCGTCCAATTTCCTCCTGCAATGAGGCAACCAGAAATGCACAGAAAGTGAGCTTTGTACACAGGTTCAGTTTCAAAAACGTTTTGGTTGAGAAGGCAATACTTTTTCCACTGAGGTTGGATGAGACCGGAACTGGAGGTCATGGGTTAAGGGTGAGAAGTGAAACATGAGGGGAACACGAGGGGAACATTCTTCCCTCGGAGGGTGGTCAGAGTGTGGAAGTGATGGATGTGGGTTTGATTTCAACATTTAAGAGAAGTTTGGATAGGTACATGGATGGGAGGGGTATGGAGGCTATGGAGGTGCAGGTCAATGCGTCTCCGCAGATTAACAGTTTGCCATTAATTAGAAGGGTTGAAGGGCCTTTTTCTGTGTTTTAGTGCTCTATAACTCAATGATTTTAATAGACCAATTCATTGATACAGGAGAGAGAAGGAACTATATCTCACAAACTGACATCTTCAAACAAAATGGCACTATCAAAAGGTTGGGTGTGCATGGGGGACGTTGTGTCAATGAAATTTCCCATCAAATGCCTCCTCAGGGGAAAGGTGAGGAAGAGAAGTCTATTTGCCATTCGAAGGCTTTTCTGTGAATGTATGTTCTAGCATTCAAATTTAGCCACCTGCTGAGGAGGACCTGATTTATGTCAAATAGCAATTCAGAGCTTGTTCAAGTAATTGTATATAGGGTAATAAATGTCATGTTTCAGGAATAATCTGTGCATTTGCTGTTTTAAATAGGCTATGGGAATGAAGCCATTATAAGCAAGTCCTAACACACTGATAGATTTCCAGGCTCTGTGAGTTGATGCAGTTAATTCTAACGTAAGTAGCAAAGTTATGGAATGTTACAAAGTCAAAGTCAAAGTCAATGTAAATTTATTATCAAAGTAAACATGTATCATCATATACTACTCTGAAATTCATTCTCTTGCAGACATTTACAGGAACATATGTAATTTGCTAATAAATTTACTTTAAACTTTGAAGTTTGAATAGTGTGGCTGCATTTACAATATTAGAACAACCCTTGACCCAGCCAGAGCATCTTGGGATACTTCTCCAACACCATCATCAGCAGTTATTTTTATCAAGTAACTTATTAAAACATCTTAAAAGATCGTTAACAAAGATGTATCTTTATTCTAATTGGACTACTATTGTTTCTTTTTTATTTCATATTAACAATATGAATACGCACAAAAGGAGCGTAGGAACAATCTGAAAGCTAACACGGTTTGAGTTTGAAATAATGGACGATTTATTAAAAAACAATTAAAGCTGATCGACCTGGACATGAATTTTGCAGAGCTTTTACTATCTCTGTTGATGAGATGACCAGTAAAACTATGTTTTAATAACAGAATGATCATGACTGGAAGACTTAATTAAGGAATGGACTAGGTCCTGATAAAATGATTATCCACAGGTCAAACAATAAATCCAGTTTTTTATTACAACATTGGGTGGACGCTGTAACATAATTAGTGAAGTTCCTGAAACTTGGGTGTCATCGCTACTACATTCCATGTCTCTACTTTTGTCTGTGGTTCCGTCACCACATCACCACTCACTAGTTATTAGGCCTCACCATTCTTTCCCCTACAACAAGGAGAAAGGACAATGTACACAAAATGCTGGAGGAACTCAGCAGGCCAGGCAGCATCTATGGTAAAAAGCACAGTGGATGTTTCGGGCCAAAACCCTTCGGCAGGACTGGAGAAGAAAAGCTGAGGAGTAGGTTTGAAAGGTAGGTGGTGGGGAGAGAGGAACCCCAGGCGATAGGTGAAACTCAGAGGAGGAGGGATGAAGCAAAGAGCTAGGAACTTGGTGAAAGAGACTGAAGGCCATGAAAGAAAGACAAAAAGAGGGGATGGGAGGAACACCAGAGGGAGACGATGGGCGGGCAAGGGGATAACATGAGAGAGGTACAAGTGGATGGGAAATGGTGAAGAGGGGAAGCATTACTGGAAGTTTGAGAAATTAATGTTCATGCCATCAGCTTGGAGACTACCCAAATGAGATGTTGTTCCTCCAACCTAAGTGTGGCCTCACCATGACCGTGAAGGAGGGCACGGATGGATGTATCAGAATGTGAATGGGGAGTGGAATAAAAATGGGAGGCACTGGGAGATCCCACTTGCTCTGGTGGATGGAGCATAGATGCTCGGCGAAGCAGTCTCCCAATCTATGTCGGGTCTCACCGATATACAGGAGGCCATACCGGGAGCACCTAACACAGTATATGACCCCAACAGACTCACAGGTGAAGTGTCGCCTCACCTGGAAGGACTGTCTGGGGCCCTGAATGGTAGTTAGGGAGGAGGTGTAGCACTTGTTCTGCTTGCAAGGATAAGTGCCAGGAAGGAGATCAGTGGAGAAGGACGAATGAACAAGGTTGTGCAGGGAGTGATCCCTGCGGAAGGCAGAAAGTAGGGGGGGAGGGCCTGGTGATGGGATCCATTTGGAGGTGGCGGAAATTTCGGAGAATTATGTGCTGGATGCAGAGGCTGGTGGGGTATTAGGTGAGGATGATAGGAACCTTATCGCTGGTAAGGTGGCAGGAGGATGGGGTAAGAGCAGACGTGTGTGAAATGGAAGAGATGCGGTTGAGGGCAGCGTTGATGGTGGAGGAGGGGAAACCCCTTTCTGTTTTTGTTTGGGTAGCCTCCAACCTGATGGTGTGAACATCGATCTCTCAAACTTCCAGTAATGCCTCCCCCCCCGACCCCCTTCACCATTTCCCTTCCCCTTTTCCCTCTCTCATGTTATCTTCTTGCTCGCCCATCGCCTCCCTCTGATGCTCCCCACTCTCTTTTTCTGTCTTCCATGGCCTTCTGTCTCTTTCACCAATCAACTTCCTAGCTCCGGGGTATGTCAAAACATACGGTGATGCCCAGTTCAGGATGGTGCTGGTGAAACTCAGAACTACTAATCTGGTGTTTCTTCCCCTTTTCTTTCTTCCATGGGCTCCTGTCCTCTCCTAACAGATTCCCCCATCTCCATCCCTGTATCTCTTTCACCAATCAACTTCCCAGCTCTTTACTTCACCCCTCCCCCCTCCCGGTTTCACCTCTCACCTGGTGTTTCCTCCTCCCCTCCCCCCATTGTTTTACTCCGACTCCTCATCTTTTTTCCTCCAGTCCTGATGAAAGTTCTTGGCCCAAAAACATCAGCTGTACTCTTTTCCATAGACGCTGCCTGGCCGTTTGAGTTCCTCCCGCATTTTGTGTGTGTTTTCCTCTGGATTTTCAGCTTCTGCAGATTTTCCTTCATTTGTGTTTGAACTTTTGAAAGACCAACACAGTCCTAGGATGTACAGGGGGCCAGCCCAAAAACCACGTGGTCAGAGGGAGAACGTCAAAACCGCTTGGGGACAATGACGAGAATTGAACCCTCATCACTGGCACTGAAAACATAGCGCTAATGGCTGATTTATACTTGTGCATACGGGCTATGCCATAGGCCTGATTTATACTTTTGCGTAGCCCTACACCACAGCGAGCATGCGTAGTTGTGTCTGAGTCGCTCTGCAATTCACCACCAAAACGCTAGTTGGTGGTGGGGTTTCCATGCCACTGTGTTGAGTTTCTTCGTGACAGACATGGACGAGGAAATGCATTTCAAATATTTTCGGATGTCGGCAGGTAGATTTGACAATTTGGTTCATCACCTCCAACCATTTATTTCTCAGCAGTGTACAGACATGGCAGAGAAAAGCAACCGGAAATGTGTATGACGAAATGCGATGCTACTAAGCGGACCGGTCACAGTTGTTGCGGTCTGTGTCGCCCGGACACATGAGTTACATTTTTGAGGAGGTGTATGTCACCCTACGGCATAGGGTATGGTGTAGGAGACGCGTCATCCTACAGCATAGGGTATGGCGTAGGAGACGCGTCATCCTACAGCATAGGGTATGGCGTAGGAGACGCGTCATCCTACAGCATAGGGTATGGCGTAGGAGACGCGTCATCCTACAGCATAGGGTATGGCGTAGGAGACGCGTCATCCTACAGCATAGGGTATGGCGTAGGAGACGCGTCATCCTACAGCATAGGGTATGGCGTAGGAGACGCGTCATCCTGCAGCATAGGGTATGGCGTAGGAGACGCGGTACCTACGGCGTACATTTGACGCACAAGTATAAATCAGCCTTAACTCCTCACTACATTGCCACACTACTATGCTGGCGTTTAGTGTTTAGTGGCACCACTCTCTCTCTGTCTCTCTGGTTATCAAGGTCTCTCTCTCTCTCACTAATAAATCCATTTACTTCCTTCTCAAGGCATTAGACAGAATTAAAAAGATAAAATAAAAAAATGAAATCAATCAATAAGTTAATTAAACATGAAAAAAAATCCATCAGTAAATATTTATTTTTAAGGCCTGCTGCAAGAATTACTGCATTTCTGTTCCTAAAAACAATTATAAATTGTACTTGTAATGCCCTTGTTCATATTTTTACTGTTATGCTGTATGTATTTCATTTAGCAGTTCTGTAAGAGCAGTCTGTTCTGCTTTCAGCTTGTTTGGGTTATTGTCGAAGATAAGAGATGAGGAGAAATGTGTGACATCCGATTAGGATGGCAGAGCTGAGTGGAGGTTTCGCTGGTGAGGGACACCCAGGTTGGTCTTGGACTTGTGTTCGGCAGGAGATGGAGAGAGAAGACTGGGGAGAACCGGTCATAGCATACGATCTGGTGGGAGACCCGTTTGTTTGGATGGATTGCAAGCAACATTTGTAAGGTGGTGTGTGCTTTCACGTTGACCAAGGACCCAGCACGTGCGTGACCGAGAAATTGAAGCTAATCTCCAACTTGTGCATGTTTGACTGTTTAATTAGACTGGGCCCTTCTCTTTTTGTTATTCTTTACTAACCCTCTAGTTAAGATTCATAAATATAATTCCTTCAATCGCATGCAGTGTACCATCTGTTATTTCGTGGCACTAATTTGTAACAGGGTAGCAAATCACACAGCATCCACACAAACCGCGGTTTGGGGTGGGACGAGCCATCTCAATCTCACGAGTTTGGCGGGACCGGCGAGTGTCTTCCCTAGTCTTACGCAGCCGAGGAAACTGGAGTGTTTCATACACAAAGCACCTGAAAGCAGGGGAAATTATTATACATAAATTTCCAACTTTATACAAGCTACAAACTTTCTGTTAAATGAATCAGCTTCTTAAGAAATCACATCAATGCCCTAACTTTCCTTGCCCCTTGATGTGAAAAAAAAGCCACTTGTTTGCTTTTGATAGCTGTCCAGCATTACAGCTGCATTGAATAAGATTTCTTTGTCCCCCAACCTGTAATTATCTATCTTATTCAGAGCTGCAGCTTAGAACAGCCCAAAGAGCTGCACCACCCAGCAACACACTCGTACAAAATTAGGCTAATTGCAGGACAATTTACAATGACCAATTAACCTACTAACCAATACGTATTTGGAATGTGGACATGAAACTGAGCACCTGGAGGAAACCCAAGCATTCCCTGAGGAATGGAGTACAATCTTCTGTGTGGATTGTCACCCTGTTGTGATGGAGAGGCTTGTGTGGTCCTGTGATCCCGCGAGCGATGCCGTCTGGAGCTGTGCTCCTGGTAGGGTCACCCATGGCGGTAAGGTCGAGGGTGAGATCCCTGACAAAGAACAATCCAACCAAGACCTCAACGGTGGAACAGGCAGACGAAGTTACTTCGAACTCAACGGCTGTGAAGGCGGATGAAGGTTGCAACAAATCCATCAGCTCCAGTCGTTGTGGTTTCCATGCCATTGGAATCAGTTGGTTGATTTGTGAAGTATCGTGTGCTTCTTGGAGTGCAACATCAAGTACACATTAAACAAATACACGCACAGGCGTCTTCACTCTGTGGGCCACTTCTTCAGAACGAAGACCATCATCCTCGACCTCAAGGGATAGCCATGACGATGACGACGACAAACTGCTTACAGAGGAAGCCAGAATTGAACCCTGAACTCCAATGCCCTGAGCTGTAATAGCGTTGTACTCACCGCTATGCCACGTTGGTGGCTGAAATGGAACTTTCTTGGATTCTTAGAGTACTGTACTCAATACAATACTCAATAAACAACTCCTCTGTGACACCAGGGATAGCTCCCATCAAAATGTGGAGCACCCAACAAATTCTGAATCTACCAGCAGACACTGAGATGGGATGATAAATTTTCTTTAAAGCTTTAATATGAGGTTTTTTTGCCATTGCAAGTCTTTAACCAAGTTAGTGATTCAGTACCTGACAGATGCCTGTAACAGGGTGACTCCTTGTAATCAGGTCAGCCAATTTGTACATAACATCTTTCAGGCTGCAGGGCCCTGAGCAACATGCTGTGGGGTTTGTTGTTTTGATCGAATTATATCAGCTTGACATTACCCTGCATCACTGAGTGAAGAAACAATTCTTAGAGTTGCCAGCATTGAAAATATCATGCAACCTTTATATTAGACTGTAAAACATAGAGCATCAGACCATAAGACATAGAAGCAGAATTAGGCCATTCAACCCATTGAGTCTGCTCTGCCATTCCATCATGGCTGATCCATTTGCCTCTCAAACCCATTCTCCTGCCTTCTCCCCATAATGTTTGACACCCTGACTAATCAGGAACCTATCAAACTCTGCTTTAAATATGCAAACAACAAGAATTCTGCAGATGCTGGAAATTCAAGCAACACACATCAAAGTTGCTGGTGAACGCAGCAGGCCAGGCAGCATCTCTAGGAAGAGGTGCAGTCGACGTTTCAGGCCGAGACCCTTCGTCAGGACTAACTGAAGGAAGAGTTAGTAAGAGATTTGAAAGTGGGAGTGGGGGGGGGGGAGATCCAAAATGATAGGAGAAGACAGGAGGGGGAGGGATGGAGCCAAGAGCTGGACAGGTGATTGGAAAGGGGGATATGAGAGGATCATGGGACAGGAGGCCCAGGGAGAAAGACAGGCGGGGGGGGGAACCCAGAGAATGGGCAAGGGGTATAGTCAGAGGGACAGAGGGAGAAAAAGGAGAGTGAGAAAAAGAATGTGTGTATAAAAATAAATAACGGATGGGGTACGAGGGGGAGGTGGGGCATTAGCGGAAGTTAGAGAAGTCAGCGTTCATGCCATCAGGTTGGAGGCTACCCAGACGGAATATAAGGTGTTGTTCCTCCAACCTGAGTGTGGCTTCATCTTTACAGTAGAGGAGGCCATGGATAGACATGTCAGAATGGGAATGGGATGTGGAATTAAAATGTGTGGCCACTGGGAGATCCTGCTTTCTCTGGCGGACAGAGCGTAGGTGTTCAGCAAAGCGGTCTCCCAGTCTGCGTTGGGTCTCGCCAATATATAGAAGGCCACATCGGGAGCACCAGATGCAGTATATCACCCCAGCTGACTTACAGGTGAAGTGTCGCCTCACCTGGAAGGACTGTCTGGGGCCCTGAATGGTGGTAAGGGAGGAAGTGTAAGGGCATGTGTAGCACTTGTTTCGCTTACAAGGATAAGTGCCAGGAGGGAGATCAGTGGGGAGGGATGGGGGGGACGAATGGACAGGGAGTCGCGTAGGGAGCGATCCCTGCGGAAAGCAGGGGGGGGGGAGGGAAAGATGTGCTTAGTGGTGGGATCCCGTTGGAGGTGGCGGAAGTTACGGAGAATAATATGTTGGACCCGGAGGCTGCTGGGGTGGTAGGTGAGGACCAGGGGAAACCTATTCCTAGTGGAGTGGCGGGAGGATGGAGTGAGAGCAGTTGTGCGTGAAATGGGGGAGATGCGTTTGAGAGCAGAGTACTCCCTTGTCCATTCGTTCCCCCCCCCCCATCCCTCCCCACTGATCTCCCTCCTGGCACTTATCCTTGTAAGCAGAACAAGTGCTACACATGCCCTTACACTTCCTCCCTTACCACCATTCAGGGCCCCAGACAGTCCTTCCTGGTGAGGCGACACTTCACCTGTGAGTCGGCTGGGGTTATATACTGCATCTGGTGCTCCCAATGTGGCCTTCTATATATTGGCGAGACCCGATGCAGACTGGGAAACCACTTTGCTGAACACCTACGCTCTGTCTGCCAGAGAAAGCAGGATCTCCCAGTGGCCACACATTTTAATTCCACATCCCATTCCCATTCTGACATGTCTATCCACGGCCTCCTCTACTGTAAAGATGAAGCCGCACTCAGGTTGGAGGAACAACACCTTATATTCAGTCTGTGTAGCCTCCAATCTGATGGCATGAACGTTGACTTCTCTATCTTCCGTTAATGCCCCACCTCCCCCTCGTACCCCATCTGTTATTTAATTATATACACACATTCTTTCTCTCACTCTCCTTTTTCTCCTTCAGTCCCTCTGACTATACCCCTTGCCCATCCTCTGGGTTTCCCCTCCCCCCCCTTGTCTTTCTCCCTGGGCCTCCTGTCCCATGATCCTCTCATATCCCTTTTGCCAATCACCTGTCCAGCTCTTGGCTCCATCCCTCCCCCTCCTGTCTTCTCCTATCATTTTGGATCTCCCCCTCCCCCTCCCACTTTCAAATCTCTTACTAACTCTTCCTTCAGTTAGTCCTGACGAAGGGTCTCTGCCTGAAACGTCGACTTTGCTTCTTCCTAGAGATGCTGCCTGGCCTGCTGCGTTCACTAGCAACTTTGATGTGTGTTGCTCTGCTTTAAATATACTCAGTGACTTAGCCTCCACAGCTGCCTGTGACAATAAATTCCACAGATTTACTACCATCTGGCTAAAGAAATTCCTTCTCATCTCTGTTCAAAATGGTCATACCTCTATTCTGAGGCTGTGCCCTCTGGTCCTTGACTCCGCCACATAGGAAACATCCTCTCCACATCCACTCTATCTAGGCCTTTCAATATTTGACAGGTTTCAATGAAACCTCCCTACATTCTTCTAAACCCCAGTGAATATAGGCCCAGAGTCATCAACTGCTCCTCACATGTTCATCCTTTCATTCCTGGGATCATTCTCGTGAACCTCTTCTAGATCCTCACCAATTCCAGCAGGTCTTTTCTTAGATAAGGGGCTCAAAACTGCTCACAATAGTCCAGATGCAGTCTGACCAATGCCTTATAAAGCCTCAGCATTACAGCCTTGCTCTTATATTCTAGTCCTCTTGAAATTATTGCGAACATTGCATTTGCCTTCCTTACCACCGACTCAACCGGCAAGTTAACCTTTAGGGAATCCTGCACAAGGACTCCCAAGTCCCTTTGCACCTTGAGTTTTTAAATTTTCTCCCTGTTTAGAAAATCATTTACATTATTATTCCTTCTCCAAAGTGCAAGATCATACACTTCCTGATATTGTATTCCATCTGCCACTTCTTTGTCCATTCTCCCAATCTGTCCAAGTCCTTCCGCAGACACTCTACTTCCTCACCACGACCTGCCTATCCACCCATCTTCGCATCATCCACAAACATGGCCACAAAGCCATCAATTCTGTCATTAAAACATTGACATATAATGTGAAGAAATGGTCCCAATACTGACCCCTGCAGAACACCACTAGTCACCGGCAGCCGAACAGAAAATGTCCCCTTTACTCCCACTCTTTACCTCCTGCCAGTCAGAAAATCTTGTATCCATGGTAACATAATGGTTAGCATGACACATGTACAGCTCGGGCATTCCAGAGTTTAGAGTTCAATTCCAGTGTCCTTCTGCAAGGAGTCTCTGTATGTGCTCTGGTGGAATGTGTGGGATTTTGCTGGGTGATCCGGGTTCCTCCCACAGTCTAAAGATGTACTGGCTGGGTTAATTGGTCACTGTAAATTGTTCTGTGATTAGGTTAGGGTTAATCAGGGGTAGTGGGGTTGCTGGGACGGCATGGCCTGAAGGGGTAGAAGGGCCTTCTCTGTGCTGTATCACAAAATAAATAAATAAATATCCCTACTAGTATCTTTCCTGTAATACTGTGGAGGAAAATATTGTGAGTTAAAAGATTTTGAGAGACAAAGGGTTAATGTTGGCTTTTGAGTATGGAAACCAGTTTGCAGCTCAGTCTGTGAGAGATATGGTCCTGACTTTTAGCAGAGACGACTCTGACAATAAATACTTGCAGTTGCCTATCTTGTAAGAATTAACCTCAAGGATATGAGACAAACTGTCTGTTAATACAAGGTTGTACACAGGGCTGAATTTCTAATTCTTGGCTGTTGCTATGGGTATAGCTTATCACAAGAGAACTGCATGTGAAACTAGCTTGTATTTTGTAATTCACAAGGTTAATCGAACAGTCTTTGCTTTTACAATTGATCTGTACATATACAAAAGGAGCTGTGCTCTCTGTACTATTTAGAGTTCGAAACCCACTGTAACGGTTCCATTCCCCACGATATCGTGACTAAAGCTCTCTTTACTTTTAAGTCTGTGTCTAATTTACTTGCAATCTACTTTAATCGAATTTCCTTAGCAAATTAACTTCCCTAACATTTTGGTGCCCAATGTGCGGCCCCTTTTATACGGGGTCCAACGATCTATTATACCGTGAGTTACTGTGAGATTAGTGAACAAGAAAAGCCACTATGGATTATGCTTGGGAAGTGTTCATGGGGATCGTTTGATTGTGAGCTGCTGTGAGTCTCTGTGGGGGACAAGATCAGTAGGGCAAGACTGGAGCAGATGAGGGGCCTGCCTGGCCAGTGTCCATCCCAGAGCTCCTGGAAAGGGGGCAAGATGGCAGATGGAAGACAGGTTCAGAGACTCACAGAGAGTCCAATGAATGGTTAAATTAAAGGACAATAGGGACTGAGATAAACTCCTGTCAGGCAAGGGTAATCTCCTCAAAGAATTCCAACAGGTTCGTCAGGCAGGATTTTCCCTTAAGCAAAACATGCTGACTTTGTCCTATCTTGTCCCATGTCACCAAGTATACTCCAACACCTCGTCCTTAACAATTGATTTTCCCAACCACTGAGGTCAGGCTAACTGGTCTATAATTTCTTTTCTGCTGCCTTCCTCCTTTCTCAAACAGTGGAGTGACATTTGCAATTTTCCAGTCCTCTGGCACCATACCAGAGTCCAATGATTTCTGAAAGATCATTTCTAATGCCACCACAGTCTCTAACACCACCTCTTTCAGAACCCCAGGGTGCAGTTCCTCTGGGCTAGGTAACATGTACTTTTAGGTCTTTCAGCTTTTTGAGCACTTTCTCCCTTGTAATAGTAACTGCACTCACTTCTCTTCCTTCAAACACTACAATATGTGGCACACTGCTAGTGTCTTCCACAGTGAAGACTGATGCAAAATACTCATTTAGCTCATCAGCGATCTCCTTGTCCCGATTATTATTTCTCCAGCCTCATTTTCTAGCGGTCCTATATCCATTCTCATCTCTCTTTTATTTTTTACATACTTGAAAAAACTTTTACTATCCCCTTTAATATTATTTGCTAGCTTGCTTTCATATTTCATCTTTTCCCTTCTAATGATTCTTTCAGTTGCTCCCTATAGGTTTTTAAAAACTTCCCAATCTTCTATCTTCCCACTAATTTTTGCTTTGTTGTATGCCCTCTTTTTTGTTCTTACATTAGCTTTGACTTCCTTTGTCAGCCATGGTTGTACTATTTTGCCATGTGAGTATTTCTTCATTTTTGGAAAACACATGTCCTGCACCTCAGAAACGCACGCCATTGCTGCTCTGCTGACATCCCTGTCAGCAACTCCTTCTGATTTACTTTGGCCAACTTCTGTCTCATACAACTGCAATTTCCCTTACTCCACTGAAATACTGCTACGTCAGATTTTACTTTCTCCCTATCAAGTTTCAAATTGAACTCAATCACATTGTGATCACTGATTCCTAAGGGTTCTTTTACCTTAAGCTCCCTAATCGCCTTCGGTTCATAACCCAATCCAGTATAGCTGATCCCCTAGTAGGCTCAACGACAAACTGCTCTAAAAAGCCAGCTCTTAGGCATTCAACAAACTCACTCTCTTGAGATCCATTACCAACCTAATTTTCCCAATCGACCTGCATGTTAAGATCTCCCCACGATTATCATAACATTGCCCTTTTGACACGCCATTTCTATTTCCTGCCGTAATCTGTGGTCCACCTCCCAGCCATTGTAGGGAAGCCTATATATAACTGTCATCAGGGTCCTTTTACCCTTACAGTTTGTTAACTCAATGCATAAGGATTCAACATCTTCCGATCCTATGTCACATCTTTCTATTGATTTGATGCCATTCTGTACCAATAGAGCTATGCCTCCCCGTCTGCCTACCTTCCTATCCCTCTGATGCAACGTGTAACCTTGGACATTCAGCCACGATTCAGTGATGGCTACAACATCACAAAAAATGCACCTATTGAATCTATTGTAGTTTCTGTTTTCTGTTTCTTAGCAGGATTAGAATTTAAGGCTTCGTCAAAGACTTTCAAACGTTGTGGGGATTCTTTCTGAATTATTTTCAAAACTTTCAAAGCCCTCAATTTGTTGTTTAAATTTAGATGTTGGCTATTATTAATTTTTATTATATGATAAGGTATTTTACCTTTTTTTCTCCTTAATAAACAGCTTTGGTCTTGGTAGGAGTTAGACACTTTTTTTTTGTAATAAATTAGTATATTTCAATATAACTATTGACTAACCTACATGAATACGGGGTAATGAGATTGTTATTATGAATAGACATAATGTAATTGGTAGTTTAAAAAAAATCTTTTTTGACCTTTTATATATACTTTCTTGTACTCTGTATTCTTTTATGTAGAAACTAATAAAAATATTGAAAAGAGAATTTAAGGCTTCACCGCCTTCAGACTCATGGAGTTTGTGCTGTACGTATTTATCCATCATTAACGGGGCTAAATTAAAAATTTTAAAACCCACAAAACAGGAATGTCTATTGGATGATAAGGACCTGTTCCTGTGCTGTACTGTTCTCTGTTCTATGTTCTAAGTTCTTTGTAACTGAGCTGGTCAGGGCAGTATCTGTGGAGTGGAATAACAGTCGACATTTTGGGCCGAGACATCGACTGTTCATTTCTCTCCACAGATGCTGCCTGACCTGCTGAGTTCCTCCAGCATTTTGTGTGTGTTGCTCTGGATTCCCAGCATCTGCAGAATCTCCTGCATTGATGACCTCTGTTAATTGTTTACCTTCCTGGACGGTGAACAATTATAGTTCTGTGTCCTGTAATCTTGACTAATTCAGCATGAAGAAAAGATTGAAGTGGATCGTATCAAACTAGATATGTTATTACTACCGGGATATTTGTAAACACATGGCATGCTCATTTCCTGAAGTGTATAATGTGATTATTTGTGATGTGTTAACTCTGGGTCAGGGAAGTGTCTACTCTGCTGCTCATCCACCTCTTCAAAATAATGGACCTTAGGCTAAAGGATGATTACACAACTACTTCCATTCAAAGTTCAAAATAAATGTCACCCTGAGGTTCATTTCCTTGCAGGCATTCACAAAAATACAAAGGAACACAAAAGAATACACACAAAGATAGATGAACCACCAAAGAGACAAACAGTGCAAATATGCAAACAAGTAAATAAATGAATAAATGAATAATTAATTAATTAATTAGAGAACAGTGGGAGCAGGAGTTGCAGAGTCCTTGAAAGTGAGTCCATAGTTTGTGGAATCAGTTCAGTATTGAGGTGAGTGAAGTTCTCCACATTGGTTCAGGAGCCTGATGGTTGTAGGGTAAGAGCTTCTCCCGGACCTGGTGGTGTGGGACCTAAGGCCCAATAGCAGTAGTGAGAAGACAGCATGGCCTGGATGGTGGGAGTCCTTGATGATGGGTGCCTCTTTCTTGTGGCAGCACTCCTTGTAGATGTTTGTGGGACATCCGGGACTTTGGGTGAATCTAGGTCCACAACCTCAGAATAGAAGGATGTCTATTTAGAACAGAAATGAGGAGGAATTTCTCCATCCTGAGGATACTGAATGTATGGAACCTTGCCACAGATGTCTGTGAGAGCCAAATCATTGGGTATATTTTAAGTGGAGATTGATGGGGTCTTGATTAGTCAGGGTGTCAAAGGTTTTGGGAAGAAGGCAGGAGACTGGGGTTGAGGGATAATAAATCAGTCATGATAGAATGGCAGAGTAGAATTGATGGGCCAAATGGTCCAATGCCTTATAGTCTTATGGTCTTAAGTTCATTACATACTTATAAATTTTGGATACAACTTCCTTTTCAAAATTCATAACTGTCTTATTTTGAGTAGTGTACAGGTTGTCTTCAAATATAGTTTCTACAGTATGAAGACTGTTAATATTACAAATGCTTCTGTCTCTGCACCACCAAAAATATCCAATTATTACTATTTTGAACTGTCATGTGTCAGACTATCTAAGTTCAAAGTAAATTTATTATCAAAGTCCATATATGTCACTATATACACATAATGCTGAGATGCATTATCTTGTGGGCATTCACAGTAAGTACAAGAAACACGGCATAATCAATGAAAGAACACACCCAACAGGACAGACAAATGTGCGACCTATAAGAGAATTACATTCTTTAAAAGTGCTTGGATGCAATATATGAAGTTGGGTTATGCAACTTTCCAAAGAGCACTGATCTACAGTACAGAGCAAAAGTCTTAGGGTGTCTAAGGCTTTAGCCCAGAATTGTATTTGTCAACGTGGAGTGCAGAGCGAGCTTGTAAATCTGGCAGGAGCAAAGGATGTTGGGAATGGTGAGGGTGGAGCGCCATGGTATGGGTGTCATACAGGTGGCACAGAAGGAGGGTCGGGGTAGCGGGTGGAGTGGGTGCAGACACGCCCAGCCCTGAGACATTGGGCAAGGTGATTAGATTCCAAACAATTGGCTTATTGATCATTACAGAATGTCTCTCTGATTTTTCCTGCTGCCTCCCCTCCTGATTCCCTTTTTCCCAATCATGACTCCTCTTTCCCAGACCCCTTCCCACTCTCAGTCCACAATAGAGACCCATATCAGAATCAGGTTTATCATCATTCACATATGCCATGAAATTAGTTTTTTTTAGGGCAGCAGAACAGTGCAACACATAAAATTACTACAGTACTGTACAAAAGACTTAGGCACTGTAGCTATATATATGTTCTTAAGACTTTTGCACCGTACTGCAAATGGAAGAGACACTGAACCAAGTGTCTTCAATTATCAGTCAGCATGGTTTGTGACTACTGGAGGATATATCTGTAAAAGAAGCTGTTGAACTCCAAATCATATACAGTAGATCAATGGGTCTGATGGTCACATCGTACCTCTTGTTCAATTTTTCTGTATCCTTGCCATGCTCAATGCTGCTGCAATAGTTCCCCAGGGGAACATAGTGAACAGTGCCACAGTAGCATGGCCGTTAGCACGGCACTATTACAGGTTGAGGTGTCAGAGTTCAGAGTTCAATCCCAGTGTCCTCTGTAAGGAGTCTGGGCTGTAAGGAGTTTGCACTTTGTCAAACAACCTGTGTATATTCAGTAAGGTAGGCTTTGTTGAATAACTGAATGCAGTAAATCTAGTCACACTCTGGACCAAAGCATCTTTAAGATACTGTTGGTGCTCATTTGTTTTGTTTGCATTGAATTCAAAATGCTCAACATGCAGTAATTTAGAAGTCTGAGATATCAATATAGCATCAGGGTGGCTGACAGTGTAATACAAGTGCTATTATAAATTTGATGGCACTGTACAAAACACCTTATACCCAATTGACAATTCATGAAACAAATATATTATACAGCACTCCACATGTGCACAATTATGCAGTGTAAAACCACCTAAAAGGATCCATTTGAAAGAAGTTTTCACATGGAGACTGGGAGACTGAGTGACCAGTGATCCATTGCCTGTAGAATGCGTGGGCTTTCTCTGGGTGCTCTGGTTTCTTCCACAGTTCAAAGATGTACCAGTTAGTAGTTAATTGGTCATTGTAAATTGTCCTGTGATTAAGCTAAGGTTAAATCGTGGGTGCTGCGCAGTGTGGCTTGAAGGGCCGGCGTGACCTATTCTGCACTGTATCTCAATAAATAAATAAATCTGCTCCTATGTCTTACCATCTTAAGGTCTTATGCCTTGGCAGCTCAAGTGCTTCTCCAGATTCTCCATGAACCTTGTACCTCTGTCACTCTCTCAGGCAATGCCTTCTAGAATCCAACTCCCCTCTCCATGAAAATAAAACTTTGTCAAATCTTCTCTAAAAGTCTTAACCCTTGGATTAAATCTGTGGCCTCTGGTGTTATACAACTGTGCTATGGGGAAATGTTCATTATTGTTCACCCAATTTATACCCCCTGAATGTTTCTACACCACAATCACATGTACCCTTAGCTCACTTAAAAAGTTCAAAAGTTCAAAAGTAAATTTATTATCAAAGTACATATATGTCACCATATACAACCCCAAGATTCATTTTCTTGTGGGCATACTCAACAAAGTTATAACAGAATCAATGAAAGACTGCCCAACTAGAGTGTATAACCAGAGTGCAGAAGACAACAAACTGTGCAAATACAAAAAGAAGAAACAATAATAATAAATAAATAAGTGATAAATATAAAGAGTATAAAATGAAGAGTCCTTGAAAGTGAGCCCGTAGGTTATGGGAACAATTCAAAGATGGGAGAGTGAAATTGAGTGAAATTATCCCCTCTGGTTCAAGAGCCTGATGGTTAAGGAGTAATAACTGTTCCTGAAGCTGGTGGTGTGAGTCCTGAGACTCCTGTTCCTTCTTCTTGATGGCAGCAGTGAGAAGAGAGCATGTCCTGGGTGGCGGGGGGCCCTGATGATGAATGCTGCTTTCCTGAGGCAGCATTTCATGTAGATGTGCTGAATGTTTGGGAGGGCTTTACCCATGATGCACCCCCACCAAAGAAAACAAGCCAAGCTTATCTAGTCTTTGCTCAAACTGAAACAGTCCATCCCTGGAAATATCCTGGCCAATCTCCTCCACACCTTTCCCACTGAAAATGATAAACACAAGAGATTCTGCAGTCCTGATGAAAGGTCTTGGTCTGAAATATTGTCTCTTTATTCCTTTCCATATATGCTGCCTGACCTGCAAAGTTCCTCCAGCACTTTGTGTGTGTTACCCCAGTGTAAGTGCATCCTTTCTGTAGTGTGGTGACCAAAACTGCTCACAATCCTTCATGGGGGTGTCACTGACAGTTTATAAAGTTGTACCCGTTGGGTCCTGAAGCTTTAGTGATCCAAAAGTTCTCCAGAAGTTAAGAATTAGGCATAAAATTTATTGCTTCCGTTCATTTTAGGTGAACAAAGAAAACGAAGGGAGAAGTATAGTCAGAGACATAGAGGAAAAGAGAAGGGCAGGCAAAGGAAGAGAACCTAGGGAAAAGAGAGCGAACAAAGGTGGACTGTTCTTCTTACACCAGACAACTGACTCCATTTGTAGGAGCCATGCATCTATTTTCTGTCCATTGGAGCCATGTGTCTATTTTCAATCCATTGGAGCCATGTGTCTATTTTCTGTCCATTGGAGCCATGTGTCTATTTTCAATCCATTGGAGCCATGTGTCTATTTTCTGTCCATTGGAGCCATGTGTCTATTTTCAATCCATTGGAGCCATGTGTCTATTTTCTGTCCATTGGAGCCATGTGTCTATTTTCTGTCCATTGGAGCCATGTATCTATTTTCTGTCCATTGGAGCCATGTGTCTATTTTCTGTCTGCATTGTATTCTATGGCACATTTATCGTGGTAATCTGTTACATGGGTTAGGGTGTGGTAGAAGCAAATGACTATAATTACACGTTCACGCTTGTGCTTAGCTGGTTAGTCTGATGGAGAGGGGTTGAGCCATGTGGAATAGTAATTTTTGTTGACCGCTAATTTAGTTTACCACTAGTTGGGAAACTAATTGAAATGTTATTAGGCCACTTAAATAGGTATAAAATGCTAATGCTGATATCGCTAATTAGAATGCTAAAATCACTATATCACTAATTTAGTTTCGTTGGCTTTCATAAGATCGTTCATCTTTGCTGGCTTCACAATAAAGGATCGAAGTGCTTTTCTCGACTTTGGAACTTCGTTATTTTGGAACTTATCATACTGTGTCAATCTCCTGGCTTAGTCTCTCGTCCAGTTTTGGTTTGTTTTCAAATAACGACTACGCCATTGAAATTCCAACAGATAAGTCTTTGGACCCGTACACCCTCTTTTACTCAGAATCTCTCTGGATCCCATCATTCATTGTTTATATCCTCCAAAAAATTCACTTCCTCCCGCGTATTAGGATTAGCTCCACTCCGGTAGTACTCTCTTCATGAGAAAGACACAGTGGTTTGTTTTATTCAATACCAACCCAGATGAGGATAATGCTTTGAAGCTACCCAATACTCATAGAACATATGACAGTATTACAGCTCGGGGTGTCGGAGTTCAGAGTTTAATTCCAATGTCACCTGTAAGGATTCTCTACGTCCTCCCTGTAGAATTTATGGGTTTTCTCCGGATGCTCCAATTTCCACCAGCAGTCCGAAAACATACTGGTCGTAGCTTAATTGGTTATTGTAGATTGTCCCATGATTAAGTTAGGGTTAAATCCAAGGTCGCTGGGCTGCGTGGCTCAAAGGACCGGAAGGGCTTATTCTTCAGGGTATCTCAACAAACAAACAAATAAATAAATAAATAGATACATTACAGCACAATACATGCCATTCGGCCCACAATGTTGTGCTGATCCGTTCACCTACTATCATTCTAACCCTTCCCTCCCGCATAGCCCTCCATTTTTCTACCATCCCCAGGCTTATCTAAGGGTGCCTTAAATGTCCCTAATGTATCTGCCTCTACCACCAGCTCTATTATTTGATTGTTTTTTAAGCTTCAGAACTCAGATTGATCTAAGATTATATCTCAGAATGAGTGACAACAGTCAAAAGAAGCAAGACTGCAAAGGCTTATCCAGAAACATTTGGATTCATTTTTTAAATAAATTTTGAATCTGTATGGTAGAGACATACACATAGATTAGTCAATGCAAATACCTTTTTTTTAAATCGAGCAATAATTTCTTGGTTATATTCACTTGGGAAATAACATTTTACACACATTTCACTGAAAATCTTTCTGAAAAAGAGGAATTTGAGCAGTTCCAATGTCCTATAAAATCATAATGAACACTTCCTAAGCCCTGGAGCTTTGCATAATGAAGGCACATAACAATTGTTCTGTAACTGTATGATATGAAGTAATCCACTTCTTTAATTCCTCCACTTTATGAGGAAACTCAAGTTACACTTTTAGTAAAAGCAACTTAGAATCAGTTGAGGTGAATGGGCTTTCGTATAAAATCCCAGAGTCTATAATTACTCCATTGTCTGGGATTTGAGCAGGACTGTAAATCACTCGACAGCATGCAGAAATTAGAAGAAGGTTCATAAAGCAGCATTTCCTGCGTAATGTCGCACTGAGACTGATACTGTCCCTTTCTGGGCATCAGTCAGAGGAAGATGCTGCTGTACAGAGGACTGCAGGGGAATATTGCTGATGTCGGAGTGAGTGCTCCATCACTGGGAGAGTGATGAAATGTTCCAGGAATGAAAGGGTTAATGCATGAGGGGCCTTTGATGGCTCTGAGCCTGTACTTGATGGAGTTTAGAAGAATGAGTGGAGGATCTCATTGAAACCTATCTAATATTGGAAGGCCTAGCTAGAGTGGATATGAAAATCAAGTTTCTGAATGCATTTAGAATGGCGATGAGGAAGAATTTCTTTAGCCAGAGGGAAGTGCATCTGTGCAGTTCATTGCCACTGAGGGCTGGGGAGATCAAGTTATTAGGTATGCCTAAAGTGGGAGTTGATAGGTTCTTGGTTAGTAAGGATGTCAAAAGTTACGGGGAGAAGGCAGGTGAATGGGGTTGAGAGGGATAATAAATCAGTCATGATGGAATGGCGGAGAAGACTCGATGGGCTGAATGGCCTAATTCTTCTTCTATGTCTGATGTGCTTATGGTCTTATGGTCTCAGGCGAACCCGATCAGCTTGGTAAAGGGCAGTGCCCACAGGAGGTGTGCTCTTCATGCAGGAAGGCAAATGGAGATCTGTCAGGGCTGCATCTATGTGTGCCTAGCTGAAGTTTACAGGGAGACCACTTCAATATTGTGAGAACCTTAGGTCCCACACCACTAGTTTCAGGAACAGTTATGACACTTCAACCTTCAGGCTTCTGAACCAGAGCGGATAACTTCACTCACATCAACTCTGAACTGATTCCACAATCTACAGACTCACTTTCAAGAACTCATGTTTTCTGTATTATTTATTTAATTGCTTATTGTTTGCACGGTTTGTCATCTTTGTCAGCGGTCCCCAACCACCGGGCCGCAAAGCATGTACTACCAGGCCGTGAGGAAACGATATGACTTGACGATATGAAACGGTATGAGTCAGCTGCACCTTTCCTCATTCCCCGTCACGGCCACTGTTGAGCTTGAACACACGCAAGGTCATTACTCGCGCGTCGTCCGTGTCAGCGCGGGAAGGAGATCAACTCCTCGAGCTTGCAAATGACAGCGGGCTGGGAAGTATGTTTGACAAAACATCTCTGCCAGCATTCTAGATCAAAGTCAAGGCTGAGTATCCTGAGATAGCCACAAAAGCACTGAAAACATTGCTTCCATTTTGCTGCGAAGCGGAGTTTTCTGCAATGAATGCAACGAAAACTAAATTGCGGAATAGACTGGACATAAGGAACCCCCTTCGAGTATCGCTGTCTCCCATCACCCCTCGATAGCACCGTGTTGTTGCAGGGAAACAAGCCCAGGGCCCCCACTGATGCAGCGATATTGGTGTGTTGCAATGATTTTATATGTTCATACGGGGAAAATATGTGCTGTGTGTTTAATATCCAAATGTTACTTAAAATGTTATGATGCTATTGACTTATAAGTGACTTTTATAACCATATAACAATTACAGCACAGAAACAGGCCATCTCTGCCCTTCTAGTCCGTGCCAAATGCTACTCTCACCTAGTCCCACCGACCTGCACTCAGCCCATAACCCTCCATTCCTTTCCTGTCCATATACCTATCCAATTTTTCGTTAAATGATAATATCGAACCTGCCTCTACCACTTCTACTGGAAGTTCGTTCAACACTTACTTCAAGCTCCCCTGTCCTCCCCTGATAATTGACCTATTGCTATATTCATATGAGAAAATATGCGCTGTGTGTTTAATATTAAATTCGTTAGATAAACCCTTTTAGAAACAAAATTGAGTGTATTAGCCACTTATCACCGATATTCCGGTCGTGATTAACACTCCCCTCCAACAGAATTGCCAAAAATGATTTGTAGAAAAAAAAATCGGCACGTACACGCATGCGCACTGGTGCCCGCGCAAGGCTTCATGGTCATTGTAGTCTTTCTTGGGGTAAACACAACGTATTTGACTGCTACTCTTGTCTGTTGGCAACGCTCCCCACCCCCCGTCCACCCGGGTCGGCTGGTCCGCAAGAATATTGTCAATAATAAACCGGTCCGCAGTGCAAAAAAGGTTTGGGACCCCTGATCTTTGTCATGCTGGTTTTTTTTGTCAGTTTTTGTTTGTATGTAGTTTTTTCATTGATTCTGTTGTATTTCTTTATTTTCCTGTAAATGCCTGCAAGAAAATTAATCTCAATGTGGTATAAGGTGACACATATGTACTTTGATAATAAATTTACTTTGAACTTTGGAAACCCTGAAACTGATCACAGTGCTTGTAAGAGCCCGCTGAAAACAGAGCCATGGAGAACCCATGAGTATTACCTCTGTTTCAGTTTGGATGGGCAGTAATAAAGATTTCACTGTGAATGGGCACTAATAAAGGTTAAAGATCTGCTTTATTTGTCACATGTACATGGAAGCATCCAGACATACAGTGAAATGTGTCGTCAACGACCAACGCAGTCTGAAAGTGTGGTGGGGAAGCCCACAAGTGTTGCCACACTCCCAGCGCCAACATAGCATGCCTACAACTCACTATTCCTAACTTTGGAGTGTGGGAAGAAACTGAAGCTCCCAGAGGAAACAGATGTGGTTACGTGGAGAACGTACAAGCTCCTTATAGACCGTGGCGGAAATCGAACCCTGATCACTGACGCTGCAAAGCTTAATGCAACCATGCTACCCAAATGCTCACATTTCTCGTGTCTGACCCCAGGAGGCAACGCTCAGGGTCGCACTGTGTCACAGTTGCCTTCTGGAAAGGTCAACATCGCTCCTGCAAGAAGAGTTGATGATTCACTTCTTATCTGCTGGATCTTGAACCAATTCTTGATTTGCAGGACTTCCTCAGGCATTGTTAGTTACTAATGTCCACAGGGGAATTGTCCCTGAGGGGGCAGTGACCAGCATTCCAGTTGGTTCCATTGATTTGAGGTTTATTTTGCAATGTGTTCTATGGTACTCTGTCTATGAAAGCATTTAGATAGTCTTGGCGTGGGACGCTTCACAGTACTAAAAGGCAGCGAGCGAACAACAAAAGGTGTTTACACCAACATGGTTGAAAACATTGGTGACAATAAATGTTGGTTTCTGTATTTTTCTTAAAGTCACTTCGGTGTGCTGGACTTCAAATCAGGTCTCATGACTGACATAAGTCATAAAATTTGTTGTTTTGCAGCAGCAGTACAGTGCAATACATAAAATATATTCTCAATTGCAATTAGAAATATATATTAAGAAACTTAATAAGCAGTGCAAAAAAGAGAACAAAAATAGTGAGGTAGTGGTCATGGGTTCATTTTCTGTTCAGTAATCTGATGACTATCAACATCTGTTTTAAATATACTCGATGATTTGGCCTCCACAGCTGAGTATGGCAATGAATTTCACTGATTCACCACCCACTGGCTAAAAAAATTCCTCCTCATCTCTGTTCCAAATGGGCATGCCTCTATTCTGAGCCTCTACCCTCAGTTCCTAGACTCCTCCACTGTATGAAATACCTTTTTCACATCCACTCTATCTTGGACTTTGTATTCGATAGGTTTCAATGAGATCTCGCCTCATTCTTTTAAACTCCTGAGAGTACAGGCCCAGAGCTCCTCATACATTAACACTTTCGTTCCTGGGGTCATTCTCGTCAACCTCTTCTGGCCTCCAGTGCCAGCACATCTTTTCCTAGATAAGAGGCCCAAAACTGCTCACAATACTCCAAGTGCGGTCTGACCAATGCCTTATAAAGCCTCAGCATTAGATCTTACACCTTTGGTGATATTACATTGCATCTTTGGTGACACACTAAATCTACTCAGGCTCCTTTTCAGAATCAGAATCAAAATTCTTTCTTTCTTTTCAAATCTTTTTATTATTATTATCCAAAAATTAACAAGGGTACATCGAAGTAGGCAACACTTACAATGTCTCAAGAAAAAAAACATTGTTTTAAAGATTGAAAAAATTTTGGTGACCAAAAAAAGAGAAAAAAAAACCCTACTAAGCAAGGAAAAGTGAGGGAAAAAAACCCATTAGATATTCAACCTCAGAGCCATGTGTCATACAAAAAGCTTCTAAAGATAAACGTCAAACCGCCAACAAGAAAAAAAAGTACCAAAAATTTACAATTAGATCATGGAGGAAATCTATCAATTAACTCAAATGATAATAACGAGCAAATGAACCCCATCTTTTCTCAAAATCAAACATAGGTTCAAAGGTTCGACTTCTAATTTTCTCCAAACTAAGACATAGCATCTCTTGAGAGAACCATTGTGACAAAATAGGAGCTGATGTATCCTTCCACTTCAACAAAATGGCCCTCCTAGCTATCATTGTAACAGATGCAATAACATGTTGGTCAGAGAAAGAGATACTGCGGATATTTTGAGGAATTATTCCAAAAAGCACAGAATCAAAATTAAATGAGACGATCCAGAGGGAAAACCAGAAAAGACCCCACACTGTCTCAGATCTACATGGCAACTCAAAATGGCTGGAATACGTAGTAGAAATTGTAGTTCCCCCATTTTTACCAGGGATATACTTGCCCTTTACCGAGGTTGCTTTAAGTGGGAATTGAGAGTTGTTGTACCATCCAAGCTGAGAGCTAAGTTGTTGGAAGAGCTATGTACATGCTGGTCATCTAGGCATGGCCAAAGTGGAACCCTTGGCTAGAAACTTTGTCTTGTCACCTGGGATAGATGAGCATATCAGGCAGGATGACAACACATCCAGAAAATGGCAAGAGCAGCACCTCTCCACCTCTGGAAATGGCCTGCATTGCCCAGGCAAAGGATTCTTGTGGATTTTGATGGAGCATTCATGGGCACATATTTCTTGGTAGTGGCGGATGCAGCTACAAAGTGGCCAGGAGTGTTCCCAATAGTCTCCATTACAGCCTTGCACGCCGTTATGTGTTGGGAAGCCTCTTCTCAAGGACTGGTGTTCCAGAACACTTAGTCAGTGGCGATGGGCCACAGTTTGTTGCAGAACAGTTTTAGTTATTCCTGCAAATGAGTGGATTACAACTGCACTGAACTACCCGGCTACAAATGGTTTGGCAGAAAGGTTTGTCCAGAATCTAAAGAGCAATGCCAGTGAAACACACTACACTGACACAGAATCAGAAGTTTGCCAATTTCCTCCTTGCATATCACAATGCAGCAAACTCTACAACCAACAACTCACCAGCTATGCTGTCCCTAGGTCACCCCTTGCATCTGCACTTTGTTCTTCTCAAACCCAAACTCAGAACGGGTATGCAGGACAAATAGTTGAGACAAATTGAGGGCTCTTCAGACAAGGAGGCTTGATATTTCACTCCTGGACAAATAGTTTCTCTGAGGATCTACAGAGCTGATCAAAAGTGGATACCTGGAAAGATTAAGGACAGACTGGACCACTCTCCTATACAATGGAGATACTTCTGGAGACAACACATTGATCGGTTGAGGAGAGCAGAGTGAATTGTTAGAGAAGACAGGTGTCCAGAGCTTTCAGAGCCTCTTCCTGCAGTCCCAGAGTCAACTCCTACAACCACCATGGAGGTCCCACAACCTGTGATTGTTTCACAGCCACAAGTCTCACCTGCCAAGCAGAGTGACCTCTTCTTTCAGAAAAGACATTATCCCACAAGAGTAAAACATTTCCACAGCAATTAAGTTTATAGGTCTGAATGGATAGTTTAGTATTTATTATGCGGTGTATGTCTATATAGTAGTTGCATTATATGGCATATTGTGTATATTGATGGCTAGAGAGCCATACACTACATATTTAAATTGAGATGCATTCTACAGTATATTGAGTTGGAGTTTATAGCTAAGGAGGGAGGAGTGTAGTCTTTTTAATATTTAAGTAATATTGTAAATATGTATATTGTTTGATTAAGCATTCTTTGTTGTTTACATAATTTTTTTTACAGATTATATGTAAAAGTACATGAATGGCATATGTCATTTTGCTACCATGTCACATGTGCACGCTTCTCTATCGCAGGTTCCTATGTTTTTCTTGTGATTAATTTCTGGAACTACAGAACATAACATCACCTATAACAGAGGCAGATTTACCTACCATCACTAGCTCATATCAATATACGCAAATCCACTTTCCTTTCCCATCAATTTACCCAGCAAACCTCCCACCAACAATAGAAACGATTTCCAGAGGCAAATTAACCTCCCGATCGCAACCGTGAGCCAGGAAGCCAAAGTGTTCAGAGCAATTCCACGGGATCATAAGGAGAACATGCAAACTCCACATAGACAGTAGATTAGTTTAGCTTTATTTGTCACATGTACTTTGAAATATTGAAACATACAGTGAAATGCATTGTTTGCATCAACGACCAACACAGTCTAGGATGACCTTGCTTCCAGTTCCAACATAGCGTGCCCACGACTTACTAACACTAACCTGTATGCACTTGCACTGTGGAAGGAAACCTATGCGGTCATGGGGAGAACATAAAACTCCTTACGGCCATGGCAAAGTTAAACTGGGGTTGCTTGCGCTGTGGGGCATTACACTAACGGCTGCATTACCATGCTTGGAGGAAGTCAATCACAGGAGACCAGGAATACAAGCCAATTCACTTGGTTGGAAACTTTGAAGTGGCAGCCAGAATGTGAAAGGATTTCTGTACTTCATTAATGTTTGCAGTTACTGTTTACTGTACTGTTTACTGTTTCCTTGTGCTGCACAATACACACACTTTAAATTATATTTCATTAATTTATTTATGGTAATATTTTGGTTTATGTGCTGTGTGTGATTTATGTTGAGTGGGTGCACCGTGGTCCGGAGGAACATTGTTTCATCTGGTTGTGTATATGTGCAGTCAGATGACAATAAACTTGAACTTGAACTTATGAACAGGATGGCTCAGCCACACAACCACCACCCCTGGTGACAAAGTCCGGGACATCTCGGATCGAATCCTCAGCATTCTTAAGTGATAGGGTGAACGGCCAGAGGTCGTGGTCCATGTAAGTATCAATGACATGGGAAGGATGAGTGAGGAGGCTTTGCGTAGGGAGTTCAGGGAGTTGGGTGCTAATTTAAAGGGCAGGACCTCCAGGGCTGTGATCTCAGGATTGCTATCCGTGCCACGTGCTAGTGAGGCAAGAACTAGGAAGATTATACAGTTTAACATGTGGCTAAAGAGCTGGTGTAGGAGTGAGGGCATAAGAGTTTTGGATCATTAGGTTCTATTCCATGGAGGGGTAGGACCTGCACAGAAGGGACGGTTTGCACCTGAAATGGAGGGGGACTAATATCCTAGCAGGGAGGTTTGTTGATGCTGCACGGTGGGGTTTAAACTAGAGTTGCAGGGGGATGGGAACCAGAGAACCAGAACGGATAGTGGAGAGGTTGTGGAGGCAGATGTTGGTAAGGCCTCGGACAAAGTCAGGAATCGAAAGGTAGAGCATGGTGCAACTAATGTTCTAAGTTGTGTATATTTCAGTGCAAGAGGTGTCGTAGGAAAGGCAGATGAGCTGAGGGCTTGGATCAACACCTGGAATTATGACATAGCCATTAGTGGGAATTAATTGCAGGAAGGCAGCTCAATACTAAATACAACTGAGGGGGAGGGATTAAAGGAGGAGGGGGTGGCGTTACTAGTCAGGGAAAATGTCATGGCAGTACTCCATCAGGACGGACTGGAGAACGCAACCAGTGAGGTATTATGGGTGGTACTGAGAAATAAGAAAGATATGTCCACATTAATGGGACTGTACTACAGACCACCCAACTGTCTTAGGGATCTAGAGAAGCAAATTTGTAAAGAGATTGCTGACTGTTGCAAGAAATATAAGGATGTTATAGTAGGTGATTTAAATTTTCCACATAATGACTGGGCATCCCATCCTGTTAAAGGACTAGATGGGATAGAGTTTGTCAAACGTGCTCAGGAAAATTTCCTTCATCAGTATGTAGACGTCCCAACGAGAGAGTGTGTGATACTGGATGTGCTATGAGGGAATGGGACAGGGCAGGTGACAGAAGTTTGTGTAGGGGGGTCACTTTGCATCCAATGACCACAATGCCATGAGTTTCAAAGTAAATATGCAAAAGGATAGGTCTGGTCTGCGGGTTGAGATTCTAAACTGGAGTTCAACGTTGATGGTATCAGAAAGGATCTGGCACGTGTGGATTGGGACAGGCTGTTTTCTGGCAAAGATGTACTTAGAAAGTGGGAGACATTCAAAAACTATATTTTGAGAGTACGAAGCTTGTATGTGCCTGTCAGAATAAAAGGTAAAGATAACAAGTGTAGGGAACTCTGGTTTTCAAGAGATATCGAGGCCCTGGTTAAGAGAAAAAAGGAGGTGCATAGCAGGTATAGGCAAGTAAGAATAAATGAGGTGCTTGTGGAGTACAAGAAATGCAAGGGAACACTTAAGAAAGAAATCAGGAAGGTTAAAAGAAGGCATGAAGATGGTCTAGTAGACAAAGTTGAAGGAGAATCCTAAGGGATTCTACAGTTATGTTAAGAGCAATAAGATTGTAAGGGACAAAACAGGTCCTCTGTAAGACCAGAATAGTAATCCATGTGTGGAGCCAAAACAGACTGGGGAGATCTTAAATGAATTCTTTAATCTGGATTTACTCAGGAGACTAATACTGAGTCTATAGAAGTGATCCAAAGAGACATTAACTTCATGGACCCTGTACAGATTACAGAGAAGGAAGCATTTGCTACACTCAAGCAAATCAGGTTGGATAAATCCCCGGGACCTGACAAGGTGTTACCTCAGACCCAATGGGAGGCAAGTGCAGAAATTGCTGGGGCCTTAGCAGAGATACTTAAAACACCCTTAGTAACAGGAGAACTACCAAAGGATTGGAGGATAGCCAATGTTTTTCCGCTGTTTAAAAAGGCCTTAACAGAAACCAGGAAAGTATAGGCTGGTGAGTCTGACGTCAGTTGTAGGAAAATTATTGGAAGATATTCTAAGGAATCCTGTGTGTATGTACTTGGATAGACAAGGACTGAATTAGGATAGTCAGCCTGGCTTCGTACATGGTAGGTCATGTCTAACCAGTTAAGTGGAGTTTTTGAGGAAGTTACCAGGAAAGTGGATAAAGTCAAGGCAGTGAATGTTACCTCATGGACTTTAGTAAGGCATTTGACAAGTTCCCGCATGGGAGGCTGGTCAAGGAGGTTCAGTCACTCGGCATTCAGGATGAGGTGGTAAATTGGATTAGACATTAGCTTTGTGGGAGAAGCCAGAGAGTGGTAGTAGACAATTGCCTCTCTGACTGGAGACCTGTGACTAGTGGTGTGCCACAGGAATCAGTACTGGGTCCTTTGCTGTTTGTCATCTATATCAATGATCTGGATGATAATGTCATTAACTGGATCAGCAAATTTGCAGATGATTCCAGGATTGGGAGAGTAGTGGGCGGTGAGGAAGTCTATCATAGTTTGCAGGGGAAAATGGCAAATGGAATTTAATGCCGACAAGTCCGACGTTTTGCACTATGGTAGGACCAACCAGGGTAGGTCTTACACAGTGAATGGTAGGGCACTAAGCAGTATGGTAGAAAATGGGAACTGGGAATACAGGTACATAATTTGTTGAAAGTAGTGTTCCAGACAGACAGGGTCGTAAAGAAAGCATTTGGCACACTGGCCTTCATAAATCAATGTACTGAGTGCAGAAGATGGGATGTTATGTTGAAGTTGTACAAGATGTTGGTGAGGTCTAATTTGGGGTATTGTGTGCAGCTTTGGTCACATACCTACAGGAAAGATTGAAAGAGTACAGGGAAAATTTACAAGGATGTTGCTGGGTCTGGAGGACCTGAGTTATAAGGAAAGGTAGAATAGGTTAGGCCTCTATTCTTTAGAACATAGAAGATTGAAAGGAGATTTGAAAAAGGTATGTAAAATTATGAGAAGTATAGATGTGGTAAGTACAAGTGGGCTTTTTCCACTAAGTTTGGGTGGGACTACAACCAGACATCATGGCTTAAGGGTGAAAGGTGAGAAGTTTAAGGGAAACATGAGGGGAAACTTCTTCAATCTGAGAGCGGTGAGACCGTGGAATGAGCTGCCAGCACAGGTGGTCCATGGAAGCTCGATGTTAACGTTTAAGAGAAGTTTGGATAGGTACATGGATGGTAGGGATACGGAGGGCTATGATCCCGGTGCAGGTAGATGGGAGTAGGCATGGTTTTTGGCACGGACTAGTTGGGCTGAAGGGCCTGTTTCTCTGCTGTACTTCTCTATGACTCTTGCTATCCCCCACCCTGCAAAAATAGAAAGAAACCACCAACCAGGTAAAGCCCTCTCCACTGTAGAGCATGTCTCCTCAAAACGATCCTCCTTGTGTCTCCTCCTTGTTGGATGGGACAGATGGTCAGGGAATAGTTTCACCGTGCAGAAATATCAAGACAGAAGTTAATATTAAACTTAAAGGTCACTGAGACCAGAGATACGTTTCAAAGGTCACACTGTAGTTGCCTTGTGCCTGTCCTTATGAACTATGTGGAAGCCTCAGAGACAGTGCAGAGGTGATTCGCCAGGATTAGAGAGCATGTCTTATTAGGATAGGTTGAAAGAATGAGGGATTTTCTCTTTGACGTGAGGAAGGATGAGGGAAGACTAGATAGGGGTGTACAAGATGATAAGAGGCATAGATCATGTGGACAGCTAGAGACATTTACCCACAGTGGGAACGGCTAATACAAGGGGCATATATGCTGACTGGAGAAAAGTAATGGGAGGATGTCAGACTTAAGTTTTATTTTACACAGAGAGTGGTAGGTGCATGGGACAAGAATGGAGAGACAGATACATTCGGCCTCATCAAAGATTGTATTGGATTTTGGAGTTCATTCCCAAAGATTGTATTATTCCAGTTTTAGACGCCTGATATTACAGAACAAGTCCACTGTAACAGCAGGTCACCTCATCAGAGTAATAACAATTTAAGAACGACTATCAGTATTTAAAAACAAGTCTTTTGAATTATTTTCTAAATATTTTACAAACAGAACAGAGACATAGAATGTAAAACAGTAGAGCACAGGACACGCCCTTTGGTCAACAGTGTGTGCTGACATTTTAACCTACTCCAAGATCAATCTAACCCTTTCCCTCCCACGTAACCCTCCATTGCTCTTTCATCTATGTGCTTGTCTAAGAGGTTCTTAAATTCCTCTAATGTCTCTGCCTCTACCATCACCTCTGGCAGTGCGTTCCACGCACCCACCTGTCTGTGTAAAAAAACTAACTCTGACACCCCCAATACTTTTCCCCAATCAGTTCAAAACTATACTCCCTTATATTAGGTGTTTCCGCCAATATGCAAAAGACAACAAACTGCAAATACAGAACGAGATTAAAAAATCAATAATATATAAATAAGCAATAAATATTGTGAACGTGAGTCCTTGGAAGTGAGTTCACAGTTTGTAGGAACAGTTCAGTGATGGGGCAAGTGGAGTTGAGTGGTTATCCCCTTTGGTTCAAGCGGCCTGATGATTGTAGGGCAATAACTGTTCCTGAACCTGGTAGTGTGAGTCCTGAGGCTCCCATACCATCTTCCTGAGGGCAGTAGTGAGAAACATAGAAACATAGAAAATAGGTGCAGGAGTAGGCCATTCGGCCCTTCGAGCCTGCACCGCCATTTATTATGATCATGGCTGATCATCCAACTCAGAACCCAGCCTTCCCTCCATACCCCCTGACCCCTGTAGCCACAAGGGCCATATCTAACTTCCTTTTAAACATAGCTAATGAACTGGCCTCAACAGTTTGCTGTGGCAGAGAATTCCACAGATTCACCACTCTCTGTGTGAAGAAGTTTTTCCTAACCTCGGTCCTAAAAGGCTTCCCCTCTATCCTCAAACTGTGACCCCTCGTTCTAGACCTCCCCAACATCGGGAACAATCTTCCTGCATCTAGCCTGTCCAATCCCTTTAGGATCTTATACGTTTCAATCAGATCCCCCCTCAATCTTCTAAATTCCAACGAGTACAAGCCCAGTTCATCCAGTCTTTCTTCATATGAAAGACCTGCCATCCCAGGAATCAATCTGGTGAACCTTCTTTGTACTCCCTCTATGGCAAAGATGTCTTTCCTCAGATTAGGGGACCAAAACTGCACACAATACTCCAGGTGTGGTCTCACCAAGGCCTTGTACAACTGCAGTAGTACCTCCCTGCTCCTGTACTCGAATCCTCTCGCTATAAATGCCAGCATACCGTTCGCCTTTTTCACCGCCTGCTGTACCTGCATGCCCACTTTCAATGACTGGTGTATAATGACACCCAGGTCTCGTTGCACCTCCCCTTTTCCTAATCGGCCACCATTCAGATAATAATCTGTTTTCCTATTTTTGCCACCAAAGTGGATAACTTCACATTTATCCACATTAAATTGCATCTGCCATGAGTTTGCCCACTCACCCAACCTATCCAAGTCACCCTGCATCCTCTTAGCATCCTCCTCACTGCTAACACTGCCACCCAGCTTCGTGTCATCCGCAAACTTGGAGATGCTGCATTTAATTCCCTCATCCAAGTCATTAATATATATTGTAAACAACTGGGGTCCCAGCACTGAGCCTTGCGGTACCCCACTAGTCACCGCCTGCCATTCTGAAAAGGTCCCGTTTATTCCCACTCTTTGCTTCCTGTCTGCTAACCAATTCTCCACCCACACCAATACCTTACCCCCAATACCGTGTGCTTTAAGTTTGCACACTAATCTCCTATGTGGGACCGCTGATCATCCAATTCAGAACCCTATACCTGCCTTCTTTCTTACTTCTTCTTTCTTTCTTCTTTCTTCCTCTTCTTCTTTTTTCATCTTCTTCTTTCTTCTTATTACTTTTAATTTACGTTATTTGTTGTATTTTTTTTTCTCATGGTAACACATCAAAGCTGCACCCTCTCTAACATGCTAGTAGAGAGAGTTTTATTTGGGTTTTCTTTAGTGTTGGAAATGGTTACATCCCGACATGTGGGACAGAAGCAAGGTCGCATTGTGTATTCCACAGACCAGCAAATACCGGCCGGCTTAGCGAACAGAGCAGCGGACACCTCTGCTGAAATCCGGAGGAAAACACACAGAGGATGCAGAGGGCGATCACAAAGCCGAGGAAAGAGGACCAGGTCGAGACAACAGAGACTTTTGGAGAAGAGGAGTTCGGTGGGTAATACCGTTCCGCCTGACCAGAAGTGCACTGAGAGTGGTAAGCGTAAAGGAGTTGGGTGCTTACTGATCTGGTTAACAACGGATGGTGCAATCCAGGGCATATTACGATCGAGGAACGTGTTTGAAGACTGGATATTGAACTTTTTACTGTTGGACTTCGGCCACATTCCACCGTGATACAACACTTGGCGGCACGGGAGGTCATTCCTGCCTGTGGCCATCGAACGTGCAGCTCCTCCCGTGGAAAATCAGACACCCTGAGCCAATAGACTGGTCCTGGACTTATTTTCCATCTGGCATAGTTTGCATTTTGTTGTTTGATTGTTGGGGGGTTTTGTATTGCTGTATTTACACTCTATTCTTGGTTGGTGCGGCTGTAACAAAACCAAATTTCCCTCGGGATTAATAAAGTATATCTATCTATCTATCTCTCCATACCCCCTGATCCCTTTAGCCACAAGAGCCATATCTAACTCCCTCTTAAATATAGCCAATGAACTGGCCTCAACTGTTTCCTGTGGCAGAGAATTCCACAGATTCACCACTCTTTGTGTGAGAAGAGAGCAGGAGCTGGGTGGTGGGGGTCCTTGATGATGGATGCTGCTTTCCTGTGACAGCGTTTGTATAGATGTGCTCGACTGTGGGGAGGGCTTTACCTGTGATGGACTGGGCCGTATCCACCACTTTCTGTAGAATTTTCCGTTCAAAGGCATGAGATGTTGTGAATTTATCAGTGGATATAGCAATGACTCACCTTGTCAGTAGAGTTCCTTATCAGAGAAGCACATTTTTCCCTGTGACATTTGCATTGCCTTCACTGTAAAGCCATTATTTTCAAGGGAGGAGACTTAAAATTATATAATTTAAAATTGTTTGTTGTATTAAATTTGATTACCACGCCACTAGGAGGTGATATTTACTTATCTATAGAGTTGTACTGTACAGATTAAGAAATGGAGAGGTACTATTAGAATAAAATGAAGAATAAAGAGGGACTTTAGAGACAATTTCTTCTTTTGGTAAATTATTTCATAGTTGCTCCATCAAACCAGATCTGGGTTAAATGGCTTGCTGGTTGATTTGTTGTACTGCTTTTTTCTAAGCAGCTATTAGGAAGTCAATGAGATGATGACTTGCTTGGTGATTGTTTTTTATTCCCCGGAGGAAAGATCACGGCTTTCTTTGATGTCCCAGCTAACACTATGAAAATAAAAAGGGTATTTGAGTAGGAAGCAATTACTCTAAACATTGCAATTGTAAACTACAAGAGTGCTTTGGATGGAATTCAAAATCGTTCTACATCAAATAGAATATTGCCATTTAAGATACGTATTTTTCCAGCACAGTTGACCGACAGTTACCCTGCCACTGTTGTTCCTGACACTGACAACGTTTCCACACACAGTTCACAGAAGAATCTAAATGCTTATCTTTAATCTCATCAGACACAAAATGCTGGAGGAATTCAGCAGAATCTGACAAAGGATCTCTGCTCAAAACGTAGGCTCTTTATTGCTCTCCATAGACGCTGCCTGACCTGCTGAGCTCCTCCAGCACTGTCTTGCTCTGATCGTTGCATAGTGATCAGGGGCCATATCTCTGTTATTGGGCCATGCACACAAACTGCTGGAGCAACTGCACAGGTCAGGCAGCATCTATGGCAATGAACAAGTAGTCAACAGACCCTTCACCCAAAACATCAGCTGTTTATTCCCCTCCAAAGATGCTGCCTGACCTGCTGAGTTCCTTCAGCAGTTTGTGTGTGTTGCTCTGGATTTCCAGCATCTGTAGAATCCCTTACCTTTAAATAAGTCATATTTGTAAAGCAGAATTCACACTGTCTAGAAGGTGTTTCATCTGACAAGCAGGTACAAAAATGCCAGTGGTCAGCCCTGCAGTATCATTTATCCAATTAACACAAGCTGTATTAATTGGACAGGTTACTGTAGGCAGCAGCATCTAACATCAGGGCCTCCCTCCACCCAGGCCATGCTCTCTTCTTACTACTCCATTGGGCAGGAGGTACAGGAGCCTCAGGGCTCACACCACCAGGTTCAGGAACAGTTATTACCCCTCAACCAACAGGATATTGAACTAGAGGGGATAACTTCACTCGCCCATCACTGAAGTGTTCCCAGAATCTACAGACTCACTTTCAAGGACACTTCATCTCATTTTCTGGATATTTATTGCTTATTTATTTACTAATATTATTGCTTTTTTTTGCTTTCTTTTTGTTTCAGTTTGGGTTTTTTTTGCACACTGATTGTCCATTCTGTTGGGTGCGGTCCTTCATTGATTCTATTGTGTTTCTTGTATTTACTATGAATGCCCTCAAGAAAATGAATCTTAGGGGTGGATATAGTGACATTCCGTATACGTACTTTGAATATAAATTTACTTTGAAACCGAAGCTGAAAAGGTGAAAGAAGATAAAAGACGAATAGGGAAATTTGACAAAAATGAGATTTTTATCTCTCATGCAAACATCAGTGTTCCTCATTAACTACAGTACGCTGAATCAGAATCGGAATCCGGTTTGTCATCACTGACATTTGTCATTAAACCTGTTGTTTTGCAGCAGCTGTACGTAAATGGAAATGATCCTGGGAATGAAATACCGTATGACTTCAGAAGTTTAGGAGGATGAAAGGTGATGTCATTGAAGGATACAGAATTCCTAGGAGGCTTGGCAGCAAGGATACAGAACTGTTGTTTTCTCTGGCTGAACTGCCCGGAGCCAGGACCTGAAAACCACAGGGCACCACCGTAGCATAGCGGTCAGCGCAAAGCTACTGCGGGTTGGGGCATTCAGTTCCGATGCCGTCCGTAAGAAGTTTGCACGCCCTTCCCGTGACCGTGGGGCAGTTTCCTCTGAGTGCTTCGATTTCCTTCCACAGTCCAAAGACGTAGCGGTAGGTGGGTGAATTGGTCATTGTAAATTGTGCTGTGGTTAGAATAGGGTTAACTCAGTAGGTTGCTGGGCAATGGGTCTCGAAGGGCTGGTTCCGCAATGCATCCCCAAATAAATGAATAAGTAAAAATAGAAGAGTTTGGTCAGACAGGACAGAGGGGAGCAGGACATTTCTTCACCAGAAAATAGTGACTTTGAAATCCTCACCAAAGAGAACTGTGAAGGCTCAGTCTCCCAGAAAATCTAAGATAGAGATTGCTTAGTACGTAGATATTTGGGGCTACCAGGAGAAGGTATTACAGGAGGAAGATAACTGTGAAATGGGGACACCACTTTTTCTCTTATTAAGGAGAGAGAGAGAGCCTGTGGTACGTTAACACTGGGTAAACGAGTAGTTCTTGGGGTACTGCATGTCTGTGTCTTTATTGATGCTTTGCTGCATGCTTGGGTGCTCAGTGGAGGGTGCTGATGCGTTTTTTGCTGGTGGGGGTGGGAGGTGGGATTGTTGCCTTACTGCTGCTTGTGTATGGGCGGGGGGAGCCGGGGGGGGGACTTTGGGGTTCTAATGTTTTAACTGTCATTCATTCTTTGGGGCACTCCCCTGTTATTGTGGACTTTTGCAAAGAAAAAGAATTTCAGGATGTATATTGTATCCGTTTCCTTGAATTAGTTGAATAATCAGTCATGGCCATTTTGAATAACAGAGCAGACTTGAGGGCCAATAGAATCAGAATCAGAATCAGGTTTATTGCCACTGACAGTGTAGTGAAATTTGTTGTTTTGTGGCAGCAGTACATCGCAATACATTAAAAAATGACTATAACCTGTAATAAGAAATATATAAATAAATACATAAGTAGCTCAAAAAGAACAGTACAGTCAGATGATGTTTGTGCGTTCATGGACCGGTCAGAAATCTGCTGCTGGAGAGGAAGAAGCCATTCATAAAATGTACAGCATGTGTTTTCAGGTTCCTGTACCTCCTCCCTGATGGTAGCAATAAAAAATGGATAGATCCCTCGATTGCTTATCAACACCTTATTATATGCATCTGTGTTGTGCAGTTCAGGAACAGATGGGAATCCTGCTAGGACATGTTTATGCATTGCTTCCCTCTGCAGACTCTGACAAGATAAATTCAGTAGAAGCAGATTTCTCTGAGTGTCCTTGTTTTCTTGAATCCAGGTTTCTGATCATGGCCCAGGGCTACAAGTAATGGTGACATGTGCGGTAAGGCGGATGTGCTTAACGAATTGCCTCTTCCACTGCAGCCTGTTGCTTAGGAAATCTCAACACTCAGTCCCCATGTGAAAAAGCCCCACCTGTCTCCTGCACACAGCTATAGGAAGTGAAGCCCCACCTGTCTCCTGCACACCCGTGGAAGCAGAAGCCTCACCTTTTTCCTACACACACTTATAGAAACAGAAGTCTCACCTGTCTCCTGCACACAGCTATAGGAAGTGAAGCCACACCTGTCTCCTGCACACAGCTATAGGAAGTGAAGCCACACCTGTCTCCTGCACACCCGTGGAAGCAGAAGCCTCACCTTTTTCCTACACACACTTGTAGAAACAGAAGTCTCACCTGTCTCTTGCACACACCTGTAGGAAGCTGGCACAGGCCAGGGTAGGTTCTGGTAAGTTTTTTGTTCAGATTGTCTAACGTAGGGAGAATGCCAGGCAGGATGTTGGAATGCTCCTCTTGCAGGATGTGGGAAGTCAGGGAGCCCTCCGGTGTCCCTGACAACGACACCTGCAAGAAGTGTATCTGGCTGCAGCTCCTGACAAACCGCGTTAGGGAACTGGAGCAGGAGCTGGATGACCTGCGGATCATTCGGGAGAATGAGGAGATTATGGATCGTAGCTACAGGGAGGTAGTTACGCCAAAGGAGCAGAGGACAGGAAATTGGGTCACTGTCAGGCGAGGGAAGAGGAAAGGGCAAGCAGAGCAGGGTTCCTCTGTGGCCATTCCCCTCAGCAACAAGTATACCGCATTGGATACTGTTGTGGGGGGTGGCTTACCTGGGACTAGCTGCAGTAGCCGGATCTCTGGCACTGAGTCTGGCTCTGCAGTGCAGAAGGGAGGGGGGAAAAAGAAGAGAGCGGTAGTGATAGGGGACTCGATAGTTAGAGGTGCAGATAGGAGGTTCTGTGGTCGTGACAGAGAATCCAGGATGGTTTGTTGCCTCCCAGGTGCCAGGGTCAAGGATGTCTCTGATCGATTGCATGACATTCTGAAGTGGGAGGGTGACCAGCCAGATGTCGTGGTGCACATAGGCACCAATGACATAGCAAGGAAGAGTGAAGAGGTCCTGGACAGTGAGTATAGAGAGCTTGGTAGGAAGTTGAAAAGCAGGACCTCAAGGGTGGTAATCTCAGGATTGCTACCTGTGCTAGGTGCCAGTGAGGGTAGGAATAGGATGCTCTGGAGGAGGAACAAGTGGCTGAGGAACTGGTGTAGAGGGCAGGGTTTCAGATTTCAGGATCATTGGGACCTCTTCTGGGGCAGGTGGGACCTGTACAAGAGAGACGGGTTACACTTGAACCACAGGGGGACCAATATCCTTTCGGGGAGGTTTGTTAGTGCTATTGGGGAGGCTTTAAACTAGATTTGCAGGGGCATGGGAACCAAAGTGCCAGAGCTGACAGTGTGGCTGGGGTGAAATTAAATGATATTGAAAGTTTAAGCAAATCCGCTGATAGAAAGGTTGTGAGTGGTGGTAAAAATCTTCTGAGGTGTATATATTTCAATGCTAGGAGTATTGTGGGGAAGGCGGATGAGTTGAGGGCGTGGATTGACACGTGGAATTATGATGTTGTAGCAATTAGTGAAACTTGGCTACAGGAGGGGCAGGACTGGCAGCTTAATATTCCAGGGTTCCGATGTTTCAGATGTGATCGAGGCAGAGGAATGAAAGGTGGGGGAGTAGCATTGCTTGTTAGGGAAAATATTACAGCAGTGCTCAGGCCGGACAGATTAGAGGGCTTGTCTACTGAGTCCTTATGGGTGGAGCTGAGAAACAGGAAAGGTATGGCCACGTTAGTGGGATTGTATTACAGACCACCCAATAGTCAACGAGACTTGGAAGAGCAAATCTGCAGAGAGATAGCAGACAACTGCAGGAAACATAAAGTTGTGGTGGGAGGGGATTTTAATTTTCCATACATTGATTGGGACTCCCATACTGTTAGGGGTCTAGATGGTTTAGAGTTTGTAAAATGTGTTCAGGAAAGTTTTCTAAATCAGTATATAGAGGGACCAACTAGAGGGGATGCAATATTGGATCTCCTGTTAGGAAACGAATTAGGGCAAGTGACGGAAGTCTGTGTAGGGGAGCACTTTGGTTCCAGTGATCATAACACCATTAGTTTCAATTTGATCATGGACAAGGATAGATCTGGTCCTAGGGTTGAGGTTCTGAACTGGAAGAAGGCCAAATTTGAAGAAATGAGAAAGGATCTAAAAAGTGTGGATTGGGACAGGTTGTTCTCTGGCAAAGATGTGATTGGTAGGTGGGAAGCCTTCAAAGGGGAAATTTTGAGAGTGCAGAGTTTGTATGTTCCTGTCAGGATTAAAGGCAAATTAAATAGGAATAAGGAACCTTGGTTCTCAAGGGATATTGCAACTCTGATAAAGAAGAAGAGGGAGTTGTATGAAATGTATAGGAAACAGGGGGTAAATCAGGTGCTTGAGGAGTATAAGAAGTGCAAGAAAATACTTAAGAAAGAAATCAGGAGGGCAAAAAGAAGACATGAGGTTGCCTTGGCAGTCAAAGTGAAGGATAATCCAAAGAGCTTTTACGAGTATATTAAGAGCAAAAGGATTGTAAGGGATAAAATTGGTCCTCTTGAAGATCAGAGTGGTCGGCTTTGTGCATAACCAAAGGAAATGGGGGAGATCTTAAATAGGTTTTTTGCGTTTGTATTTACTAAGGAAGCTGGCATGAAATCAATGGAATTGAGGGAATCAAGTAGTGAGACCATGGAAACTGTACAGATTGAAAAGGAGGAGGTGTTTGCTGTCTTGAGGAAAATTAAAGTGGATAAATCCCCGGGACCTGACAGGGTGTTCCCTCGGACCTTGAAGGAGACTAGTGTTGAAATTGCGGGGGCCCTGGCAGAAATATGTAAAATGTCGCTGTCTACGGGTGAAGTGCCGAAGGATTGGAGAGTGGCTCATGCTGTTCCGTTGTTTAAAAAAGGATCGGAAAGTAATCCGGGAAATTATAGGCCGGTGAGTTTAACATCAGTAGTAGGTAAGTTATTGGAGGGAGTACTAAGAGACAGAATCTACAAGCATTTGGATAGACAGGGGCTTATTAGGGAGAGTCAACATGGCTTTGTGCGTGGTAGGTCATGTTTGACCAATCTGTTGGAGTTTTTCGAGGAGGTTACCAGGAAAGTGGATGAAGGGAAGGCAGTGGATATTGTCTACATGGACTTCAGTAAGGCCTTTGACAATGTCCCGCATGGGAGGTTAGTTAGGAAAATTCAGTCGCTAGGTATACATGGAGAGGTGGTAAATTGGATTAGACATTGGCTCGATGGAAGAAGCCAGAGAGTAGTGGTAGAAAATTGCTTCTCTGAGTGGAGGCCTGTGACTAGTGGTGTGCCACAGGGATCAGTGCTGGGTCCATTGTTATTTGTCATCTATATCAATGATCTGGATGATAATGTGGTAAATTAGATCAGCAAGTTTGCTGATGATACAAAGATTGGAGGTGTAGTAGACAGTGAGGAAGGTTTTCAGAGCCTGCAGAGGGACTTGGACCAGCTGGAAAAATGGGCTGAAAAATGGCAGATGGAGTTTAATACCGACAAGTGTGAGGTATTGCACGTTGGAAGGACAAACCAACGTAGAACATACAAGGTTAATGGTAAGGCACTGAGGAGTGCAGTGGAACAGAGGGATCTGGGAATACAGATACAAAATTCCCTAAAAGTGGCGTCACAGGTAGATAGGGTCGGAAAGAGAGCTTTTGGTACATTGGCCTTTATTAATCAAAGTATTGAGTATAAGAGCTGGAATGTTATGATGAGGTCGTATAAGGCATTGGTGAGGCCGAATCTGGGGTATTGTGTTCAGTTTTGGTCACCAAATTACAGGAAGGATATAAATAAGGTTGAAAGAGTGCAGAGAAGGTTTGCAAGGATGTTGCCGGGACTTGAGAAACTCAGTTACAGAGAAAGGTTGAATAGGTTAGGACTTTATTCCCTGGAGCGTAGAAGAATGAGGGGAGATTTGATAGAGGTATATAAAATTATGATGGGTATAGATAGAGTGAATGCAAGCAGGCTTTTTCCACTGAGGCAAGGGGAGAAAAAAATCAGAGGACATGGGTTAAGGGTGAGGGGGGATAAGTTTAAAGGGAACATTAGGGGGGGCTTCTTCACACAGAGAGTGGTAGGAGTATGGAATGAGCTGCCAGACGAGGTGGTAAATGCGGGTTCTTTTTTAACATTTAAGAATAAATTGGATAGATACATGAATGGGAGGTGTATGGAGAGATATGGTCCGTGTGCAGGTCAGTGGGACTAGGCAGAAAATGGTTCGGCACAGCCAAGAAGGGCCAAAGGGCCTATTTCTGTGCTGTAGTTTCTATGGTTCTATGGTTCTAAGTGAAGCCTCACCTGTCTCCTGCACACCTGTAGAAACAGAAGCCTCAACTGTCTCCTGAACACCTGTAGGAAGCAGAAAACATTTGGTGGATGAGTGCAGGAGTTGATGTTTAGTTGTTTGATCATTTTCCATGTAAAATCACAGATCAATCTGCTCAACAATGCTTCTGAGTCTTCCATTTCCAGGACAATAACTTCAGAAGAAGTTTGTAAGAATATATGACACTTTTTATTTCCTGCTTACTTTTGGTGGCAATTATGTGAGGGCTTTCCCTCATTTCTTTTACCTCAAGAAAAAAACACTTCACTTCCTCCATCAGCACCAAGCCCTTTCTGTGCAGTGGTTAGCGTAATGCTTTACAGTACCAGCATTCCGGGTTCAATTCTGCTGCTGTGTGACAGGATTTTGCACGTTTTCCCCGTGGCTGCGTGCGTGGGTTTCTTCTGGGTGCTTCCGTTTCTTTTCACATTCCAAAGGCGTACGGGTTAGTAGGTTAACTGGTCAAATGGGTGTAAGTAGGCAGCGTGGGCTCATTGGGCTGGAAGGGCCTGTTACCACATGGTATCACCGGAAATAAATAATAAATAATAAACAATAAAAGTAATAAAAAGGGAATCTTTTTTTTAACAGCCTCTGTTCTTCATACATTCTCTTCATTCATTAATTAAAAGAGTCACCTTGAACTTGGAAGTCCTCTGAAGTTGGATGCAAAAGCCTAGGCAAACTATTTTAATAATGACGGACTTATAAAAGCCTTACTGGAGTAAGGTAGAAGAAGATGAGTTATTAACTTCAAACTTTCTGCATAATCACTCAAAGAGTTGAACTGCATGTGCATGTAACGAGAGCTGTATAACTGATCTCCTTCCACCTTAGGCCATGAACTTATCAATCACCCCTGCTGTGGACCACTTTCTGGAGGTCCAAGACTCTAACATCTACAAAGAAGGGATTCGTATGCTCCAGGACCACTGGACTAAGAGTATAAATGTAGGAGGGGACTATGTTGAAAAATAAATGTGCTAGGTTTTCTAAAATTGATTCCTTCTACCCTAAGCCACGAACTTATCAATCACCCCTGATAGGTGTAATGAAATGTTCATTACTTGGGAGGTAACACACATCAAGTTTGCTGGTGAATGCAGCAGGCCGGGCAGCATCTCTAGGAAGAGGTACAGTCGACGTTTCAGGCCGAGACCCTTCGTCAGGACTAACTGAAGAAAGAGCTAGTAAGAGATTTAAAAGTGAGAAGGGGAGGGGGAGATCCAAAATGATAGGAGAAGACAGGAGGGGGAGGGATGGAGCCAAGAGCTGGACAGGTGATGGGCAAAAGGGATATGAGAGGATCATGGGATAGGAGGCCGAGGGAGAAAGAAAAGGAGGAGGGGGGGAACCAGAGGATGGGCAAGGGGTATAGTGAGAGGGACAGAGGGAGAAAAAGGAGAGAGAGAAAAAGAATGTGTGTATATAAATAAATAACGGATGGGGTAGGAGGGGGAGGTGGGGCATTAGCAGAAGTTAGAGAAGTCAATGTTCATGCCATCAGGTTGGAGGCTACCCAGACGGAATATAAGGTGTTGTTCCTCCAACCTGAGTGTGGCTTCATCTTTACAGTAGAGGAGGCCGTGGATAGACATGTCAGAATGGGAATGGGATGTGGAATTAAAATGTGTGGCCACTGGGAGATCCTGTTTTCTCTGGCGGACAGAGCGTAGGTGTTCAACAAAACGATCTCCCAGTCTGCATCGGGTCTTGCCAATATATAAAAGGCCACATCAGGAGAACCGGATGCAGTATATCACCCCAGCCGACTCACAGGTGAAGTGTCACCTCACCTGGAAGGACTGTCTGGGGCCCTGAATGGTGGTAAGGGAGGAAGTGTAAGGGCATGTGTAGCACTTGTTCTGCTTACAAGGATAAGTGCCAGGAGGGAGATCAGTGGGGAAGGATGGGGGGGATGAATGGACAAGGGAGTCGCGTAGGGAGCGATCCTTGTGGAAAGCAGAGAGGAGAGGAGGGAAAGATGTGGTTAGTGGTGGGATCCTGTTGGAGGTGGCGGAAGTTACGGAGAATAATATGTTGGATCCGGAGGCTGGTGGGGTGGTAGGTGAGGATCAGGGGAACCCTATTCCTAGTGGGGTGGCGGGAGGATGGAGTGAGAGCAGATGTGCATGAAATGGGGGAGATGCGTTTGAGAGCAGAGTTGATGGTGGAGGAAGGGAAACCCCTTTCTTTAAAAAAGGAGGACATCTCCCTCGTCCTGGAATGAAAAACCTCATGCTGAGAGCAGATGCGGCGGAGACGGAGGAATTGTGAGAAGGGGATGGCATTTTTGCAAGAGACAGGGTGAGAAGAGGAATAGTCCAGATAGCTGTGAGAGTCAATAGGCTTATAGTAGACATCAGTAGATAAGCTGTCTCCAGAGACAGAGACAGAAAGATCTAGAAAGGGGAGGGAGGTGTCAGAAATGGACCAGGTAAACTTGAGGGCAGGGTGAAAGTTTGAGGCAAAGTTAATAAAGTCAATGAGCTCAGCATGCGTGCAGGAAGCAGCGCCAATGCAGTCGTCGATGTAGTGAAGGAAAAGTGGGGGACAGATACCAGAATAGGTACGGAACATAGATTGTTCCACAAAGCCAACAAAAAGGCAGGCATAGCTAGGACCCATACGGGTGCCCATAGCTACACCTTTAGATTGGAGGAAATGGGAGGAGCCAAAAGAGAAACTATTAAGAGTAAGGACTAATTCCGCTAGACGGAGCAGAGTGGTGGTAGAGGGGAACTGATTAGGTCTGGAAGGATTACTTGGGAGGTGTTCTGATTACACTCTTTCAGATATTATAGAGATAGTTATTAGTGTTACTTCATGGCCACCAATCAGTTACCACCAATGACCAGTCATCATTCTCATTGAAAATGTACTTCGGTTATGTTAAAATATGTAAAGAAGCAACTTGTCCTCAGAAATATGGACTAGACAGTGTTGTGTGGAATCAGGTTTGTGGGTTCAGTCAATGGGGATAGAAGACGCTTACTACTGGTAGGTAAGTTAACAATTTACAGGACAAGAGAAGCACTAAATATTCAGTAAACCCTTCAAGCTTCGCACGCGGCCATTCCGAATGAATATCGTATGTGTAACTAGGGGGCCGTGCACAATCCGGATTTGATGGGGACAGCCGTGAGAAGCATGGAGGAACATCTGGATTAACTTCTGAAGTGCCTGCTTCACTGTCGCTGCTACTGTGCGATCGAGAATCTCCGGAGACGAAGGCCCCAAATCCTCGGCTTTGCGTATCGCCTGTTGCCAGGGCCGGGGTCGAAACTCTCGGCAGTGATGGTGCTCGGTGCTCGGTGTCGGAGAGCTGGTCGGAGGCTCGGAGTTTTCGGACGGACTCGGAATCAGACTGTGGTCGGATGCTTATGGGATGCTGCATCGGCAAGTTGGCAGCGCTGGAGGTTCACCATCTGCGTGAGATGATGGGATTTTTGAGAGATTTTGAGACTTTTACTATGTCATGGTCTGTTCTTATCAAATTATGGTATTGCTTTGCAGTGTTGTAACTATATGTAATAATTATGTGGTTTTTGTTAGTTTTTAAGTCGGTTTGTCATGTGTTTTCGTGATATCATTCTGGAAAAACATTTTATCATTTCTTAATGCATGCATTACTAAATGACAATAAAAGGGGACTGCGTGTCCTCATAATCATAATCATAATCATAAGCTACACTCAGTTACAAATAATTATCTAAACTGAGCGCCCAAAGTGGCAGGATAAAACAGACAGTAAACATTACGCTTTGGGAAATACTTATCTAAAGTGTGCACCCGGGCCCTCATTACTGCAGCACCCCTCCACTGTTTTCGTTTTTCATGTCACCGGCCTCTACCCCCATCCCGTGGTGACACAGAGAGCGAAAAGGAAATTGCATGATTTCAGCATTCTAGATTTCTACTCTACCGGTGCCCTGATATCATCAGATATATGGCAGCTAGTGGGAGGGGCTGCCAGGCTCCCTAACTGGACCAATCCCTAGCTAGCACCGGGGTATGGCTTTTGGTGAACAGGTAAGGTGGACACTTACTGCAACTGAGAGCTGGGTTCCAGACGCAAAGTGAGAGTGACTGGTATTGAGAACGAGCCTGCACTTGACCAAGCATGGCATTAGGAAACCCAGTAAAGTTGAAGTCAATGGGCACACAGGGGAAAACACTCCAAATGGTGGAGCCATAGCTTGCACAAAGAAAGATGGTCATATTCAGAGGTCAATCAACCCGGTCCCAGCACATCACCGCAGGAGATGCTCAGGGGAGTCCTCGATCCAAACAAAAATCAGAATCAGAATTAGGTTTAATATCACTGGCATATGTCATGAAATTTGTTGTTCTGTGGCAGCAATACATTGTAATACATAAAAAAATCAAAAATTAAAATTATATATGTACATAAAATTAAATTGAATAAGTAGTGCAAAAAGAAAGCAAAAAATAACGGGGTATTGTTCATAAGTTGATTAAATGTCCGTTCAGAAATCTGATGGCACAGCAGATCTATTGTCTTCAGCTATTTTATCAATTATCTTCCTTTCAACATTAGATTGGAAGTTCATAATTTTGGAACTTGCTTATTATTGTTACCTGTACCGAGATACAGTGAAAATATATCTTGGTACATGAAATCTTTATACTGTTCATCCGGATCAAATCATTACACGGTGCATTGAGGTAGAACAAGCTAAAGCAATAGCAGAACGCAGAATAAAGTGTAACAATTACAGAGAAAGTGCAGTGCAGGCACACAATAAGATGCAAGGCAATGAGGTAGATTGTGAGGTCAAGAGTCTATCTTATCCTGTTAGAGAGCCATTCAAGATTCTGATGCAGTGGGATAGAAGCTGGCCTTGAACCTGGTGGTACATGCTTTCAGGATTTTGTACATACTGCCAAATGGGAAATGGGAGAAGAGAGAATGCTCAGGGTGAGTGGTGTTGGATTTGACTGTATAATTGCTATTTTCCTTTCAGTTTAATTTTCTGGTACCTGCTTGAATTTGATATAATTACCTATATACATATAACTGACTTGGAGAAGGAAATCAGAGGTCCATGAGCCAATCCTCATCAGAGGATCAGAGGTGGTGAGGATCAGCAACTTCAAATTCCTCAGTTTTAATATTTTGGTGGATCACACTTAAGTGCAATTACTAAGAAAGCATAGCAGTACCTCTACCTGCTTAGGAGTTTGCAAAGATCTGGCATGACATCGAAAACTTTAACAAACTTCTAAAGGTGTGTAGTAGAGAGTATATTGACTGATTGACTGGCTGTATCACAGACTGATATGGGAACACCAGTGCCCTTGAATGGAAAATCCTACAAAAAGTAGTGGATACGGCCCAGACTATCACGGGTAAAGCCCTCCCCACCACTGAGCACAAAACGTTGTCACAGGAAAGCAGCATCCACCGTCAGGGAGCCCTGCCACCCAGGGCATGCTCTCTTCTAGCTGTTGCCATTAGGAAAGTTGTGCAGGCAGCTCAGGACCTACACCACAGGTTCGGGAACAGTTATTATCCCTCAACCATCAGGCCCTTGAACCAGAGGGGATAACTTCATTAAGCTATTCTTACCTATGGTATAAGAAGCACAGAGCACGTTGGCTTGCCATTTTCTTTCTTGATTCTTTCTTGTTCTTTCCTGCCTTTGTTTCCTTTCTTGCTACTCTCCTTTGTTGGATTTGTGCTTAATAAACCAACCATGAGGCAACATTTTGTGCCTCACTCTTGACTTTCGAAAGTACCTTGAATTAAAACATCAGAATCTAACAGTGAGGTCTTTAATTGTGTTTGCCTATCACCACAGTAGATCGACAATGGATGCAATCTCACTGGCTGCCCAGTTGGCTTGGGACAACCTGGACAACAGCAATACCTATGTCAGGCATTCTGTTTATTGATTACAGCTCAGTATTCAACATCATCACACCCTGAGTACTAACACACAAGCTTCAAAACCTGGGCCTCTGTACCTCCTTCTGCAACTGGATCCTTGACTTCCTCATTGGGAGACCAATTGGTGCGGATTGGAAATAATACCTCCTCCTCACTGACAAACAACATTGGCGTATGGGTTAATAGGTTCATTGGTCACATGGATGTCATTGGTTAGCACAGGATATGAGTGAAGAAGCACCCCCTCAGGTTCCCTTTAAGTATTTCACCTTTCACCCTTAACCTATAACCTTCAATTCTAGTCTCACCCAATCTCAGTGGAAAAGGCCTGTTGCATTAACCCTATCTCTATACCCCTCATAAATCTGTATGCTTCTATCAAATCTTCTCTCATTGTCCTACGCTCCAGGGAATAAAATCTTAACCGATTCAACCTTTCCCTATAACTCAGGTCATCCAGTCCCAGTAACATTCTCGTAAATTTTCTCTGCACTCTTTCAAACTTACTGACATCTTTTCTGTAAATACGTGACCACAAATGCACACAATGCTCCAAAATTAGAACTCTTCGACATCTTACGCAAGTTCAGATTGACCACCTAACTCCTGTACTCAATATTTGATTTATGAAGGCTTAAAATGGACAATGAACCCCTGAACACTACCTCCCTATTTTTTCTTCTATTTCTGCACAACTTATTTAATTATATCTAATAATGATTGTAATTTATAGTTTTTATTATTATGTGTTGCAATGAACTTCTGCAGCATGAAAACAAGTTTCACAACATATACTGTGGAGATGTTAAACCTGATTCTGATGTGCCAAAAGTTACCTGTGATGCCACTTTCAAGGAATTATGGACTATATTCCCAGATCCTTTTATTCTACTGCACTTCTCAGTGCCTTTCCATTCACTGTGTAATCCCTACCCTGATCCGTCCTCCCAAAGTGCAGCACCTCACAGTGCCCTAGGAACAAAATCTTTGTCTCTCTGTCAACCTCGACCTCTCTTAGCATCATGTATAGCTCTATCAAGTCACTTCTCATAAATGTCGCAGATATAATAGCATTGTGTAAGCCCACCATGGCAAAAACGTATTAGTTTCTAAAGGTGGAAATCTGCTTCCCTGCATCTGAACAACACACAAAAAATGCTGGAGGAACTCAACAGGGTAGGCAGCATCTATGGAAAGGAGTACAGACAACGTTTCAGGCCGAGACCCTTTATCAGGAATGATACTAGTGTAAGGGGTTTCTTCTTTTATATTACTGCTAAGGCTCATAAAATGGCTTCTTCGTAATGTTAAAAATAAAATGGCTTCTCTGTGATGTTAACTGCTGAGACAGTGGTTCTCTCTATAGCAGCTTGTCAGGGTTATAATTACTGATAACAAGAATTGTATTCATTTGCTAACCAGTTGGGATAGATGTTATTCTTTCTTGTGTGTCTGTAAGCTATTGTTTTTGCGGGCTTTGGGGCAGAAGGAGCGATGAGGGCAGACAGAGGAGACGCGATACTGTAAGCTGGGCGACGGAACGGACCCCGAGTGGGAGTCCGAGGCCCAGGGTTTTCGGCGAGGAGAGGAGACGAGGACAGACTCATGTGGAGCGTCTGGTCGACCACCGTGGTTGGTCCCAGGTGGCGGGTAGAGGAGGTCGGAGGGGATCGAACGGAGGAAAGAAGACCCCGTTCATTGAGCTCCAACGGTTGTGCACGAAATGGTTGAACTTTGATAAGTTTGGCGCCTTTTACTTTCCTTTTATATTGTATCTCTATTAATTATGTAGTTCCAGTAAATACTTATAAAGTGTAATCATTTAATTGCATATGGTGTATTGTCTGTTATTTGGCGAGGTGGGGTACATCACACAGCATCCACACAAACCTGATTACAGAGTTTGGCGGGGCCGAAGGCTGCTCCCCCTAGACGAAAGAGAGCTGAGTGAGCCTGAGGCTTACCGGGGGCCACACTAGGTTCATATTAGAAGTGTCTTCCTCGAACAAGCAAATTGTTGGTCTCATCCTCCTCATCAGAAGCATGGTTGCAACCTTTACATGTCTTAGAATGTGTGGTACACATTTCCCCTGGCTTCGAATACATATACAAATACATTTACAAGGATGTTGCTGGGACTTGAGATCTGAGTTATAGGGAAAGGTTGAATAGGTAAGGACTTAATTTGCTGGAGTGTAGGAAAATGAGAGGAGATTTGATAGAGATATAAAAAATCATGCAGTAACGTGACAGAAAAAGGAAAGAAATGCAGACAATATTTAAATTCTCTGTTTCCCAGGGAAGAAAAACAACATGAAGGAGATGATGCAGAAAATGTGGCACATCACGGAGCGAGAGGGAACAAAGTTGTGCCAGAAGTGTGGACGGCAGCGCAGGGTGTAAGGTGCTGGGAGCCTTGGATCCATGTCATGTGGAGGCCGCATTCTCTCCGGAATTCCAAATCTCTAGCAATAGTCACCTAGAGGCACTTTAATTCTCTCTGATCAGCGGGGGAGAAATGGGCAAGAGCTGCAATTTTTAATGAGTTGTTTCTAGTCCAACATATTTAAAGGGACAGGTTCTTCATTAAGGAAATGAATAGCATGCTGCAGTCCTTTGTCCTGGTGTTTCTAAGCTGGGCTCAGCTGGTAGCAGTTTCATTTCTAATATCAGAAGTGGAGAACTGAGCTCATAGACCTAGGGGTAGCACTGTATTGTTTCAGAGACACATAGCGGAGCCTCAAGGGCATGGACAACGTTTAACTTCATAAAACATAGGACAGTACAGCACAGGAACAATGTTGTACTGAATCAATTTAATTATTTAGAAATACCTTGTAAGAGAAGATGGCGGCGTGACGCAGCACGCAGCAGCCACTCCGGAATGAATATCTGTTATCTGTCAAGTAGGATGCCGTGCACAATCCTGATTTGATGGAGACAGACGTGAGAAACATGAAGGAACATCTAGTGAAACTTCTGAAATGCCTGTTTCGCTGCTGCTGCTACTGTGCGATGCAGAATCTCCGGAGGGGAAGGCCCCGAGTCCTCGGCTTTGCCTATTGCCCGTTGCCGGGCCGGGGTCGAAACACTTGGCAGAGATGGTGCTCGGTGCTCGGTGTTGGAGGGCTGGTCAGAGGCTTGAAGTTTTCGGATGGACTCAGAGTTGGCTGTGGTCGGGTGCTTCCAAGGTGCTACATCAGCAAGTTTGTGGCGCTGGAGGTTCATGGCAAGGAGAGTTTTTCTTCCTTCTACCGTCTGTGTGAGATGATGGGGCTATCGGGACTTTGAGACTTTTTTTAAAACCGCGCCCATGGTCTGTTCTTTATCAAATTACGGTATTGCTTTGCTCTGTTGTAACTATATGATATAATTATGTGGTTTTTGTCAGTTTTAGTCTTGGTCTGTCTTGTGTTTCTGTGATATCATACTGGAGGAACATTGTATCATTTCTTAATGCATGCATTACTAAATGACAATAAAAAAGGACTGAGTGTCCTCATAATCTAATCTAATCTAATCTAATACAACGCAGAATCGGCTCTTCCAGCCCTTCGAACTGCGCCACCTAGTAACCCATTGACTTAACCCTAGCCCAATTACATGACAATTGACAATGACCAACTAACCAACTAACCGGTACACCTTCGGACTGTGGGAGGAGGAGGCCAGAGCAGCGAGAGGAAACACACACACACACACACACACACACACAAGGGATGGAATGTGCAAACTTGTTTACAAAGGACGCCGGAATTGAACTCCAACGCCCCAAGCTGTAATAGCATTGTGCTAATCACTACGCTACCGCGGTGTAATCAAGTGGCCAACTAATCTCCTCTGCCCACACAATGTTTATATCCTTCCATCTTCCTTCTCATATTTATGAGTCTATAAAACGTCTCTTAAAAGCGCCTAATGTTTCTACCTCCACCACCACCCCAGACAGTGTATTCCAGGCACCCGCCACTCTCACATCTTCTTTGAAATTACCTCCTCTCACCTTAAATGCATGCCCTCTGGTATTAGACATTTCAACCTTGGGAAAAAACTATCTGTTTACTCTATCTATGTTTCACATAATCTTATAAACCTCTACCAAATCCCCCCTCAGATTCATGTTCTATTTAGTTAAATTTTTCTTAAAGATTGATTTTACTTAGTTATATTTAGATTAGATTAGATTATGAGGACACGCAGTCCTCTTTTATTGTCATTTAGTAATGCATGCATTAAGAAATGATACAATGTTTTTCCAGAATGATATCACAGAAACACATGACAAACCAACTTAAAAACTGACAAAAAACACATAATTATAACATATAGTTACAACAGTGCAAAGCAATAACATAATTTGATAAGAACAGACCATAGGCACGGTAAAAGTCTCAAAGTCTCTTGAAAGTCCCATCATCTCACGCGGACGGTGAACCTCCAGTGCCGCAAACTTGCCGATGCAGCATCCTGGAAGCATCCGACCACAGTCTGACTCCAAGTCCGTCTGAAAACTCCGAGCCTCCGACCAGCCCTCCAACACCGAGCACCAAACACCATCTCTGCCGAGCGCTTCGACCCTGGCCCCAGCAACAGGCAATAGGCAAAGCCAAGGATTTGGGGCCCTCCCCTCCGGAGATTCTCGATCGCACAGTAGCAGCGGCAGTGAAGCGGGCATTTCAGAAGTTTCTCCAGATGTTCCTCTGTGCTTCTCACGGCTGTCTCCATCAAATCAGGATTGTGCACGGCCCCCTAGTTAACACATATCGATATCATTCGGAACGGCCGCGCGCACTGCGTCGCGCTGCCAACTTCTCCTCCCTCCTCTCCATTTATCAATGAGGTAAGAGTACTGAGGGAAGGCCTTTGATAAAGAGAGCTCTCTAATCCTCGCATTTGGCATTGGTGGGCTGACAGTCAGTATTAGTAAAAATGTAAGCCCATGTGTAGAAGGAAAAACAATTAATTTTAGATGTATTTTCAAGATTAAATACCTGAAGATCAGTTTTATTTGTCACACATACATCAAAACATACACAGAAATGTGTCTTTTACATTAAAGACAAACACAGTCTGAGGATGCGCTGGAGGTAAGTGTCACGATGCTTCCAGCAGAAACATAGCATGCCCACGGCTTACTAACACTCACCTGTGCACCTGTACATTTCCGGAATGCGGGAAGAAATCGGAGCACCTAGAGGAAAGCCATGGTGCCATCGGGAGAACGTACAAACTCCTTGCAGACAGGGCGGAATTGAACCCGGACCGCTGTCGCTGTAAAGTGTTACGCTAACCCTAATGCTAACACGCCACCTGCACAAAGTTCAACTCCAGATAAGCAATGCACAGGTGAATGTTGGGCAGACTAAAAGCAGGAGTTCAGTTACATAAGAGCAGTTTATGTATCAATGGTGCAAGTTCAGGCCCAAGTCACTCAACCATACACATAAATACAGACAAATGAAACAGTGTAACAGAGTTCCTCTGGGGCCAAGGTACAAAACATATTACCAACAGCACACAGCACAAGAAACATATAGTTACAATTGCAGAGAAGCATACAATCACAGAGAAATAATGTAGCCCAGGAGTCTGAATGTCATGGCCTGTAGATTGATGGTGCATGGGATGTTGTCCTGGAGCCATGTTCTTGCAAGAACAAGCATGCAGTCCTCAACACATGGTAGTCTTCCACCGAGTGAGCACTGGAGGGCAGCACAAATGGGAGGGGCCACGTTGCTGCCGGCGTCCCCTCCCCTCCCCCGGATGGATGCATTGCATTGTTCTATGGGAGGCAGCATGAATGGGAGGGGCTAGCCCCCAGCCCAGCCCGAACTTTTGCCACGCCACACCGCCTCGGGTGTCTCCCTCCCTCGCCTGGTCAATGCATTGAGCTGAGTCTTGTGTAGGGATGTGGAACTGCATCCGTATCTCTGTTGAGATGATTACTAATGATCACACTGAAGATGAGTCGGGAACTCTGTTGGTGTCCCATTTGCTATCCTTCTTCCGTAACTATCTGAAGATTTAGATTAGATTAGATTACGAGGACATTCAGACCTTGTTTATTGTCATTTAGAAATGCATGTACTAAAAAATAATACAATGTTCCTCCAGAATGATATCACAAAAAAACGGATAAACCAAGCCTAAAACTGACAAAACCACATAATTATAACATATAGTTACAGCAATGCAAAGCAATACTATAATTTGATAAAGAGCAGACCATGGGCACGGTAAAAAAAAGTCTCAAAGTCCCGATAGCCTCATCATCTCACGCAGGAGGCAGAAGGGAGAAACTCTCCTTGCCATGAACCTCCAAGTGCCAACAAATTGCCGATGCATTGGAAGCGTCCGATTGCAGCCGACTCTGAGTCCGTCCAAAAACTTCGAGCCTCTGACCAGCCCCTCCGACACAGCCTCTCCGAGCACCATCCTCTGCCGAGCACTTCGACATCGCCCCAGCCGCCGAGCAACAAGCAAAGCCGAGGACTCGGGGCCTTCCCCTCCGGAGATTCCAGACCACACAGTAGCAGCAGCAACGAAGCAGGCATTTCAGAAGTTTCACAGATGTTCCTCTGTGCTCTCACATCTGTCTCCATCAAATCAGGATTGTGCACGGCACCCTACTTGACAAATAACAGACATCATCACCAAAGTGGCCGCTGTGAGTTGCATCATGTCGCCATCTTCTCCTCCAGATTTGGGTGGCATGGCAGTGTAGTGGCCAGTGTAACACTATTTCAGCGCAAGCGACCCAGGTTCAATTCGGCTGCTGCCTGTGAAGAGTTTGTATATTCTACCATGACCACGTGGGATTTCTCTGGGTGCTCCGGTTTCCTCCCATGTTTCAAAGACACACTGGCTCGTGATTAATTGGTCAAATGGGTATCATTTCGTGGCAGGGCTCATTGGGCCAGAAAGTCCCGATACTATGCTATACTTCTAAATAAATAACATAAAACTTTTATCTATATTATCATCTTGGATGGCGAGGTGGAGATACGTCCTTACCAAAGGAGGTGTAAGGCGCTCCTTCTCTCCGCTAACTTGCAGTCACCCATGGGAGCAGGTGGTGAATGTTTGGATGAGCAGCTGGTGCATATCGTAAGTCCTGGTTATGTGACCACTGATGCCAAGTAGACAATCTCTGAAGAATATTGATAATGACTGGGGTCACCCATCTTGTAAAGACACTGCCCGGAAGAAGGCAATGACAAACCACTTTCTGTAGGAAAATTTGCCAAGAACAATCACGGTCATGGAAAGACCACGATCACACACGTCATACGACATGGCACGTAATGAACTAACGATATAATAATCATGATATAAATGCAGATTGATATCAGTTATTTGAATTAAGGTTCTTTGTTGCAGGAACTTTGATACATAAACATTCCTATTCCTGAATGATTCCTGATGTTTGTTTCTGGAGTTGGATCCATTACAGAGAAACAAGGCAATATTAGTAAAAGTATTATTAATGTGAACATAATTTTTTGTACATTTCTAATACAGGTGTCCCCCGCTTTTCGAACGTTCGCTTTACGAAACCTCACTGTTATGAAAGACCTACATTAGTTCCCTGTTTTCGCTAACAGAAGGTGTTTTCACTGTTAGGAAAAAAGGCAGCGCGCGAAAAAAAAGGCAGCGTGCGTCCTGAGCAGCCGCACTCCCCCGGATTCGGAACAGCATTTTCGCCGGCATTGCTTAAGCACGTGCCTGTGAGCAGCCGTTTGCAAGATGGGTTCTAAGGTATTGGAAAAGCCTAAAAGAGCTTGTAAGAGTGTTACACTTAGCATAAAACTAGACATAATTAAGCGTTTCGATCGTGGTGAATGAAGTAAGGACAAAGTGAGTTTGGCTTGTGGAAGTTGACAAAGATGATGTTGAAGAGGTTTTGGCATCCCATGACCAAGAACTGATAGATGAGGAGCTGATGCAATTGGAAGAGGAAAGGATAACAATCGAAACCAAATGCAGTACCGAACGGACCGAAAGTGAAGTTGTCCAGGAACTGAACGTGAAGCAACTGCGTGAGATTTTCGCTGCAATGATAAAGTACGACTTTAATTTTGAAGGGTACATCGGTTTAGGGTCAGCAGTCAAGCAAGCCTTCCACATCAGCCACAGCAGACGATGAACCTCGACCTTCGACATCGAGGCAGGCAGACATAGGAGAAGATGAGCAGCCTGCCCTGATTGACGATGAGATGACACCCCCGTGTCCCACCACCCCAGTGGTTCCAACCCCAGGGCCGCAGACAGATACCGATCCACGGAGAATGCAGCGGTATCCGGGAGGCACCCAACACATCTTTAAGAAAAAAGCCGAAATAAGTATGCTAATTAATTAGGTGCTGCCCGGCACGTAATTGTTGGCCCAGATCAGAGGCGACACAATCAGCAATCAGCTCTGATCTGGGCCAACAATTACGTGCCGGACGGCATCTAATTAATTAGCATGTTTATTTCAGCTTTTTTCTTAAAGACATGCTGTGTGCCTCCCGGCTACCACTGTACCCCTGCATGCTTCACGGATCGGTATCAGTTCACTGCCCGGAGGGTGGGGTCTCTACACCACCCCAACCTCCGACGACACAATCATCAGTGTGCTCTGTGCCGTCTTCCCAATTCCAGTAAGTGATACTACACTGTACATACATTATTTCTACTTTATATCGGCTGTAACAGTAACATATATTAAAAGCAGGAATGATATGATAAATACACAGCCTATATATCGACTGTGTATTTTTACGTGTTACTTGGTATGATTTAGCAGCTTCATAGCTTAAAGGTTACTGGAGAGAGTGTTTTGCCAAGAGCGCTTGTGTGAGATTTTCGTTATGGGAACAGTGCAGGCAATCGTTGTACAGAAGTATTTCTCATTTATATAGGCTATGTATTTATCATATCATTCCCGCTTTTACTATATGTTACTGTTATTTTAGGTTTTATGTGTTATTTGGCATGATTTGGTAGGTTATTTTTGGGTCTGCGAACGCTCACAAATTTTCCCCACATAAATAAATGGTGATTGCTTCTTCATTTTACGACATTCCGGTTTACAAACCATTTCATAGGAACGCTCTACCTTTGGATGGCGGGGGAAACCTGTATGCAAAATTGTATTTATCAAAGTACAAATGAGATTTTGCAATGTTCTAAAGAAATAGCGCCACAACAATTTTTATGCTGGATTGAATTGACTTTTTTGGCATTTTCTGTTGACAGACCAAAGAATCTTCCAACACAGCCCTTTCTCCCTTACCTCAACATTGCTAATTAGTTTTTGGTCTATGTTTAATCATCCATAAAGGACTGTAAATTATTACATCAGCTACTGTGTCAGAGAATGAGAGGAGATTTGATTGTGGCACACAAAATTACGAAGGGTATTATAAGATAGGATAAATGTAAGCAGGCTTTTTCCACCGACATTGCTTGAGACTAGAACTAGAGGTCATGGGTTAAGGGTGAAAGGTGAAATGTTTAAGGGGAACACAAGGGGGAAACTATATCACGCAGAGCGTGGTGAGGGTATGGAACACACTGCCAGTGCAAATGGTGGCAGCAGGTTCAATTTCACCATTTAAGAGAGATTTGGATAGATACATGGATGGCAAGGGTATGGAGGGCTATGGACCAGGTGCAGGTTGGTGGGACGAGGCAGATAAATAGTTTATCATAGACTAGATGGGCTGAAGATCCTGTTTCTGTACTGCCGTGTTCTATGACTCTATGAGGTAATGATGTTATTGGGAACATGATCTAACAAATTATGTGCTCTTTTTTATGTTTTCTGATGTTAGGACGTGATGTGAAATCAATGTGCTTTCTTATTAGTATAATGAGTTCATTTGCCCAGCAGACTGCCATATGGTAAATTTAATGCCTTTTGCTTTATGTTTGAACAAATTCATTTCCAAGATATTTCTGTGGTGCCTTGACAGGATACATATAGAGACAGTTGTGAGACAGTTTAGAAATAAGAGTTGCTGTTTAAAAATAAAAAGTCACCAGTTTAAAACAGAGATTATTTATTGATGGCATGAACACCGCTTTCTCCAACTTCCAGTACTTTTTCCCTCCCCTTTCCCTCTTCTTCCATTGCCCACTCTGGCCTCCTTATTACCTCTTCTCTTCCCCTCACCTCCCTTTGGTGTCCCTGGTTCTTCCCTTTCTACCATGGTCCACTCTCCTCTCTTATCACATTCCTTCTTCTCCAGCCCTTTACCTTTTTCACTGATCACCTCTCAGATTCTTACTCCATTTCCCCTCCCCACCCACCTGACTTCAACTATCACCCTCTGGCTTGTCCTTCTCCCCTCCCCACCTTCTTGTTCTGGCAAAATACTAATAAAATTCATCCGCCATTTCTTTGTCTCTCATTACTACCCCTCTAGCGTCATTTTCCAATGGTCTGATACCTACTCTCGCCTCTCCTTTATGCTTTGTATGCACTTTGTTATTATTGGCTAGCTTAGCTTCATATTTGACCTTTTCCTTCCTTATGTCTTCTTAAGTTGCTTTCTATTGGTTTTTAAAAGCTTCCCCAATCCCTCACCTTTCCATTAATTTTTGTTATATTATATACGCTCTCTTTTGCTCTCTTTTGTCTTTGACATCCCTTGTCAGCCACGGTTGCCTCATCCTCCTTTTAGAATACTTCTTCATCTTTAAGATGTATCTATCCTGCACCTTCCAAATTGTCCGTAGAATCTCCTCCAACCATTGCTATTCTGCAATCACCTCTGCAAGTGTCCCCTTCCAATTAACTTTGACCAGCTCCTCTCTCAGTCTCTCATGCCTCTGCAATTCTCTTTAATACTGTAATACTGATACATCTGACTTTAGCTTCTCCTTCTGCAGGGCGAATTCTATCATATTACGATCACTGCCTCCTATTGGTTCCTTTACCTTTATCTCAGGAATCATATCCGGTTCATTACACAACACCCAATTCGGAACCGCTTCCCTAAGTGGGCTGAACCACAAACTGCTCTAAGAGGCTTTTTCATAGGGATTCTACAAACACCCTCTCTTGGGACTCAGCATCAACTTGATTTTCCCAATCTACCTGCATATTGAAATCCCCATGATTATCATAAGATTGCCCTTTTTACATGTGTTTTCTATCTCCCATTGTAACTTGTAGCCCACATCCTGGCTACTGTTCAGAGGCCTGTACGCAACTTCTTTCAGGGTCTTTGTACTCTTGCAGTTTATTAACTCTACCCACAAACTTACTGATCCTATGTCACCTCTTTCATTTTTTTACCAATAGAGCCACCCACCCTCATTGCCTACCTGCCTGTCCTTTGAATGCAATGTGTGTTCTTGGATGTTAAGCTCCCAACTATGATCTTCGTTCCTTCACAACTCAGTGTTGCCCACAACGTCATACCTACCAGTCTCTAACTGCACTACAAGATCATCTATCGTATTCCGTATACTACATACATTCAAATATAAAATCTTCAGTCCTGTATTCATCCCCCTTTTTGATCTTGGGCCCCTGTTACACTGCAACTCATCCCACTGACTGCAAGTTTGCCTTATTGTCTGCCTGTCCTTCGTATAGTCTCACTACACACTGCCTCCGCTTGTGTTCCAACTTTCCCATCCTCAGCTCTATCACTCCAGTTCCCACCCCCCTGCTAAATTAGTTTAAACCCTCCCCAACAGCTCTAGCAAACCTTTCCACAAGGATATTCATCCCTCTCAGGTTCAGGTGTAACCCATCCCTTTTGCACAGGTCGTACCTTCCCCAGAAGAGATCCCAGTGAGCCAGAAATCCGAAGCCCTGCCCCCCGCACCAGATTCTCAGCCACACATACATCCGCAAGATCATCCTACTCCTACCCTGACTGGCTCATGGCACAGGCAGCAATTCAGAGATTACTACCCTGCAGGTCCTGCTTTTCAGTTTTCTACCTAACTGCCTAAATTCTCTCTTCAGGACCTCCTCCCTTTTCCTACCTGTGTCATTGATGCCAATATGTACCAAGGTTTCTGGCTGCTCACCTTCCTCCTTTAGAATGCCATGGACCCAATCGGAGACATTCCTGACGCTGGAACTTGAGAGGCAACGTACCATATGGGTGTCTCTTTCATATCCACAGAATCTCGCGTCTTCTCCTCTAACTATGGAATCCCCTATCACTACTGCAGTCCTCTGCTGTCCCATTCTCTGCTGAGCCACAGTGCCAGAGACCCAGTCCTTGTGACTCCCCACCCCTGTAAGTCATCAACCTCAACTATATCCAAAGCAGTATACATATTATTGAGAGAACAGCCACAGGGGTGCTCTGCACTGGCTGTGCATTTCCCTTCCCTCTCTTGCAGCTTAAGAGTGACTACCTCCCTGTAGCTCCTATCTCTCACTCCCTCATTCTCTTGTATGAGCCAAAGGTCATCAAGCTGCAGCCCCAGCTCAATAGGTACATCCTGAAATTCTTTCTCTTCACAAACATCCACGAAAACAGAGGAGTGCCCCAAACAATGAATGACAGTTATATGTTAGAACCCCAAAGCACCCCCAACTACCCCCACCCATGCATAAGCAGCAGCAAAGCAACAACCCCCTCCTCCCCCACCAGCAAAAAAGCTCCCCACCGAGCACTCAAGTGTGCAGCAAAGCATCAATAAAGTCAGACTTGCAGTACCCCAAAGACTACTCATTCACCCGGTATTCGACAAACCTCAGGCTCTCTCTCTCTCTCTCTCTCTCCCTAATAAGGGAAAAAGAGATGTCCCCATTTCACAGCGAGAGGGGAGTCATAACAAAACAACTGGCTGGTTTATGGTGTTAGAAGTCTGTTGCGTCGCCTTTTCTGAGCTCTGTGCATCTGGGCACATGGCCAACACCAAGCCTGCTACTTCTGATCTTCCTTCTTCTCCTGCGACGCATCAGACAGTGGTAGCGGTGGCACCAGCCTTGAATCCGCCCACCTCCAGAGCCACGAAAATCCAGCACCCTGAAGGTGCGCTGGTCTTCCAGACCGTGTCTTTGGCATATCGAAAGTCGACCCTGAGAGCGGGTCCCATTCCCGCAAAGAACCAAAGTCAGAGTGTAACTCCAGGTCAGGGTCTTCAAAAGAACCTTGAAAGGGAAAGGAAGAGACATCAAAGATAGAAATAAAGATGTTTCCAAAGATGCAAGCAAAGGAGCCGCCGTTTAGCGCCATCTTCACTCAGCTCCGCCCCCTCCCCAAACGCGTTCTCTGACGAGTTGCAGCTTAGTGTTCCTGATGCAGATGTGGTTACTGGGAGGCTGAGGGTCTCCCAGACTTCCCCCATCTCACACAGGGAACACTACACAGCCGCTGCAGCCGACCTCACTGCTCTGAGTATGTACAACAGGTGACGAATGAAAAAGAAGAAACTCGCCAGACACGTACCAGATAGTCGATGCCCTGGTTTCTCAGTGGAAGGAACCGGCTTGTGTTTCACTGTTGTTGCTTTGTTCTGTGTTGTTCTGCTGAGCATTGTGCGCATGTTGTGTTGACGCCAGAACATGTGGTGACACTCGCGGGCTGCCCCCAGCACAGCATTAGGTGTGCTGGTTGTTAACGCAAATGACGCATTTCATTCTATGTTTCAATGTACATGATCTGAATCTGACGTCTGGACACCAGATAAATTATTATCAAAGTTCATATATGTCACTATATATAACTCTGAGATTCATTTTTTTGCAGGTATTCACAGCAGATGGTAAGGCACACTATAGAATCGATGAAAAACCTCACACAACAGAAACGGATGTGCAAAAGATAACAAATTGTGCAAATACAAAAAGAAAGAAATAATAATAATAAATAAACAAACAATAAATATTGAGAACATGAGATGAAGAATTTTTGAAAATAAGTCCATATGTTACGGGAACAGTTCAATGATGGGGTGAGTGAAGTTGAGTGAAGTTATCCCCTTTGGTTCAGGAGCCTGATGGCTGAGGGGTAATAACTGTTCCTGAACCTGGTGGTGTGGGTCCTGAGGCTCCTGTACCTCCTTCCTGATTGCAGCAGTGAGAAGAGAGCATGTCCTGGGTGGTGGGGGTCCCTGATGATAGATGCTGCTTTCCTGTGACAATGCCCAATGTAGATGTGGTCAATGGTGGGGAGGTCTTTACCCGTGATGGACTATTTCCAACACCAAAAAGTCTTCATTAAACAACTTTACCACCTGACCTGCCTTTGACTCTCCCTGTAGGTTCAGCAAAGCAGTTTTCACTTCAGTTCACTGTTGAATGACAAACATCGGCCTCACTACACAAAATCAGATATTTTGGGCGAAACCTTTGGTAAAATTCCACTCCGAGGAAATTGCGTTTCTGGCTTAAATCAAACACAGCCGAGTTATGTCCCTTAGTTCAGTGCAGCTTTGCATGTTAAATTCCAGCTGAAGTTCCCATCCCCAGAGGGTGCTTGTATCTAAACAGGACAATAATGAGGGAGAATCTGGGTGTCCCCAGACGTTGTGCTATTTATAACTGCTTGCTGCTTCTCCTCCCGTAGAAACAGAGAAAACACTTCTCTTAATGTGTCACATTTAAACTCAAGAATTCTGAATTAGTGGTGAGAAAAACTGAAGCCGAGTTTTTATTTCTTTTAGTGGAGCCATGGGGAAGTGCCAGGTTGGACGTTCACAGATCAGTCTGTTACTCTCAAGATAGTCCTGAAGCCAAAGAGGTCACACCTTCATGGCAAACTGAGTCATCAGAATCAATAATTCCATCACTCCTTCCCTTACCAAGTTACTTGCTAACCAGGCAGGCTGGAGGACCTATCAGTCAATTAATAAGTTTTCAGATTACTCCTTTATTTTTTAATATTGTTAGAACAAAGGACATAGAACAGAACAGCACAGGAACAGACTCTTTGTCACACAATGTTGTAGCAAACCAATTAAATTAGTAATCAAATAGCTAACAAAATTAATCTCCTCTGCCTACACAATGTCCATATCCTTTGATTTTCCTCGCATTGATGTGTCCGACGATGAGAGGAAACCTGTGCGGGAGAGTTTTTAACGTGGAAAAGCTGTTGTACTGGGGCAGTTGGATTGTCTTGACCTCAGAGGTCCAGGTCCAGTGGTACAAGCAAGCGTTACAAACTGGCGTCTTCCTTCGTTGCAGTGGATGATCATGATGTCTTCTGTGCCTCGTCATGCCCTTCGGTGTCCACGGAGCACTTACCGTTCCGCCTTCGTGGCCATTGGATCCCATTGTAGATCTCATCCACCCAGTCCACCGGAGTTGACTTTGCATGCTCGGACAGGTATGTCCCTACCTCACCAGAGTGTGAGGCTGTCAGCTACCCTTACCTGATTTAGCCTGCCTGTCGAAGTCTTGTACCAGGGCATGGCTGCTTTTGCATGCAAATAGCTACTTGGAACCACAGGTGAGTGGTGAGTGTCCGGTGGGTACCAAATGTGAGAGAGCTGCCCCAGAATGGACATGACAAACCCCTCCAACAGAGGTGCCACCCCTCCCTGGACACCTCTATCTAAACATCTCTTAAAAGTCCCCAATGTACCTGCCTCTACCACCACCCCAGGTCAAACCAGAGGCTGGGAGAACAACAGGGAGGTTTGCCATCTCCATTATAGGGAACCTCTTCCTTCGGCAGTTTGATCGTTGCTCCAGGAAGCTTCTTCAGTGATCTGATTATTGTTGTGATGAAGGTACATTTACTTCACTTTTTCACAATTTAAAGTTGCAATCAGTTTTTTGAGCTCTCTTTTAGCTGTAGCCTCGTGACAATAATGTTGAAATTATTCTTGAAAGGGTCATGATTGGCATTTAGTGAGAAATGAAAACTGATAAAGAGAGGGTCTTTGATCTTTAAATTTATAGATTGGAGTTTAACTTCACTTGTCCCACGTACAGTACATCAAAACCTGGTAGATGATAAAGAGGGCATGATTGGCAAGTCTGAAAATGACGCAGAAATTGAAGTTGGCAAAGAAGGTTGCTTTATAAAGAGAGGTTATTTTGATTTGTCAAATCTACATCAAAACATACAAATAAAAGTGTCATTTGTATCAAAGACCAACATAGTCTGAGGATGTCCTGTTTGTGCCTACAAGTTTCACCGTGCATCTGGTGCCAACATAGCATGACCACAACTTACTATCCCTAATCCGGACATCTTTGGAATGTGGAGGAAACTGGAGCACTCAGAGGAAGCCTACACGGTTGTGGAGAGAACGTAAAAACTCCTTTCAGCCGGTGGCAGGAATTGACTGTCAATGGCTGCCGTTGCAAAGTGTCATGCTAACTGCTACTAGTCTGAAATACTGACTCAGTTTCTCTTAATACAGAGGCTGAATTCTTCCAGTGTTTCTGTTTTTGTTTCAGGTTCTGGGATCTGCTGCTTGACTTGTTTCCTCTCAGTGAGAAGTGTTGGATGAAACTGTGGAGTTTTACATTTAAGGGATGATGGTCTCATTGGCAAAGCCAGTCCTGGTCGCAGGACAAGGAAAGCCACAGAGTGACTCGCTTAATCGTTGATGAGGGGTTGGGAATCAAGCACTGGTCAGACAATTCCAGGACATTTGTGACAGACTGTTTTTTTACAATAATCTGCTGAATGTTTGTTCATTACTGTTAGCTGCTTATTCCAGATTAGTTAGCTTTCTACCTGTGTAGTGAGTGCTAGTCCAACAGGATAATTATGATATTAGTGTACCTCTAATCCTTTGCTGTGTATGTGTGACTGTAAGATATAGGAGCAGATTTAGGCCATTCAGCCCATCAAGTCTGCTTCCCCATTTCATCATTGCCAGTCCATTTCTCTCTCAACCCCATTTTCCTGCCTTCTCCCCATCACTTGACTAATCCAGAACCTATCACCCTCCACCTTAAATGCACCCAGTGACCTGGCCTCCACAGCCGTCCGTGGCAATGAATTCCACAGATTCACCCTGGCTAAAGAAATTCCTCCTCATCTCTGTTCTAAATGGAACTTCCCTCCATTTTGATGCTGTACCCTCTGGTCCTAGACCCCCCCCACCGTGGGAAACATCCTCTCCACATCCACTCTGTCTAGGTATAGGTTTCGATGAGATCCCCCCTCATGCTTCTCAATTTCAGTGAGTACAGGCCCAGAGCCTTCAACCGTGTGAAGGAGTGTTGAATGCTTACCTGTAAATCTGCAGCACTAGCTGGTAAAAGGTTTACACTGAAACATCCTTTGACAAATTTTAGTTCCTTTTGTCATGCTATCCAAACAGCAGTAATTTTGCTTTCAATGTTAAAAGGTCTGCACTCCTGAAACATCAATAGAGTTAAATTTTCCTCTCAGTCAAGGAAAGATCTGATCAAGGTCTGATACTGAAAGTTTAGAACCATCCCAAATTTAAATTAGCCTGTTCTTCCTTTTTTAACATTAATCAGCTTCCACACTCTTCCAAAATGTCATAAATGCCTTAAGTGATACTTTACAGGTACTGTACGGTATTGCTGCCATTTTATATTCAAATATACATTAACTTGATCTTATGAAAGTAAATCCCAGCACAATCTTCAACAACGTCATCGAATTCAGCAGTTTGGCTTGAAAGGGATAAATGCTATTTGTCACCTGTAACTTGAAGCATCGAAGCATACATCAACCGACATAGTCCGAGGATGTGCTGGGGGCAGCCAGCAAGTGTCGCCACGTTTCTGGTGCCAACATCGCAAGCCCTCGACTCACTAAACCTGACCCGTACATCTTCGGACTGTGCAAGGAAACAGAAGTAACCGGAGGAAAAATGTACAAATTCCTTCTTCTTCAGCCTTTCCACTTTTCTCCCAGCTTCTCAGCTCACGCCTATTCCCCCACCCACCTGCTTTCCTCTTCACCTGGCTCGTTCTCCTCCCCCACCCCACCCCACCCCACCTTATTCTGGCCTCTTTCCCCCTTTCCTTTCCAGTGCTGAGGAAGGGTCTTGGCCCGAAACGTCAACTATTTATTCATTTCCATAGATGCTGCCTGACCTGTGGAGTTCTTCCGGCATTTTCTGTGTGTTACAGTGTCCGCACATTCCCTTGTGTTTATGTACAAACGCTTTACTGACAGGAGTGGGAGTTGAACCCTGATCGTCAGCGCTGTAAAGCGTTACGCTAACCGCGACGCTACTGTGCTGTCTATTGCAGAGGCTTTTTGTGCAGTCACACAGATTAACTAGCCAGAAACGATTTAAACATTTCTGCAGGGGGATAAACTGGACTTCAGTTGAATAGTATAGCATTTATTATTACTCCACTCATTTGCAGAATATACATCACTGGTACAGAATTGCCATGAGATTTCCCTAATCTCCCGCTGTCACATCACTAGAAGAATGACAGAAGCCTAGGAGAAGCAGCAACATGTTTAAGCCATTTATGGGCTCTAGGGGAATTCATGAAACTTCCATCAAAGTTTTAATAAGAAACTGGAAGAGTCTTTTCCCATTCTGTCTCATTAAAAATCCAACAGGAGGGACAGGGTACTCAGCTGAAATTTATGTTTGAGTGTTCGGTCTAGCTGGGTTCTATAGTTCTGTGCAAAAGAGGTTTGGGAACAATAACTTCTGTTGGGAATGGTGAGTGGCAGCAGTAACAAGGGAGTTCAAAGTTCAAAGTACATTTATTATCAAACACCATAGAATCCACGAAACTAAACCCACACTACAAAGACCATCAGGCACGCAATGTGCGAGAAAAAGAACAAATCGAGCAAACTATAAAAATGCAAACGAGTAACACACAGACCATGAACTGCAGACTCCCTGATAGAGAGCCCACAGTCACAGGGCCAGTCCAGCACTACAGCCAGTCCAGGGGACCGATGGCTGCAGGCCACGGCCACGGGGCCAGTTCAGCACTGAGACAAGTACCGCCTCACAGAGCAGTGAGCTGAACATCCGTTCATACTTCACCTTTGGCCTTGGTGCCTTAATCATTCTAATCTGGCTCGATGCTTAAATCAGCTGGACACTGGTTCGTTTCCTGCTCTCGGGCCTGGGCCCATTGTTTGCTCAACAGAATTACTATGCGGCAACAACATTTGTGGGAGAATCCCTGTCACAGAAATGAAAGTTGGCATATAACTACAGAATCCTTGGTGAAAGCCAGAGATTGTAAATATGTACCACAGGGAGACAAGTCAAAGTGGCTTGGCTCCAGAATTACAGGTAAATTGATGTGTATTTCCTGGTGCTGAATTTGACAGACTATGCAACAGCTCTTATTTTGATTACATCCACAGGGATAGGCAGAAAGTGAAAGGTCAGGCAATATGCTCAGGCATGTATTCTTTAAGTACCTCTTCTGAGAGTTGAAGCAAAATAATATTGTCCTAAAATTTACATGTGGCAGAAATGGTATTGTACACCTCAAGGCAAAATATGAGCATGTGCAGCCAGCGAATAATATTCAGTAAGCAGATGACAAATGAGGCAAATACAAAGCAGTTACTCAGAGGCAGGAGGGCTTCCACCCCCTAGCATAGTTAAGTACAACTGCTTATGGAGAAATGTCAACGTATGCACAGTTATGATATTTGGGTACTTCATAAAATGAACGGCAGTTGAGTAAACAAAGATTTGGATTATGCCGGAAAAAAATGCTTTATATCTTTTTCAGATTAATCAGTGATAATAGAACATAGAACAATACAGTACAGAAACAGGACCTCTGGCCCACAATGTGGTGCTGAACCAATTAAATTAGTAATCAAATGGGCAACTAAATGAATCGCTTCTGTCTACACAATGCCTATATCTTTCTATTTTCCTCACATTCATGTGCCTGTCCAAACATCTCTTAAAAATCCGGAATGTATCTGCCTCTACCACCAACCCCAGGCAGAAAATTCTGGGCACCCAGCACTCTGTGTAAAAAACTTCACCCCACATCCCCTTTGAAACAACCTGTCTCACCTTAAGTGTCTACTATATGTTATAATTATGTGGTTCTGTCAGTGTTAGTCTTTGGTTTGTCCTGTTTTCTATGATATCACTCTGGAGGAACATTGTATCATTTCTTAATGCATGTATGCATTTCTAAATGACAACTAAAGAGGACTGAATGTTCTCATAATCTAATTAGACATTTTGACCCTGGGAAAAAGTACTGTCAGTCTACTCTGTCTATGCCTTTCATAAACTTATAAACCTGTCTGTCAGATCTCCCCTCGACCTCCGTCACCCCAGGGAAAGCAACCCAATTTTGTCCAACTTCTCATTACAGCACAATAAATTAAAATAGCAGAGAGGAAGCAAACGTATTGAGTCTTTTCCTTTGAGCTGCACTGAAGTCCTGGTTAGAATCTTTCAGGTCTTCAGTGTCATTTTTAAATGTCTTCTGCGCAAGGAAAGTTGAGGTAAAAATGAGGCGACAGATACACCGAATCAGAGGAGGTGACGAATCAGCATATAGGAAGGCTGAGTGGTGCCACAGCAACAACCCCTCACTCAAAATCAGCAAGGCCTTGATTGCAGGAGGAGGAAACTGGGGGTCCATGAGCCAATCCTCATCGGGGGATCTGAGGGGGAGAGGGTCAGCAACTTTAAATTCTTCGGGGTCATCAGTTCAGAGGACCTGTCCTGTGTCCAGCACATGTGTCATTACAAAGGAGGCACAACAGCGTCTGTACTTTCTTAGAAGTTTGGAAAGATTTGGCATGTCATCTAAGACTTTGACAAACTTCTATAGGTGCGCGGTGGAGAGTATACTGACTGGTTCATCATGGCCTGTTATGGAAAGACCAATGTCCAGGAATGAAAAAGCCTATAAAGTATAGTGGAAACAGCCCAATCCAAAGGGAAAAGCCCTCCCCGAAATTGAACACATTTCCACAGAGCTTTGTTGCAGGAAAGCCACATCCATCATCAAGGACCACCCCTGTCCCCCCCCAAAACCCAGGTCATGCTCTCTTCTCGCTGCTGCCTTTAGGAAGGAGATAGAGGAGCTTCAGGACCCACACCGACAGGTTCAGGACCAGTTAATATGCCTCAACCATCAGGCTGTTGAACCAGAGGGCATATCTTCACTCAACTTCACTCACCCCATCACTGAACTGTTCCCACTGAACTGAGCTCACTTTCAAGGACTCTTCATCTCATTTCCTCAATATTGATTGCTTATTTATTTATTATTACCATTTCTTTTTTACTTTTTCTTTTTTTATTTGCACATTTTGTTTGTTGTCTTTTGCACGTTGGTTGCTGTTCGTCCTGTTGGACGTGGTCATTCATTGACTCTATTGTGTTGCTTGTGAAATTTGAACTTTGAACTTTTGACATCCTTACACTGTCCCGCCCATGACAAGTAGTGAGGTGAAGTTAAAAATGCAAACACGAGGAAATCTGCAGGTGCTGGAAATTCAAGCAACACACACAAAGTTGCTGGAGAACGCAGCAGGCCAGGCAGCATCTATAGGAAGAGGTACAGGTGAGGTTTCAGGCCGAGACCCTTTGTCATGACTAACTGAAAGAAGAGATAGGAAGAGATTTGAAAGTGGCAGTGGGAGGGGGAGATCCGAAATGATAGGAGAAGACAGGAGGGGGAGGGATGGAGCCAAGAGCTGGAAAGTTGATTGGCAAAAGGGATACAGAGTTGGAGAGGGAAGAGGATTATGGGACGGGAAGCCTAGTGAGAAAGAAAGGGGGAGGGGAGCATCAGAGGAAGATGGCGAGCAGGCAAAGAGTTATAGTGAGAGGGACAGAGGGAGAAAAAAAGAGAGAGAAAAAAGGGAAAAAATAAAAAAATAATAAATAAATAACAGATGGGGTATGAGGGGGAGGTGGGGCATTAGCGGGAGTTAGATAAGTCAATGTTCATGCCATCAGGTTGGAGGCTACCCAAACGGAATATAAGGTGTTGTTCCTCCAACCTGAGTGTGGCTTCATCTTTACAGTAGAGGAGGCCGTGGATAGACATATTAGAATGAGAATGGGACGTGGAATTAAAATGTGTGGCCACTGGGAGATCCTGCTTGATTCTAATGTGTTTCTTTCTATTTGCTGAGAATGCCCGCAAGAAAATGAATCACAAGGTAGTATATGGTAACATTTCCATACTGTGACAATAAATTATTTGAACTTTGAATTTTGAAGTAAGGGCCAAAATGACCCATGTTACCAATCCCAACCCCACCTCACAGGTAACTGCTCTAATTACCGATCAAACTATCTACTCTTCAACCTTTCTCTTAATATTTTACTTGTATTCTGAATCCTCACAGTCTGGCTTTTGCTCAGAATTCACTAGAATTGTCTTAAATGCTTCCTGAATGTCAAGGTTAACTTCAGCACTGGTCCTTCTTCAGTATATCTGGAACTTCAGTTGATCAAGATCAGGCAAAAACATCCCTGGTAGATTCATACTGGCTGCTGTTTACTGGATATTTTTTGGGCCCACCTACATAAATAGTGGTGGTAGGAAGAGCTTTTTTTAGCATCTGTACACCATTCTATCCAAGCTTAGCCTAGTTCGCACTCAAAACCCTGGTGTTATTTTACTTTCTACTTTATATTTATTTGGCGATACAGCACAGTAAAAGGCACTTCCCGCCCAATTATATCCATCTGACCAATTAACTTACCAACCAGTACATCTTTGGAATGTGGGAGGAAACGGGATTGCGTGGAGGAAACCCACACAGTGACAGGGAAAATGTAGAAACTCCATACAAGCAGCGGCGGGAATTGAACCCAGGTCGCTTGGTGCTGTAATAGTGTTACATTGAACACTACATTACCGAGCCACCTAACCGTGTACTTCTGAAGAATACAGGAGCGACGCTAGCAACAGTGCGAGGTATATCAGGTGGAAGAGTGGGGTTGGAGACATCCGAATACTTGTCTGTTGCTGGAGCAGGAAACTGCGAGAGGAACAGCCGCAGAGGATGGACGAGAGAACGTGAAACTGGAATTCCAATTGCTTCTCATTCGTTTCCCCAGCTCAGACAAAGCCTGAGCTTTGGGCACAAAATAAACCTTATTTACATTAAAAACATTTACAAGAATAAACCGTTCTACGCCTTTTATTTCTATCTATTGCTTTCTGTAGTGTTCAAGTTTGCTCAGTACACAGAGACAACCAGCACTGACTTCAGCGGGAGCATCTGGAGCTCAGAAAAGCCAGAGGCTGTAGGTTAAACACGCCTCAGGGACCGGCCACATGGGAGACGCCATGCCAAAGTGGTAGGATGTGCATTCCAAAGATATATCAGCTCTTACTTGTTTTTAATCTGGTCGTGGTTGGAATAAGATCGATCAGAAATGGTCAGAAGTCCACTTGAACGCAATTCTGTGTGGATTCAACAAGATGGGGCACCACGGTAGTGTAGCAGTTAGCTTCGGAGCTCAGCTCTGGCGAAAAGTTTGTGCGTAGTCCCTGTGAGCGTGTGTGTTTCTTCCACGTGCTCCAGTTTCCTCCCCCAGTCTGAAGACGTACCGGCTAACTGGTCATTATAAACTGTCCTGAAGGTAGGCAAGGGTTAAATTGGTGGGTTGTTGGACGTTACGGCTCAGTGGGCCCGAGAGACCGTTCGCACTGTCTTCTCAAAATAAAAAGAAAGATTCAACAAGCCGGGGTTCAAGTATTCACAAATGCAAATAGTAACACACATTTCAGGACTGAACAATGAGATTTATTAGCCTCATGTTTTCCTTGTGGAGCTTTGTGTTTTATTACTATATGTTACTATTTATCATTGTTTAAGCTCAACTCCCATCAGGGGTAGAACAGCTTTAATCTTTGATCTACAAGAACATTCCCTTTTTGGCTTACATTTTTCTTCAAGCAGATTTGAGTAAAATTTCCCCAGTGAGTGTTATGCAATTTCTCTAAAATAGATTCCTTGACCACTGGATGCACATTTAGTCAGCTTTGATCCACAATCGCACTGTGGCAAACCGGGCCATTTACCAGAGGATCCAGACATACTCTTAATGAGGGAATTTACACTTAAAGTCGATTCATTAAGAAAGAGCCAATTTCCTTTTGATTATGTGAAAGGATAAATCTTTCATGTTTGAATTTCACTCTGCAGACGTGCAGTAGAGAGCATCCTAATAAGCTGCATCGCTGCTTGGGATGGACACTGCACTGTGACGGACAGAGAAGCTCGATGGACAATGGACAGTCGGAGCTGCCCAGTCACTGTCACCAGCCTACCTGACATCAGTCTCATCTACCGAATGGAGCCGGAAAGCACTACGAAAGATCCCACTCACCCTGCATATGAACCGTCTGCCCCACCCCCAGGGAGAAGGCTATGTAGCTTTCACACCAAGTTCACCCAATTAACAAACAGTTACTTTCCCCGAGCAGTAAGGCTAATCAACACCTCCACCCATTAACCCACCCCTCCACACCCCCAACCACCACTACTTTAACATTTCCTGTCAGTCACTTGTATGGAAAAACCAATGCCCTTGGACAGAAAATCCTACAAGAAGTGGTGGATGCGACCCAGTCCAGCACGGGTAAAGTCCTCCCCACCACAGAGCACATATTCACAGAAAGCAGCACCCGTCAACCGGGACCCCCACCGCCCAGGTCATGCTCTCCTCTCACTGCTGCCATCAGGTAGAAGGTACACGAGCTTCAGGACTCACACCACCAGGTTCAGGAACAGTTATTACACCTCAACCATCAGGCTGTTGAAGCTGAGACTGTTAACTTTACTTGCCCAATCACTGAAATGTCCTCATAATCTATGGACTCACTTACAAGGACTGTTCATCTCATTTCCTTGATATTTATCGCTTGCTTATTTATTTATTTATCTTTCTAATTATGTATGTATGTATGCGTGTATTTATTTACTTATGTTCTTTCTTTCTTTTTGTATTTGTGCAATTTGTTGTCTTTTGAACACTTGTTGTCCATCCTGTTGGTGTGGTCTTTCACTCTGTTATAGTTATCGGATTTATTGAGTATGCCCACAAGAGAATGAATCTCAGGGTTGTATATGGTGACAAATATGTACTTCGATAATAAACTTACTTTGAACTTTGAACTTAGAACCTTATGTACAGACACTTCTGTGCCTAGCATCACTTTATGGACATACAATTAATCTATGTATGTAAGCTATCTGATGTATTTACATTTATTGTTTTATTATTGTGTTTTTTTATCTTATTGTGTTTTTTTTGTGCTGCATCAGATCCAAGTAACAATTATTTTGTTCTCCTTTGGTTGTCGTCGTCATGGCTATCCCTTGAGTTCAAGGATGATGGTCTTCGTTCTGAAGAAGTGGCCCACAGAGAGAAGATGCCTGTGCGTGTATTTGTTTATTGTGTACTTGATGCTGCACTCCAAGAAGCACACGATAGTTCACAAATCAACCAACTGATTCCAATGACATGGAAACCATGACGATTGGAGCTGATGGATTTGTTGCAGCCTTCATCAGCCTTCACAGCCGTTGAGTTCAAAGTAACTTCGTCTGCCTGTTCCACCATTGAAGTCTTGGTTGGATTGTTCTTTGTCAGGGACCTCACCCTCGACCTTACTGCCATGGGTGACCCTACCAGGAGCACAACCCCAGACGGCATCGCTCTCAGGATCACAGGACCACACAAGCCTCTCCACCATGACAAGGTGACAATCCATGGAGAAGTGTTCTCCTTTACACTTGTGTATTGGAAATCAAAGTTCAAAGTTCAAATTTATTATCGAAGTATGTGTACCATATACAACCTTGAGATTCATCTTGCAGGTACAAACAAAGCAAAGGTGCACAATAGGATTCACTAAAAGACATACACAACACAACCACCACATATCCAATTTGCAAAGAAGGATAAATCGCGCAAATAGTAAAAAAAAAGTAAACAAATCTGAAGAGACATGAACTTCAGTGTCCCCACAGCTTCCAGGCCAGTCCAGTGCTGAAGAGAGTGAATCCCCATGCACATGTTGCAGGGAAACAACTACTCCTGTACCTGGTTTTGTGGGACCCAAGACCCCTGCACTTCCCGCCCGACAGTAGTAGTGAGAAGAGAGGGAGAGCGGTCAAACGCAGGCAGAACCTACAACCCTGAGATTCATTTTTCTCGCAGGCATTCACAGAAAGGGAGCAGCACGGCAGAGTAGCGGTTCTTACGCTTTACGGTTTACCAGCAACCCGGATTCCATCCCCGCTGCTGTCTGTAAGGAGTTTGTATCTTCTCCCCGTAACCTCAAGGGTTTCCTCTGGGTGCTCAGATCCCCTCCCACAGTCCAAAGACGTACCAGTTAGTAGGTTAATTAGTTATTGTAAATTGTCCTGTGATTAGGCTGGGTTCAGGTGAGGGCTGCTGGGTGGCACAGAATAGGCCAGAGGGCCTATTCTGCACTGTATCCCAATAAATAAATCAATCAATAAATAAATACAAGAAACAGAATAGAATCAATGAAATGATATTAAACAATTTTGAATCTTCAATTTCTGATGTGATGATGCAAATTCATAAACTGAGTTTTTGTTGATTTGAAGTGTTTTGGTTGGTATTACCTTTACTGCCAGTGACAACTGATCAAAATAGATGATTGTTTCAAGTAAACTATAGAAAAGATAAAATAATCTTCAAAGGAATTGAATCGTTAACATCTCGGGCCAAGATCCTTCAGCAGGATTGGAAAGGAAGGGAGAAGAAGGTAGAATAAGAAGGTGAGGGGAGGGGAAGGCAGCAGAGATCACAGAGGGGGAGCAGTGAGAGAATGTCTCACTGACCCCTCTTCGAAGAGAAGATTTAAACTTCTTCAGGGTGGGTATAACTCGAAGGGACTTTGCAGTGGAACAGCACCTTTTTCCCTTCCCCCACCATCTTTTTCTGGCTCCTTTCCCCTTCCTTTCCAGTCCAGAAGGGTCTCAGTCCGAAACATTGACTGTTTATTCATCTCTATAGATGCTGCCTGACCTGCTGAGTTCCTCCAGCATTTTGTAGGTGTAATGCTTTGGATTTCCAGCATTTGCAGAATCTCTTGTGTTTAAGTACTCCTCAGTTTAGGGTAGGGTGGGTGGCAAACATTATTAAAGGTACAACACAGAGGAGAAAATAAAATGAACAGATTCAAATTGTATCTATTTCTTCCCCCTCCCCGTTCTCCCTTTTCCATCTCTTGTTCTCACCTGCCCATCACCTTCCTTTGGTTCTCTTCCTCCTTCCCTTTCTTCCGTGGTCCACTCTCCTATCAGATTCCTTCTTCTTCAGCCCTTTCACTTTTCCACCTATCACCTTCCAGCTTCTTACTTCATCTACCCTCCCCCATCCACGCACCTTCCCCTAATCTGCTCTCACCTATCTCCTGCCAGCTTGGACTTCTCTCCTCTCCCCATCTTCTTATGATTTTAGTCTTCTATTTCGAGAAACAGACCTTTCTGACCCTTTGAGCTACACTGCCCAGCAACCCCCAACTCTCCTGATTTAACCCTAACCCAATCATGGGACAATTAATAAAGACCAATTAACCTGCTGAGTGTGTCTTTGGGCTGTGGGAGTAAACTGGAGGACCTGGAGAGAACCTATGCATTCCACGGGAAGGACGTTCAGAGACTCCTTACCGAGGATGCTGGGATTGAACTCCAAAATCTGACACTCCGAGCTGTAATGGCATTGCGCTCACACCTATACTCCCACGGTGTGATGAAGACTCTCAGTGCTAAACATTGCCTCTGTATTCCTTTCCACTGGCGCTGCCTGATCTGCTGAGTTCCTCCAGCATTTGTGTGTGTGTTAATCTGGATTTTCAGCATCCGCAGAATCCCTTGTGTCCTTACTCCAGCTTCATCACCCCCCCCTTCAAGTCCCCATGAACGGTTTCAACCTGTAACATCGACTGCTTATTCCTCTCCATAGATGCTGCTTGACCTGCTGAGTTTAGTGTCTGTGGGAGTGAAGTAGAGTTAACGTTCCAGATTGACAAGTTATCGTCAGAGCATCGGCTCACGTTTCCATTTCACACCCTGCTCCGAATTCTATTCTATTTATTTCGAGATACTGCGTGGAACAGGCCTTCCTGCCCGTGGAGCCACATCGCCTAGCAACCCCGATTAACCCTAGCCTAATACTGGGACATTTTGCAATGACCAATTAACCTACTAACTGGTACATCTTTAGACTACAGGAGGAAACCAGAACACTCAGAGAAAGCCCATGCATTCCCTGTGGAAGTTGTACAAACTCCTTAGAGCTGACGTTGGAAATGAACTCTGAACTCCGAAGCCCTGAGCTGTAATAGCGTCGTGCTAACTGTTATGCTCGTGTGAATCTTCCCCTTCACCATTTGATTTCTGAATGTACCATGAATCAACCAGGAACGCTACCTCACTACTTTAGACTTTTTGCACGACTTAATTAATTTTTTAAAATATATATTTCCTATTGTAATTGTTAGTATTTTTACATATTGCAATGTATTGCTGCTGCAAAACACCAAATTTCATGAAATACGCCAGTGATGTTAGAAGTGATTCTGATTGTGATTGAGATTCCTGTACTGTACTGTACTGTTCTATGTTCTTTAACGTAATTTAATCCTCTCTCTACTGGCATTGAAATATTGGTGAGGGGACCCTTAATGTTCAAATGTTGTATTCATACATTATATTACCTTGTATTCAAATTCTCCTGTTGATGGTGCAGTTTAGAAGTCAGTAACACTCTCTCATAAAACCCAGGTATTAAATATTGCTTCTGTTCACCAGTGGCATGCTATTTCAGTTAATGATTTATTAGTTATTTCAATAGACCTGTCAGGTCAGCAGTAAAGGTCGCTGGCTGCTGTCTACCATCACAGCAGGACTTGTATGTGTCAAGGACAAAGAAGTGGGCAGGAAAAATCATTTTGGCACTACCCACACTGCAAGCTGCCTTTTCCAAAATCTCCCTTCTGGAAAGTGCTATAGAGCTATCAAAACAAAAAATTCACACCGTCTTAAAAATTTTTTTTCCCCCAGGCAGTTAATCTGATCAACCATTCTAGTTAGATCCCCCCACTCGCCTCTCTATCTAATAACTCATCACTGCACAGTATATGGGGAGTAAAGCTGATCCTGGATCCGTGATCTACTGTAGATACATACTGTGGGTGGCATGACCCTAACCCTAACCCCCATCACCCAGGGCATGCCCTCTTCTCATCCAGGAGGAGGTACAGGGGCCTAAAGACACACACTCAACATTTCAGGAACAGCTTCACTCCCTCCATCAGATTTCTGAATGGACAATGAATCCATGTACATTACCTCAGTTTTTTAAAAAATCTTTGGCTTTCTTTTTGCCCTACCTATTTAACTTAACTTTTGGAAATATATCCTGGCTGTAATTTATAGTTTTTTATTATGATGCATTACAATACACCGCTGCCGCAAAATGACAAATTTCACGGCATATGTCAGAATATTAAACCTGATTCTGATTCTGTTTTTGACATAACAGGTTGATTCACAGTGACCCTGGTTTACAGCAACAGATTGTTTCAAGTGATTAAGAGCAGCCTTGTTTGTGCATGGAATTCCTGACAACAACAGACCTGTTAGCTGTCAGAAATCAGTGTGCAGAGGGAGAGGACAGCACTTAGAAGGCAAAGCTGAGGCTCTACTTTGGCAAAGAGAAGTGAGTAGTCTCTAGACATTGCTGCTACCATCCCCCCACAGTCCAATAATATGTAAATATTTCTATTATTGCACCATAAATAAGCTTAAGTTGAATTCTGTTTAATATTAATATAGTACCCTGAAGCCATACTGAGTTAAAATCATCCAGTAATTGATGATAATAAATATTCATAAAGCAGCCATTTGGGTAAGGAGGAGAAGGCAAGCTACTACAACATTCAGAGACACACTCAGATGGGATATTAAAGTTGCCATGTTCTCCTACTGAGGTGTTTTGCAGGCAAACTTAGTTACTCGAATCACAGCCTCGTAGCAGTCCAGGAAGGCCTCAGCGGGAAACTGGCAAGACCTCCCCCGAGAGCGAGTGTCAATGACTGAAAAAATGGCCTTTCATGTTGTTTCCTGGGAGTTTCTACAAAACTCCAGCCTACATCAGGGGATTGGGAAAACAATGCAGAGATGCGAGTTGTTAGCATCTGCTGGCAACCCTTTAATTTTGGCCATCGAGCGACCTCGGCTGAGAGGCACCGTGCTGGGTGGTTAGCCTGAGGTCGACACTTGCTCAGATCAATGGAGGTGCACGAAACTAGAGATGTACTTCTGTTGTATGCATGTATGAAAAAGTTACGAAGTAGAAGAACCAGTTACTGCCAGCAAAAATGTAAATGGTAATTAAAGTTAAATGGTCCCACAGGGTGGGATAAAGTCTTAGTCATATTGTAAAGCCAACTGGTCTCCTTTTATGCAGCGTCATTCTCAGATCAATGTGCCCATAGGGAACGTTCCAAAAAATTACTGGAGTTAATACTGATGGAGTGGTCATCAGTCACCAGACCCGACGAATGGTTTTGGCCCAAAACGTCGACTGATTATTCCTCTCCATAGATGCTGCCTGACTTGCTGAGTTTTTCCAGCATTTTGTGCAAGTTGTTGAATTTATCTTTCTCTAAAGAATAACATTAGTTTTATTTGCCACATGTACCGCGAAGCATACAGTGAAATGCGTCCTTTGCATCAAATCAAATCAGTGAGGATTGTGCTGGGCACAAATCCCGTAAGGGTTGGCATGGTTCTGGCAGCAAGATAGCCCACAGCTGGCTAACGTTAATCCATACACCTTTGAGATGTGTGAAGAAACCAGAGCACCACGCAGTCACAGAGAAAACTTACAAACTCCTTCGCCATGATCTAGGTAGTGAGAAACAACATTAAACCAATCTATTGAATTCTTGGCATTCAGTTGGGGCTTCCATCTTCCTGGCAGTTTTTGGGATATGTGGTCCAGCTTCCCATTAAATCTCAGACTCTTTTCTTTTCCATGTTACTAAATGGCTTGTATGAACACATCCACTCCTGGCAACATGCATGAAATGCTGGAGGAACTCAGCAGGTCAATCAGCATCTACAGAAATGAATAAACAGTCGACGTTTTGGGCCGAGACCCTTCAGCAGAACTGGAAACGAAGGGGGAAGACGCCAGGAGACAGAAAGGTGTGAGGAGAGGAAGGAGGATAGCTAGAGTTGATAGGTGAAGCCAGGTGGGTGGAAAAGGCAAAGGGCTGGAGAGGGAGGAATCTGATAGGAGGGGAGAGTGGACCGTAGGAGAAAGGGAAGAAGGAGGGCACACAGGTAGACTGGTGAGAGGCCAGGGTGGGAAATAGAAGCTGAGTGGAGGAGGAGGGAATTTTTTTTACTGGAAGGAGAAATCAATATTCATGCCATCAGGTGGGAGGCTAGCCAGATGGAAATCCATTCTTGTGAGGTAAAAATGCTATTTAGTAACATTAGAGCGGGGAACCTTGTCTCTGAAAGCCACACCATTGTTCACATTCTGTGCTGCATTTATCACCACTGAGCAAGGATAAATTTCCAGGCCTTGACATTTATCTTGTGCATTCGGAGCTCTATATTTTATAATGATTAGTGTTCCTTCAGGTCCTTGATTACTCATGGTTAATGAGAAACCTACCTTTTCAAATGCAAAGATAAAAATGTAATTCCACAAAACAAATTTGCTGACCTATTAGTTTTCACCGCCACGAATGAACACACTAAATCAAAAGCTAATCCCTAATTTGAATCATTTCTATTAGTTTATTACAGGCCAATTTAGTCTAACTCAGATTGTTGGTGGCTCTCACTGCATTAATGTCTACCGTTTGAATCCTTTGTGAATTTTCTTTATGCATCAACATTTTCTCTTCAGTGATTTGTTTATTTATTTGTTTTTAGCGATACAGTAGAAAATAGGCCCTTGCAGCCCTTAGAGCCATGCTGTCAGCAATCTCCTGATTTAATCCTAGCCTGATCATGAGACAATTTATCTACCAACCAGTACGTCTCTGAATTGTGGGGAAAAGCCAGAGCACTTGAAGGAAACCCCTGCCCCACGTGGAGAACATACCAACTCCTTACAGGCAGTGGTGGGAATTGAACCCGGGTCACCTGTACTTTAAAGCATTGTGCCAACCACTGTGCCGCCCATTTTAAAAAGTTTTCCCCTTCCAACATTGCACAGGTAGTCGAGGTGCCTCACACAAAGAGGAAAGTGGTCTCAAAAGCGGATGGTGTCACCTCAGAAAAGAACCGCAGTGAAGGTAATCTCAAACAACAGGAATTCTGCCGATGCTGGAAATTCAAGCAACACACATCAAAGTTGCTGGTGAACGCAGCAGGCCAGGCAGCATCTATAGGAAGAGGCGCAGTCGACGTTTCAGGCCGAGACCCTTCGTCAGGACTAACTGAAGGAAGAGTGAGTAAGGGATTTGAAAGCTGGAGGGGGAGGGGGAGATGCAAAATGATAGGAGAAGACAGGAGGGGGAGGGATGGAGCCGAGAGCTGGACAGGTGATAGGCAAAAGGGGATACGAGAGGATCATGGGACAGGAGGTCCGGGAAGAAAGACAAGGGGGGGGGTGACCCAGAGGATGGGCAAGAGGTATATTCAGAGGGACAGAGGGAGAAAAAGGAGAGTGAGAGAAAGAATGTGTGCATAAAAATGAGTAACAGATGGGGTACGAGGGGGAGGTGGGGCCTTAGCGGAAGTTAGAGAAGTCAATGTTACTGACTGGGAGACCGCTTTGCTGAACATCTACGCTCTGTCCGCCAGAGAAAGCAGGATCTCCCAGTGGCCACACATTTTAATTCCACATCCCATTCCCATTCTGATATGTCTATCCACGGCCTCCTCTACTGTAAAGATGAAGCCACACTCAGGTTGGAGGAACAACACCTTATATTCCGTCTGGGTAGCCTCCAACCTGATGGTATGAACATTGACTTCTCTAACTTCCGCTAAGGCCCCACCTCCCCCTCGTACCCCATCTGTTACTCATTTTTATGCACACATTCTTTCTCTCACTCTCCTTTTTCTCCCTCTGTCCCTCTGAATATACCCCTTGCCCATCCTCTGGGTCACCCCCCTCCCCCTTGTCTTTCTTCCCGGACCTCCTGTCCCATGATCCTCTCATATCCCTTTTGCCAATCACCTGTCCAGCTCTCGACTCCATCCCTCCCCCTCCTGTCTTCTCCTATCATTTTGCATCTCCCCCTCCCCCTCCAGCTTTCAAATCCCTTACTCACTCTTCCTTCAGTTAGTCCTGACGAAGGGTCTCGGCCTGAAACGTCGACTGCACCTCTTCCTACAGATGCTGCTTGGCCTGCTGCGTTCACCAGCAACTTTGGTGAAGGTAATCTTATCGTTTGCTTCAGAGATTCCAGAGACTCTGACCATGATTAGCAAGTTTACCAAAAACTTAGGGTGGTCTGACAGTGCAGTGGTTAGCGTAACTCTATTACAGCGCCAGCATGCCAGGTTCAATACCCGCTACTGCCGTAAGGAGTTTGTACGCTCTCCCCGTCGCTGCGTGGGCTTCCTTTGGGTGCTCTGGTTTCCTCCCACGTGCCAAAGACGTGCAGATTAGTAGATCAATTGGTCACCTTACTCCACAACCTACAGACTCACTTTCAAACACATGTGTTCTCAGCGCAGAATCTCGTGTTTAATTTTTGTTTATGTGTAGTTTTTCATGATTTTATTTATTTGTTTATTTTCCTGTAAATGCCCACAAGAAAATGAATCTCAAGGTGACATATAAGTATTTTGATAATAAATATAGTTGAACTTTGAACACAGGTGTAAATGGGTGGCAGATGCCTGTTGGGCCAGAAGTTTGAAATATAAATGTGACATTTGTCTTAATAACAAACAACAGAAAATCTGAAGATGCTGGAAACAGAATCTATGGAAAAAAGCAGTCGACGTTTCGGGCCGAAACCCTTCAGCAGGATACTGCTGAATAAAATAGTTTTAACAAAATATTTTAGTCAAATAAAGAATGTGAGCTGATATTTAAATGCATTCAAAAGCTATTTAAAAATAATTACCAGTTATCAAAAATCAAATCAAATCCAATTTAATTATCATTCAAAGCATACAAAGATACAGCTGAATGAGACAGTGTTCTTGGGCCAAGGTGCAAAACATTCAAAATAGCAAGCAAACATTAAAAAATAATGAGTAACATAATTCAAAATATTGAGCAAAGAAATATATTCACTTGAAAAAAAACATATATAGTCCAAGACCCTGAGCGATGGATGGTGGGGGCATCTGTTAGTCTCGTGAGACCATGGATCTGTGCCTGGAAAGTCTTACTTCAGTCTGTCGCGGTGAGGCGATGCTGGAGTGTCCTCTCCAGGGCGCAGGCCTGGGCAAGGTTGTACGGAAGACCAGCAGTTGCCCATGCCAGTAAGTCTCCCCTCTCCACGATACCGATGTTGTCCAAGGGAAGGGCAAGGGCCGATGCAACTTGGCACCAGTGTTGTCGCAGGAGTTGCCAGAATGAAGTTGAAGGCAATGTTGGACTGCCTTAGGGACTCTAGCTCCAGATTTGTCCTCAGGATTTACTCCCAAAGTCTTTCCCTTGAGTGGGTATGGCAGCAAGGCAGCGGAGGTTTGAAATCAGAGTGTTCTCTCTCTTAGATGGGCTGCCTTCCCAGGCTGACGAGCTCCAACTACCCAAAGCACTGGTTTTAAGGCGCCAGGACCTGCCTTCGCCCCTTCTCCTGTCAGTAGAAACAGTTTCACTGGGCTTAGAGGCTAAGCCACACGAGAAGGCCAGGAGTTGGACTTGGTTGTCAGAGGCTATGTGAAGTGCATGCTGTGAGGAGCACTTTTAGATAGTGGGAGCTTGTCCCCACTACCACTCCTCGGCTTGACAACCTTGGAACCAAGGCTGAGCGATAGTGTCTGGCAATTAATGGTACAGACTACAGGCAGTGTGCAGACACACACAGTCCGGCTTGTCATTCCACCACTTGAACATGGGAGGGCAGCACTGATAGGAGAGGCCAGGCCCCAGCAGAGCTCAACCACACTCTAGCGTTTCCACGTCTATATGGTGCAGTTTCCACTAGGAGAGATAGAGTGACTCCAATTTTTAATCTTTCTTAACTTTAGAGATACAGTGCAGAACAGGCCTTTCATCCCCACGGCCCGTACCCCCAGCAACCCACCTATTTAACCTGAGCCTAATCACGGGACGATTCAAAATGACCAATGAACCTACTAATCCCGTAACTCTTTGGAATGTGGGAGGAAATAGGAGCACCCGGGGGAAACCCACGTGCTCACAGAATATATGTACAAGCAGTAATAGCGTCACACTAACATTTATGTTGCCATGGTGCCCCAAGTTAGAACCCACTGGTAAAGCAACCAGAAAGCTGTTGGATTATTACATATAGCCACTGAACTCACCGGTTACCTTTAGGAAAGGTATTTAATGATCTTGTTTTATCATCTGGCCAGCTTGTGTTCCTTCCCCTCCCTCACCTTCCTATTCTGGCTTCTTCCCCTTCCTTTCAAGTCCTGATGAAGTGTCTCCTTGAAGGTAGTAAAGAGAAGAGGGCATGTCCTGGGTGATTTATTCCCTTCCATAGATGCTTGCATCGAACTTTGGTCAGTCTGCACTTGAAGTATCAGAACCAAGTTTGATATCACTGGAATATGTTGTGAAATGTGTTGTATCACGGCAGCAATACATTGCAACCATCACCATAATTATGGGCTGTCTTGTACGAAATAGGCGATCATTCAAAGTTCAAAGTAAAACTATTATCAGAGTACATACATGTCACCACATACAACCCTGAGGTTTTTTTTCTGTGGGCACACTTAACAAATCTATAGAACAGTAACTGTAAACAGGATCAATGAACAACAAACTGTGCAAATGTAAACATAAATAAATAGTAATAAAAATCGAGCATGGAATAACAAAATAAAAGAGTCCTTAAAGTCACATGACCATGATTGTTCTTGGCAAATTTTTTGTACAGCAGTGGTTTGCCATTGCCTTCTTCAGGGCAGTGTCTTCACAAGACGGGTGAGCCCAGCCAGTATCAATATCTTCAGAGATTGTCCGCCTGGCATCAGTGGTCACATAAGTGGGACTTGTGATAGGCACCAGCTGCTCGTACGACCATCCACCACCTGCTCCCATGGCTTCACGTGACCCTGATCGGGGGTGGGGGGGGGTGTGAGGGACTAAACAGGTGCTACATCTAACCCAAGGGTGAGGGAAGGAATGCCTTACACCTCTTTTGGAAGGGACATTGCAGAGATTCCAAAACATAATAATAAAAGCTATATAGTACAATAAGAAATATATATATATAATAAATCAAATAAGTATTATAAAAAGGAAGCAAAAAGAAATAAAAATACTGAGGAAGTGCTCATGGGTTCATTGTACATTCAGATGGCAGAAGGAAAAAAGCTGCTCCTAAAATATTGAGCGTGCATCTTCAGGCTCCTGTACCTCTTCCTTGAAGGTAGTAAAGAGAAGAGGGCATGTCCCGGGTGATGCGGGTCTTTAACGCGCCACGATAGCGTCGTGGTTAGTGCAATGCTATTACGGCACGGGGCGTTCTGGAGTTCGGAGTTCAATTCCGGTGCCGCTCTGTGGAGAGTCTCAGTATGTCCTCCCTGTGGAGTGCTGGGGTTCTCTCCGGGTCATCTCCTTTACTCCCGTAGTCCAAACATGCCCGCAGGTTCACTGGTCATTGTAAAGTTGCTCTGTGATTAAGTTAGGGTTAATCGGGGTTGTGGGGTTGCTGGGGCAACATGGCTCGAATGGCCTGAAGGGCCTTCTCCGTGCTGTCACACTGAATCGGTGCTGTTTAGCCAATTAAAACATCCACTCATGGGTGATCAAAGTGTTGATGAAGATTTGGACATTGGGATGAATGCAGAAGGCGAGCGAGAGTTCCTTTTGATCTGTCTGTCTGTGAGTGGCCTATCATTGTGTGGCTCGCTGTGGCAGGCAGTTGGCCTCTGTGCTCCTGTGGTGTCCCTCTCTTTCAATGAATGTTAGTGATATTGTAGGATGGTATCGTGGTTCTGTCTTTATGGATTGGACTACTGCGTTTATGGACTGTGGACATTTTCAGACTTATAGTTTTTAATATTCTGTGTTTTTTTATTGCCCATTCCTTTTCCATTTTGTTGTGTGAGAGGAGGAGGTTTGGGGGTTGATGTTCTGTTGTGTTCTGTTAGTTTTTTTGTGTGAGAGAGGGGTTGTTTTTTGAGGGTTGACGTTCTTGTTCCATTGTGCGGGTGGTGGGAGGGGATTTGGGGGTTGCTGATTGGGATGCCATTCTTTTTCGTGTGGGGGGTTGGGTTTGATGTTTCTCCCCGAATGGCTTTCATGTTCTTTCTTTGTTTTGTGACTATCTGGAGAAGATGAATTTCAGAATTGTATATGGATACATGCCTTGATAATAAATGAACCTTTGAACGTTTAAACCTTTAAATAAGATAAAATAAATAATGATGATTCTGCCTTTTTGAGGCATCATTGTTTGAAGGTGTCTTGGATCTTGGGGTCAAGTGTCCATGATGGAGCTGGCTGAGTTTACAACTTGCCGCAGCTTTTTCCGATCTTGTACAGTGGCCGCACCGTACCAGTTAGAATGCTCTCCATGGTATGTCTGTAGAAATTCGCAGGTGTTCAGTCTATCGATGACAGATGAGAACTCTGGATGAGGAACCAGAACTCCAGACTTGAGCTCTTGATGAATGGGACCCTGCCTGAACACTAAGGCCTAATGAAAGGATTCAGCCTGAAATAGCGACTGCTTACACGCCACCATGGATGCTGACTGACCTCCAGCATTTTGTGTGTGTTCCTCTGGATTTTCAGCATCTGCAGAAACATAGAAACATAGAAAATAGGTGTAGGAGTAGGCCATTCAGCCCTTCGAACCTGCACCGCCATTCAGTATGATCATGGCTGATCATCCAACTCAGAACCCTGTACCAGCCTTCTCTCCATACCCCCTGATCTCTTTAGCCACAAGGGCCTTATCTAACTCTCTCTTAAATATAGCCAATGAACTGGCTTCAACTGTTTCCTGTAGCAGAAAATTCCGCAGATTCACCACTCTCTGTGTGAAGAAGTTTTTCCTAATCTCGGTCCTAAAAGGCTTCCCCTTTATCCTCAGACTGTGACCCCTCGTTCTGGACTTCCCCAACATCGGGAACAATCTTCCTGCATCTAGCCTGTCCAATCCCTTTAGGATTTTATATGTTTCAATAAGATCCCCCCTCAATCTTCTAAATTCCAGAGAGTATAAGCCTAGTTGATCCAATCTTTCATCGTATGAAAGTCCTGCCATCCTAGGAATCAATCTGGTGAACCTTCTTTGTACTCCCTCTATGGCAAGAATGTCTTTCCTCAGATTAGGGGACCAAAACTGCACACAATACTCCAGGTGTGGTCTCACCAAGGCCTTGTACAACTGCAGTAATACCTCCCTGCTCCTATCCTCGAATCCTCTCGCTATAAATGCCAGCATACCATTCGCCTTTTTCACCGCCTGCTGTACCTGCATGCCCACTTTCAATGACTGGTGCATAATGACACGCAGGTCTCGTTGCACCTCCCCTTTTCCTAATTGGCCACTATTCAGATAATAATCTGTTTTCCTGTTTATGCCACCAAAGTGGATAACTTCACATTTATCCACATTAAATTGCATCTGCCATGAATTTGCCCACTCACCTAACCTATCCAAGTCACCCTGCATCCTCTTAGCATCCTCCTCACAGCTAACACTGCCGCCCAGCTTCATGTCATCCGCAAACTTGGAGATGCTGCATTTAATTCCCTCATCTAAGTCATTAATATATATTGTAAACAACTGGGGTCCCAGCACTGAGTCTTGCGGTACCCCACTAGTCACTGCCTGCAGTTCTGAGAAGGTCCCGTTTATTCCCACTCTTTGCTTCCTGTCTGCCAACCAATTCTCTATCTACATCAATACCTTACCCGCAATACCATGTGCTTTAAGCTTGCACACTAATCTCCTGTGTGGGACCTTGTCAAAAGCCTTTTGAAAATCCAAATATACCACATCCACTGGTTCTCCCCTATCCACTCTACTAGTTATATCCTCAAAAAATTCTATGAGATTCGTCAGACATGATTTTCCTTTCACAAATCCATGCTGACTTTGTCTGATGATTTCACCGCTTTCCAAATGTGCTGTTATCACATCTTTGATAACTGACTCCAGCAGTTTCCCCACCACCGACGTTAGGCTAACCGGTCTATAATTCCCTGGTTTCTCTCTCCCTCCTTTTTCAAAAAGTGGGGTTACATTAGCCACCCTCCAATCCTCAGGAACTAGTCCAGAATCTAAAGAATTTTGAAAAATTATCACTAATGCATCCACTATTTCTTGGGCTACTTCCTTAAGCCCTCTGGGATGCAAACCATCTGGCCCTAGGGATTTATCTGCCTTTAATCCCTTCAATTTACCTAACACCACTTCCCTACTAAAATGTATTTCCTTCAGTTTCTCCATCTCACTGGACCTCTGTCCCCTACTATTTCCGGAAGATTATTTATGTCCTCCTTAGTGAAGACAGAACCAAAGTAGTTATTCAATTGGTCTGCCATGTCCTTGCTCCCCATAATCAATTCACCTGTTTCTGTCTGTAGGGGACCTACATTTGTCTTAACCAATCTTTTTCTTTTCACATATCTATAAAAGCTTTTACAGTCAGTTTTTAGGTTCCCTGCTAGTTTTCTCTCATAATCTTTTTTCCCCTTCCTAATTAAGCCCTTTGTCCTCCTCTGCTGGACTCTGAATTTCTCCCAGTCCTCAGGTGAGGCATTTTTTCTGGCTAATTTGTATGCTTCTTCTTTGGAATTGATACTATCCCTAATTTCCCTTGTCAGCCTTGGGTGCACTACCTTCCTTGATTTATTCTTTTGCCAAACTGGGATGAGCAATTGTTGTAGTTCATCCATGTGATCTTTAAATGCTTGCCATTGCTTATCCACCGTCAACCCTTTAAGTGTCATTTGCCAGTCTATCTTAGCTAATTCACATCTCATACCTTCAAAGTTACCCTTCTTTAAGTTCAGAACCTTTGTTTCTGAATTAAATATGTCACTCTCCATCTTAATGCAGAATTCCACCATGTTATGGTCACTCTTACCCAAGAGGCCTCTCTCGACAAGATTGCTAATTAACCCTTCCTCATTGCTCAATATCCAGTCTAGAATAGCCTGCTCTCTAGTTGGTTCCTCGACATGTTGGTTCAAAAAACCATCCCGCATACATTCCAAGAAATCCTCTTCCTCAGCACCCTTACCAATTTGGTTCATCCAATCTATATGTAGATTGAAGTCACCCATTATAATTGCTGTTCCTTTATTGCACACATTTCTAATTTCCCGTTTAATACCAACCCCAACCTCACTACTACTGTTAGGTGGCCTGTACACAACTCCCACCAGCATTTTCTGCCCCTTAGTGTTATGCAGCTCTACCCATATCGATTCCACATCCTCCCGGCTAATGTCCTTCCTTTCTATTGCGTTAATCTCCTCTCTAACAAGCAATGTTACCCCACCTCCTTTTCTTTCATGTCTATCCCTCCTGAATATTGAATATCCCTGAATGTTGAGCTCCCATCCTTGGTCACCCTGGAGCCATGTCTCTGTGATCCCAACTATATCATATTCATTAATAACAATCTGCAATTTTAATTCATCCACCTTGTTACGAATGTTCCTTGCATTGACACACAAAGCCTTCAGGCTCACTTTTACAACACTCTTAGCCCTTATACAATTATGTTGAAAAGTGGCCCTTTTTGATTTTTGCCCTGGATTTATCGGCCTGCCACTTTTACTTTTCACCTTACTACTTTTTGCTTCTATCCTCATTTTACACCCCTCTGTCTCTCTGCACTGGTTCCCATCCCCTTGTTGTGAACTAACCTCCTCTCTCCTAGTCTCTTTAATTTGATTCCCATCCCCCAACCATTCTAGTTTAAAGTCACCTCAGTAGCCCTCGCAAATCTCCCCGCCAGGATATTGGTCCCCCTAGGATTCAAGTGCAACCCATCCTTTTTGTACAGGTCACACCTGCGCCAAAAGAGGTCCCAATGATCCAAAAACTTGAATTCCTGCCCCCTGCTCCAATCCCTCAGCCACGCATTTATCCTCCACCTCATTGCATTCCTACTCTCACTATTGCGTGGCACAGGCAGTAATCCTGAGATTACTACCTTTGGGGTCCTTTTTCTCAACTCCCTTCCTAACTCCCTATATTCTCCTTTCAGGACCTCTTTCCTTTTCCTAGCTATGTCATTGGTACCTATAAGTAGCACGACTTCTGGCTCCTCACCCTCCCACTTCAGGATATCTTGGACACAATCAGAAATATCCTGGACCCTGGCACCAGGGAGGCAAACTACCATCCGGGTCTCTGGACTGTGTCCACAGAATTGCCTGTCTGACCCCCTTACTATCGAGTCCCCTATACAACTGCCCTCCTCTTCCTTTCCCTACCCTTCTGAGCTACAGGGCCGGACTCTGTGCTGGAGGCACGGCCACTGTCGCTTCCCCCAGGTAAGCTGTCCCCCCCAACAGTACTCAAACAGGAGTACTTATTGTCAAGGGGCACAGCCACCGGGGTACTCTCTATTACCTGACTCTTTCATTTCCCCCTCCTAATCGTGACCCACTGGTCTGCCTCCCGTGGCCCCGGTGTGACTACCTGCCTGTAACTCCTCTCTATCAACTCCTCACTCTCCCTGACCAGACGAAGGTCATCGAGCTGCAGCTCCAGTTCCCTAACGCGGTCCCTTAGGAGCTGCATCTCGGCACACCTGGCGCAGATGTGGACGTCCGGGAAGCTTGGAGACTCCAGGGCATCCCACATCCGGCACCAAGAACAACAAACTGCCCTCACACTCATACTGCCCCTCTCCTCAAATAACAACAGAAAATGAATACCAAACCCTCTTCGCCTCGCCTGTTTCCGCCTAAGCCCGTTGAGCCGAAACCCTTAAGCCTTCACTCTGCTCCCGGCTCACTCCGCCGCCCGCAAACTACGCTGCCCGCTGTGTGAGGCTGTGTTCCTTTTAAACCTTCCGCGCTTCACTGCCCGACGTCACACGCCTGCGCAGTCCCGCCTCTCTGAACACCGATGGGAAAAAAACCCGAAAAGTTCAAAAATGACTTCCTCCGCACTCCTGCCCCGATTCTAAGATTTCCTTCTTCGAATTAAATCCGAAGCAGGATTTTGGTCCTTTTAAATCTTCCGCACTTCTCTGCCCGACGTTGCACGCCTGCACAGACCCGCCTCTCTGAATGCCGATGGAAAAAAAAAAGAAAAATTCAAAAATGGCTTCCTCCTCACTCCCGCTCCGATTCTCAGACTTCCTTCTTCTTGTGCTCTGTCTGGCAACATGCTTGTCTTCCCTGAGTTTCAATTCAACCATGTTTGGTTGTTATTGAATGAAAAGTTGTCATGAACCAGAAGAACGGATGACTTTTTTAAAAAAGATTTATTTTAACTTTATGTGAAATTATTTCTTGACATAAATTATAGTGGTGATTTGATTAATTTATCAGATTATTCAACCAGTTCTTTTGCCCACTGGTTGAATGCCCAAGTTGGTGTGGTCTTTCATTGATCCTATTACAAATTTATTGAGTATGCCCACAAGAAAATGGATCTCAGGGTGTATATGGTGACATATATGTACTTTGAACTTTATTTCAAGAAATAAACATTTTAATGACAGTCAATCCACAGTGCAATGATTAATTAAACTGAAGAGAGATTTAAAGTTCTCTTTTTAGATTAATGTAGAACAGTTTCTTTTGAATATTAAATTAAAATTTTTAAAAAGATTCTGAATGCTTGTTCCGGAGTCCTTGTAAACAAAAGTTTTAGAGCCTCCGGAGTCCTTGTAAACAAAAGTTTTAGAGCTTCTTTGAATGTGAGGAAACAAGTATCACCGGCAGAAAGTCCCAAAGGACATGACCAGTTTTGTGATCGGTACTGCTCTTGGAAGAGTGCTTTTGAACCTTTTGCAAAAGATTCAATGTTCAAAGTTCAAAATAAATTTATTACCAAAGTACGTACATGTCACCAAATACAGCCCTGTGATTTATTTTCTTGCAGGCATTCACGGTAAAGCCCGATAAATAGAATCAGTGAAAAAACCCTCTGTTGCCTTGCTGCACACTTGAGTGCTCGGTGGTGGGTGCTGATGCTTTTTATTGCTGGTGCAGGGAGGGGGGATTGCTGCCGCTTATGTGTGGGAGGGGGGAGCTGGGGGGGGACTTTGGGGTTCTACAATTTAACTGTCATTCATTCTTTGGGGGCACTCCCCTGTTTTCCGTGGATGTTTGCGAAGAAAAAGCATTTCAGGATGTATATTGTATGCATTTCTCTGACATTAAATGTACCTTCGAAACCTTGAAACCTTTGGCAGAGACGGACAAATGATTGATGTGCCAAACACAACAGACTGTGCAGATGCAAATACAAAAAGAAAAAAAAAGCAATAAATATGAAGAACGTGAGCTACGATGAGTTCCATAGGTTGTGGAATCAATTCAGTGATTTCCAAAAGCTTCAGTTTTATAGGCATTGAATCATTATACATGGAACCATATCCTTCATCCTGCTGAGGCCCTGTCGATGTGAATCCCATTCTGCAGCAATCGTCCTGTAAGCTTCAGTCCCGTGGTGCTTGATGTGCTCATTTTGAATACATCCGAAATTTGGGAGAGACTCTGCCTCCACCATCCCTCAGGTCATGAATTCCAGATTCAAACCACCATTTAGGTAAGCATCAACTCCCTCAAACCCCCTCTAAATCTTATGCTCCTTAACTTAAACCATGTCCCCGGTAATGGACTCCTCTGCTAAGAGGAAAGGTTTCTCATGTTCTGTCCTATCTATGGTCCTCATCAATTTGTGTAGCTCAGTCGGGGCACCCTGTCTGTTCGAAGGGGTGTCACAGTAGTGTAGCAGTTAGCGAGACACTATTACAGATCAGGGTGTCAGAGTTTGGAGTTCAACTCTGCGCCCTCTGTAAGAAGTTTGTACGTCCTTCCCGTGGGCATGTGAGTTTCCTCCGAGTACTCTGCTTTCTTCCCACAGACCAAAGATGTATCAGTTGGTAGGTTAATCGGCTTTTGAAAATTGTCCACAGTGATCAGGTTAAATAGGTGTGTTGTTGTGTGGTGTAGATCACTGGACCACAAAGGCCTGTTCCACACTCTATCTCTAAATTAAAACGGTTTAAGCATTGGACACAGCTCAGCACATCACAGAAACCAGCCTCTCCTCTGCAGACTCAGTCTACACTGCTCACTGCCTCAGTTAGCAGCCAGCATAATCAAAGACCTCATAAACCATAGACATTCTCTATTCTTCCCACCCCCTCTGATGGGTAGAAAATAAAAAAAATAAGAATCTAAATTATTTTTACTTATGATTTTGTGAATCAAACTCAGTCCCTATGATGAAGGAATAATATACTAATCCATAGCATCTCTCAATCACTATATCTCCACTCCAGGACCACCAGTCTCAAAAACAGTTACTTTCCCCAAGCAGTAAGGCAGATCAACACCTCCACCCACTACCCCACCCCTCCACATCCCCAACCACCACTACTTTATCATTTCCTGTCAGAGTCACCTTATGTACAGACACTCCTGTGCCGAGTATCACTTTTATGGAGAAGCAATCAATCTATGCGTATAAGCTATCTTACGTACTTAAATTTATTGTGTTTTTTTATTATTGTGTTCCTTATCTTATTGTGTTTTGTTTTCAGGTCTGGAGTAACAATAATTTCGTTCTCCTTTACACTTATGTATCATAAATGACATTAAGCAATCTTGAATCTTGAATTTCCTTTCATTTATTACTGGAATCAAACATTCAACTAACCCATTGTTTATTATTTCTCTTGCTATAGACCTGTTTTATTTGAGGTTTACCTCATACTAACAGTGACTATACTAAGTTTGCAGGGTGGAATTCTAAAGGGATCATAGGTCAAAACGTCCAGTTCAATAGGAGTCTTCACTATTCTAACACCAGATGTTATAATTCCAAGGATGATTTTTAATACAAAAAACACCCAATAAGAAGTATTATCTATGTTTAAACATTAGCTATTTATTTCAGCCATGAAGCATTAATGATTTTCAGTGTTCAATTATTCTGAAATACACTTGGATGCTTCCGTACCCTTAGGGTTGTGAAACATCTGTATGAAACAGGTAAAATGGAAATGAACGTGTCTTCCTTCAGCCACCAGATGGGGCACATGTAAATTTAATGAACTTATTATTCCAAAGAGTTTTTTAAAAACATTCAAGTTCTATTAGAAATATTGGTTTGCTTTCTGATTCAGCTTCCTTCTTCTATGTAAAAATAATCTTCGCATTGCCTTGAGTTAAGGTTTTCTTCCCCCGCCGCCCCCGAACAATGAAGCATTTCTTGACAGGAAGAGATCTTTGGCCATTTTCGAGTCATAGAGTCATAGAAAAGTACAGCTCAGAAACAGATCCTTCAGCCCATCTAGTCTATGCTGAACCATTTAAACTGCCTACACCGTCTGCAGCATCGTATGGAGGACAATGGTTATGATTATACAGTTCACCACTTCAATGTCACAGATTTCAGCATTCAAAGCCATCAAAATGAAATATATAAAGATATGAAAATAACTGGTAGCTGCCATGGTTTAATATTATCAATGATTTATGTACTTTTATATGTTCATCAACATACTGGGATTAACTTTTGTTTTGAATTCCCAGATGGATCTCTTGTTCAAGTGCAAATTCAGCTTATTGCCATTCAACCATACGCATGCATACAGCTAAATGAAACATCTTTCCTCTAGGCCAGAGGTTACCAATCTGGGACCCCTTGGTTACTGATAAAGCTCCAAGGCATAAAAAAGGTTAGGAACCCCTGGTCTAGGGCCAAGTTGCAAAACACAGTATGTATGCATACCTTACATTTATTCCAACTTGTCCAGATCTATTGATTATTATCAAATTGTTCACCATCTCCACCATTAGATTTCTGAATGGTCCATGAACCCATGAACACTGCCTTGTTATTTTTTTTGCACTATTTATTTATTTTTGTATGTTTATAATAATTCTATGTTTTTGCTCTCTACTGTTGCTGCAAAGCATCAAGCTTCACGTAATAAAAGGCAGTGATAATAAATCTGATGCTGATGTTTTTTTTCATGGCATTGATCTGTCTCTTCCAGAAATATTAGCCAAAACTATTGCCAAAAGAAGTCTTGTAGTCTTGCATGGTCTTTTCCAATTTAAAGCCAATCTACTCCAACATGCACCATACTATCTTCTACTCATAAACAACAAGATGTTTCCTCTCATGCCCAGAATCTGATGATAGTTCATTCAGTTATTGTTCCTCCAGATCCAAACAACCTGATCCACTTGTCTCCTTACTTACAAAAACCTCTGTAGAGTGGAGGACTGTTTTGTCGAGCTTCTTTCCACCACCCACAATAAGCAGGGATATCTGGTGGCCGGCCATTTCATTTCCAATCAGATCTCCCATTCCAACATGTCAGTTCATGGTTTCATCTACTGCCATAGTGAGGCCACTCTCAGGTTGGAGAAGCAACACCTCATATTCTGTCTCGGTAGAGTGCAAACAGACGGTTTGAACACAAATTTATCTAAATTCTAGTAAATTATCCTCCCCCCTTCTTTCTTCCCTCCTTTTCCATTCCTCACTCTGACCTCTTAGCTCTTCTCTTCTTCTCACCTGCTTGTCACCTTCTCCCTGGTGCCCCTCCTCCTCGATCCACTCTCCTCTCCTACCAGATTCCTTCTTCCTCAGCCCTTTACCTTTTCCACCTATCACCTTCCAGCTTCTTACTTCATCCCTCCTCTTCCTCCACCCACCTGGCTTCAACTATCACCTCAGCTTCCCCCCACCTTCTTATTCTGGATTTTTCCCCTTTCCTTTCCAGTCCTGATGAAGGGTCTCGGCCTGAAGCATCAACTGTTTATTCATTTCCATGGATGCTGCCTAACCTGCAGAGTTCCTCCAGCATTTTGTGTGTGTTGCTCTGTAATTTCTTCCTCTCTCATCCTCAATCCTACAATGTGTCTTTAAAAAAAACTGTGATATATGTAGGAGTGCATGTTTTTTTTATTGATATTTCAGTTTCTAAATAAAGATGCAAGTTATCATATTATGCCTCTCCAAATGTTCATAAATCCTGCCTCTCAGGATCTTCTTCATCAACTTACCAACCACTGAAGTAAGACTCACTGGTCTATAATTTCCTGGGCTATCTCTACTCCCTTTCTTGAATAAGGGAACAACATCCGCAACCCTCTAATCCTCCGGAACCTCTCCCGTTCTCATTGATGATGCAAAGATCATTGCTAGGTGCTCAGCAATCTCCTCCCTTGCCTCCCACAGTAGGCTGGGGTACATCCCGTCTGGTCCCAGTGACTTATCCAGCTTGATGCTTTCCAGAAGCTTCAGCACTTCCTCCTTCTTAATATCTACAATCTCAAGCTTTTCAGTCCACTGTAAGTGATCCCAACAATCGCCAAGATCCTTTTCTGTTGTGAATACTGAAGCAAAGTATTCATTAAGTACCTCCGCTATTTCCTCTGGTTCCATACACACTTTTCCATTGTCACACTTGATTGGTCCTATTCTCTCACATCTTATCCTCTTGCTCTTCACATACTTGTAGAATGCCTTGGGGTTTTCCTTAATCCTGTCCACTAAGGCCTTCTCATGGCCCCTTCCAGCTCTCCTAATTTCATTCTTAAGCTCCTTCCTGCTATCCTTATAATCTTCTAGATCTCTATTATTACCTAGTATTTTGAACCTTTCGTAAGTTCTTCTTTTCTTCTTGACTAGATTTACAACAGCCTTTGTGCACCACGGTTCCTGCACCCTACCATCCTTTCCCTGTCTCGTTGGAACGTACCTTCTCGGAACCTCATGCAAATATCCCCTGAACGTTTGCCACATTTCTTCAGTACGTTTCCCTGAGAACATCTGTTTCCAATTTATGTTTCCAAGTTCCTGCCTAATAGCCCCTTACTCCAATTAAACGTTTCCATAATTTGTCTGCCCCTATCCCTCTCCAATGCTATGGTGACGGAAATAGAATTGTGATCACTATCTCCAAAATGCTCTCCCACTGAGAGACCTGACACCTGACCAGGTTCATTTTGCAATACCAGATCAAGTACAGCCTCTCCTCTTGTAGGCTTATCTACATATTGTGTCAAGAAACCTTCCTGAACACACCTAACAAACTCCACTCCATCTAAACCCCTCACTCTAGGGAAATGCCAATCAATATTTGGGAAATTAAAATCTCCCGTCGCAACAACCCTGTTATTATTACTCCTTTCCAAAATCTGTCTCCCATCTGCTCCTCAATGTCCCTGTTACTATTGGGTGGTCTATAAAGAACACACAGTAGAATTATTGACCCCTTCCTATTCCTAACTTCCACCCACAGAGACTCCGTAGCCAACCCCTCCATGACTTCCTCCTTTTCTGCAGCCGTGACACTATCTCTGATCAATAGTGCCACGCCCCCACCTCTTTTTCCTCCCCCCCCCATCCTTTCTGAACATCTAAAGCCTGGCACTTGAAGTAACCATTCCTGCCCCTGCAACATCCAGGTCCCTGTAATGGCCACAACATCATAGCTCCAAGTACTGATCCACACTCTAAGCTCATCTGCTTTATTTAATGATACTCCTCGCAGCAAAATAGACACATCTCAAACCATCGGACTGAGCGCGTCCCTTCTCTATCACCTGTCTAGCCTCCCTTTCGCAGTCTCCAAGCTTTCTCTATTTGTGAGCAACCTCCCTTTCCTCCGCCTCTTCAGTTTGATTCCCACCCCCCAGCAATTCTAGTTTAAACTCTCCCCGATAGCCTTACCAAACCTTCCCGCTTGGTTCCCCTCGGATTCAAGTGCAACCCGTCCTTTTTGTACAGGTCACACCTGCCCCAGAAGAGGCCCCAGTGATCCAGAAATCTGAATCGCTGTCTCCTACTCCAATCCCTCAGCCACGCATTTATCCTCTACCTCATTCTATTCCTATACTCACTGTCACGTGGCACAGGCAGTAATCCCGAGATTACTACCTTAGAGGTCCTGCTTCTCAACTTCCCTCCTTTTTTTTGTAATTTATTTTTTATTGGATTTTGTCATCAAACAAACATTTCCATAAGATGTATTTCAGATACTGTACATATATATCATATTTGGCACAAATCTCCATATAATATTTATCTGAGGTATACACATAGAAAGGAGAGGAAAGAAAGAACAATCGAAAGAAGAAAACTACATACAGAGTAGGGAGTGATCTTTTTTTTTACAACATATTCATTGACTTGTGAGAATAAAATCAGGCCTATGAGGTGTTATGTAGTTAAACCATGTTTTCCAGTATGAATAAAATTGTTCCACCTTATGATTACCAGATGCTGTTATCTTTTCCATTTTGTAAATGTCCATTGTAATCTCAACTTCCTTCCTAACTCCCTGTAGTCTGTTTTCAAGACCTCCTCTCTTTTCCTACCTACGTCGTTGGTACCATATCTACCACAACCTCTAGCTGTTCACTTTCTCACTTCAGGATATCATGGACACGACCAGAAACATCCCGGACCCTGGCACCTGGGAGGCAAACTACCATCCAGGTTTCTTTCCTGCGTCCACAGAATCATCTTTCTACCGATTGCTAATGTATATTTGTCCTTTGCCTGCCATTACTGGCAGAGTTTGCTGCAGTTCCCGTCATAAATTTTCCTTCTTCTACTGCTTAAGTGGTCTCTGGTGTTCCTAAGAGGTTCCATATGGTTGTATAAGATAGTTGCCTGAAGGGATGGATGGGATTAAGAATGCATAGACGAAGCAATAAGGTTTACAAATTACTAACACATCAGACCATTTACCTTTAACTTGCAGAGCAGGATTATACAGTATATTAGATCACTGGCAGCTGTTGGGAATAACCCCTGAGCATTCAAGTACAAATGGCCCATGCCTCATCTGTCATCAACAGCTACCAGGATTAATTTTACAAGCCATCTGATCTTGTCATGGTTTTATTTTGCTCTAAGTATTTTTTCCTTAGGTTCAATTTAGGTCAGGGGAGCATATTGTGGAGTGGCCTTTACAGCTGAATATTACACCACTGCTTAGTACAAGGACCACCCAAAATGTGAGCATTTGGGAAAAGCACTGCAGGAAATTCCAGGACCTGTGTAACTGGACCTTGTGCTGAATGAAATAAGGGTTGAATTATACATTCCAGGTATTGATTACACTGTATTTCATTAGACGTACAGTGCAGAATGGACCCTGCTGGGCCTTCAAGCCATGCTGCCCAGCAACCCCCACCAACCCCCGATTTAACCCTACCCCGATCACAAGGCAAGTTTACAATGACCAACTAACCTGCCCAGTATGCCCCTGATCTGTGGGAAGAAACCGGAGCACCCGGAGAAGATCGACACATTCCTTAGGGAGAATGTACAGAGACCCCTTACAGAGGATGCCGGATTTGAACTCTGAACTCTGAGGCTAACGTGTCATCTAATATTCATGCTATGAACTTATTTCCAGGTACGTAAGCAGACTGACAGATAGCATGGAGCTGGTGTTTGAAATCATGTGCAACTTATTCAAAACTGGTTACACCAGGAGACCAGTCAATGCTGTTCTACCAGAGCATGAATTTGATACAGCTTTTCCATTCTCCTCCCCTGGCACACTTTCCATCCATGCTGGGTTGAGCGTCGAGCTAGCAACACGACCTTGTAAAAAAGAAACTGCCTGCTACAGAAACATCAACAGCAAAAAGAGTTGATGGCCTATGGTCTCTTGTGAGTTTAAAAGGCAATTTCTTTTCCTCCTTTTTCCATTCTCAGTTGATGAGATTAACAGTAAAACTACATTTTGATAGCAGATTGGTGGCTACAGGGATAATTAAGTAACAGAATAGAATTATTATCAACAGGTCTAATAGTAAATCCAATTTTCTGTTACAAGAATGGTTGCACGATGCTTCAGAGAAATTCCTGAAACTTAGGTATCATCGCTGCTGCATTCCAGGTCTCAACTTTTGTCTCTTGCTGCTTGTTACCACATTAGCACAATCCACATCACCGTTTACTAGTTATTGGACAGAGACTCATAGGGTCATAGAGCACCACAGCACAGGCACTTCAGCCCATCTAGTCTGCCTAGTCCCATCGACCTGCACCCGGACCATAGCCCTCCATACCCCTCCCATCCAGGTACCGATCCACATTTCTCTTAAATGTTGACTCTGAACCCGTATCCAGCATTTCCGCTGCCAGCTCGCCACTCACTGAGTGAAGAAGATGTTCCCCTTAAACATTTCACCTTTCACCCTTAACCCATGACTTCCAGTTCTAGTTTCACCCAACATCAGTGGGGAAAAGTCTGCTTACATTTACCCTCTCTATATCCCTCATAATTTTGTACACCTCACCGTTCTTTCCCCAACAGCAAGGCCGTATTTTCTTTGGCCATTCCCTACAACGAGCTGTTATTGTGCACACGTTTCTGTGTAATGAGAGCACCACTCCTGTGCCACAACGCCGGGAGCCCTGCAGCATAATACAGGATGCAAAGCAGCACTCTGTTAGAAAATGCTGAGAATCAGACTCTGTACAACAGTGGACTACTTTGAACTCACTGGAGTCAGCACAGGTATATGATCTAGGGACGCTGCATATTTCTTTCATTGCCAATTAAATATTCTTCTTTTTAAGCCCATTTCCCCCAGTGGGGCACAAGCCATGGACAGCAGCTCGCCAGAGTCTTCTGTCCTGGGCCAGTCTTCCAGGCTTTCAAGGTGCTGCCCAGCGAAGATCCTTCCTCTCACAGGGAGCCTCTCGAGTCATTTCAGTATCGCTGGGTTTTTACGGGATGGGGTAGCGAGCCCCCCGCTCAACCCTACTCCTTTCGCAGCCGGGCTTGGGACTGTCAGTGGTGGAGTTCAACAAAATAGTGCTGGAACAATTTTACCCCATCTTCCAGCTGTGAGTCAGCCCTCAGTGCAATTAATTTGTCTTCAGCAGGGACAACAGAAGAATAGCAGGTGCCTTGGTTAACAAAAAGAAAATCATTATAATCACTGTTTCCTGTATTTTTTCTGATGACAACATGGTTCATTTCCTGTTTATTTTGATACCTTTTATGTAAGGGGCAAAACATAAGTGTACTGCCGGATTAGATGTGATTAACTGTTTGCAGCCTGTCATCCAGTAATTTGTCAAGTTCGTTTGTAGTTCAGAGGAAGTGTAGCATACTCCTTAACAAGATCATGTACACCTCGGGAAAAAATATCAGTACCTTCTTTTATATTATTGTCTAGCTTACCTTTACATTTCATCTTTTCTCGCCTTATTGCTTTCTCAGTTGCCTTCTGTTGTTTTTTAAATGTTTCCCAATCCTTTAGCGTCCCGCTCACCTTTGCTATATTATATGCCCTCTCTTTTGCTTTTATGCTGTCTTTGACTTCCCCTGTTTGCTACAGTTTCCTCATCTGCTATTTAGAATGCTGCTGCTTCTTTGGGATGAGCCAATCCTGCATCTTCTGAATTTCTCCTAGATATACCAACCACTGCGCCTCTATCCTTACAACTGTCCTCTTCCGATCAACTTTGGCCAGCTCCTCTCTCATACCTCTGTATTATTTACTTCCATTTCACCAATTTATCCAATTTTAGTTTCTCCCTCTCAAACTGCATAGAAACCATAGAAACTACAGCACAGAAACAGGCCTTTTGGCCCTTCTTGGCTGTGCCGAACCATTTTCTGCCCAGTCCCACTGACCTGCACACGGACCATATCCCTCCATACACCTCCCATCCATGTATCTGTCCAATTTATTCTTAAATGTTAAAAAAGAACCCGCATTTACCACCTCGTCTGGCAGCTCATTCCATACTCCCACCACTCTCCGTGTGAAGAAGCCCCCGCTAATGTTCCCTTTAAACTTTTCCCCCCTCACCCATAACCCATGTCCTCTGGTTTTTTTCTCCCCTTGCCTCAGTGGAAAAAGCCTGCTTGCATTCACTCTATCTATACCCATCATAATTTTATATACCTCCATCAAATCTCCCCTCATTCTTCTACGCTCCAGGGAATAAAGTCCTAACCTATTCAACCTTTCTCTGTAACTGAGTTTCTCAAGTCCTGGCAACATCCTTGTAAACCTTCTCTGCACTCTTTCAACCTTATTTATATCCTTCCTGTAATTTGGTGACCAAAACTGAACACAATACTCCAGATTCGACCTCACCAATGCCTTATACAACCTCATCATAACATTCCAGCTCTTATACTCAATACTTTGATTAATAAAGGCCAATGTACCAAAAGCTCTCTTTACGACCCTATCTACCTGTGACGCCACTTTTAGGGAATTTTGTATCTGTATTCCCAGATCCCTCTGTTCCACTGCACTCCTCAGTGCCTTACCATTACAAGTTGTACAAGGCCTTGGTGAGACCACACCTGGAGTATTGTGTGCAGTTTTGGTCCCCTAATCTGAGGAAAGACATCTTTGCCATAGAGGGAGTACAAAGAAGGTTCACCAGATTGATTCCTGGGATGGCAGGTCTTTCATATGAAGAAAGACTGGATGAACTGGGCTTGTACTCGTTGGAATTTAGAAGATTGAGGGGGGATCTGATTGAAACGTATAAGATCCTAAAGGGATTGGACAGGCTAGATGCGGGAAGATTGTTCCCGATGTTGGGGAGGTCTAGAACGAGGGGTCACAGTTTGAGGATAGAGGGGAAGCCTTTTAGGACCGAGGTTAGGAAAAACTTCTTCACACAGAGAGTGGTGAATCTGTGGAATTCTCTGCCACAGCAAACTGTTGAGGCCAGTTCATTAGCTATGTTTAAAAGGAAGTTAGATATGGCCCTTGTGGCTACAGGGGTCAGGGGGTATGGAGGGAAGGCTGGGTTCTGAGTTGGATGATCAGCCATGATCATAATAAATGGCGGTGCAGGCTCGAAGGGCCGAATGGCCTACTCCTGCACCTATTTTCTATGTTTCTATGTTTCTATTAACCCTGTATGTTCTACCTTGGTTTGTCCTTCCAACGTGCAATATCTCACAGGTATTGCAGGATGAGTTCCATCAAAATATGATCCCTACCTCAAAGATTTTATTATACACAGTTCAAAGTTGAAAGTAAATTTATTATCAAAGTAAATATATGTTACCATATACAATCTATATGTAGAGTCCATGGAATGCTTCATTGATTCATTGACCAATATGATATTCTCATTCAAATTGAGGCTCGAACATCCCTGAACAAGATCACATTGAAAAGTTGGGCTCAGTAGTTTAGAAAGAAATGTGAATTGTAAAGGGAATTGAGATATGATTGGAGAGGGGCAGAGTTTACCAGAGATACACCCTGCTTTCAATGATCCAGTTTGTTCAGAATCAGAATCTGGTTTAGTAGCACTGGTACATGTCATGAAATTTGTTAACTAAGCAGCAGCCATACAATACAATACATGATAAATATGGGAAAGTGAATCACAATATATGCATATTAAATAGTGATGTTAAAGTAAGTAGTGCAAAAATAGAAATGAAAAAGTAATGACGTGGTGTTCATGATTTCAATGTCCATTTAGAAATCGGATGGCAGAGGGGCAGAAGCTGTTCCTGGATGGCTGAGTGTGTGCCTTCAGGCTTCTGTATCTCCTTCCTGATGGTAACAATGAGAAAGGGAATGCCCTGGGTGATGGGGGTCTTTAATAATGGATGCCACCTTTCTGAGGCACCATTCCTTGAAGGTGTCTTGGATACTAAGGAGGCTAGTGCCCATGATGGAGCTGACTAACTTTGCAACATTCTGCAATTTACTTCGATCCTGTGCAGTATCCCCTCTAATACCAGACAGTGATACAGCCAGTCAGAATGCTCCCTTTAGTACATCTGTAGAAGTTTTCGAGTGTTTTAGGTGACAAGCTGAATGTTGTCAGACTCCTAAGGAAGTATAGCCACCGTCTTGCCTTCTTCATGGCTGCATCGACATATTGCAACCAGGTTAGGTCCTCAGGGACATTGACACCCAGCAATGTGAAAGTGATCACTCTCGTTTAGAGTTAGAGAATTTTTTTTTTTGCATTTTTGCTATCTAGTAATTCTGCTTTTAAAATATGTATTCAGCAAAGACTGCAATATTTTTAGCGTTTAGAACATTGTTTTACTTGTATGAAATTTATTGAGTTGACTCTATAAACCCCGAAAAAACAAGATATCCCTTTAGAGATACAGCAGGGTAACAGGTTCTTTCAGCCCAAAGAGCTCATTTCTCCCAGTTACATCCATGTGTAATACTCTGCAGGTCGATGGACTAAGCAGAATGATGGTTTAGCATGGACTGGATGGGCCAAATGGCCTGTTTCTATGACTCCATGAGCATATGACCATCAACCTACTAACCCGTAAGGCTTTGGAATGTGAGAAGAGACCTGAGGACCTGGGGTCAGGGGAGAAGGTGCCAACTGCTTACAGGCTGGGTCACAGCCGCTGTAGGAGCATAACACAAACTGTACACTACCGTGCCACCCATTCTGTTTTTATTTTATTATATCCACCATCCACAAAGAGACCATGTGACAAACACAAAATATTCTGCAGATGCTGGGGCATGAACATTGAATTCTCCAACTTCCGGTAATTCCCTTCCCCCATCCCAGTTTCACTCTGCCCCCTCCTCCGGTTGCCTATCACCTCCCTGATGGTTCCGCCTCCTTCTACTACCCATTGTGCTTTCCCCTATTCCTTCTTCACCTTTCCTGCCTATCCCCGCCCTGCTTCCCCTCCCACACTCCTTTATCTTTCCCCTTACTGGTTTTTCACCTGGCACCTACCAGCCTTCTCCTTCCCAGCCTCCCCCCACCTTCTTCATAGGGCCCCTGCCTTTTCCCTCTTCAGTCCTGACGAAGGGTTCCGGCCCGAAACGTTGTCTGTTCATTTCCACGGATGCTGCCCGACCTGCTGAGTTCCTCCAGCGTTTTAGACCATGTGGCAACACTGTTGAGTAAACATCGGCAGTACCAGGGTTGAAGACCCTCTCTAGACGCTGATGATCAGAAGCCAGGCGTTCCCTCTTGCCCCTTTCCAGCTTCTCCCTTGATGAATCTGTCAAACCGGAATGTTGCAGGTGTTGGGGAATGCAGGTTTAAAGACAGCTTCTATCCCGCTGCAATAAGACTGTTCAATGCACGGGATTCTGCAGATGCTGGAAATATTGAGCAAAGCACACAAAATACTGAAGGAATTCTGCAGATCTCTTAATTGGCTCCCATAGTACGATAAGTTCACAATCTACTTCATTATGACCTTGCACCTTATTGTCTGGCTGTACTGCACTTTCTCAGTAGCTGCTACACTTTATCTCAATGCATTGTGTAATGACTTGATCTGTTTGAACAGTACGTAAGGCAAGTCTTTACTGTACCTCGGTATGTATGACAACAATAAACAAATTCCAATTCCATTTCAAAATTCCAGTCTCCCCAGAGTTGCACTGAACACACTTACACAACCTTTTTGCTGTTAACTTCAAAACAGCCAAACCCTGGACGTATGTACCGCCAGGCGTGGACAACATCTACCCCGCTGTTGTAAGACTATTAAATGTTTCCCTAGCACAATAAAATGGATACTTAACCTTACAGTCTACCTCGTTATGATCTTGCACCTTAATGTCTACCTGCACTGCACTTTCTCTGTAGTTGTTACACTTTGTCCTGCATTCTGTTATTATAACCATATAACCATATAACAATTACAGCATGGAAACAGGCCATCTCAGCCCTTCTAGTCTGTGCCAAACGCTTACTCTCACCTAGTCCCACCGACCTGCACTCAGCCCATAACCCTCCATTCCTTTCCTGTCCATATACCTATCCAATTTTTTTAAAATGACAAAATTGAACCTGCTTCTGCCACTTCTACTAGAAGCTCGTTCCACACAGCTACCACTCTCTGAGTAAAGAAGTTCCCCCTCGTGTTACCCCTAAACTTTTGCCCCTTAACTCTCAACTCATGTTTTTGCTTGCTCTACCTCAATGCACTGTGCAATGATTTGATCTCTATGGACAGTGTGCAAGGCAAGCTTTTCTCTAAATCTCAGTACCTGCAACAATAATAAACGATAACCAATAGATGTCAACTTTCCCATTCACTACCTCTCTCTCCCTATCAAGGATCATCAATTAACTTTATTCACCATGTACATATATTAGGAATTTGGTGTGGCGTGTTGGTGACATGCAGCAAAAAAACAACATTCAACAATTATAGCGCATAAAGAATTATATAAAAATCTTCAGAGGTTAAAGTACAGATATGGAAAAATGTACACAAACACATAATAGCAGCATCTATTTATAATGTAAACAGCGTTATAAAAAGTGGTTTAAAGTGTTTGCAGTGCATTTCAGCGACTGAGGTAATAGGTAGGGGGAGTGGGGGTGGCTTGATTAACTGATTAAATGATTAACTGCCTGGGGTTGAAGAAAATTTTAAGATAGCATGAAGTTTTTATTTTAATAGCTTGATGGCGTTTTCCAGAAGGGAGCTTTTGGAAAAGGCAGTTTGCAGGATAGGTAGTGTCTTATCCTCTCTTTCCCTTGCTGAGATTCTGAAAAGCTTAGAATAATCTCTAACTCGCATATTTCATTGAATGTTTTCAAAGCACTGTTTGCTAATTTTTCTGTGATTCTTTTGAACCTGAATTAGAAGCAGATCTTCCACTATTTCAGTGCACTCCTTTGGAATTCATATCACGCAGATATATATCACTAGATGGCAGTATGAACACATATAATACACGAGACTGAAGCAGGTTTGGAAGCAGATGGCTTTTTTTTCTCCTCACAGAAGAAATGCTATTATTATTTCCTAAAACAAACTATGAAACCTTTCAAATCCTTTAGAAGCATATAACAAATACTTTATAAAAGTTTGAGGATGTAACCAAGAAAGTAGACTGGGGTAGTGTAGTAGATGTAATTTATCTGGACTTCCAAATGGCTATTTGAAGAAATAGACCATAAGATCATAAGACGTGGGAACAGAATTAGGCCATTCAGCTCATCAAGTCTGCTGTGCCATTCCATTATGTATGATTTATTGTCCTTCTCTACCCCATTCTTCTGTCCTCTTCCATAATCGTGGACACCCTGTTCAATCAAGAACCCATCAACCTCCACTTTAAATATACTCAATGACTTGACTACCACAGCCATCTGTGGCAATTCCACAAATTCACCAAGCTCAGGTAAAGAAATTCCTCCTCACCTCTGATCTAAAGGGACACCCTTTTATTCCAAGGCTGTGCCCTCTGGTCCTAGACTCCCCCACCTCTCCACATCCACTCTACCTAGGCCTTTCAATATTTGATAGTTTTCAATGAGATTCACCCCCCCCCATTCTTCTAAATTCCCGTGAGTACAGCCCCAGAGCCATCAAATACTCCTCATATGTTAACTCTTTCAATCCAGGGAGCATTCTTGTGAATTTCCTCCGGATCCTCTTTAATACCGGCTCATCTTTTTTTTAGATAAGGGGTCAAAACTGCTCACAATACTTCAAGTGCTGTCTAACCAATGTGTTATAAACCCTCGGCATTATATCCTTGCTTTTATATTCTAATTTTATCAAAATGAATGCTAATGTTGCATTTGCCTTCCTTACCACTGATTTATCCTGCAAGTTAACCTTCAGGGAATCCTGCACCAGGACTCCCAAGATGCATTCTAAATGACATAATGTATATACATTAATAATTCTATGGAATCAGAAAGTGTATTTAAATGGTCGCTTCTCAGAGATGCAGACTGTGGAAAGTGGAATTGCAGTTATTTGTACTGGAACCACTGTTTTTTCATTTTATATGGTAATTCAGACTTTGGAATCAGGAACACGATTTATAAATTAACAGGAGTGCAACCAGTACTCAGATGGATTGGAAAACCTTATCAGAATACATCAGGGAAGTTGCAGAATGAGTATACAATTAATTTCACTGCAGCCAATTACTGTATTTTGTCAAGAAAAATAAGATGTCAGATAGAAAACAGGATTCTATTTAATACAGAGAAGTAAAGAGCTCTCATAGATTAAGCAAAAGATTAGCTTGATTTGTCACATGTGCTGTGCATCAAACCATACATTGTTTTGCGTCAACAATCAACAGAGTCTAAGGATTGCATTAGGGACAGCCTGCAAGTGTCTCCACGCTACCGACGCCAACATAACATGCCCACTACTTACTAATTCTAACCTGCACAGCTTTGGAATTTGGGAGGAAACTGGAGCACCCAGAGGAAACCCACAGAGTCACATGAGAACGTACAAACTCCTTGCAGACAGCAGTGGGAATTGAACACCTATCGCTGTAAAACGATTGCACTAATCTCTGAATTACCGTGCCACACTCAGGTTACAAGCAACAAGTTGTTTAAAATAGTAACAAAGGTGAATACAGCCACAGTAAAGGCAAATGAGAAATGAAAGTTTACTACTAGAGATATAGAGTTGACATGTAGAGAGGTTATGCTGAGCCTGGCTACACCAGTTTAACTCCATTCATATCACATGAAGAAAAGGCAGAGGAGATGTAAAAGCGTTGCAGCTGATATATCCATGGTAAATGATGAGAAGCCGAGGCAGTTTTTTTCTTTGAAAAGGAAATGCCAAGAGGTGTTTTTCTACTTCTAAAATCACCAAGGCCGCGAGCAGAAATCGAAGGGGTGTTCAGTGTCATCTGTCTGCTTTTGACCGGTTGCCATCTCTTCTCACAGCTACTGCTGGGCAGGAGGCGTAGGCCTGCAGTCCACCCCACCAAGTTTGGGAGCAGTCGCTTCTCTACAAACATCGGCCTCCTGACCTGGCTTCTCTTGCCTCAGCGTTGAACGGGCTCCGCAGATGTGGGCTCACTTTCGGGGACTCCGCGTTCGTGTTCCATGTGTTCTTGTTCACTCTTTTGTTACTACTTGTGCGATTTGTTCTCTTTTGCACATTGGATATGTGGTGGTCTTTGTTGTACATGCTCTTTTTCATGGATTCACAAAACAAAACCGTGCCTCTGTGCCTTTTGAGTGCCTGCAAGAAGGTCAGCCTCAGAGTTGTATGGGGCATACGGACTTCGATAATAAACTTGAACTTTGGAGAGCGAAATTAGAGGCCATCAGTGAGAAACTAAGAAAACAAGCTGGCACTTGAAACAAGTGCTGTTTATTCAAGAGTATGGTGAAAATATGGAACTGGCCAATACGGGGTGGAGAAGATGAGAATAATGTTGATACCATAAACTAGAAATGAAAGTGAGGAAGAAAGGTTTGACATTAAAGTAATGAAACCACATGGAAAAAAGTGGGAAGAACTTTGAACTGAGCATCAACTCTGAGATGTTGTGAAGAGCTTGATTAAGAGGTACTCTCTAATCCTCCATGCTTATTTGTTAGGATTTTCTGATGTAGAAGTATTTCTGATATGAAACTATTTTAACTGAGACAAACTTTTAAAGTGATGAACTTTATCCTCCATTGTTTAATCTTTGCTCACTGTTTCTGACTGATTCTTGTACCATTAATACAATATAACCTTTACTGGATTCTTTAATGTCCCTAGAGCATAGTTTTGTAGTTCTTCTAATACCTAACCTTCTTGTCCTTAGTCACAAACTGACCTGGCTGGCTTTAGAAAGAGAAGGTAACTGAATTTCTGCACTCAATGAGTCTTGAATCTTGAGTTCAGATTTTTTTCTATATTAATGCTATTCCACTAATGAAGCCATTAACTACGGACAGCAGAAATTCTCTATACTTGGATTGAATGCTTGAGTCTAGTGGCCACTAGTAATCAACCTTAATCAGAGGTTTTGAGTTTTGATCTGCATGTAAGACTATTATATTTCACAAATATTAATTATTCACTTCCATGGAAGATGAGGTGGGGAGAAAAACTGTAGAGATGATTCAAGGAAGTGATTTTTCTCCATTTTGTAACTGCCATTAACTAAATAACTTTTTAATACTCTACCCAATAGAAATATAGAAAAACATACAGCACATTACAGGCCCTTTGGCCCACAATGTTGTGTCGACCATGTAACCTACTCGAGAAGCTGCCTAGAATTTCCCTATTGCATAGCCCTCTATTTTTCTAAGCTCCATGTACCTATCTAAGAGTCTTTTAAAAGACTCTATTGTATCCACTTCTACCACCTTCACTGGCAGTGCATTCCATACACCCACCATTCTGAGTGAAAAACTTACCTCTGACATCCCCCTTGTACCTACTTCCAAGCACCTTAAAATTATGCCCCCTCATGTTAGCCATTTCAGCCCTGGGAATAAGCCTCTGGCTATCCACACGAACAATGCCTCTCTTCATCTTATACACCTCTATCAGGTCAACTCTCATCCTTTGTCGCTCCAAGGAGAAAAGGTCAAGTTCACTCAACCTATTCTGATAGGCACGCTCTTCAATCCAGGCAACGTCCTTGTAAATCTCCTCTGCACACTCTCTCTATAGTTTCCACATCCTTCCTGTGATGAGGTGACCAGAACTGAACACAGTACTCCAAGTGGGTCTAACTAAGGTCTGTAACATTACCTCTCAGCTCTTGAACTCAATCCCATGGTTGATGAAGGCCAACACACCATACGCCATCTTAACAATACTGTCAACCTGCGCAGCAGCTTTGAGTGTTCTATGGACATGGACCCCAAGATGTCGCTTATCCAAGATCTTGTTATAGACACAAGAGATACTGTAGATGCTGGAAATCTAGAGTAACACACACAAAATATTGTAGTACTCAACAGGTTTGGCAGCATCTATGGATGCTTTATCCTTCACTCTTCACTATCCAATAGATTGAGCAATAAAACAGATTTGATTCTAATGAAGGATGCATTAAAATCTAAACTAGATTTGATAATTTGGTTTGGAGGTTGGGCTTTGGCCCAGTTATGATTTTTTTCAATTTTCAGGCATATATCCCATGTAAAAACTCCAACATGGCAGATTTTTTTGGAGAATGCATACTCAGTTTGTTCACATCTAGCCCAAAAACACTTTGTCCTTTGGATTGGTAGAAGGGCATGTGGAGGACAACGTAACCATGGCAACGGGTACCAGGGACCTTAATGAACAATGGGCCCAATAGTCCTTACCAATGAGATTCAAGAATTGAGTAATAAACTGGGAAAGGACAAGAAGATTGAACTAGGGTCAGTGAATTCAATGACTAAGTAAGTTTAGAAAGAGAAATAAAGAGAGGGAAAGAGTGATAGAATTAAGTGAGGGAAAATAAATAGGATAAGCAAGACAATTACAATTTTAAATTTCACAATTCATTACCTGGAGGAATAAAACTACACGCTTTTAACCGTTCACTTTCTGGGCGTCAATAACAATTACAACATCATTAAATAGATAATTACGCTATTAATTACGGCACTTAACTTTCTGTAGCGGGTTTAATGAGCAATTAATGTGCAAATGCAGCAACTCATGAAACACTCAGAGGTTGAGGTCAAGATGCCATTTTTTGAAGTTATTGATGAGTGGCGCAAATTGTGCAGAAACTTGTGGCAATTTGCAAATCACGGGGTATCTCTGTCTTGGTAATAGCCAATTTGCACATTAATAATGTTAGTAATATTCACAGGCTTGTTATTGCAGCAAAATCTGTCCATTAATGTCGAGCGTGATGTTTTCATGAAATACTTGATTTACTATGTCAAAGTAAATTTGTTGGAGCTATTGGGTGACATATCACTGTAGTCTGTGTGATGGAATAGACTTGTTGCACAACTACGACAGAGACATTTGCCTGACTGAGGGGAATAAGAATTCTGAATGGAGGTTGCTCTATGGGGCATTATAGCTAGGTATAATTCATGGAAATGCTGTACAGTTGGTTTCCTTCAAAACCTCCCAAAACCCCTATCTTAGAAAATTAATCCGGAGGAAAGCATTATTTCTCTGGAGGACCACTCCAACCACAGGTTGCAGGTGAGTCCCACATTTGTCCCTCCTTTCACTGAATATACGCTATTGATACATTAGACTGGGCACTGGGACTTACCAGCCAGGGTGCTTGCTGTTCAACCAAGTTCTGTTTGCATAACTCACACCGTGATAAAATGAGATTGGTTACAGCCTAGGGCCTGGCTGAGAGTGGGCTGGGGATAGGCCAAACTACAAGCCAATTCCACATCCTATTGGATCTACATTACAAGCTGAGTGACAGTGGGAAAGGTGGTGGGAAAGTATTGCATTGTAAAGGCTTCCCACTTGTGGTTAATGATTTTAATTCCTATCCTCATTGCTGTTCTGTCATGTCGGATCATGGCCTCTTCTTCTCCCATGTTGAGGCTACTCCCAGGGTAGAGGAGCAGCACCTTAGCAGCATGTCAATGTAACCTCCCAACCTGATGGCATGAATATTCTTCCAGTAATTATTTCACTGTCATTTTTTTCTTTTCATCTCCCCTTCACACTTCTTCTTTTCCTCACCCTGCCTTCTTACCTCTTCTCCTCACCTGTCCTTCACTACCCCCTTCTTCCCTTTCTCACATGGCCCATTATCCTCCCCTATCAGATTCCTTCTTCTCCTGCCCTTTACCTCTCCTACCCATTTGGCTTCATCTATCACGTTCTGGCAATCCTCCTTCCCCTCCCACCACCTTTCTATCCTGGTGGCTTCCTACTTCCTTTCCAGTCCTAATGAAAGGTCTTGGCCTGACATGTTGACTGTCCATTCATCTCCATAGACTCTGCCTTACCTGCTGAGTTCTTCCAGCATTTTGGTGTGTGTTGCTCTGGATTTCCAGCATCTGCAGAATCTTCTGTGTTCCTGCATGTAAGTTTTGAAACTCAGAGACGGTGTCTAGAGCTGGGCTTCGCACATCCATACTCACATCATTCTACAGATACACAGTTGAGAGCATCCTGACAAGCTGCATCAATGCATGGAACGAAAACCGTACTGTGGCAGCCAGGAAGACCCTACAACGGGTGGTCAAACATGCCCAATGTATCATCACCACCTACCTGCCATCGAGGACATATGCAGAGAAAAGTGAAGGAAAAGGGCACCCACCCTGCTCATGGACTGTTTGTCCCACTCCCTTCAGAGAGGGAGTCCACATATAACGTCCACATCAGGACCACCAGACCCAAAAAACAGTTACTTTCCCCAAGCCGTAAGGCTGATCAATACCTTCACCCACCAACTCACCCCCAATCACCACTACTTTATCATTTCCTGTCAGTCACCTTATGTACAGACACTCCTGTGCCTAATGTCACTTTATGGAAGTAAAATCGATCTATGTATATAAGCTATCTGACGTATTTATCTTCATTGTGTGTGTGTTTTTTAAAATTATTGTGTTCTTAATCTTTTGTATTTCTTTTGTACTGCATCAGATTCGGCATAACATTTATTTTCTTCTTTACACTTGTGACTGGAAGTGATATTAAACACTCTTGAGCAGAAAGGCAGAAGCAATAAGTTTTTCTCTTTGGTGTTTGTAGACTGTGCTATAGCTTGTAAATGATGTTGCATCATGTGCAAGTTCTTTCACCCAGGCAACACGTCATTGTTTGGAAGAATACAAAATGTCGGTGGGCATTTTACTTGGCAATCAATCTTGTGTAAGAATTGCTTGTTCATTCCTTCTAAGTTGGTTGTATCACCATCTGGTTTGGGAGGTCCACTGCCCAGGATCAGAAACAGCTGCAGAAGTTGTAAAGTCTGCCAGCTCCATCACAGGCAATAAACTCCCCAGTATCGAGGACATCTTCAAATGGTGATGCTTCAAAAAGACGGCATCCATCATAGAAACATAGAAAATAGGTGCAGGAGTAGGCCATTCGGCCCTTCGAGTCTGCACCGCCATTTATTATGATCATGGCTGATCCTCCAACTCAGAACCCCGCCCCAGCCTTCCCTCCATACCCCCTGACCCCCATAGCCACAAGGGCCATATCTAACTCCCTCTTAAATATAGCCAATGAACTGGCCTCAACTGTTTCCTGTGGCAGAGAATTCCACAGATTCACCACTCTCTGTGTGAAGAAGTTTTTCCTAATCTCGGTCCTAAAAGGCTTCCCCTTTATCCTCAAACTGTGGCCCCTCGTTCTGGACTTCCCCAACATCGGGAACAATCTTCCTGCATCTAGCCTGTCCAATCCCTTTAGGATCTTATACGTTTCAATCAGATCCCCCCTCAATCTTCTAAATTCCAACGAGTACAAGCCCAGTTCATCCAGTCTTTCTTCATATGAAAGTCCTGCCATCCCAGGAATCAATCTGGTGAACCTTCTTTGTACTCCCTCTATGGCAAGGATGTCTTTCCTCAGATTAGGGGACCAAAACTGCACACAATACTCCAGGTGTGGTCTCACCAAGGCCTTGTACAACTGCAGTAGTACCTCCCTGCTCCTGTACTCGAATCCTCTCGCTATAAATGCCAGCATACCGTTCGCCTTTTTCACCGCCTGCTGTACCTGCATGCCCACTTTCAATGACTGGTGTATAATGACACCCAGGTCTCGTTGCACCTCCCCTTTTCCTAATCGGCCACCATTCAGATAATAATCTGTTTTCCTATTTTTGCCACCAAAGTGGATAACTTCACATTTATCCACATTAAATTGCATCTGCCATGAATTTGCCCACTCACCCAACCTATCCAAGTCACCCTGCACCCTCTTAGCATCCTCCTCAGTGCTAACACTGCCTCTGGCTAATTTGTATGCTTCTTCTTTGGAATTGATACTATCCCTAATTTCTCTTGTCAGCCACGGGTGCACTACCTTCCTTGATTTATTCTTTTGCCAAACTGGGATGAACAATTGTTGTAGTTCATCCATGCAACCTTTAAATGCTTGCCATTGCATATCCACCGTCAATCCTTTAAGTGTCATTTGCCAGACTATCTTAGCTAATTCACGTCTCATACCTTCAAAGTTACCCCTCTTTAAGTTCAGAACCTTTGTTTCTGAATTAACTATGTCACTCTCCATCTTAATGAAGAATTCCACCATATTATGGTCACTCTTACCCAAGAGGCCTATCTTACCCAGGACATACCCTCTTCTCATTGCTACCATTGAGGAGGAAGTACAGGAGCCTAAAGACACCCACTCAACATTTTAGGATCAGCTTCTTCTCCTCCACCATCAGATTTCTGAATAGACAATGAACCCATGAACACTACCTCACTATTTTTTCACCCCTTTCTTTTGTACACTACTTATTTAATTCAATTTTCTTTTTTATATGTAATTATATAATTAGCAGTTTTTATTATGTGTTGTGATATACTGCTGCCGCAAAACAACTAAATTCATGACATATGCCAAGGATTATTTAACCCGTTTCTGATTTAACTGTGATTGGCTGTTGCCAGATTCATGAGGTTTTTCAAGCTCTTCCAAAATGTCTGCTTGATGAATCCCACAGTGATTCGTCCACCTTTGCTTTTCTGTGTGTTTAGGGCTGTCAGCTGACTGCCTCAGCTTGTATTGCTGATGTGTAGGATCATATTTATGTGCTACCATTCTGGGATTATTCACTTGGAAAATGTCGGCCAGTTGTTTGGTGAAATGACGCAAAGGCACTTAATCAGAAAATCTTTGATATCATTTTTCTATTATAGTTTTTAAAATAAATAGAACTGTAGTTAATAGCTGATAAAAAAACACCATCAAAACAAGTTGACATTGTGCCTTTAAGTGATAGATGACCCAAACAGATTGCTTGCCCTTTTAACTGTAATGATAAATATAGATAACTGGAACACCATGATCCAGCTTGCATTTTCAACATTAAAATATAACTTAACTGAAATGTTAAGTATAGTGTGTTGCCCTTCATTAGTCAGGGGTCTGAGTTCAAGAGCCGCCAGGCAACGTTGCAGGTTTTATAGTTAGAACACACTTGGAGTAGTGTATTCTAGTCCGGCCACTTCATTATAGGAAGGATGTGGAAGCTTTGGAGAGGGTGCAGAGGAGATTTACCAGAATGCTGTCTGGTTTAAGGAGCATGTCTTATGAGAACAGGTGGAGCGAGCTGGGCTTTTCTCTTTGGTATGAAAGAGGATGTGAGGTGACTTGATGGAGGTGTACAAGGTGATAAGTAGCATAGATTGAGTGGGAAGCCAGAGACCGTTCCCTTTGGTGGAAATGGCTAACATGAGGGGGTATAATTTAAAGACGATTGGTGGAAAGCATAGAGTATGTTAGAGCTGTGTTTTTTTTTACGCAGAGAATAGTGGACCACACTGCCAGGGGAGGTGGTAGAGGCAGATACATTAGGGACATTTAAGAGACTCTTAGATAGGCATATGATGATTAAAAAATGGGGGGCTATGTGGAAAGGAAAGGTTAAAAGGTCAGCACAACATTGTGGTCTGAAAGGCCTGTACTGTGCTGTAACGCCCTATCTTCTTTATTCAATAACGCAAACACGAGGAAATCTGCAGATGCTGGAGATTCAAGCAACACACACAAAATGATGGTGGAACGCAGCAGGCCAGGCAACATCTCTAGGAAGAGGTACAGTCGATGTTTCGGGTCGAGACCCTTCTTCAGTCCGACGAAGGGTCTCAGCCCAAAATGTCGACTATACCTCTTCCTATAGACGCTGCCTGGCCTGCTGCGTTCCACCAGCTTTTTGTGTGTGTTGCTTCTATATTCAATGTTATTTTGATAAGTTTATTAAGCACAAAGGACCTGAAAAGCAAGACTATGATGAATATTTACTGAATTACTGCTCTGTGTATTAAGTTGTAGACATAAATCTTATAGACCCCTTGCTCTATAAATGATCTCTGTGAGGTAGGGTGCTGTATAAAGCATACCAGCTGTAAATGCAGGTCAGTGGGTGCTGGCTGGAGTAGGAATGCATTTGAAGAAACAATTATAATCAGGTACTGGGAAATGTTGGTAATTCAATGCAGAAAATCCACTATTTCTCTGCATTAGTGCAAACAAGTTCGGTGTGGACGTAAGCTTGTCTCATTTATATTGGCATTTGCACTGGACGAGCTCCACTGCAAAGTTGGTAAGTGCTTTCATTCAAATGAATGTGAGCAGTTATAGAGACATGGAGAAGTATAAACATAAAAGGATGGAGAAACTCAGCAGATCCGGGGGCATCTAAGGAGAGGAATAAACTGCTTACTTATTTCCATAGATGCTGCCTGACCTGCTGAGTTCCTTCTGTATTTTGTATGTGTTGCTCTGGATTTCCTGCATCGGCAGATTCTTTTGTGTTTGTAGATTATAGTTCATTTATCCTTTTTAAATGAGCTCAGCAGGCCAGACAGCATCAGTGGAGGGGAATAAACAGTCGACAGTTTGGGCCAAGACTCTTCATCAAGACTAGAAAGGAAGGGGGAGCCCCTTACCTGGTCTCACCTATCACCTGCTGGCTTGTGCTCCTTCCTCTCCCCCACTTTCTTATTCTGGCCTCTTCCCTCTCCCTTACCAGTCCCGATGAAGGTTTGAAATATCGACAGTTTACTCCTCTCCATAGAAGCCTCCGGACCTGTTGAGTTTCTCCAGCATTTTCTGTTCTTTGCTTACCTATGTCTCTATAACTGTTCATATTCACTGAGCTTACTTCAATATTTTTGTTGTTTTTAAATATCTAACATTTTCAATTTTTAATGTTTGTTAGATTTAAAGATATTTAATGATTCTTATGTTTCTGTTCTAATTTTAATATTCAGAAATATTTAGAGTTTTATTAGGTTTGACAGCTGGCTAAGACATCAGGCATGCGACTATGATGTTTTTTTTCCAATTGTTCCATCTGCAAAGATTTTTCCCTTACTGCCATCAAAGGGATTTCTGAGGATTGAGATGGATTGTGGATTTTGATGCCTCTCCACAAATGGTAAGTGTGCACGGACTATGTAGATCAGTAGAAAGTGCGTGGAGTTCCGACTTGTAGCAGATTTTCAGCCAACTTGTTTCAATTCTGGGCTTAAGCCTTGTACAAAATACTCCTCAATTCTGTTGCCTATTATTTTGTCTTTTGACAATGAAACAGTAAGTTTATTAGCTATGGTATTGTTGCCATTTTTATTAGGCAATGATTGCTGGAAAATGTATTTTATTTATTTAGAGCATAGTTTCAAACACTTCTGGTTCAGTGAGACCACACTGCCCAGTTACACACTTGTGACCAGTTAACATACCAGCCGGTAGGAGCGTGGAGGGAAAGCAGAGCACTTGGAGGAAATCCATCAGTCATGGGGAGAACGTACAAACTCCATACAGACAGTGGCGGAATTAAACCCAGTTCACTGCGGCTGTAAGGCGCTATGCTAACTGCTGAGCCACCATACCACTTCACAATTTTGATGCACTGGACTGCGGATGTCTGTAAATCTCACAGAGATCAGAAACTCAGACTTAGGATGCGCACTATGTTGGAAACGTAACGAGAGATAAAAGTTGGGATTATTGTAAATACTCACCAAAATCTTTGATAGAATTCCAGAATTATTCCAACAATTAAGTATGATTATTTAAATGAAATTTAATCAAGTCAGGATAGGTTTGTTTCAGAATTCCTGGTGGTAATTTTAACTTTTACTGCCAAGAGTATGGAGGACTCTATAAATGGGTAGTCAAAACTTCCCAATGCACCTGCCTACCCACCATCAAGAACATACTGTATATACAGAAAGATGCTGAAAAGGGCCACTGATATCGTGGAAGGTCCCACTCTCCCTCCTCATGGACTGTTTGTTCCACACCCATCAGGGAGGAGGCTACATAGCATCCACGTCAGGACCACCAGACTCAAAAACAGTTACTTTACTCAAGCAGTAAGGCTGACCAACACCTCCACCCACCAACCCATCCCTCCACAACCCCAACCACCACTACTTTATCATTTTCTGTCAGTCTCCTTACGTACAGACACTCCTTTGTCTAGAGTCACTTTATGTACATACAATCGATCTTATGTATCAGTATTTATTGTCTTTTTAATACTGTGTTCTTTATCTTATTGTGTTTTGTGGGCTGAATCAGATCCAGAGTAACTATTATGTCACTTTCCACTTGTGTACTGGAAATTACATTAAACAATCTTGAATCTTGAATAATGTAAGGCAAGTAAAGTTGATCATATTAAATTAAAATCACTCCCTTTTTTTAGTGTGTATATTGACTTGCGAATTCCAATTGGAACAGTCTTTCAGCACATCTTTGTCGTGAAGTCTCTGGTCCAGACCAAAGTGATAACTCTATTATAATAAGGTGGTATCATGAGGCATAATGAAGGAAACTCTATGCAGATTTCAAAAGACTGGTGATTTTTCTTTGAGGCATTTCCTTTTAGTTACACATAATTTTTGTCCTGTTTAAAAAGTACAAATTGCTGGACAATATATCTTGCTTGAACATTACGTATAAATCGAAGTGCTTTTAATGGGAGGTGGACCTCCCAGTTTTAGCCCTACGATTCAACTGGACAAAGAGATGAAGCCTAACATTGTTAATTATTATCTGGTTATATGTGGCCTTTCATTGATTCTATTGTGTTTCCTTCTATTTACAGTGAATGCCCACAAGAAACTGAACCTCAGGGTCGCTTAAGATGAATGTTTGTACTTTGATAATAAATTTTACTTTGAACTTCAAACTTTAATTTTCCTTCTGCTTACTTCTTTGGTTTGGAAAATGAGTGGAATTATTTATCCTAGAGGAAATTCAAAACTTCTGTAGGAGAATTTGATCTTCACGAGGAATTTTGTGTGAAGTAACTCTGGTGTCAAACTGGCTTCATCACGAGCTCTAGCCTCCCCAGCATTGAGGACATCTTCCAAAGGTGATGCCTCAAAAAGGCGGCATCCCCCATTGAGGACACCCATCACCCAGGTCATGCCCTCTTCTCATTACTACCATCAAGGAGGAGGTACGGGAGCCTGAAGGCACACACACAATGTTTCAGGAACAGCTCCTTCCCCTCTGCCATTAGATTTCTGAATGGGCAATGAACCTATGAAAACTACTTCACTATTATTTTATTTTGCCCTCTTTTTGCACGACTTACTATATTTAATTTTTATATATATTTCTTATTGTACTTTATGTTTTTTAAAATTATTCTGTGTTGCAATGCACTGCTGCCCCAAAACGACAAATTTCATGACATATGCCAGTGATTCTGGTTCACTATGTGTTTGGAAGTATTGCCTATCTTTCAAAGTGTTCGCCGTTAATTGTCCTTCCAGTAGCAACTTTGGTGACCCTACACTGCACCCGTTGATGTTGTCCAAGGACAACAGCTGTATTGCTCCCAGCAGTCCATGGTGTACTTGGTGATATTGCATTCTGAACGTGCAATCACACAGCTCAGTTACCGGGGGCTTTCATGTCTGCCTGTGATGATACCATCTGTGCTTCCATGGTGAACATTAACATCGCTCTGGGTTCATCCTGGGAAATCACTTCAGCTCCTTCTTCAGGTAAACTCCAACAAGAAAAAAAATAACAACCTGACGGGGAGGGAGGAGGGGTGTGGGGGTGGGAGAGGAAAGGCATGAAATTAGAGAAATTTGCAAAGTTTGACAAATTGCATCTTGGAGTAGCCACGAGCAAGTGGCTTGTGATGATTAATAAGTGCAACAATAATTGCATTTCATTAAGATTGATGGCTCCCCATTTAACCTCCTCTCTCATTTCAGCCCTAAAGTGGAAAAAGATGAAGTTCTCATCTATAATGGCTCCTGCAATGTCTCCATGGCAATGAAGCAGTGATAGAGTGTTGGGTGTTTTGACAGCCGGAGCCAGTTACACTGAAGATAACAGAGATGTTGGAACGTTGGGGACAAAACACCTACGTACCATAATGTCACAGAGCCTATTAGCATGCCTTCATACTGTCATTCGCTGCTACAGGTGCAAACAAGGCTTGGTCACGAGTCAAGCAGCATTGCCCATTAATAATGATCGCCACAGTAACCCTTTCCTTCTTCAAGAAACATTGGAATCGCTTTATTTTGGAAGTGACAATGCGTATCATTTTAACGGACAATGTGAAGCGTTGCCCAGCGTCCTCTGTAAGCAGTTGGTATGTCTTTCCCGTGAGTGTGTAGGCTTTCTCTGGGTGCTCTGCTTTCCTCCCACAGTCCAAAGACATATGGGTTTGTGGGCTATTTGGTCATTGCGAATTGTCCTGTGACTAGGCTAGGGTTAAATAGGTGAGTTGCTTAAATAGGGGGCAGTGAGGCTCGTTAGAGTGGAAAAGGCCTGTTCTGTACTGTAACTCTGAATAAAATTAAAGAAAAATAAAATTGAATAGTTGACAGGTGCAGCTCAGAATAAAGTTCAAAGCTCAAGTAAATTTATTACCAAAATATGTATACGTCATCATATTCAACCATGAGATTCATTTTCTTGCAGGCATTCACAGTAAAACAAAGAGTACAACAGAATCAATGAAAAACTACACGCAAAGACTGACAAACAACCAATGTGCAAGCGAAGACAAACTGTGCATACAGAAACATTATTAATAGGTAGATAGATAATACTGAAACCATGAGTAATAGAGTCCTTGAAAGTGACTCCACAATTTGTGGAGTCATTTTAGTGTTCAGGTGAGTGAAGTTATCCAAGCTGGTTCAATATCTAAGCAATGGCTGATTCCTAATTGGTATCATACTCCAACTCCTGGAAGGGTGCATTTTTCCATTGTATGAGGAATTGCAGCCGATAATACGCTGGTCCTCATTTTACTCTGAATGTCATCAGTTACCTTGTGCCTATTCATAATGCTGTTGACTTAATGCAAGCATGAAAACCACTGCTTGCTTATAATTATCCATAATGCTAATGCGCTTCATGGACATCAGATGTCAAAAGCTCATGACGAAACAACGGGACAGTTTCAACTTTTGCTTTCTGTAGCTAATATCTGAGATCTGAGGGCCGATTACATTGGAATCTGGAATAGATATTGCTAGAGTGGGAGACTTGAATTACTTTGTTTCCCTAATTCAAGAAACAATCAGAATCAGAGTCAGGTTTATTTGTTAAGGATACATTGCCCACTGGAGAAGTGTGGGTTGCTGGATGAACGGAAACAAGATCTGCTTGGTGCATTTGGGAAACTGGGAGTTTGAGGACAAGGGCCATGCATCCTCTTGTGATTCATATTCAGGGCTTGCTGATGCCAATTCACACTTCTAGGTTATAACTTTTATCAATGCACCATAGAAAATCTTCTGTCTGGATGCATCTGATCTGCAAGTGACCACAAGAAGCTGCAGAGCGTTGTGGACACAGCTTGGGACATCACTGGAACCAACCTCTCCTCTGTGAACCTGTCTACACTTTTTGCTGTCTCAGTAGAGCAGGCAGTATAAGCAAAGATCCCTTCCACCCTCAACATTCTCTCTTCTCCCCTCTCCTATTAGGTAGAAGATACAAAAGGCCTGAAAGTATGTGCCATTAGGATCAAGGACAGCTTCATCCCTGCTATTATAAGACCATTGAAGCTTTTCAGTGTACCTTGGTTAATGTGACAATAAACCAATAGCAATATCAATACCAGTTATGACACTCTGCTCAATTAGGGCCAAAGTAACAAAGTGCCACATTTCAATGCACAGGACATTGGAGCAGAATTTGGCCATTTGGCCATTAAATCTGCTTCGCTATTTCATCATGGTTGATCCAATTTCCTTCTCAGGCCCAGTCTCCTGCCTTCTCTCCATATCCTTTCATGCCTGACTAATAAAGAATCTATCAACCACTGCATTAAATATACATAAAGACCAGGCCTCCACAGCTGCCTGTAGAAAAGTATTCCACAGATTCATCACTCTCTGGCTAAAGAAATTCCTCCTCATCTCCGTTCTAAAAGGATGCCCCTCTGTTCTGAGGCTGTGTCTTCTGGTCATAGATTGAGACCTTTCAAAATCTGATAGCTTTCAATTAGATCACCCCTCATTCTTCTGAATTCTAATGAGTACTGGCCCAGAGCCATCAAATGCTCTTTATATGACAAGTCTTTCAATCCTGGAATCTTTTTTGTGAACCTCCTTTGAACCCTCTCCAACGTCAGCACATCCTTTCTAAGATGTGAGAAACAAAATGCGTACTGACTGGTACCCCTTTGGACTGAGGCGGGAAACTGGAGCACCCAGAGGAAACCAACATACACACGGGAAGAACTTTCAGTCTTTCTTAAAAAGGACACCAGAATTGAACTCTGAACTCTGACGCCCAGATCTGTAATAGGGAATAACGTACAAACTCCTTACCTCTGGTGCCAGAAATGAACTCTGAACTCGGGAATATCCCTATCTGTAATAGTGTTGCACTAACTGTGATACTACTGTGGCACCCACAATACTGTTACACTAAACACTACATTATCTTGCTTCTCGTAGCAAAGGTAGGGATTACATTTAAAAATATTGAAACGACACTATACGCGTTGACAATCTCCTTGTCTTGATCATTACTCTCACTATTTTCTGACATTTCTGTAGCAGCAATGTCTTTGGAACATTCCACCATTTTAAATTACGTATGGGCACCATAGTAGCGTAGTGGTTAGCACGACGTTATTACAGATTGGGGTCTTCCGGAGTTCAGAGTTCGTTTCCAGTGCCAGATGTGAGGACTTTGCACATTATTCCGGTGAATAAATGGGTTTCCCCCGGGTGCTTCACTTTCTTGCCACATTCAAAGACATACGTGTTAGTAGGTTAATAGGTCATTGTAAATTGTCCTGTGATTAGGGTAGGATTAAATACAGTAGGTAGGTTATTGGGCCAGAAGGGCATCTTCTGCACTGTATCTCTAAATAAAAATAAAAGGTGTTTATTCCAACTAACTTCCAGGTACATTTCCAGCCCTGACTTTAACTGCTATTATGGTGGGCAATCAGCTAGACTGAGCAAGAGGCTCTGATAATTTTCCACAACATAGCAGTTTGTTACAAGGGAGTGACGTGTGAAAGAACACATGGATTATCTGTGCTGGAGACACTTTATCTTGTTTCCATTTCTCACCCTGACACTTCAGGGCAAAATGTGTTTCCAGTGACCTGTGCAAGGAAGCCGAGGTTCAGTAACAGAGTGATTATATTGTTGGTTTAGCAAGAGAGAGATAGAGGGATTGAATTTCAGTCTACGTGGTAGCTAGATCAAGGACATATATACAGAAAGGTGCAGGGAAAAGGATCCCATCTACCTTGCTGGTGGACTGTTTGTCCCATTCCTGTCAGGGAGGAGGCTACATAGCATCCACGCCAGGACCACCAGACTCCAAAACAGTAACTTTCTCCAAGCAGTAAGGCTGATCAACTCCTCCACCCTCTAAACCACCCCTCCACACCTCCACAAGCAGTATATTATCATTTCCTGTCAGAGTTACCTTATGTACAGACACTCCTGTGCCTAGTGTCGCTTTATAGACATACAATCAATCTATGTATGTAAGCTATCTTATGTATATATACTTATTGTTTTATTATTATTATTATTGTGTTCTTCATCTTTTTTTCGTGCTGCACTGGATCCAAAGTGACAATTATTTCATTCTCCTTTACACTTGTGTACTGGAAATGACATTAAACAACTTTCAATCTTGAGTCACTAAATTCTTTTCAGAAAATAAATCTGAAATAAAAATCTAGCATTAAAGCTAGTAACTGGGAAGCTATTTGGTTTGTAGTGAACAACAGATGAGAATTAGAATGCTTGCCCCACCAATAATGTCAAGGCAAAGTCAATTTGAATTGCCTTCTTTAACTGAACTGAGGACAACATGGCAGTTGTGATGTAACGTGAACAATTATGACATCATCCACTGTGACAGAATAAAATAAGCATGACAGAATAAAGCAAAAAGACAAGCATTTTTTAAATGATGAGAAGTTGAACAAATTTGGTTCCCAGAGGCATCAAAGCTTTCTTTTCCACAAGCAGGTCTCCTGTGGAGATAAGTTGCCTCTTCCAATAAAATGCTCCCAATGACATCTGTCTCAAATAGCCTCTGGCAATCAAGTCCAGCTCCTGGCCCTCATGTGTGCAACCTGTTGTAATGTGAGCATTATTAAAAGTAAGTTAATACTAATTAGGATAAAGGGAGGTTTTACTTCCATTCTTTTTTACTTCCGGTGGGTTTTGTATATAGTGTACCTGCTATGCTGTACGGGTTGTGAAAGCCTCTGTACATACATAACGGTTTTGAAGTTCAAGATAAATTTGTTTCTTTGGTATGAAGTTGTCGAGGGTGCCTTTTTCAAAGTAGAAGTTACTACAGAACCATTTCTACTGACTGAAGAAGGGACAAAAGTGGGTTTCTGGCGTCTTAAAATCAGTTGCTCAGGGAGATGGGGCTCATCATTTGTGGTTGGCAGCACATCTAGGAGAAGGAACACACTGGTCTCAAACCTCTGCTGCCTTGCAGCTATACATACTCATGAGGAAAGCTTTGGGAGTAAACCGCGAGGGAAAAATCCGGAGCCAGAGTCCCTCAGGTAGTTGTATATTGAGTTCAATGCTGATGTGGAACTCGTTTGATGTAGCTGGTGCCAAACTGTATTGGACTTTGCCGTTCCTTGAGATTCATCAGCTGTGTGGAGAAGGGGAGTCCAAAACCTGTGCAACAGATTGCTCACCAAATTGTACTGCCCTGCTCTGCTGGCTGACGTAGCTGAACCGTGAAGCAGAAAAGAATCAAGAAAATGTGTGAACAAGAAATTGAGGGAGAAACATAGAAAATAGAAAATAGGTGCAGGAGTAGGCCATTCGGCCCTTCGAGCCTGTACCACCATTCAGTATGATCATGGCTGATCATCCAACTCAGAACCCTGTACCTGCCTTCTCTCCATACCCCCTGATCCCTTTAGACACAAGGGCCATATCTAACTCCCTCTTAAATATAGCCAATGAACTGGCTTCAACTGTTTCCTGTGGCAGAGAATTCCACAGATTCACCACTCTCTGTGTGAAGAAGTTTTTCCTCATCTCGGTCCTAAAAGGCTTCCCCTTTATCCTCAAACTGTGACCCCTCGTTCTGGACTTCCCCAACATCGGGAACAATCTTCCTGCATCTAGCCTGTCCAGTCCCTTTAGAATTTTATATGTTTCAATCAGATCCCCCCTCAATCTTCTAAATTCCAACGAGTACAAGCCCAGTTCATCCAGTCTTTCTTCATATGAAAGTCCTGCCATCCCAGGAATCAATCTGGCGAACCTTCTTTGTACTCCCTCTATGGCAAGGATGTCTTTCCTCAGATTAGGGGCCCAAAACTGCACACAATACTCCAGGTGTGGTTTCACCAAGGCCTTGTAGAACTGCAGTAGTACCTCCCTGCTCCTGTACTCAAATCCTCTTGCTATGAATGCCAGCATACCATTTGCCTTTTTCACCGCCTGCTGTACCTGCATGCCCACCTTCAATGACTGGTGTATAATGACACCCAGGTCTCGTTGCACCTCCCCTTTTCCTATCAGCCACCATTCAGAGAAAGAACAAAGAAACAAGAGAGTGAGAGAGGAGAAAGGAGGAAAGAGACATTAACCTCAACCCAGGCCCAAAACCTCAGCACCATGGACGTAAACCAAAGTACCCTTGTGATTTGTGGTCATATGCTGTTAAAGATTCTGGCATTCAGTGCTCGATGTGTAAAAACTGCTTTCATTTTAATTGCTCTAATGTGTCCGATAATACTGTTGATTTCCACTTCAAAAACTTAAGTGCCATTTGGCTATGCCCATTAACTTCGCAAGTTCACTTTTTTGATTCATCAAGCGACCTCACAAGTATGCTCAAATTGAGTCACTCCTTTGGAAGCCTTGCATCCTTGAAAGAATGCTCTGATTGTGATGCATGGAACCATATGGCTTTAAGATCATCCAGGCCAAATTGTGCTGGTCATTTACCAAAAATAACCCTGAAAAAAAGACTGCTGCTGGGTGGGCTCATGTAAGCACACCCAAAGCAGAGAGAAACTCTCCTCCGCTGAAATGTGTGAAGACAAAAGATGGTTGGACCATTGTTGGGAAAGATGGTAAGAGCCACACCCCCATTGATGACAATCCCCACCCCTCCCCTTCCGCTAGCACTAAATGTAAATATGTTGATGGACAAAGAAATGCACGCAATGCTCACAATAAAACTCGAAATACTAAAAAAGACAGTGCTCGCAAGGATATTAGTAAAAGTAATGGGTTTAAAATTGTTATCATTAATTGCCGCAGTATAAAAGGAAAATCGGCTGTGATTGATTCATTTATTGAAACAGAAAATCCTGACATTTTAATCGGGACTGAATCTTGGCTTGATCCTTCAATGAAATCTGCTGAGATATTCCTCCGGATATTCCGTACCACACAGTAACAGCGGCAGCGAAGCGGACATTTCAGAGGTTCCTCCAGATGTTCCTCTACACTCTTACCTCCGTCTCCATCAAATTAGAATTGTGCACGGCACCCTACTTGACACATAACAGATATCATTCACCGGAGTGGCCGCGCGCGCTGCGTCACGCCGCCATCTTCTCCTCCTCCTCCTCAACCCTGAGAGAAGGATAGTGTCTGTCTAGTCTATCTATAATAAATGTATATTGCAGATTTATCTGATAATTTATGAATAACCAACTTCAGACAGTATGAATAAGCATTGTGATTCTTCACTATGTTGAAGCTACCTTCCAGAACCAGCCAATGAAATTTGGAACACAATGAAATGGTTACTTGTTTCCATGTGAATATCAGCTTCAATGGATATTTATCATGGTATATATCACAGTAGAGCTGCAGTTAGCGTCATGCTATCACAGCTCAGGGTGTTCCAGGGTTTGGAGTTCAACTCCAGCGCTGTTCTGTAAGGAGTCTCTGTACGTCCTCCCCATGGAATGCGTAGGTTTCCTCCGGGTGCTCTGGTTTCCTCCCACAGTCCAAAGGTATACCAGGTAGGGTAATTGGTCATTGTAAATTGTCCCACGATTAGGTTAGGGTCAATAGGGTTTGTCAGGGATCGCTGGAGTGGCGTGGCTTGAAGGTCTGGTAAGGCCTACTTCGCACTATGTCACTAAACAAATAAAGTAGATAAAAATATAAGATTTTGCTTTTTGCTGAATTAACGGTCTTACTTTACATTCAACAATGGAAAACCATGCATGGATCCAATGTTTGTAACCAATATAACCGATTAGTTATATTGCCTGTGCATGCTTGCTGTGCACAAATTTCTCCAGGTTAGATCCCTCCTGGTCAAACAGCACCCATAGGGAAAATGGCCTGGACATTCCATTCCGTAAATCCGGTTAGTATTGCTAATGTATCCACCTGACCTCACAGTTAACCAGTGGAGTTTCAAACGTGGATTGTAGCCAATTTCCAAAACTGTTTGTGAGATGCCTGTTATGATTACTGTTCTCTTTATCATTGACCCCTTTGTGAGATGGAGCTATTTGCAGATCAGCCCAAACACAATAAATCAGAAACAGTTTCCAAATCAGAATCAGAGAGAATCTGTCTGGGTAGCCTCCAAGCTGATGGCATGAACATTGACTTCTCTAAATTCCGCTAATGCCCCTCCTCCCCTTCTTACCCCATCCCTTATTTATTTATTATTTTTTATTTTTTCCCTTTTTTTCTCTCTCTCTTTTTTCTACCTCTGTCCCTCTCACTATAACTCCTTGCCTGCTCTCCATCTTCCTCTGGGCTTCCTTCCCCCTTTCTTTCTCCCTAGGTTTCCTGTCCCATTATCCTCTCCCTTCTCTAGTCTTGTATCCCTTTTGCCATCACCTGTCCAGCTCTTGGCTCCATCCCTCCCCCTCCTGTCTTCTCCTATCATTTTGGATCTCCCCCTCCCCCTCCCACTTCCAAATCTCTTACTAGCTCTTCTTTCAGTTAGTCCTGATGAAGGGTCTCGGCCCGAAACGTCGACTGTACCTCTTCCAGTAGATGCTGCCTGGCCTGCTGCGTTCACCAGTATTTTGGGTGTGTTGCTTGAATTTCCGGCATCTGCAGATTTCCTCGTGTTTGAGTATCAGAATTATAACCAGAATAAGAATCATAATAAGAATCAGATTCAGACCTAGAATCAGACTAAGAATTAGTATCAGAACCAGAATCAGATTGATTTTTAGTCTTATATGACATAAAATTCGTTACTTCTTGGTAGCAGATTTACCTTCTGTCGTGAGGCTGCAGATATCTTCTTCCCACAAGCTTTTGTTCTCCACCCCCCACCTCCCACACCCCCGAGCAGCCACACTCAGTGGCTGGGTCGAGCCAAGCAGATTGGGCAGCTCTGAGCCGGCTCACTCGCTCACTCCCACGCCTGCTTGCTCTCCCATTGCTGTTGTTCCTGTGATCCTCTCCAGCACACTCTTTTGTTCATTTCTGATGAGGGACAGTGTGGGTTATGGACCGTTCTTGGGAGCAGAACCCTGTTGTAACCTGGGGACTGTTTGCAAATGCTGGCATGCAGATGGCAAAATGTGCTGCACAATGGGAAAGAATTTTGAGGGTGATGTACAGTATTTCTCACTATGTGGGTTATAAGACCATGTGGCAATAAGACATGGAGGCTGCATTAGGCCATTTGGTCCATCAGGTCTGCCCCACCATTCCATCATGGCTGAGGTATTATCGTTTTCAACTCTATCCTCCTGCCTTTTCCCCATAACTTTTGATGCCATTTGCTAATCAAGATAATCAACCTCCATTTTAAGTACACCCCATGACTTGGCCTCCACAGCAATTAATGGCAATGAATTCCACAGACACACCACCCCCTGGCTCAAGAAATTCCTCCTCATTCTCTGTTCTAAAGGATTCTATTCTGAGGCTGTGCCCTCTGGTTCTAGACTCACCCACATTGGAAAAGTCAAACATATCAGGGGTAAAATAGTGTTAAATGAAAATGCCACACCCAAGTCTTACCAAGCTTGTCCAGTTCCTTATACTAGTGGTCCCCAACCTCCGGGCTGCGAAGCATGCAGGGGTGCAGCAGTAGCCAGAGCGCACCCAGCACATTTTAAAGAAAAAAGCCGAAGTAAACAAGCTAATTAATTAGGTGCCGCCCAGAAGCCAGTCTTCATTAGAGGAACTGAGGTGGAGAGGGTCAATAACTTTAAATTCTTCAGCATTAAGGACCGACATTTCTCTCTCTGAAAAGTGTGAGATGATCTGTCCTGGGACCAGCACATAACTGTCATTACAAAGAAAGCACACGGCAGTGCCTATACATTATTAGAAGTTTGTGTGGATTCAACATGTCACCTCGATCCTGACAACCCTGTCTTTTCAGCCTGTCTGGGCTGGCGTTTAAATTGACCAAACAATGGAACAGCTAAAGGCTCCAGCGCCCTGGAAAGAGGAGTGAACATCGCATAGAGAAAGTGAAATTGGTAATCGCCTCTGATCTGGACAGACATTTACATGGCGGGCGGCACCTAATTAATTAGTTTGTTTATTTCGACTTTTTTCTTAAAGATATGCTGAGTGCGTTCCGGCTACCGCATGCATGCTTCGCGGCCCGGTATTGGTCCGCAGCCCGGAGGTTGGGGACCACTGCCTTATACCATCCATGATAAAGTAGCCAGTGAGCTAGATCACATGGAGGTTGAAGGAATTCTTTCTGAGGTTGAGTGGAGTCCATGGGCAATGCCAGTGGCTCCAGAATCTAAGCAGAATGGATCTCTCAGGATCCAAGGTGATTTTAAGGTCACCTTCAACTCAGTACTGAAAGTGGATCAGTACTCCCTCTTTTTCTTTCCATTAGTTTCATGTTTTAGAGTTACGAAACATAACAGGTGAGGCCTAATTTGGAGTGCTGTGTGCAGCTCCTCCAGGAAAGATATCAATGAGATTGAAAGAGTGCAGAGAAAATTTACAAGGATGCTGCTGGGACTCGAGGACCTGAGTTATAAGAAATAGTTGAAAAGGTTAGGACTTTATTCCTGACAACGTAGAAGACAGGGGAGATTTGTTAGAAGTATGTAAAATTATGAGGGGCATATATACGGTAAATGCAAGCAGGCATTTTTCACTGAGGTTGGGTGCATCTACAACTAGAGGTCATGGGTTAAAGGTGAAAAGTGAAATGCTGAAAGGGAACATGAGGGGGAACTTCTTCACTCAGAGGGTGGTGAGAGTGTGGGAAGAGCTGCCAGTGGAAGTGGTGAATGAGGGTTTGATTTCAACATTTAAGAAAAATTTGGATAGGTGCATGGATGGGGGAGGTATGGAAGACTATGGTCTGGATGCAGGTTGATGGAACTAGGCAGTTTAAATGGTTTGGCATGGACTAGATGGGCCAAAGGGCCTGTTTCTGTGCTGTTGTATTCTATAACTCTATGACTCTGAGAAAATGACTTCCTTTTCTAACCACAGGTGCTTCACTGAGATAGACGGAATTCCTCGGTCTGTGTCCAACTTCGACTGATACCACCGTCAACCCCGGCACCTTGCAATAATTGGTAAGTCGCTGTTAGAGTATGTTATCTATTTGTTTGCATCAAGGCATTGTCCTGTGGCCAATTGGAAGGTCAACTTCCGAGGACAATCTATGTTACACTAAATGAAGAAAAGACCCCACAAAAAATAAAAGCAGGCACTGGCTATGGAACAGGATAAGTTAAATAACTTCGCTTCAGCAGCAGAGTCCCTAGGCAATGTATCGAGAGCAGAGAGGAAACTGAAAAATAGTAGGTTACAGCAAAGAGTGTTCGCTAACCTCTGTCCTGCGGAACCTCTCACAGGGAAGATAAGTAAAATCATAGGCTTCATATAGAGCTGAGAGATCTACTTATTTATTTAGAGATACAACGTGGAATAGGCCCTTCAGCTTCACCACCCAACAATCCCTGACAACCCCAGTTTAACCCGAACACAATCACAGGACAATTCACAATGACCGATTATCCTCCTGACCTGGATGCCTTTGGAGTGTGGGAGGAAACCGGAACAGCCACAGGGAGGATGTGGAAACTCCTCAAAGAGGATGCTGGGATTGAACGCCAAACTCTGACGTCCTGAGCTGTAATAGCGTCGTGCTGACCGCTACGTTACCATGGTGACCGTATGCCATCTATTAAAAAAGCCAGAAACAACAATTTGACATTGCACAGAGACTAATATATCAAAATTCAAGACCTTCAGTTCATTTCTTGTCACAAATGTAAAGGAGACTGAAATAATTTTTACTCCGGATTCGATTCAGCACAAAAAAAACCACACAATATGATAAAGAACACAATGAATATAAATACATAAGATAGCTTGTAGACATGGATTGATTGGATGTCCATACATTGACACTAGTCACAAGAGTGTTTGTACAGAAGGTGACTGATAGGAAATGATAAAGTAGTGGTGGTTGGAGGTGTGGAGGGGTGGGTCAGTGGGTGGAGGTGTTGATCAGCCTTACTGCTTGGGGAAGGTAACTGTTTTTGAACCTGGTGGTCCTGACATGAAGATACAGTGATTGAAAGAGGCTAAGGATTATTATATTATTCCTTCATCACAGGGACTGGGTTTGATTCACAAAATCATAAAGTGACAAGAGGCTAAACATAAGGTGATTGACAGGAAATAACAAAGTAATGGGTACAGGTGTTGATCAGCCTTACTGCTTGGGGAAAATAACTAATTTTGAGTCTGATGGTCCTGGCATGGCTGCTATGTAGCCTCCTCCCTGGATGGGAGTGGGACAAACAGTCCATGAGCAGGGTGGATGGGATCCTTCATGATGTTACCGACCCTTTTCCGGCACCTTTCTGTATATACTGTATGTCCTTGATGGAGGGCAGGCTGGTGCCAGAGGTGCATTGGGCGGTTGTAGACTCTTCCTGTTCACCTCAGTGCAGTCTCCATAACTAGCAGATACCACATCACGTTGAATGTTGAATTAACACTCACACTGATGACTGTTCTGTGAGCTCCTGTGAGGAACCATCTCATCTGCCATTCTGGATGAGACGTTTACCATTGGTATTGGTTTATTACTGTCACCTATACAATGTAAAGCTTCTCCTGCATACTGTTCGTAGAGATCAAATCATGACACAGTGACACGTAAGAAAACAGCATCTGTCATCAAGGGCCCCCACCATCCAGGCCCAGCTCTCTTCTCACTACTACCATGGGAGTATGAGGAGCCTTAGCAGGTTTAGGAACAGTTATTACCCTTCAACCATCAGGCTCCTGAACCAGTGTGGATAACTTCATTCACCTTAACTCTGAACGAATTCCACAACCTACAGACTCACTTTCAAGGAATCTTTACAACTCATATTCTCATATTATTTATGTACAATATATACATACTTTTTCACAATTTGTCTTCTTTTGCACATTGGTTGTTTGTCAACAATTGTTAATGCTTAGTTTTTCATAAATTATTTTTTTTTGTAATTTATTTTTATTGAAGTTTTTCATAAATTTTAATGTATTTCTTTATTTTCATGTAAATGCCTACAAAAGTGAATCTCAGGGTTGTATATGCTGACATATATGTACTTTGATAATACATTTACTTTGACTTTGATAGCGTATTGAGCTAGAGTGAGGTAAAACAGTAACAATGCAGAGTGAAGTGTAACAGCTACCGAGAAAGTGCAGTGCAGGTAAACAGTAAAGTACAAGATCATAACGAGGTAGATTGAGAGGCTAAGGGTCCATCTCATCCTGCAATCTTTCATTGCTCAAAAGAATAGGTGCCATATTTGTATAATGGTTTGCACGATGCTATTACAGCTCGGGGCATCGGAGTTCGGCGTTCAATTCCAATGTCATCTGTAGGAATTTGTACGTTCTCCCTGTGAACACTTGGGGCTCCTTCGGGTGCTCCTGTTTCCTTCCAATGTCGAAAGACGTACTGGTTAGTACATGAATTGGTCATTGCAAATTATCCTGTGACTAGGCTAGGGTTAAACATAGAACATAGAACATGGAATAGTACAGCACAGTACAGGCCCTTCAGCCAACAATGTTGTGCCGACCCTCAAACCTTGCCTCCCATATAACCCCCACCTTAAATTCCTCCATATACCTGTCTAGTAGTCTCTTAAACTTTACTAGTGTATCTGCCTCCACCAGTGCATTCCACGCACCAACCACTCTGAGTAAAAAACCTTCCTCTAATATCCCCCTTGAACTTCCCACCCCTTACCTTAAAGCCATGTCCTCTTGTATTGAGCAGTGGTGCCCTGGGGAAGAGGCGCTGGCTATCCACTCTATCTATTCCACTTATTATCTTGTACAACTCTATCATGTCTCCTCTCATCCTCCTTCTCTCCAAAGAGTAAAGCCCTAGCTCCCTTAACCTCTGATCATAATCCATACTCTCTAAACCAGGCAGCATCCTGGTAAATCTCCTCTGTACCCTTTCCAATGCTTCCACATCCTTCCTATAGTGAGGTGATCAGAACTGGACACAGTACTCCAAGTGTGGCCTAACCAGAGTTTTATAGAGCTGCATCATTACATCGCGACTCTTAAACTCTATCCCTCGACTTATGAAAGCTAACACCCCATACGCTTTCTTAACTACCCTATCCACCTGTGAGGCAACTTTCAGGGATCTGTGGACACGTACCCCGAGATCCCTTTGCTCCTCCACACTACCAAGTATCCTGCCATTTACTTTGTACTCTGCCTTGGAGTTTGTCCTTCCAAAGTGTACCACCTCACACTTCTCCGGGTTGAACTCCATCTGCCACTTCTCAGCCCACTCCTGCATCCTATCAATGTCTCTCTGCAATCTTTGACAATCCTCTACACTATCTACAGCACCACCAACCTTTGTGTTGTCTGCAAACTTGCCAACCCACCCTTCTACCCCCACATCCAGGTCATTAATAAAAATCACGAAAAGTAGAGGTCCCAGAACAGATCCTTGTGGGACACCACCAGTCACAATTCTCCAATCTGAAGGTACTCCCTCCACCACCACCCTCTGCCTTCTGCAGGCCAGCCAATTCTGAATCCACCTGGCCAAACTTCCCTGGATCCCATGCCTTCTAACTTTCTAACTTAAATCGATGGGTTGCTGGGGCAGCATGACTTGGTGGGCCAGAAGGGCCTCTTCTGCACTATCCCTAAATAAATAAATTAATCTAAATAAACTTCGGTCATTCTGTCTTTAGGTAGTTTTCTCCTGTCTCTTTGAAAGAATAGAAGTTGTGTTTCCTCCATGTTTCCAATACTCTTACCAATTCCTTCACAATCAGATACTAAATAGCTTCCTCAATGAACTGCTCAGATATTGAACAATATTGTTCTTTAGTAAAGAATACAGTTACAACAACCATCAAATAAATTGCTGCATTATAATACTTCACAGTAAATGAATAGTTCAGTAAGATTAAATATTCAGCCAGTTGGAGAAATAAATAATATGTATCTCCTGGCGCTTTTAAACATTTTACTGCATTTCAAAGTACCTTGCATTAAATTAATTACTTTGCAAAGCAATCACTGCAAAGGTAATTGGAACACATGGCTCGGTCTCCAGTTCTTAATTTGTTTTGGAACGCAGATTGATTGAAAATATTTAATTCCTTTTCCTCCGTCTCAGCAGCTCCCTCAGCCATGGGTAGGTAACACTGCTGGTGTAAAACAGCTTTGATCCCTGCCATGGCTAGATAAAACGTTTTTGATGTGAACTTCAGGAAAAACAAAATTATCAATCTGGCATTTCCTTAAATGAGAGAACAGCCACATTTTGCAGAGGAATTTCTTTAGGTAGAGGGTGGTGAATCCGTGTAACTCTTTGCCACAGACGGCTGTGGAGGTGGAATCATCGGCTATATATGAAGCAGAGGTTGATATGTTCTAGATTAGTAAGAACGTCAAAGGTTATGGGAAAAAGGCAGGAGAATGGAATTGAGAGGGAGAATAAATCAGCCATGATTGAATGGCGGAGCAGACTCGATGGGCCAGATGGCTTAATTGTGCTCCTATGCACAATGATGGAGTTGTGAAGGATCGCTCCCAAAGGGTTACAAGGGCCAGGCCATGTTGTTGAATTACAGAGTTTCGTTGTGCAAGATTATTGCCAGGGAGGTTTGTATTGGAAAATACACGTAGTCTGTGACTGTCAACACTCAAAAAATTGCAGTGCAGACAAATGTCTATACGTACCTTGCCTGTTACTGTGTATTGAAGCTTGAGGTATCAGAGTTTAGAGTTCAGTTCCGACGCTGTCTGTAAGAAGTTCGTATGTCCTCCCCGTGACTGCATGCCTTACGTCCAGGTGCTACGGTTTTCTCCCACCTTCAAAGACGTACTAGTTAGTGGGTTAATTGGTCATTGTGAAGTGTTTAGGCTAGGGTTAAATAGATGGGTTGCTGGTTGGTGCGGCTCATTGTACCAGAGAGGTTTGCTCCATGCCGTATCTCTAAATAAATAAATAAAAACCTGGAATGACGCTGAGGATAGGAGGCGAAGGTGATGGTCACACTGACCTCCATGGGTAAAGTGTTTAGGTAAGTTCCTGAAGCCCTTCTGCAGTGTCTATGATTAGGTCTACACCATCCTGTGTCAAAATAGAATTAGTCAGTATGGATCTATATAAACACAAGAGCTACTGCAGATGCAGGAAATCCAAAGCAAAACACACAATGTGCTGGAGGAGCTCAGCAGGTCAGGCAGCATCTATGGATGGGGGTAAACAGTCGACATTTCAGGAGCCTTCATCAGGACTGGAAAGGAAGAGGGAAGAAGTCAGAATAAGAAGGTGGGGGGAGGGGAGGAAGAAGTACAAGGTGGTAGGTGAAAGGTGAAACCGGGAGGGGGAAGGGGGTGAAGTAAAGAACTGGGAAGATGGTTTGTGAAAGGGATAAAGGGCTGAAAAAAGAGAGAATCTAATAGGAGAGGACAGGAGGCCATGGAAGAAAGGGAAGGGGGAGGAGCACCAGAGGGAGATGATGGGCAGGTAAGGAGAGAAGGTGCGATTTTTAACGCAGTATTCTAAAGAAGGTGCCAACAGTTTAGGCTGGGATGCAAATTGCCAAGCGTTCATCATACCCCTACCCAATTTCCTTTCGTTAGTGTCACACAGAAACCATGCACATTGTACGCGACGTGCTAAGTTGTGGACACTGATCAGTGCAAAAACCACTAAACTGTAGGAATATCATCCGATGCTTAATTGCTATTGAAAATACAGAGGAAGGACAATTGCCAATGCTGAGTTCCACCAACAAATTCTGACAGAGGTGATAGTGTTCAGAAACAATCTAGCAGGATTATGAGATATGGAAAGAGTGGAATTATGGTAGAGGGTGAGTCATTGTATGGCAGAGCATGTATAGGAGCCAGATGAATATTCGTTCTCTATCTTCCACACTCATTGTTATTCTAGGCTCACCGGCTTTCCATCTAAGATCAGAAATAGGTTTAATATCACTGATGTATGTCCTGGAATTTGTTGTTTTGCAGTAACAGTACAGTGAAATACAAATAAAAACTATAAATTACAATTATATATTTTCTAATTTTTTCCGCCCTTTCTGGGTGATGTGCTTGTGTGTTTTTTCCTCAATCTCGGGTCCTCTACCAGAGACCTGGGAGCTTGAGGGTTTGGTGCAGTATCCTTGCTGTCCCTAATAGTGTGCTCTTCTGGACAAGATGTCAGATGTTGTTCCTGAGGTTTGTTGGAGCCACTCTCCCAGTCCACGTGTCACAGCTCCAAATGCTTCCATTACCACCGGGATTACTCTGGCTTTAACCTTCCACATCCTTCAAGCCTTGGTATTTCTCTAGCTTCTCATGTTCTTTCTTCCTGATGTTACTGTCATTCGGGATTAGATCAGATTAGATTATGAGGACACACAGTCCTCTTTTATTGTCATTTAGTAATGCATGCATTAAGAAATGATACAATGTTTTTCCAGAATGATATCACAGAAACACATGACAACCTGACTGAAAAACTAACAAAAACCACATAATTATAACATATAGTTACAACAGTGCAAAGCAATACCGTAATTTGATAAAGAACAGACCATGGGCACGGTAAAAGTCTCAAAGTCTCTTGAAAGTCCCATCATCTCACGCAGACGGTGAACCTCCAGCGCCGCCGACTTGCCGATGCAGCATCTTGGAAGCATCCGACCACAGTCCGACTCCGAGTCCATCTGAAAACTCCGAGCCTCCGACCAGCTCTCTGACACCAAGCACCAAGCACCATCTCTGCCGAGCGCTTCGACCCTGGCCCCAGCAACAGGCAATAGGCAAAGCCGAGGATTTGGGGCCTTCCCCTCCAGAGATTCTCGATCGCACAGTAGCAGCAGCAGTGAAGCAAGCATTTCAGAAGTTTCTCCAGGTGTTCCTCCGTGCTTCTCACGGCTGTCTCCATCAAATCCGGATTGTGCATGGCCCCCTAGTTACACATACGATATTCATTCGGAATGGCCGCACGTGCTGCGTCGCGCCACCATCTTCTCCTCCCTCCTGTCACTTCTTGACGGAATTGCCGCATCTACTGCTATAGCTTTCTTCTCTTCCTTGTGTCACTGTGTCACATCACTGTGTCTGGTTGGTTGGCCAGTTCCTGCTCACCAGTCTGTATTTGGAATTCCCACAGGATCTTAGACCTGTCATTCTTCACTATCTTCTCTGGTGTTTCCCATTTGGACTTGAGAGTGTCCAATCTATAGTCACTGCAGATGTTCCTGCATACAATTCCTGCAACTTGGTTGTGCCATTCGGTGTATACAGTCCCTGCCTTCATCTTGCACCCTGCTGCTATGTGCTGCTACTTGTACAGTCTGTATCTTGGGTCTAGTCTGGTGTGACAGACCCCTGCTTCCATTGCTCTTGTTATCAGTGTCTGTTGATGTGCAGCCATGATCATCGCTCTTGTGCTGTCCCTCAGCCCTGCCATTTCCAGCCATCGGTAGGATTTCCTTATGTCAGCCACCTCTGATATCTGGCGATGGTACATCCTGTGCAGTGACTTGTCCTGAGTACCTGGAGGCATATGACAAGATAGGCAGAACTCAGCATGGATTCCTTAAAGGAAAATCCTGCCTGACAAACCTATTACAATTTTTTGAGGAAATTACCAGTAGGCTAGACAAGGGAGATGCAGTGGATGTTGTATATTTGGATTTTCAGAAGGCCTTTGGCAAGGTGCCACACATGAGGCTACTTAACAAGATAAGAGCCCATGGAATTACAGGAAAGTTACATACGTGGATAGAGCGTTGGCTGATTGGCAGGAAACAGAGAGTGGGAATAAAGGGATCCTATTCTGGTTGGCTGCCGGTTACCAGTGGTGTTCCACAGGGGTCCGTGTTGGGGCCGCTTCTTTTTACATTGTACATCAACGATCTGGATTATGGAATAGATGGCTTTGTGGCTAAGTTTGCTGACGATACGAAGATAGGTGGAGGGGCCGGTAGTGCTGAGGAAACGGAGAGTCTGCAGAGAGACTTGGATAGATTGGAAGAATGGGCAGAGAAGTGGCAAATGAAGTACAATGTTGGAAAGTGTATGGTTATGCACTTTGGCAGAAAAAATAAATGGGCAGACTATTATTTAAATGGGGAAAGAATTCAAAGTTCTGAGATGCAACGGGACTTGGGAGTCCTCGTACAGGATTCCCTTAAAGTTAACCTCCAGGTTGAGTCAGTAGTGAAGAAGGCGAATGCAATGTTGGCATTCATTTCTAGAGGAATAGAGTATAGGAGCAGGGATGTGATGTTGAGGCTCTATAAGGCGCTGGTGAGACCTCACTTGGAGTACTGTGGGCAGTTTTGGTCTCCTTATTTAAGAAAGGATGTGCTGACGTTGGAGAGGGTACAGAGAAGATTCACTAGAATGATTCTGGGAATGAGAGGGTTAACATATGAGGAACGTTTGTCCGCTCTTGGACTGTATTCCTTGGAGTTTAGAAGAATGAGGGGAGACCTCATAGAAACATTTCAGATGTTAAAAGGCATGGACAGAGTGGATGTGGCAAAGTTGTTTCCCATGATGGGGGAGTCTAGTATGAGAGGGCATGACTTCAGGATTGAAGGGCGCCCTTTCAGAACAGAAATGCGAAGAAATTTTTTTAGTCAGAGGGTGGTGAATCTATGGAATTTGTTGCCACGGGCAGCAGCGGAGGCCAAGTCATTGGGCGTATTTAAGGCAGAGATTGATAGGTATCTGAGTAGCCAGGGCATCAAAGGTTATGGTGAGAAGGCGGGGCAGTGGGACTAAATAGGATAAAATGGATCAGCTCATGATAAAATGGCGGAGCAGACTCGATGGGCCGAATGGCCTACTTCTGCTCCTTTGTCTTATGATCTCATGGCCTCTGGTCCTCTGGCTGTGCTTCACCCACTTCCATTTCCATGTCCCCTGCCTGCTGTCTGAGGTATTCTCCTAGCAGGTTGTCCTTAGGGACCCATCGTCCTGACATACTCAAGGATGTTTTCCATTTCTTCCAGGACCTTGGCTTTGACATTTCAGGTCCCCATCCTTCTTTATTCCAGTGGATGTACAGTTGATCAACATTTGACTTTGGGTGGAATCGTCCATGTACTGTTAATAGTTTCTGGGTCTTGATGTCAGCAGCTTCCGGTTTGTTTCTTGGCCAGCACACTACTGAGTCTGGGTATCTGATGACTGGTAGGGAAAATGTGTTGATGGCTCTGTTCTTGTTCTTCCCATTCAGTTGGCTTTTTAGGACCTGTCTCACCCTTTGGAGATACTTGGATGTTGCAGTCTTCCTTGTGTCATCATGGCTTCCATGCACCTGCAGGATCCCCAGGTATGTTTACCTGTCCTGTATATCTGGTAGGGTGGCCTTCAGGTAACCCGACTCCTTCAGTCTGGATGAGTTTGCCTCTTTTCACTACCCTCCGGCTGCACTTTTCCAGTCAAAATGACATCCCGATGTCTCTGCTGTACACCCCTGTCGGGTGGATTAGTGAGTCAATGTCTCTTTCATTGCTGGCATACAGCTTGATGTCATCCATGTACAGGAGGTGGCTGATGGTCACTCCACTCTTGAACCTGTACCCATATCCACTCTTTGAGATGACCTGGCTAAGGGGATTCAAGCCTATGCAGAACAGCAGTGGGGGTAGTCCATCACCCTGGTATATTCCACATCTGATGGTCACTTGTGCTATTGGCTGTGAGTTAACTTCTAGCGGTGTTGGCGCGTGGCCAAGTGGTTAAGGCGCTCGTCTAGTGATCTGAAGGTTGTTAGTTCAAGCCTTGGCTGAGGCAGTGTGTTGTGTCCTCGAGCAAGGCACTCTGTGACCACACCGGTGCCAAGCTGTATGGATCCTAATGCCCTTCCCTTGGACAACATCGGTGGCGTGGAGAGGGGAGACTTGCAGCATGGGCAACTGCCTGTCGTCCATACAACCTTGCCCAGGCCTGCGCCCTGGAAACCTTCTAAGGCGCAAATCCATGGTCTCATGAGACTAACAGATGCCTATAACTTCTAGCATTGACTTTTAACACTTTAACAACCCATTGTAGAAAGAGAGTGAAAATATTGAGATAGTGTTCATGGGTTCCTTGTCCATTCAGAAATCTAATGATGTTGTTCCTAACACATTGAATGTGTGTCTTCAGGCTCCTATATCACCTCCTGAGAGTAGTAATGTGGAGGGGGAATGTCCCAGGTGTTGGGGATGCCCTTGATGATGGATATCGCCTTTTTGAGGCATCACCTTTTGAAGGTGTCCTTGCTGGTGGGGAGGCCAGTGCCCCTGATGGAGCTGGCTGAGTTTAGTCATAGTCATAGCCATACTTTATTGATCCCAGAGAGTTTAGAACCCTCAGTAGATTCTTCTGATCTTATGCAGTGTCTCCCCTCCATATCAGACAGTTATGCAACCAGTCAAAATGCTCTCCATGGTGCATCAATAGAAATTTAGGAAAATCTTTGGTAATGTACCAATTCTCCTCAAACTCCTAATGAAATATAGCTGCAGTTGTGCCTTCTTTGTAATTGCATCAATATGTTGGGCCCAGTATCAATCCTCAGAGATGTCGACACCCAGGAACTTGAAAGCGCTCACCCTTGGTGCTGTGTCATGAAAAGGCATCATTATATTCTAGCCTGTGAGACCTTTTCTGACAATACCAGCTCCCCTTCGACACCCTTTGAAGCAGCAGGCTTTTCGCCTCAAGTTGGCCATTTCCGCTTCCCTTCTCTATTCCCTAATATGACGATAATAGGTTTCCCCTTGACCTCTTCTTCCTTCTCCCCATCCGCCACATTCAACAGATGATCTTCACTTGTTTCTGTCATGTTCTTCTCTCCCATCTGAACACTGTGAAGAGAGGACTTGGTGTCTCAGTGACACTTGATTTACTCTTCAATGAGTCGCCACCGTCCATGTTAGATTTCCTTCGCTCTCCCTCTCTCTGTAATGTTGGATATTAGTGAGATCAGTGGTCATAATACTGAGCACTTTTTAAGAGGTACAGGTGTGGGGTGGAGATTTGTCTTTAGCAAAGGAGATGTGTTGAAAAGAGCTTGGTTGTGCTCATGGAAGACCAGACTTAAGCCAGATGCCCCAGGGATGGAACCTCATGAGGGTGGATGGTGGGACATGATGGAGTCCGGGGAAGAATACGTGTCTCAAGGTGCACAGCCGAAGACATGACGGGGTCCTTCGGAGAAGCCGGGGAGGTCTGTGGGGATGTCGGAGCTGGCAGCTGTTCTTGGCCAGTTCATCTCCAGGCTGCAGGTCTGGGAAGAAATACTTCCGCAGGAGTTCTGAGAGCTATGGTCTAGACTGAGCAGAGCTCCACCGCTAGAAACAAGTTTTGACCCTCATTGGGCACACTTACTCATACCTGATAGTGAGGCGTGACAAGGTGTAAGGCACTTCTTCCCTCCGCTAGCCTGCACGTCACCCTCGGGCAAGGTGTAGCGCCTGCTTGGCTCCCCACCCCCACTGATATCAGGGTTACGTGAGCCATGGGAACAGGTGGTGCATTCAAAGAGTCAAAAAGTTCAAAGCACATTTATTGTCAAAGAATATGTAAATTATACACCTTGAAATTTTTCTGCTTACAGGAAGCCACAAAGCAAGAAATCACTGGGGGGAGGGAGGGAGAGAGAGAGAGAGAGAGAGAGAGAGAGAGGGAGGGAGGAGGGAGGGAGGGAGAGGAGGAGGGAGGGAGGGAGAGGAGGAGGGAGAGGGAGAGAGAGAGAGAGAGAGAGGAGGGAGGGAGGGAGGGAGAGAGAGAGAGAGAGAGGAGGGAGGGAGGGGGAGGGAGAGAGAGAGAGGAGAGAGAGAGAGGAGGGAGGGAGGGAGGAGGAGGGAGAGAGAGAGAGAGAGGAGGTAGGGAGGGAGGAGGAAGGAGAGAGAGAGAGGGAGAGAGAGAGAGAGAGAGAGAGAGAGAGAAAATAAGAATAAATACTCATTATGCAAACATAGTTTTAGAATCATAGAGTACTAAACACAGAAACAGGCCCTGATGTCCATCTCATCTGTCTGTGTCAAACTATTTACAGTATCTAACTATTCCCATTGACCTGCACCTGGACCGTAGCTGTCTGTGCCCTTATCTGTGTACTTATCCAAATTTCTCTTAAATGTTAAAATTTAACCCACAGCCACCACATTTCAGCTTTCACCCTTAACCCATGACCTCTAGTTCCAGTCTCACCCGACCTCAGTGGAAAAAGCCTGTCTGCATCTACCCTATCTATACCCCTCATAATTTTGTACACCTCTATCAAATCTCCACTCAATCTTCCACACACTATGGAATAAAGTCCTAACCTATTCAACCTTTCACTATACCTCCTCAAGTCCTGGTAACATCCTTATAAATGTTCTCCGAACTCTTTCAATCTTACTGGTAACTTTCCTGTAGGTAGGTGACCAGAACTGGACACCATACTATAAATTAGGACGAACCAACCTCTTACACAATTTCAACATAACATCCCACTTGTGCTCAATCCTTTTGATTTATGAAGGCCAATATGCTGAAAGCTCTCCTTACGACCCTATCTACCTGTGACACTAGACAATGTAACTAGCTCTAGCTCTGAACTACATACCGCACTTTGCATGAGGAATGACAGGAGGGAGCAAGCTAGACAAGACAATTCCCCATCTTTTCTCATTAAGAGATATCCATTTACCTTTATACACTTGTTCTCAAAGTTCCAGCAAATTTATGGGATATTGACCACAAGATGGAGACAACGTTACAGTGATGTAACACTGAGGCTTTATAAGGCATTGGCCAGACCATATTCGATGTATTGTGAGCTGTTTTTGGCCCCTTATCTATGAAAGGATGTGCTGACACTGGAGGGGTACCAGAGGAGGTTCGCGAGAATGATCCTGGCAATGAAAGGGTTAACACAGGTTAGAGTGTTTGATGGCCCTGTACTGGCGGGAGGTTAGAAGAATGAAGGCGTTCCCATTGAAACCTACCGAACATTGCAAGGCCTAGATAGAGTGAATGTAGAGAGGATGTTTCCTATAGCGGCAGAGTCTAGGACCGAAGGGTACGGCCTCAGGACACAAGTTTGTCCGTGTCCAGAAATCAGCAGGAATTTCTTTTGCTAGTAGGTGGTGAACCTGTGGACTTCCTTGCCATGGATGGCAATTGGGACCAAGTCACTGAGTATATTTAAATCGGTAGTTGGTATGTTCTTGATTAGAAAGAGCATCAAAGGTTATGGGGGGGGGAAGGAGAGAGACAGGAGAATGGGGCTGAGAGGGACACTAAGTCAGCCATGATGAAATGTCGGAGACTGGATGGGCCAAATTGCCTAATCCTACTCCTTTGTCTTATGGAGTGGCCAGGGACTGTTAACTCCACTGTGCTTTGCCTCCTGCATGTCACAGGTCAGGAAGCTTCTTTGAAAAGAATTCACTGTTTATTTACATCAACCTCTGACCTTGCCCTGAGAGCACAGCGGTTGGGCTCACCGTGTTTCAAACATCTGGATTTAGCATGGGAGTTGAATTGTTTCGATGGCCTGCCTTCATTAATTACTTAATGAGGAGAGACATTTTTAATTTTAATTATTTTTGTTTCCTAAAGATTATAAGCAACAATCTGGTTTGTAATGTGTTTGTATCATGAAATAGTCTTTTGTGGTTTTTATCATTACTGTGGCATCAGTGATCCTGATTGCCTTTGACACTTACAGAAAATGGATGATCTGAATTTTAGAAATACAGTCAGTGGCCACTTTGTTCCATACACGAGTGGTACGCGGTGCGGTCTTCTGCTGCGGTAGCCCATCACTTCAAGGTTCAATGTGTTGTGCATTCAGAGATGCTCTTCTGCACACCACTGTGGTAACGTGTGGTTATTTGAGTTACTGTCACTCTTCTGTCAGCTTGAATCAGTCTGTCCGTTCTCCTCTGACCTATCTCATTTGTCTGTAGAACTGCTGCCCGCTGGATGCTTTTTGCTTTTTGCACCATTCTCTGTAAACTCTAGAGACTGTTGTGCATGAAAATCCCAGGAGTTCAGCAGTTTCTGAGATACCCAAACCACCCCATCTAGTCCCAAAAATTATTCCACAATCAAAGTGGCTGACTTCACAACTCATCCACATTCTGATGTTTGGTCTGAACAACATCTGAACCTCTTGAACAGGTCTGCATGCTTTTATGCAACGATTTGCTGCCACATGCTTGGCTGGTTAGATACCTGCATTAATGAGCAGATGTACGGGTGTAACTAATAAAGTGGCCATTGAGTGTATTGTGAAACTGTTATGTGTTTAACAAATCCTGGTCAGAGATTTCTTCCGGTATGTAGATTCTCTTTTTTAACAAGTTACCTTTAATTCCTGGTCTCACTTTGTGTTTCTGGCTGAATTTATTTTGCAATTATTATGAATTTCACATAAAACACTCTTCACATCACAATGTCCATATGGTTGTAAATATTCTTGTAGCTCAGGCAGTAAAACCAGGACTCCAGCAGAGGTTATGTTAACATAGAGGTCAGGGGATAAAAGCTGAGCAAACCAAAATCCTCCCATAAAAATGTAAAAACATGTCAAATTATTCACTAAGGTAGTAAATTTAGAAATGCAGAGTATTTTACAACTGAGCAGAGAAAGAAAAGCATAGGTGCTCACCTGGCCAGAGCCATAGCATTGGATGCTGTCTCTAACTTCATTCTCCATTACTTCTCCCCTCTTCCGGAGGTCGTTCCTGAACTTTTTGTAGAGTTCTGGATCATCCTAAAAAATGGCAACTGGAAATGCACACAATATTCCAAGAGTGGTCTCACCAACTATAATGTGACATCCCAATTCTTGTACTCAATGTCCCAACTGATGTAGGCAAGCACCCTGCATCGGCACTTTCAGTGAATTATGTACTTGAACTTCTATCTGGCAGGCAGGAAGGCTCTACGATGGGTAGTCAAATCTGCCCAACGCATCACTGGCATCAGCCTACCTGCCATCAAGGACATGCATACAGAAAGATGCCGGAAAAGGGCCAGTAACATCATGTAGGATTGAACACACCCTGCTCATGGACTGTTTGTCCCACTCTCATCAGGGAGGAGGCTACGTAGCATCCACACCAGGACCACCAGACTCAAAAACAGTTACTTTCCCCAAGCGGTGAGGCTGATCAACACCTCCATCAACCAACTCGACCACTAAGTTATTAATTCCTGTCAGTCTCCTTACAGACAGCTTAGCCTCATCTTATGGACATACAGTCAATCTACGTATATAAGCTATCATGTATTTATATTTATTGTTTGTTTTTATTATTCTTATTGTATTCTTTATCTTTTGTGCTGCATCGGATCAGGAGTAGCAATTATATTGTTCTCCTTTACACTTGTGTACTGGAAACAATATTGAACATTCTTGAATCTTGTACGATGCTGCCCAGACCTGTGTCATTCACTGTGTACGTTCTGCTTGTTTACCTTTCCAAGTGACATCACTCAGTTAAATTCCATCTGCCACTCCCTGGCCCACCTTCCCGGTTGATCCATATCCTCTTGTATCCTTAGACAACCTTCTTCACTGTCCACCGCACTGGTGTTTGCAAACTTACTTATCATTCGGCATTTTACAATCTAATCTAAATCAATAGCATACAGTTTATGGTAAAGAGCAGGGAACCCTGCTCGCATTCCTGCCATGCACCGCTGGTCACAGGTCCAATCCCCAACATAAGAAAAGCAACCCTCCAAACCCACCCTCTCACCAATACCTTTTACCAAACCAAAGTGGCCTTGTATGTAGACAGGGCAGTGAAGAAGGCATTTAGCAGGCTGTTCTTCATCAGCCAGAGCATCAGGTTTTGGAGTAGGGGCATTATGGAGTGATATAAGTTGCTGCTGAGGCTGCTCTTGGAGTGTTGTGTACTGTTTCATTCACCCTGTTATAGGACAGAGATTGTCAAACTGGAGAGATTTACAAGAAGGATAAATCTGCTGAGGGTCTCGGCCCGAAACGTTGACTGCACTCTTTTCCTAGACACTGTCTGGCCTGCTGAGTTCCTCCAGCATTTTCTGTGTGTTGCTCGGATTTCCAGCATCTGCAGGTTTTCTCTTGTTTGCAAGGACGCTGCCTGGACTCGAGGATCTAAGTTCCAGGCCTAGGTCTTTACTCCCTGGAGTGCAGGAGAATGATGGATAACTTCATTGGCGTATAAAATCATGAGGGGCATGGATAAGGTGGATAAGGTGGGACGGTCACAGTCTTTCCTCAGGGTGGGGGAGTCCGAAACTAGAGAGCACAGGTACATGAGAAGTAAGAGGGCTGTGAAGGAGTGGCCTGTATACTGCAAAGGACCTTGGTCTTCTCAGGAAGTAGAGGTGACTCTGACCCTTCTAGCACACAGCCTCTGTGTTGGTGCTCCACTCCAGTCTGTCATCCAGGTGCACCCCCAGGTACTTGTAGGTCCTCACCACATCCACGTCCTCACCATCAATAGTAACAGGGGAGCAGTGCAGGCTGAAGTCCAACACCATCTCCTTTGTCTTACTGATTTTGAACTGCAGATGATTCAGCTTGCACCATTTGACAAGTCTGTATATATCCTCCATTAACTCAAGGGCCAATACTTACCAGGAATAAACATTGGCTTCACCAGTGGCACTCAGATCCTGGAAAAGTGAATAACTAAAAGCAAGCTGAAGAGCTGGTGACAGAAATACAAGAGAGCATCACAGTGGTTTATGAAAGAGGTTGCTAACTTGCTTCAGGCTGCTTTATGTTCCAGTGTTACACACTTATTCTCCAAGTAATTTATTTCAGCAGAATTTTCTTACTTCTTGATGAATAACATTTGCTTCAGCAACTCAGCAAAATAAACCAGCCATTGCTGGGCAGGTCGTCATAGAGACATAGGACACTACAGCTCTGAAACAGGCCCTTTGGCCTATTTACTCCATGATGAACTATTTATATGACTAGTCCCATTGGCCTGCACCCTTCCACAGCCTTCCATACCCCACCCCCCCATCCATGTACTTATCCAAATTTCTCTTAAATATTGAAATCAAACTCACTTCCACCACTTGCACTGGCAGCCCGTTCTGCTCTCTCATCACCCTTTGAATGAAGAAGTTCCCCCTCATGTTCCCCTTTCACCTTTCACCCTTCACCCATGAGCTTTAGTTGTAGTCTCACTCAACCCTCAGTGGAAAAGTCTGCTTCTATTTACCCTATCTATACCCCGGATGGATCTATGATGGTGCTTCACAGCGACTCCTTCAAGATCATCTGCAGAAACAGCTTAATTTCTATCTTTGATGTCTCTCTTTTCCCTTTCGGGGTGGATAGGTTTCTGTCGGAGACCCTGACCCGGAGTTACGCTTAGACTTCAGTTCTTTGCAGTGGTGGAACTCACTACTGGGGGCTCACGACCAGCTGCTTTTCCAAATCTCAAGGATGTGGCCCAGAAGACGATGTGCCTACGGGGTCCTGAGGTTTCGCAGGCCTGTAGGTGAGCTGACTCGATGTCACCAACTGAAGCATCATGGGAGAAAGTGGAACTTCGGAAACAACGGATTGGCTATCGGGGGCTCTGAACTCGGCGAATCGCGCTCTCTTTCATTGGTGGTGGAGAGTTTGCTGCCGATTCTCGAGTTGGAGAACTCAGAAAAAAAAAGCAACGTGCCGGACTTTATCATCGCAAATCAGCAAGTTGTTTTGTTTATCTCTGCCCTCTTGTTGAGTGACACCTCTCTGTCTCTTCATTTGTGAGAGACCAAGCCTGTGGTATATCGAACTGTCGGGTGACGGATTAGTTTTTGTTGTACTGCAGATCATGGTCTTTCTTGGGGGCTTTGCTGTTGCTTGCTTGGTGGGTGGAGGGTGCTGATGCCTTTTGCTGAAGTAAGTGGGGAGGGGAGGGACATTGCTTTGTTGCTGCTTGTGCGTGCAATTGGGTGAGTGGGGGGTGGCTTTGGGGTTCTAACATTGCTACTGTCACTCATTCTTTGGGACACTCTACTGTTTTTGTGGATGTCTGCAAAGAACAAGAATTTCAGGATATATTTGTATACATTTCTCTGATATTAAATGGAACTATTGAAACTTTACCCCTCATAACCTTTACACTTCTAACAAATCTCCCCTCATTCTCTTAAGACTGAAGGAATAAAGTCCTAACCTCTTTAACCTTTCGCTTTAACTCAGGTCCTCAAGTCCTGGCAAAATCCCTGTAAATTTTATCTGCACTCAATTCTTGTAGGTAGGTGAACAGAATTGCACTCAATACTCCAAGTTAGGCCTCACCAACGTCTTATAAAACTTCAGTGTAACATCCCATCTCCTATACTCAGTATGTTGATTTATGAAGGCCAATGTGCCAAAAGCTTTTTTACGACCCTATCTACGTGTGACGTCACTTTCCAGGAATTACAAATATGTATTCCCTGATCCCTCTGGGAATACAGATCTAATCACACATAATCTGACTGTTTTTTTAATTATACACCCTCATGCAAATATCTCCATACATCTACTGAACTTGGCCTTTCACCTCCGGGATCATGTTCTGTTCTATACCCTACTGAAAGATTATACTGAAGATATTGAGTCAAGTGCATTGAATACAGTCTCCAGTGGGTCGGCATTCCAGCCGAGAAGCAGGATCTTAATTCAGTAATAATTTTCACGTCCTCAGCCTGGTAGAAGTGCTGTGCAGGGAGGGGACTGGGAGGTGAGGGCAACTTTTCAGAAGTTGAAATCTGAATTAAATTGATAGGGTGGAGTAGAAGGGGGTTTTGATGTCAAACTGCACAAAATTTAATGTAAGGAAGTGAGAAAATGAAATATTTTGATGGTAAAGAAATTAAGCTTCACTAGCCGTAAGGTGAAATTTCTGTTTTAATGAAAAATGGGAGGATGCCTGATTTTTCCATAATTAATCACATGCTAATGAAAATGTGGTAACATATTGCTTTGAAGCATACAGTTTTTGTTAGCAGGTCATTAATTTCCCCACAATACACTAACTACTAGAAGCCATATAGGATTATTGTTGGTTCAATTGGCTTTTATTTCTCACTTGCCTTTGAGGAAGCACCGCATAACCCTGCCAGTGCCTTTCCCAGAGTCTGGGACTTAATACGCAAACTCAGATAGCAGCATCTGCCAACTAACGTCTTGCAGGATGATATGCGGAACAACAGGTAGCACCTTGACAGATGCTACATTGCCTCAGGGAATAAGGACCCTGGGCTCATGTGCCACAAATAAGAAACTGAAAATAATGTTTTAAATGTTTGTATTGGTTTATAAGTGGCTGTTCTTCGTAGTTAACTCAGCAAGTATAACCCTACCTTGTAACGAAGAATAAATCAAACAGCAGGCAGCTGGAGAACAAGTCTAGACACCCATCTGCTCCTCCGTAGCCAGGTATTTTGAAGAGAAAAGTAGTTTCTGGCCGAAAACTCTTCATCAGAGATTTGGGCAAGACAACTATTCACCTATGGCTGACCCTAATTCAATCAATGAAAAACTACACACAAACAAGGAGAGATGAACAACCAATGTACAAAAGAAGACAAACTGTGTAAATACAAAAAGAAAAATAATAATAATAATAAATAAAATGAGGAAGTTGAGGGGAGATCGGAGAGAGGTTTATAAGATTGTGACTTCGTTGACAGACAATACCTTCTTCCCAGGTTGAACTGTCTAATATCAGAGAGTATGCATTTAATTTGAGAGGGGCTCATTTCAAAGGAGATGTGAGTTGCAAGTTTTTTTTTGCACAGAAAGTGATGGGTGCCTGGAATGCACTGCCTGAGGTGGTGGTGGAGGCGGAAATGTTAGACTTTTAAGAGATGTTTAGATAGGCCCATGAATGTGAGGAAAATGGTAGGCAGAAGAGTTTAGTTGGCCACTTGATTGCTAATTTAACTGGTTCAGCACAACGTTGTGGGCCGAAGGGCCTGTTCCTGTACTGTACTGTTCTACGTTCTGAATAATACTGAGAACATGAGTTAGGGAGTCCTTGAAAGTGAGTCCATTGTTGTGGAATCAGTTCAGTGTTGAGGTGAGGAAGTTACCCGTGCTGGTTCGGGAGCCTGATGGTTGAAGGGTAAGAAGTCAAATATCTTACTATGCAGAGAAGGGAGATGCATGGAATGAAGAGCTGAGATGTCTGTGATAGTGTGGAATTCAAGAGAGAGATTGAATGATATGAGGTCTTGATGTCAGGCCACTTGGCCCACTACCTCTGAAGTGAGGAGAGAAGGCGAGAGTGGAAGTGCAGGAAATAGACCGGTTTCTATTCATCTCTCCTGAAGATGGGCCAGGGAAAGGCCATTCAGCCCCTCAGATTAGTTCTCCTCTTCATGGAAAATCTGTATCTTCAAGTTCAAGTTTATTGTCATCATATTGTCATATACAGCACTGTGCGAAAGTCTTAGGTGCACACACACACACACACACACACACACACACACACATATATATATATATATATATATATATAAAACTCAGGTGCCCAAAACTCTTACACAGTGCTGTGTTCATCAATGTGGAGAGCGAGTTTGTAAACCTGGAGGGAGTAAAGGACATTGGGAATGGCGAGGGTGGAGCACTGCGAGAGGGTGTGGGGCAGGTAGCAGAGAAGGAGTGCCGGGACAGATGCAGACACACCCAGCCCTGAGTCACCAGGCAAGGTCATTTGATTGAAACAATTGGTTTATTGATCATTACAGAATGTCTCTCTGGTGCTTCCTGCTCCCTCCCTTCTCTCTTTCCCTTTTCCCAACCATAACTCCCCTCTCCCTGCCCTCTTCCCACTCTCAGTCCACTATAGGGACCCCTATCAGAATCAGGTTTATCATCACTCACATATGTCATGAAATTTGTTTTGTTTTTGCAGCAGCAGTACAGTGCAATACATAAAATAACTACAGTTCTATACAAATGTCTTAGGCACCCTGGCTATATGCTGTGTATGTGCCCAAGACTTTTGGACAGTACTGTACATACAAACAAATGAAACAAAGTTCTTCTGGAGGGACCTTACCCACCCACAATACATATATCACACACAACACATAAAACAGAAGATTACCACAAATAAGTTAATAAAATGTAATTCAAAATGCATGCAGTGCAAATCACATGGTCTCCGTTGAGGCTGTGGTTCAGACGGCTGTTTTTAAGGGTCTTAGGGATGGTTTTGGGGACAGAAAGGAGAGTTAGGAGTCAGGTTTGGATATTGGGACAGGGATGTCGAGGGTTAGAGCTCAGGCCAGAGTCTCAGCCTCCACTCTGTGGCCTGCCTTCAAAGTCGGAAATGACATGGATGAAAGGCAACTGTGGACAGTTGTCAGGCCAGCAAATGCTATGGCCTAAGACCAGTGAGGATGAAGGCCTGTGCCTCTGCCACTGCACGGGTCAGCAAGTCCCACCAGGTAGGCAGGTCCAAAGAGGCACAAAGGAAGGGCTGGTGACCCTCTAGGTATGTGAGATGGCTAGTCTGGATTCTGGGGTCTGAAGATTGGAGTCCTGTCATCAGCGAGTCCTGGGATTAATAACAAAACTCAAAATCCAAAGTTCAACAAAGTTCTGGAAGTTGAGGCCCAATGTCTGTGAGTCCATTGGAGCTTGGAGGTGGCCTGTCCTGGGTTGGAGTGGGTGGGTGGGTGTATGGCAGGGAGGAATAGGACTTATTTCACTGTTGTTGTTGCATTGTTGTTGTTCTACTGAACATTATGGGCATCCTATATTTGCGGACTGCCCCCAGCACATGCTTAAGTTGTGTTGGTTCTTAATACCAACAAAATATTTTACTTCATGTGATAAATAAATGAATCTGAACCTGAATTTGAATCTTTTACATTTTTTCAACTGACCACACCAATTACCTTTGGATTGTGATGTGTTCCTGCCAATAACCTTGTATAGCCCTCCAATTACCCATATTCCCTTGTCAGAGACACACATGGGAATCAGGCCCCATATAACTCAGGAGAGAAGCTGAGCAGAGCTCTCCTGCTCTGATTCGTTCTTGGTTTTGTCATCTATTAAAAGGACTATTTCAAAATGAAGGCCAGACATTCACCTAGAGATTGGAGAACTTCAGTTGAGGCGGCAGGTCTAGGCTTGTGCCTCCATTTCTTATGGGTCCCTGCTCATGTTGGGGTTGAAGGAAATGAGGTGGCAGACCTTCTAGCCAAGGATGTAAATGTGGTGGTGCGTTTGCGTAAGCGGAAGCGGATGGTCCGTTAATGCCCCTCCTCCTCTTCTTACCCCATCCCTTATTTATTATTTATTTATTATTTTTTCCTTTTTTTCCTCTCTCTTTTTTCTCTCTGTCCCTCTCACAATAACTCCTTGCCTGCTCTCCATCTTCCTCTGATGCTCCCCTCCCCCTTTCTTTCTCCCTAGGCCTCCCGTTGTATGATCCTCTCCCTTCTCCAGCCTTGTATCTCTTTTGCCCATCAACTTTCCAGCTCTTAGCTTCATCCCTCACCCTCCAATCATTTCGGATCTCCCCCTTCCCCCTCCCACTCCCACTTTCAAATCTCTTACTAACTCTTCCTTCAGTTAGTCCTGACGAAGGGTCTTGGCCCAAAACGTCGACTGTACCTCTTCCTAGAGATGCTGCCTGGCCTGCTGCGTTCACCATTATTTTGTGTGTGTTGCTTGAATTTCCAGCATCTGCAGATTTCCTCGTGTTTGCTTTCATTACAGTGGTTGCCGGGTTCTACTGTGAGCCACGATCCTTTGTTTGGACAATTTGAATGCCGGTCCAGGTAAAGTGGAAATAAAGGGTGTCAGGTTTGGAAGCCAGAGCCAATTTTGCTCACTTTCCGCGATGGACACTCCTTTCCAAGACTATGAAGATTGCCCCGGCTGCTGGGCTCTGTGCCCGCGAATGTGATGAACTGATACCGAGGCTTTGGGCCTACTGTGGACTGCTCCGAGGTTCCAGGGATCTGAGGGCTCAGTTTGGTTTGAAATGTTGTTGCTCGCTTCACTTGTTTGTAAGATTTCTGTTTATTTTCCCCTTTGTCTTGCTCATCAGGTGTTGGTCTTTTATATTTTAATTAATTGGGTTCTCTCAGGTTTCTTGTTTTATGCCTACCTGAAGGGAAACAAATCTCAAGGTTGTATAACCTATATGTTCTTTGATAGTAAATGTACCATGAAACTTGAAACTTGTAACTTGTTAAGATATCACTGCCATTACAATGTATGCTGTATAAGGGTGTATTTAACTTTTTGAAAAGTATTGGACTTTTTGATATTATTTGAGTTTTTCTTGAGGAGGGATTTTTCTTGGAGTTTAGAAAAATAGAGGGCTATGGGTAACTCTAGGTTGTTTCATGTAAGTACATGTTCAGCACAGCATTGTGGGCCAAAGGGCCTGTATTGTTCTGTAGGTTTTCTATGTTTCTATGTTTCTAAAGGAGGTGTACTTCCTGTCTCTTTACTCCACACTCCAGCCCAGTAGGTGGCAATACAAGACCATAAGACATTGGGGCAGAATTAGGCCATTTGGCCCATTGAGTCTGCTCTGCCATTTAATCATGGTCGATCTTTTCTCCCCTGCTCAGACCCACTCCCCAGCCTTCTCCCCGTAACCTTTAAGGCCATGGACAATCAAGAACCTATCAATCTTCGCCTTACATATGCCCAATGACCTGGACTCCACAGCTGCCTGTGGTGACAAATTCCACGAATTCACCACCCTCTGGCTAAAGAAATTTCTCTGCATTTCTGTTTTAAATGGACACCCCTCTATCCTGAGACTGTACCCTCTTGTCCTAGAACCCCCCCACCATGGGAAACATCCTTTCCGTATCTACTCTGTACATCTCCTTTCAAAAATTTGAAAGGGTTTCAATGAGATTCCCCCCCCACCTCATTTTTCTAAATTCCAGGAAGTACAGGCCCAGAGCCATCAAACGTTCCTCATATGATAACCCTTTCATTCCCAGAATCATCCTTATGAATCTCCTCTGAACCCTCTCCAAGTGAGGCTTCACCAGTGCCTTATAAAGCTTCAGCATCACATCCTTGCTCTTGTATTCTAGACCTCTTGAAATGAATGCTAACATGGCATTTGCCTTCCTCATCACTGACTCAACCTGCAAGTTAACCTTTAGGATGTTTTGCACAAGGACTCTCAAGTCCCTTTGCATCTCAGATTTTTGGATTTTCTCCCTATTTAGAAAATAGTCTGCACATTTATTTCTTCTACCAAAGAGCATGACCATGGATTTTCCAACACTCTATTTCATTTGGCACTGTCTTGCCCATTCTCTTAATCTGTCTAAGTCTTTCTGCAGCCTTCCTGTTTACTCAACACTTCCTGCTCCTCCACCAATATCTTCATAACATCTGCAAACTTGGCAACAAAGCCATCTATTCTATCATCTAAATTATTGATATACAGAATAAAAAGAAGTGGTCCCAACACCGACTCCTGCAGAACACCACTAGTCACTGATAGCCAACCAGAAAAGGATCCTTTTATTCTCACTCACTGCCTCCTACTAATCAGCCAATGCTTTAACCATACTAGTAACTTTCCTGTAATATCATAGGCCCTTAACTTGGTAAGCAGCCTCATGTGTGGCACCTTGTCAAAGGCCTTCTGAAAATCCAAATATACAACATCCACTGCATCCCCTTTACCTATCCTACTTGTAATCTTCTCAAAGAATTCCAACAGGCTCATCAGACAAGATTTTCCCTTAAGGAAACTGTGCTGACTTTGTCCTATCTTGTCCTCTATCACCAAGTACTTCATAACATTATCCTTAACAATTGACTCCAACATCTTCCCAACCATTGAGGTCAGGCTAACTGGTCTATAATTTCCTTTCTGCTGCCTCCCTCCTTTCTTAAAGAGTGGAGTGACATTTGCAAATTTCCAGTACTCTGGAACCATGCCAGAGTCCAATGATTCTTGAAAGATCATTACTAATGCCTCCACATTCTCTATCGCTAACTCTTTCAGAAGCCTAGGATGCAGTTCATCTGGTCTGGATGACTTACGTACCTTTAAGTCTTTCAGCATTTTGAGCACCTTTTCCCTTGTACTAGTAACTGCACTCACTTCTCTTCCCTAACACACTACAAAACCTGGCACACTACTAGCGTCTTCCACAGTGAAGGCTGATGCAACATATTCATTTAGTTCATCTGCCATCTCCTTATCTCTGTTATTACTTCTCTGGCGTCATTTTCTAGTAGTCCTATATTCACTCTCATCTCTCTTTATTTACAACTTGAAAAAGGTTTTTCTATCCACCTTGATATAGTTTGCTAGCTTGCTTTCATATTTCATCTTTTCCCTCCGAATAATTTATTTAGTTGAGTTCTGTAGGTTAGTGAAAGCTTTCCAATCCTGCATCTTCCTTCTAAATTTTGTTTTGTTGTATGCCCTCTCTTTTGCTTTTACATTAGATTTGACTTCTCTTGTCAGCCACGATTGTACTATTTTGCCATTTGAGTATTCCTTTGTTTATGGAATACATCTTTCGTGCACCTTCCTCATTTTTGCCAGAAACTCAAGACATTGCTGCTCAACTGTCATTCCTCCCAACATTTCCTTCCAATTTACCCTAGCCAACTACTCTCTCATACCAACAAACACATTAAAGTTGCTGGCGAGCGCAGCAGGCCAGGCAGCATCTCTAGGCAGAGGTATATACAACGTTTCGGGCTGAGACCCTTCGTCCAGCTACTGTTGGGACGCCTGTATATAACTACCATCAGGGAGCTTTTACCCTTGCAGTTCCTTAACTCAGTTCACAAGGATTAAACATCTTCCGATCCTATGTCACATCTTTCTAATGATTTGATGCCATTCTTTATGCTATCCCTTCTGCCTACCTCCCTACCCCTCCGATACAATGTGTAACCTTGGGCATACAGCTCCCAACTACAGCCATCCTTCAGCCACGATTCAACAATGGCCATAGCATCGTAATTGACAATTGGTAAAAGTGCAACAAGATTATCCACCTTATTTCTTATACTCTGTGCATTGAACTACAACACTTTGAGTAGTGTATTTGCTACCCTTTTTGATTCTGTCTCCCTTATGCACTGATACTCTCTCTGCTGGCTGCAATTTTGTTCTATCATCTGCCTGCCCTTCCTGACAGTCTGACTACTTGCCATCTTGGCTTTTTTAACCATCCGTCCTTTCATGAGTCCCTTCACTCCAGTTCCCAGCCCCCTGCCAAATTAGTTTAAACCCTCCCCAGCAGCTCTAACAAACCTGCCCGTGAGAATATTGGCCCCCCCCCTCAGGTTCAGGTACAACCCGTCCCTTTTGTACAGGTCATACCCCCTCAAAAGAGATCCCAACGACCCAAGAGCCTAAAGCCCTGCCCCCTGCACCAGCTTCTCAGCCACACATTTATCTGCTAACTCATCCTGTTTCTACCCTCACTGGCTCGCGGCACAGGTGGCAATCCAGAAATTACTACCCTGGAGGGCCTGTTTCTCAGCTTTCTAGTTAGCTCTCCAAATTCTAACTTCTTGCATTAGTCTGCCAACCGCCATTAAACATTAGGAGAAGGTGGAGGAGCAGTGCTCCATAAGGAGTGTAACCTCATCCCATTTGTCGGTGTTAAAAGTCCCGGGAGGAATGTTTGGGTGCCTTGAAACACTTCATTCCGCTGATGGTGTGAGTTATGGTTTGGGTAGCCAGCCAGTGAATGATTTCTATCTTTGTCCCCTCTTTGGGTTTGACCAGTGCCCACCCAATGTGCTGTTAATCTGTTTGTCTGTGAACAGCCACACAAATTCACATGGCCTCTGTGCTAGCGGAGTGCGGGTATTCTCTGGTGTAAACTGCTGGTGCCTGGCCGCCTTCAGATCAGGAGGGTCTCTGTGCGTCTGCAGTGGGTGGTCCTATGTTTGTAATGGCATTTGTCATCTTGTGGTTTGTTTGTACAACTTTCTAGAGGTTTCAGTTTGACTTCAGATTTATTTTATCTTTGAATGTTATTACTTAAGGAAATTCCCTGCCCTTGGGCTAATGGCTAATTGCCTGGCTCATTAAGATAAGCATTAGATATTTTAGTACAGCTATTTTCGCAACATCAAGTACCCTTGCCTTGTTTCTTATTTTAATTTATTTTGCCATTTCTTGCTTATTTTAAAATAGAAGGTATTATTTCTATTTGATTGCATTATATTTGAAAAAGCGTCTCACAACCATGATTAACAACTTGCTTTGAGTTCAGCTGCAGGGCAACTTCGGTGATGCTGTTCCCAAAGTTATTTCCCTCTCCATTCAGATATCTCCAGCATTTAAAGCAGCTTCCCTACTAATGCTGAGGCTTTATAAGGCATTAGTCAGACTGCACTTGGAGTACTGTAAGCAGTTTTGGCCCCCTTTTCTAAGAAAAGATGTGTTGGCATTGGAGAGGATCAAAAGGAAGTTCACGAGAATGACCCCGGGAATGATAGGGTTAATATATGAGGAGTGTTTGATGGCTCTGGGCCTGTACTCGCTGGAGTTTAGAAGAATGAAAGGGGATCTTATTGAAACCTATCGAATATTTAAAGGCATAGATAGAGTGGATGCGGAAAGGATGCTTCCTATGGTGAGGGATCATGGTCTCGGACCAGAAGGCACAGTCTCGGAACAGAGTGACGCTCCTTTAGAACGGATATGAGAAGGAATTTCTTCAGCCAGCGCGTGGTGAATCTGTGGAAGTCATTGCCACACACAGTTGTGGAGGCCAACTCATTGGGTATATTTAAAGTGGAAGTTGATATGTTCTTGATTAGTAAGGGTGTCAAAGGTATGTGAAGAAAGCAGGAAAATGGAGTTGAGAGGATCAGCCATAATGGAATGGTGGAGCAGATTCAATGGGCCAAATGGCCTAATTCTGCTCCTATGTCTTATGGTTTTATGGTCTAATCATCCATTAGCTATGATCAAAGGATATCATTTATCACTCTTCGGTGAAATTCATTATACAACTGTTCTCTTGAAACTACAGCCTGGATTTCACTGCCTTTTACGTAATGATACCAAATAGTGATATTGTCACTCTTCCCTCCAGAGATTAGAAGATCAGATCTTGGCATTGATCAACCTTTAAGAGAACTTTTATATTTTAAGGTGTTTTTGCAGAGTTTTCACAGATGAGTGTCATTACCATCACACCGTCAAAATACTGAATTTAATTTAAAATGAAACGAAAAACAAAAACTTCAAAGTCAATTTTGCAAATAAAAACCATGCCCTTTAACAAATTTGTTTTAACTCCTTTTTAAGTACGTTCAGAACATATTTTGAAACATTTTTTTTAAGCATGTCAATATTTTCCTTGGCTAAACAATGAAACACTTGTTTACTAATTAGACTATTGGAATTTTAACCCTTTTTGACAGAATGCTGATTTTGGCATCAAAGCACTTGACTCCACCAAATGAGTTCAGACCAAGATTACTAAACAAAACTTTATTTCCCATCAAAATATGCACTGTGATGGTAATGGTAAAATACATTTGACATTGACAATCAATGTTTCTAGTTTAACATTAACTCTGACAAAACATCTGTTCAACTAGGAGAAGCAGCACTTACAATTAAAAACACAGCCCTACAGTCTGCACTTTTTATCAAAATTCCATAAGACATCACAGTTTTTAAGGCAGGCAGTTAGAGAACTTTCTTAAAAACATCCACGTGAAATATGAACATAGGCAGCCCAGCTAAACTAAGCATTGTTTCTTGTTAAAAAGAAACAGCAATGTTTACAAAATAGCTGCCTAACCCTCCCCAACTCTGGAATAAGCAGCAATTCAAATTTCAAACAGATTATAGACATAATTATATTTCAACTTCAACTGTCCATAAGAGGGAACACATTTTTAACGTTTACTCAACCCACTACACACTTTTTAAATCATTAAGACTTATGAAACATTCACAGAAATCTCAACAGCTCTGAAAAAAGCAACACTTGAAACTTAAAGCACTTTCTTGTAGTCTCCATTAGTGCATACTGTAGGTGAAGCCTCAGGAAGATGGGGGTCATGCTGTTCTTGTTGCTGGCCTGTTGAAGATTCTGGCAGGATATTCTATGCTATAAAATTTTGTACTGCCTGTCTTTTCTTATCAGTAGCCCCTTTGTTTCTTTGATTAACTCTACACTGTCATTTCTTCAGTCTCTATTTGCACTTTGGTAATTGTGGATGATTTTACGTTTTCCAGTCTCCCTTACTTTTTTGTATCTCTCTCTTTATCTTTCAAGATACTGCTGATATTTCACTGAGCCCTCTTTAATTGTGTTTTTTATTTTTTTAATCTGCTAATGATTTTGAGGCCATCTTGACAACTTCCCCACCAGCAGCGTGATGGTAAAGGCGTGATGCTAATGGCATTTCTCACTTTTTAAAAAAAAGTTGGCTTAGTCTCATATTTGCTAACTCAACTGGATAGCTAGCTTGTAAATGCAATTTAAATATACAGAAATAAAGTGAAATTTATTTTTCTCTCAGGACATTTAAATATTAACTCGTTTGGTAATGACACGAAATAAACATACTCTCAGATCAGGAGGTATAAATCTTTAAATTACTCACACTTCTGGACATCAAAATGTCAGTCTTCTGCCATGACAGCCACATGCTCCCGTCACTTCTCATTCTAATGGCAATCACACAGGTAGTTGTTTGAAAAAATTTGATTGGTTTCTAAAATGTATTGAGTGTTGGTAATGACAGAAGTGTTGGGGACGGGAGTTCTTTGTCATAAAAAATGTTTAAGTTGTATAAGAAGTAACCCACATGAATTTGACATGGGTTTTAAAAGCTTTTGTGAGAAAATACAAACTAAAAGTGTCATGAATTTAATACTTACTATTACTTTATTAGAAAACAAAATTACAGAATCTGGGTAGGGAGACAAACCTAAAATAGTGAAATTCTGACACATTCAAGTTTTTAACTCACTTGAAAATTAAGGAAGTATTATTTATGAAGCAGACTGACAAAAGTTTAGAGTTAATATTACCTAACTTTTAAAACTAGAGTACTTGATTTTGCTAAAAGAAAACATTTTTTTTCTTGAAAACCTATCCCTGGGACAGAAGAGTTATCCTAATTAAAGAATCAGCCACAGGCTTACAGGAAGGTGACAGTAACTCAAATAACCCGCGTCACAACAGTGGTGTGCAGAAGAGAATCTCTGAACGCACAACACGTCGAACCTTGAAGTAGATGGGTTACAGAAGCAGGAGACCATGAATATATACTCAGTGGCCACTTTATTAAGTGCCTTCTGTACATATTAAAGTTGCCACTGAGTGTATGTTCAGAGTATATGACCAATCTTCAGTACTTGGATACAGTATCTTATTTTAGCAGCCCCCTAAAAAATACACTTCAGATTTCTAATTAACGTTTTTGTTGTGGAGGTAACGATTAAATTTATTTGTCACATGAACATCAAGGCATGCAGTGAAATGCATCATTTATGATGATGGCCAACATATTCCAAGGATGTATTGATGGCAGTATATGTGTCCCCATGCTTCTGGTGCCAACATAGCAAGCCCATATCCCTCCTTCCCATTTAAACTCTACAAAGAGAGGGTGTCTCAGTGACACTTCCTCCTCAGTGAGTCTTCCTCATCCACGTCAGATCTCTCTCGCTCTGCCTCTCTCTGTAATGTTGGATAGTAGTGAGACCGGGGGGCATAACACATGGCAGTTTTTAAGAGATACATCACAGTAACAGGCCCATCTGGCTGTACGAGCCCGCGCTGCCCACTTACACCCATGTGACCAATTAGCCTACTAACCCGCAAGTTTTTTGGAATGCAGAAGGAAACCGGAGCACCCGGAGAAAGCACACACAGTCACGGGGATAATGTAAACTCCTTACAGAGAGCAGTGGGAATTGAACCCAGATCTTCCAGTCTTTGCTGCTGTAAATTGTTATGCTAATTGCTGTACTACCGTACCACCCTGATTAGTGGGCATATTCATTTCAAAAACAGCTTAAAATGCATAAACAGGTGCATTTTTAGAAATCTGTACTCCAGTGTTCTTGGTCAAAGCTCTATATTCTATGCTCTGTGCTCCATGCTCTATGCTTTATGCTCTATGGTCTGTGCTCTGTGGTCTATGATCTATGCTCTATGGTCCATATCCATGGTCTGTGTTGTATGGTCTGTAGTCTATGCTCTGTGCTCTATGGTGTATGCTCTACGGTCTACGGACTATGTTCGATGTTCTAGGTACTTAAAAAGCTAAATGCTATTTTGAAAGTCAAAATAGGCAGATAATTAATTAAAAATAAAATTTTTCATTGGGTAACCTCTAGGAATGGATAAGAAGCAGAATGAAGGGTGGAAAATAATGCCTTTCTTGAGAAAATTTATGTTGTGGGAAGGGAGAGAGACCCTTGGCATCTGCAAAGAGTTAATGTTGGCACAGGGCTAGAGTGAGGGGAAAGCACGGGTGGTGGGTCAAATTGCATGCCACCTGGCTGACTGCCATCAGACTAGCACGCTTTGAAAAGGAGAATAAAACTACACCTGTGTGAATCTCTGCAACATCTAGTGACCCGGTGATCTCTGTCTCTGATGTCAGAACGTGTTTCAAGATAGTGAACCCTCACAAGGCGTACTTGATGGAGCTCTGAAAACCTCTACCAACTGGCTGGTGGGAGTGTTCAAGGAACAACTTCAATTTCTCACCGCTGCGGTCGGAGTTTCCTACCTGCTTGACGAGGCAACGATCATACCAGTGGCCAGAAGAGAAGGGTGAGCTGCCTCAGTGACAATTGCAGAATGGCACACACATCTGCTGTGATGAAGTGGTTTGAAAGTTGGACTTAGCTACAATTAACTCCCACCTAAGTAAGTATTTGGACCCGCTGCAATTTGCAGGTGCGATATCGCTGGCTCTCCACATGGACAATAGCAAAACCTACATTAGGCTGCTGTTTATTAACTACAGCTTAGCGTTCAATGCAATCATACCTTCAGTTCTAATCAGCGAGCTCCAAAACCTTGGTCCCTGTACCTCCCTTGGCAAATGGATCCTTGGCTTCCTCACCTGAAGACCACAGTCTGTGAGGATGGGAAATAACATCTCTTCCTCACTGATATTCAACACTGGAGCAGCTCAAGGATGCATGCTTATTGCAGTGCTGTGCTCTCTTTACGCCCGTGATTGTGTAGCTAGGCACAGCTCAAACAACATTTACAAATTTGCTGATGATGTAACAACTGTTGGTAGAATTTCACATGGTGACGAGGGGCAAGGTAGATCAAAGATTCAAAGTACACTTATTATCAAAGTGCATGTGCAGTATACAACCCTGAAATTCGTCTGCTCACAGGAAGCCATGAAACAAAGAAAATCATGCAACCCATTCAAAGAAAACACCCAACGCGCAATAAAAAGAATAGATCATGCAAATTGCAAAAAAAAAATACAAAAAACACTGAATATTAAACATCAGGCCTCAGAATCATTGCAACAGTCCCAGAATGTTCAGTTTGGTTCGGTTCAGATCAATTTAGCACTGTGTCTATAAGACATAGGAGCATAATTTGGCCATTCAGCCCATCGAGTCATGGCTGATCCCAGATCCCACTCAACCCATTACACCCGTCTTCTCACCATAACCTTTGATGCCCTGACTGATCAGGAAACTATCAACTTCCAGCTTAACTATACCCACGGACTTGGCCTCCACCGCAGTCTGTGGCAGAGCATTCCACAGATTCACTACTCTCTGACTAAAAAAGTTCCTCCTTACATCTGTTCTAAAAGGTTGCCCCTCAATTTTGAGGCTATGCCCTCTAGTTCTGGATACCCCCACCATAGGAAACATCCTCTTCACATCCATCCTATCTCATCCTTTCAACATTCAGTAGTTTTCAAAGAGATCCCCCTACATTCTTCTAAATTCCGGTGATTACAGGCCCAAAGCTGCCAAACGCTCCTCATATGTTAACCCCTTCATTCCTGGAATCATCCTTGTGAACCTCCTCTGCTCTCTCTCCAATGACAACACATCCTTTCTGAGATATGGGGCCCAAAACTGTTGACAATGCTCTAAGTGCGGTCTGACTAGTGTTTTATAGAACCTCAGCATTATCCCCTTGCTGTTCATTGACTGAAGGCTGCAGAGCCAGTGTACACCAATCAAAATTGCACAAAATAACAATAAAAAAGGAGTAACCAAAAACTAGAAAAACATATGTCATGAACTGCAGATTCCAATCCACAAAACATGTCGATTAAATCTTGCCCTAGACTCCAGTACCATCCTCTGCCAGCAGTGAGCGAAAAGGAAAGAGAGACTCGTCAAATGCAGGCACCTTCTCCTGGGAGCAGCGAGCGAGAGCAGGAGAGCAACCAGTCAAGTGCAGGCACCTTCCTCAGGGCGAGGGAGATCGGTCAAACAAAAGCGGGTGGTGCTGATCACCTGCTCGCCTGCGGCTCTTGTCCTCGTTGATTTCAATCTTGTTCGATGCGTTAATCGGTCAGTCAATGTGAAATGGAGATCAGCTGGTTGAGTGGTATTGCAGCAACAACCTTGCTCTCAATGTCAGTAAGACCAAGGAATAGATTGTGGACTTCAGGAAGGATAAGCCAAGGGAACACGCACCAGTCTTCATCGACCATGGAAAGGGTGAGCAGTTTTAAGTTCCTGGGTGTCAGCATTTCTGAGGATCTATCCTGGGCCGAACATGTTGATGCAATGATAAAGAAGACACAACAGCGGCTACATTTCATTAGGAGTTTGAGGAGAATTAGCATGTCACCAAAGACATTAGCAAATTTCTACAGATGTACTGCGGAGAGAATTCTAACTGGTTGCAAACTGTCTGCTATGGAGGACCCATTGCACAGGATCGGAAAAAGCTGCAGAAAATTGTAAACTCAGTCAGCTCCATCATGGGTACTAACCTCCCCAGCACCCAGGACATTTTCAAAAAGTGATGGCTGAAAAAGATAACATCCATTATTAAGAGCCCCCATCACCCTGTTCTCATTGTTAACATGAAGAAGGAGGTACAGGAGCCTGAAGACACACACACTCAATGTTTCAGGAACATTTTTTTCCCCTTTGCAATCAAATTTCTGAATGGACAATAAAATCAGTATTTTTCTCTTTCTATTTGCAATTCTTATTTAATTTATTTTTAATATACTTCTTACTGTAATTTTTAGTTTATTATTATGTATTGCAAAGCACTGCGGCCACAAAACAACAAACTTCATATCATATGCCAGTGATATTAAAGCTGATTCGGATCTTATACTGAACAACATCACTGTTTGACACACTCAGAAGGTGAACAGTATTGGTGTCAGTCTTTGGACAAAGAGTCTGCACCCTGAAATATTAACTCTGTTTTTCACTTACAGGTGCTGCCTGATTCAGAATTGGAATTGCTTTATTATTGTTATTACTGTTCATATGTTTTCATCTCAAGCAGATAAAACCTGAGTTACGGGCATAGCCAAGCACACTCACTTGTTAATTGCTAGGAACTTCCAGACCACTCTGGTGTTTAGTATTGTGGCTTTCTGATGATTTACATAGATATTACCATGTAGCCCTAATTGTTTAATGCTGTTGTGTAGTGACTTTGGGATGACACCAGTTGTAGATATTACTATTGGGACAACATATACCCTGTTCATGTTCCAAAGTCTTTCAATTTCTTCTTTTAATTCAGCATATTTCTGGTGTTTCGCACTTACTGATTTCTGTAAGTTATGTGTGTTTGGAATGGCTATACCTATTAAATAAGTTGCTTTTGATTGTTTACCCTGTATTATTATATCCGGACAGTTATTATGGATTGTCCTATCTGTAATAACTGATTGGTCATAATATAATTTGTGATACTCTGACTCTAAAACTGGGCCAGGCTTGTTTTTATAGTAAAGTATGATTTCTTTTATGAGTTTGTATTTTAAAACAAAATACTGGTGAATGATGTTTGCCACTTGATTGTGCCTGTGTAAGAAATCAGATTGAGTTAAACTGCTACAAGATCCTGGTTTCTCAGCATTTTCTACATTTATCATCTTGAATTTGTTAGTCTTTTATTATATATTTTTGATAAAGTTTTGTGCTAACTTCCTGGTCCTGTATTCTCACAAGGAACCCTTTTGTTTCTGGGAAGAGGCTAACTTTTTCTTCAATAGCGATAATGTCTTCGTTTTTCTGGTTGTACTCTCATTTAAGTTTAGTGGTGTATACTTCTTATCAGAATTGTAAACGTTTGCATGAAGTGCTGATTCCTGTTTTCATTGGTGAATGTATATCCTAAGCAGTTTTATCTGACTGTTGTATAGATTTTTACTGTATGTTATTCCTCTTCCCACTTCTGTTCTTGGTAGTGTTAATCTAAGCACATTTGAATGTGCATAATGTTTTCGGAAACTTGTCATTTCAGTTCTTATCTTTCTTTGTAAATTTTCCAGATCAGTTTCAGACCAAGATATTATGCCAGCAGAATATGTTAATATACATATAGCAAATCATGACCAAGAGAAAATCTGCAGATGCTGGAAATCCAAGCAACATTCACAAAATGCTGGAAGAACTCAGCAGGCCAGGCAGCATCTATGGAAAAGAGTAAACAGTCAACATTTCAGGTCACGACCCCTCATCAGTACCTTGATTCTGATGAAGGGTCTCGGCCTGAAACCTCGACTGTACTCTTTTCCACAGATGCTGCTTGGCCTGCTGAGTTCCTCTAGCATTTTTGTGTGTGTTGATAGATTTAGTGAAAGTGTTTATTGCCTTTGTTATATTTTTACTGTTGAGCTCTGTTCGGCAGATTCTTTTAAGCCTTGAGGTAAATTCTGTCAAAAGTTTTTCCTTTATCACATTATGATTTATTTTCTTTCCTTGTTGATATCCCAGATACTTACTGTATATCTTTCATATTCATCCATCGGTTGTATTGTATCCTGCTGCTGTTTTGTATTCTATCTGCTCTATTGTACCTTTCTTTATGTTTAATGTTCTGCATTTATCCAGTCGAAAGTTCATGCTTATATCATTCAAAAACAGTTCTACTATTTGAATTAATTGCTTTAGCTTAATTGCTGAAGGAGCATATAATTTCAAATCATCTACATATTAAAGGTGGGTTAAAGTATAGTTTATTTCATTGTTTCTAGTTTAATACCCAATTTTCATCCAATTCAGTAAATTAGAGAGCGGGTTTAGAGCTAGACAGAACCATAGTGGACTTAGAGATTCACCTTGGAAAATGCCTTGGTCTGTTTTGATAATGGTGGTTCTGCTTTCTTGGTTGTTAATAGATCGGGTGATTATAGTACGCCAATCAGATGTTGCAGGAATTTTACAAGTATTGGGTATTGATAATATAAATTAAGAACTTTTATTAACCATGAGTGTGGGACAGAGTTAAATGCTTTTTGGTAGTCAATATAGCAACATGAATAATTTCTACTTTTTCTATTATCAGATGTTCTTTGCATCCTTTCAAACCCTTATGGCATCCTTTTGGCTCTTCTGTAAGTATATTGTGGTTATTTAAGTGAATGGTGATTAGTTGCGAGATACATGATGTTACAATATTATATATAGTTTGTAAACAAGTTATAGGATGATATTTTGATGGATCTTTTGTGACTTCCCCTTTAGGTAAACGATATGTTTCACTTCTGTCAAAAATTAAGGCACTTTTTCAGTATTTTTAAGAATATTATTGATATGCATTAATAGGTATAAATGAATTTTTGTACCAATAATTATGAATATTATCACTGCCAGCACTTTTCCAGTTGTGGGTATTTTTGATAACCTCTTTCAGAATATCCATTGTAACCTCAAGTATTTGCATTTCTTCAATAGTGTGTGTGCATTCTTTTTCATCCCTAATCCAGCCTGCTTCTTGACTGTACAGCTACATTTAGGATTGTCGGGAGAGACTGCAACTGAGATAGACAAAGACCAGAGGTTCATTATCTCTGTGTTTGTTGGTAATTCTTTGCTAGGGTTTGTGACATTTTGGTGTGTTGAATTTAGTTTCAATACCCTGTATAAACCAATCTGATTATTTCTGAACTGATAATGCTGTCTTCTTAGTCTGGTGCGTTTCCTGAATCTATTTAGTCTGGCTCTGTATCCACCAAGCTTTTGTTTTAGTGTTTCTATAAACTCTGTAGTGCGTTTGATAGGTTGATCAGATCTTGTGTGGAGGTTATATTTCCTTAGTATTTCCTTAGATTTTCTCTTAACCTTCTTGATCAGGTTATCCTTTTTATACTCTATTAGGAGGGCTATTTATGATTTTAAGGTTTCAATTTTGTTTTTTGATCTCTTCCACCATTTCATACTCTCATTTTATTACTCAGTCTTGGGTTTCTATTAATGAGTGCCTCTGTTTGGAGCCTTTGCATTGCACTGCTGTTAATGCTGCGAAGTATTATTATTAATCTATTAAATAAGTTCTTCTTGCTTGTTTATCCTGTGAATATTATACTGGACAGTTATCATGGATTGATCTATCCGTAATATAATCTGTGGTATTCTGACTCTAAAACTGGATTTTTGGCAAAGTTTTGTGTTATCCACCTTGTCTTGTATTGCCACAAGGAACCCCTCTGTTTCTGGGAAGAGGTCTCCACATCTGAGCCATCTCATCTGCTCAGATCGCGGGGATGTCTTCCATGGAAGATCATGCTCTTCCACTGGTTAATCTTTTCTTCAATAGTGATAATGTCTTCATTTTTAAGGGTTGTGCTCTCATTTAACTTTAGTGGTTTACACTGCTTATTGGAATTACATATGCTTGCATGGAGTGCTGATTCCTGTTTTTGTTGATGAAAGTTTATCCTAAGAAGTTTTTTATCTGACTGTTGTGTAGATTTTTAATGTCTGTTAGTCCTCTTCCCCTTCTGTCCTTGTAGCGTTAATCTAAGCGCATTCGAATGTACATAATGTTTTCGGAAATATTTCATTTCAGTTCTTAATTTTCTTTGTAAATTTTCCAGATTGGTTTCAGACTAAGATACTATGCCGAAAGAATACATTAATATAGGTGTAGTGGAAGTGTTTATTGCTTTTATTATGTTTTTACTGTGGAGCTCTGTTTGGCAGATTTTCTTATGTAATTTCTGACAAAAGTTTTTCCTTTATCATGCTATGATCTATTTTTGTTCCTTGTTGATATCCCAGATACTTACTGTATGTGTTTGATATTCATCCATCGGTTGTATTCTATCCTGCGGCTCTGTTTTGCATTCTATCAATCCCGACGCGTCTGTACCCAGATTGGACGGTGCTCTCCATGCTAGGGACAGCTGAAACCAAAACCTGGCCTTGGGTACAAAAAGCAATTCCCTTTCACTTTAGAAATGGCGAGATGTTTACAGAATAGAGTAATATGGCCACTGCTTGGGCATTGCCAGGGCATGCCTGGAGCTGGCACTGGGCAGGACAGTAGGCGACCCTCATGTGGTGCACTGCTGAATTGGCAGGGAGGCATCGGGAAACCCGAAAAAAATAAAGCCAGCATTCAAAATAGCCCGCCAACACCCAAGGCTGTGACTGCTGCAAGTGTTCCTCAGGGAAGGTGTCCACTTACAACTCAAGCAGTTAAGAGAAGAAAGACACACATGAAATGGTCATGAGAAGTTAACACGTTCATAATGTGTGTATATTATCGAGTAACTGAACTTGAGACTGACATGACAGCATACAGGGACAAACTTCATCAACAGTTTCACAGTAATATCTATGTAAATCTTCAGAAAGCCACAATGCCAAACACCACTAGAATAGTCCATATTCCATTATTATTATGAGGGCTATAGATAGGGTAAATACAAGCAAACTTTTTCCACTGAGGCTGGGTGAGACTAGAACGAGAGGTCATGGGTTAGGTGTAAAAGGCAAAATGTTTAACAGGAACATGAGGAGGGACCTCTTCACCCAGAGGGTGGAGTGAACGTGGAATGAACTGAATGTAGAAGTGGTGGATGTGGGTTTGACTGCAACATTTAAGAGAAGTTTGGATAAGCACATGGATGGGAGGAGTGTGTAGGATTAAGGCCCAATTGCGGGACAATGGGACTGGGCAGAATAACAGTTCAACATGGACTATCATGGACTAGATGGGCCAAAGGGCCTGTTTCTGAGCTGTTGTGCTCTATGACTCTCTATGACTCTATTGTCACACGTACTGAGGTACAATGACAATAATAAACCAATTGCAATTTGTCTTGCTTACCGTTGATAGAGATCAAATCCTTATGCAGTGCATTGAGGTAGAATAAGGCAAAACAATACTAGAATGCAGAATAAAGTGTTACAACCACAGAGATGGTGCAGCGCAGGTAGACAATAAGGTGTAAGATGATAACGAGGGAACTGTGAGCTCAAGAGTCCATCTCGTCATACTAGGGAGCCAGTCAATATTCTTTTTAACAGTGGAATAGAAGCTGTACTTGAGCCAGCTCGTAGGCACTTCCAGGTTTTTGTATTGTCTCCCCGATGAGAGAGAATGTCAGGGGTGGCTGTTTTGCCGAGGCAGCGAGAAGTGCTGACAGAGTCCATGGAGGGGACGTGGTTTCCTGTGATGTGCTGAGCTGTGGCCACAACTCTCTGCAGTTTCTTGCAGTCTTGGGCAGAGTACTGTACTGAGACCTCACACATCCGTTTAAGATGTTTTCAGTGTTGATTCTCCCCAGCATATTTTGTTTGAATCAGAATAAGTCTTCATATCACTGATGTATGTCATGAAATTTGTTGTTTTTGGTAGCAGTACATAAAAAAACTATAAATTGCAATAAGAAATATATTAAAATATTAAATTAAATAAATAGCGCAAATAGAAAGAGAAAAAAAAATCTGATCTTATTGTCCATTCAGAAATTTGATGGCAAAGGGGAAGAAACTGTTCCTGAAACATTGAGTGTGTGTCTTCAGAGTCCTGTACCTCCTCCTCAATGGTAGGAATGAGAAAAGGGCCTGTCCTCGTTGGTGGGGGTCCTGAAGGACAGATGCCGACTTTTTGAGGCATCGCCTTTTGAAGGTGTCCTGGATAATGGGGAGGCTGGTGCCCATGATGGAGCTGGCAGAGATTTCACCTTTCTTCAGCCTTTTCCGATCCACTATCGTGGCCCCGCCATACCAGACAGTGATGTAATCAGTTCGAATGCTGTCCACGGTACATCTGTAGAAATTTGGTAGAGATTTTGGTTTGTGTTTCAGGCTTCCAAAAGAGGCAACATTTTCTTTGATTAACTTTAATTGTTCCAGTCCGTAAAACAACCATGATAATGTACATTCAGCTATCAATTTATTCATGCTTTGCCTCTTTCTTTTCCTCCTGCTATTCTTCCCAACTTCAGCTAACTAAATAGGTAACATGTAAAACAGGCTCAGTCAGAATGCTTCATCAACTTTAGTTTATTAGTTACAGCACAGACAAGTAAGCTTTTATATTCTCCATGACCAACAGAAATGAAAAAGGATTCAAAGATTAAAATAATTACCGACTTTGCTTGCTTATTTCCAGAAAGGAAGTTTGTCAAAAACAAAAGCAGTTTGCTTGTCACTTCTGCAGTTGAGGCCTGTTTATGTAATGGACAGGGTAGTCAGGAGCAAGCTTTTCCAGATGAAACACTCCTTCTGATAAATAACAAGTGATGGCCAGACTGAAGACTGTTTAGTTTTAATGACAGGGGTGCCTACAAAAATACCATGTTACAGACTAAACCAATCAAATCGGGAATGATTTGTGGATGTATTTTCATATCAGTGCCCTTCATTGTATGCCAGTATACACTAAATGAAAAGGAAAATGCTGAGAAGGTTTTGGTTACAGTAACTATTTCGCTAGCCTGCTTGTTGAAAAGGTCTTGCCACGCATTCCAGCTGCCGGCAGGTTCGAGCTGTGAGTGATTTTCAATTTGGCAGTGTTAAAGTGAAGCTTGGAATGATGTAGTAGACATCATGGGTATCTGGCATCATTATCTTCACCTGAAACTAGGTGCCACAATAGCAAAGCGGTTAGTGCGACGCCGAAGCAGCTCGGAGCATTGAAGTTCGGAGTTCAGTCTTGGCCTCCTCTGTGAGAGGTCTATATGTCCTCCCTGTGGAATGCAGGGGTTTCCTCCGGGTGCTCCGGTTTCCTCCCACAGTCCAAATGGCTAGTAGGTTAATTGGTCACTGTAAGTTGTCCTGTGCTTAGGTTAGGGTTACATCGGGGGACGTTGACATCAGTGAGGGAGTGCGGCTTGAAGGGGTGGAAGGGCTGATTCCACACTGAGCCTTAATATAAATAAATGAATAACTTTGCAGCTGTGGCATCTCAGACATTTAACAGCGGACAGATGAAAAGTGGATTTAAAATAAACAAGCCAGTGAGATTAAATCTTCACTTTGAAGCAAACATTGTAATAGGGTAATTCAGGAGAGAGATGAAATATTAAATAGGAGATGCTTTCGATTCTTCTGGCTGTCCGCTGCGTTGCGTTCTTCGTGTATTCCCACATGATTCTTGCCCTTGAGGCCTTTTGTTCTTGGCAATCAACTTGTGAAATTTATTCCTATTTCTATATCTGACTTGTTATACAAACGAGTTTGAAACTCATTATAATTTCAGCTTTTGAAAGACTAATAACAGACGGGAAGCCAACTAGTGGTTGCAAACAGAACTGCGCGCTGTTTGAACAGCTGTAGGTCTGGGACTTCCATGCATCCCAGCACAGCAATCCAATCCAGCCTCGTCGAGGTTTTCCAGTAATGCACCGGTGAATCATCTCTCAGATCCCGCAGTAGGTGTATGGAAAAGGTAAAGAGGAGGATAATTCAGCCAGCTCCATTGTGGGCACTAGTCTCCCCAGCAACCAGGACACTTTCAAAAGGCGATGCCGTCAAAAATGGCAGCGTCCATCATTAAGGACCCCATCACACAGGATTTGCCCTCTTCTCATTGCTACCATCAAGGAGGAGGTACAGGAGCCTGAAGACCCAAAATCAATGATTCAGGAACAGCTTCTTCCCCTCTGCCATCAGATTTCTAAACGGACAATGAACCCATGTACACTACCTCAGTATTTTTTCTTCTCTTTTTGCACTACCGATTTAATTTAATTTTTAAATATATACTTTCTTATTGTAATTTATAGCTTTTATTATTAAGCATTGCAATGTATTGCTGCTGCAAACAACAAATTTCACATCATATGCCGGTGATATTGTGATTCTGAACCAAACGACTCATTCAACACACTCAGGCTGTGAGCAGCATTGGTGTCAGTGTTTGGACAAGGAGTCTGAACTCTTTGGTTTACTATTATTATTATTATTATTATTATTATGAGTGGTATACAGTAGATGGGTGAATGCGAGCAGGCTTTTTCACTGAGGTTGAGTGAGACTAGAACTAGAAGTCATAGGTTAGGGTAAAAGGTGAAATATATAAGGGGAGTCTGAGGGGGGAGCTTCTTCACCCAGAGGGGGTGTGCGGCTGTGGAATGAGCTGCCAGCAGAGGTGGGTCTGATTGCAACATTTAAGAGGTTTTGATAAGTGCATGGATGAGAGGGGTATGGAGGTCCATGGCCCAGGTGTTGAACAATAGAATTAGGAAGAATAACAGTTCAGCATGGTCTAGTTTATTGAGGTAGAAAAAAAGGGAAAGCAATAACAGAACGCAGAATAAAGTGGTAAATTGGATTAGTAAGTATGCAGATGATACTAAGATAGGTGGTGTTGTGGATGATGAGGTAGGTTTTCAAAGTTTGCAGAGAGATTTAGGACAGTTAGAAGAGTGGGCTGAAAGATGGCAGATGGAGTTTAATGCTGAAAAATGTGAGGTACTACATTTTGGTAGGACAAATCAAAATAAGACAGACATGGTAAATGGTAGGGAATTGAAGAAAGCAGTAGAACAGAGGGATCTAGGAATAATGGTGCATAGTTCCCTGAAGGTGGAACCTCATGTGGATAGGGTGGTGAAGAAAGCTTTTGGCATGCTGGTCTTTATAAATCAGAGCATTGAGTATAGGAGTTGGGATGTAATGTTGAAATTGTATAATTGTATAAATTGTACAGTTTTGGTCACCGAATTATAGGAAAGATGTCAATAAAATTGAGAGAGTGCAGAAGAGGTTTACTAAAATGTTGCCTGGATTTCATCTCCTAAGTTACAGAGAAAGGTTGAACAAGTTAGGTCTTTATTCTTTGGAGCGTAGAAGGTTGAGGGGGGACTTGATAGAGGTGCTTAAAATAATGAGGGGGATTGATAGAGTTGACGTGGATAGGCTTTTTCCACTGAGAGTGGGGAAGATTCAAACAAGAGGACATGAGTTGAGAGTTAAAGGACAAAAGTTTAGGGGTAACATGAGGGGGAACTTCTTTACTCAGAGAGGGGTAGCTGTGTGGAATGAGCTTCCAGCAGAAGTGGTTGAGGCAGGTTCGATGTTGTCGTTTAAAGTTAAATTGGATAGCTATATGGACAGGAAAGGAATGGAGAGTTATGGGCTGAGTGCAGGTCAGTGGAACTAGGTGAGGGTAAGAGTTTGGCACAGACTAGAAGGGCTGAGATGGCCAGTTTCCGTGCTGTAATGGTTATATGGTTATAACCTCATATGGTTATATGGTTAAAGTGTGGCAATTACAGAGGAAGTACGATGCTGGCAGATGATAAGGTGGAACATCATAATGAGGGAGATTGTGACATCATGAGATCATTTTATCAGACTAGGGAGCCGTTTCAATAGTCTCATAACAGTGGGGTCGAAACTTCCTTGAGCTTGGTGGTACTGAATGTGCTTTCAGGCTTTTGTATCTTCCGCCCGATGGGAGGGGCAGATAAGAGAATGATTAGGGTGGATAGGGTCTTTGATTATGCTGGCTGTGCTACTGAGGCATGAGCCCAAGGAGGGAGAGATTGGTTTTCCTGATGTGCGGAGCTGTGTATTTATTTGAGGATACTTCTTTAATCAAGTTTTTGTCCTAATATCCCTTACGTTCCTCTGAAGAACCTGGGGACGTTTTACCACAGTCTCGGCCGGGCTTACACGTAAGTTACAGCTGTTGAATCCTATCTGAAAGTAATCTAGGATGAAGAACATCTAATGCTATTCACTGGAATCTCTCATACTTCTGTTCTCTGCACACTGTTAAATCCTGCTGGTATCTCTGGGTAGTTACTGGATTTGTTTTGAGCTTTCATAGATTGACTTGGGTCAGCACAGGCACTGCTGCTTTGGCTGCAATGGGAATTTGAAACAATTACCCTGATAAAGAAAGGCACACTATTTATTTATTTTCCCTCTGAACACCATTCTCTTGCCTTCCTCTCATAACCTTTGACACAGGGTTTCAGTGTTTCTGCAATGCTAGATATTCTACACCTTGCTGTTAGTCGATGCTCGAGCTTGCATAATGTTATAGTCATAGAACAGTACAGCACTGAAACAAGCCCTTTGGCCCATCTAGTGCATACTGAACTATTATTTAGCGTAATCCAACTGACCTCCATACCCCTCCCATCCATGTACCTATCCAAATTTCTCTTAAATGTCAAAATAAAATCCACATCCATCACCTGTGTTGGCAGCTCATTCCACACTCTCACCACCCTCTGAGAGAAGATGTTCCCCCTCATGTTCCCCTTAAACGCTTAACCTTTCACACTTAATCCATGATTTCTAGTGCTAGTTTCCTCAGTGGAAAAAGCCTGCTTGCATTTACTATATCTATATTCCTCATAATTTTGTATACCTTTATATCTCCTCTCATTCACACTCTAGGAAATAAAGTCCTAACATATTCAACCATTCCCTATAACTCAGGCCCTCAGATCCTGACAAAACCCTTATAATTCTCTCTGTATTCTTTCAATCTCTTTCCGAGAGGTGACCAAACTGCTCACAATACTCTATATTAGGCCTCACCAACATCTTACACAGCATCCCAGCTCCGTACTCATTACATTGTTTTATGATGACCAATGTGCCAAAAGCTTTCTTTTTACAAATTTGCCCTTCTAAATCGCACAGATTTTGGGTAGTTTATAATATAGCCCCACTAACGTAGTCATACCTTTCTTATTCCTCAGTTCCACCCATGGAGCCTCAGTAGTGAGCTCTCCAGTCTGTCCCGACTGAGCGCTGCAATGACATTTTCCCTGACTAGTAATGCTACCCCTCCTCCTTTAACTCCTCCTGTTCTATCATATTTAAAACCACAGAGCCCTGGAGCATTGAGCTGCCTGTCCTGCCCTCCTGCAACCAAGTCTCGCAAATGGCTATGATGTCAGAATTCCGTATGCTGATCAATGCCCTAAGCTCATCTGCCTTTCCTACAATACATCATGCATTGAAATATATGCAGCAGAACTGCAGAAGTCTTGTACTTCTTGGAGCTAAGACATAAATGACCATCTATAGAAGCAGTGACCCTTTTGAAATTTTACAATATACTCACTGGGTTATGGTTGTTTTATTTGCTAAATTTTACTGCCTGCTAGGTTGTCTTTTCACTGCTGTGTTTAATGCAACACTAAGAGTTCAGTGAGTAAAGAACTATACCATTAAAAGATCTGGTCAATATGATAGTCATGTCCAAATTCTAACACTTAACTGAGTGAGAAAAGCAAATTGTGCAGGTGATGCAGAGAGTCTTCAGAGGGATATGGATAGGTTAAGTGAGCAGGCAACAGTCTGATAGATGGAGTACAACTTTGGTAAATATGAGGTCATGCACTCTGGAAGGAAAACTAGAAGATCAAACTATTATCTAAATGGCGAAAGATTGCAGCCTATTGTTGTGAAGATGGATTTTGGGAGTGCATGTGGTATCAATCACAAAAATCTGGTTCGCAGATGCAACAGATTATCAACAGCGAATCAAGAGAACTTTAAAGATTGGGACTGAAGGTTGACTCAGGGATTTCTAAAATTGCTTCCTACTTCATAACCATAAATCGTTCTTAGGCCAGTGTATTGGAGATTGAGGTGTGGTGAGCCTTTTGAGATTGATTGAGGTGAAATGAGTATATCAAGGAGAGTTGAGAATTTAAGTTTGACTGAGGTGACGTGAGAATTTCAGTTTAATTGAGGTGATGTGAGGATTTCAATGTGACTGAGGTGAGAAGACTACTTGGATTTGACTGAGGTGAGGCAAGTATTTGTTTAATTGAAGTGAGATGAGTATTTCAGTTTGATCGAGGTGTAGTAAGTATTTGAGTTTGATTGAACTGAGGAGAGTAGTTCAGAGTGTCCGGGGTGAGGTGAATAAATCAGTTTGATGGTGGTGAGGAGAGTATATCAGGTAGAGTGAGGCGAATGTTTCAGTTTGACTGAGGTGAGGTGAAGATTTCTGTTTGACTGTTTGAGGTGAGGTGAGTTTTTCAGTTTGATTGAGGCATAGAAAGTATTTGAGTTTGATTGAGCTGAGGAGTGTAGTTGAGAGTGTCCAAGGTGAGGTGAATATATCAGTTTGACGGTAGTGAGGAGAGTATATCATTTAGTGAGAGGCAAATATTTCAGTTTGATTGGGGTGAGGTGAGTATTTCAGTTTCATTGAGTTGAGGTGAGTATATCACTTTGACTGAGTGAGGTGAGTATATCAGTTCGACTGGGGTAAGGTGAGTATTTCATTTTGACAGAAATGATGTGAATATTTTATTCAGATTGAGTTGAGTTGTGTCTTTCAGATCGACTGATTTGCAGTGCGAATGGCTTCTGACAGAGGTGATGTGAGGATTTCAGTTTGACTGTGGTCTGTTGAGTATTTCAGTGCGACTGAGGTGCGGTGAGTATGTCAGTTCGACCGTGGTTAGGTGAATATTTCAGTTCGACTGGGGTGATTTGAGTACTTACGTTCAACTGTGGTGAGGTAAATATTTCAGATTGTTTGACACTGAGGAAAGTTCTTCAGTTCGACTGGGGTGATGTGAGTATATCAGCTCGACTAGGGTAAGGTGAGTGTTTCATTTTGACAGAGGTGATGTGAATATTTTATCCAGATTGAGTTGAGTTGTGTCTTTCAGATTGACTGATTTGCAGTGCGATTTGCTTCTGTCAGAGGTGACGTGAAGATTTCAGTTTGACTGGGATGAGGTGAGTATTTCAGATCGACTGGGGTGCGGTGAGTATGTCCGTTCGACCGTGGTTAGGTGAATATTTCAGTTCGACTGGGATGATGTGAGTACTTCCGTTCGACTGTGGTGAGGAAAATATTTCAAATCGTTTAGAGTGAGGAGAGTATTTCAGTTCGACTGGGGTGAGGTGAGTATATCATTTTGACAGAAATGATGTGAATATTTTATTCAGATTGAGTTGAGATGCGTATTTCAGATCGACTGATTTGCAGTACGAATTACTTCTGACAGAGGTGATGTGAGGATTTAAGTTTGATTGTGGTGAGGTGAGTATTTCAGTTTGACTGGATTGCGGTGAGTACGTCAGTTTGACCGTGGTTAGGTGAATATTTCAGTTCGACTGGGGTGATGTGAGTACTTAGGTTTGACAGTGGTGAGGTAAGTATTTCAGATCATCTGGAGTGAGGAGAGTTGTTCAGTTTACAGCGGTGAGGTGAGTATATCACTTCGACTGGGATAAGGTGAGTATTTCATTATGACAGAAGTGATGTGAATATTGTATCCGGATTGAGTTAGTTGTGTATTTCAGATCGACTGATTTGCAGTGCGATTTGCTTCTGACAGAGGTGATGTGAGGATTTAAGTTTGATTGCGGTGAGGTGAGTAGTTCAGTTTGACTGGATTGCGGTATTTCATTTTGACAGAAGTGATATGAGTATTTTATCCAGATTGAGGTGATTTGTGTCTTTCAGATCGACTGATTTGCAGTGCGATTTGCTTCTGACACTTGGTGATGTGAAGATTTCAGTTTGACTGGGGTGAGGTGAGTATTTCAAATCGACTGGGGTGCGGTGAGTATGTCAGTTCGAGCATGGTTGGGTGAATATTTCATTTCGACTGGGGTGATGTGAGTACTTACGTTCGACTGTGGTGAGGTAAACATTTCAGATCGTCTGGAGTGAGGAGCGTATTTCAGTTCGACTGGGGTGAAGTGAGTATATCAGTTCGACTGGGGTAAGGTGAGTTTTTTATTTTGGCAGAAGTGATGTGAGTATTTTATTCCGATTGGGTTGAGTTGTGTGTTTCAGATCGACTGATTTGCAGTGTGAATTGCTTCTGACAGAGGTGATGTGAGGATTTCAGTTTGACCGTGGTGTGTTGAGTATGTCAGTGCGACTGAGGTGCGGTGAGCATGTCAGTTTGACTGTGGTTTGGTGAATATCTCTGTTCGACTGGGCTGATGCGAGTACTTCCGTTCGACTGTGGTGAGGAAAGTATTTCAGATCGTTTGGAGTGAGCAGAGTATTGCATTTCGACTGAGGTCAGGTGAGTATATCATTTCTCCTTACTCTTAATAATTTCTCCTTTGGCTCCTCCCACTTCCTCCAAACTAAAGGTGTAGCTATGGGCACCTGTATGGGTCCTAGCTATGCCTACCTTTTTGTTGGCTTCATGGAACAATCTATGTTCCGTGCCTATTCTGGTATCTGTCCCCCACTTTTCCTTCGCTACATCGACGACTGCATTGGCGCTGCTTCCTGCCCGCATGCTGAGCTCGTTGACTTTATTAACTTTGCCTCCAACTTTCACCCTGCCCTCTAGTTTACCTGGTCCATTTCCGACACCTCCCTCCCCTTTCTAGATCTTTCTATCTCTGTCTCTGAAGACAGCTTATCCACTGATGTCTACTATAAGCCTGCTGACTCTCACAGCTATCTGGACTATTCCTCTTCTCACCCTGTCTCTTGCAAAAACGCCATCCCCTTCTCGCAATTCCTCCGTCTCCGCCGCATCTGCTCTCAGGATGAGGCTTTTCATTCTAGGACGAGGGAGATGTCCTCCTTTTTTAAAGAAAGGGGTTTCCCTTCCTCCACTATCAACTCTGCTCTCAAACGCATCTCCCCCCATTTCAGGCACATCTGCTCTCACTCCATCCTCCCACCAACCCACTAGGAATAGGGTTCCCCTGGTCCTCACCTACCACCCCACCAGCCTCCGGGTCCGACATATTATTCTCCGTAACTTCCGCCACCTCCAACGGGATCCCACCACTAAGCACATCTTTCCCTCCCCCCACCTCTGCTTTCTGCAGGGATCACTCCCTACACAACTCCCTTGTCCATTCGTCCCCCCCATCCCTCCCCACTGATCTCCCTCCTGGCACTTATCCTTGTAAGCAGAACAAGTGCTACACATGCCCTAACACTTCCTCCCTTACCACCATTCAGGGCCCCAAACAGTCCTTCCAGATGAGGCGACACTTCACCTGTGAGTCGGCTGGGGTGATATACTGCATCCGGTGCTCCCAATGTGGCCTTCTATATATTGGCAAGACCTGATGCAGACTGGGAGACCACTTTGCTGAACACCTACACTCTGTCCGCCAGAGAAAGCAGGATCTCCCAGTGGCCACACATTTTAATTCCACATCCCAAACCCATTCTGACATGTCTATCCATGGCCTCCTCTACTGTAAAGATGAAGCCACACTCAAGTTGAAGGAACAACACCTTATATTCCGTCTGGGTAGCCTCCAACCTGATGGCATGAACATCGACTTCTCTACCTTCCGCTAATGCCCCACCTCCCCCTCGTACCCCATCCGTTATTTAATTTTATACCCACATTCTTTCTCTCACTCTCCTTTTCCTCCCTCTGCCTTTTGCCAATCACCTGTCCAGCTCTTCGCTCCATCCCTCCCCCTCCTGTCCTCTCCTAACATTTTGGATCTCCCCCTCCCCCTCCCACTTTCAAATCTCTTACTAACTCTTCCTTCAGTTAGTCCTGACGAAGGGTCTCGGCCTGAAACTTCGACTCTACCTCTTCCTAGAGATGCTGCCTGGCCTGCTGCGTTCACCAGCAACTTTGATGTGTGTTGGTTGAGTACATCATTCCGACTGGCGTAAGGTGAGAATTTCATTTTGACAGAAGTGATGTGAATATTTCAATCAGATTGAGTTGAGTTGTGTATTTCAGATCGACTGATTTGCGGTACGAATTGCTTCCGACAGAG